>NC_052671.1:19353896-19987230 GCF_016802725.1 Solenopsis invicta
TCCGTGGAATCTATGAAGACAAAACCTGAAAGTAGAGTAATAGTCTTTGATAAAAAAACTGGTAAAGTTCTTACCGGTAAGTATTTCTGATTAATGTTGAAGAGGAAGTGGTGGAATACTTCTTCCCCCCCCCTTTTTTTTTAATAACTGTAAATATTAACATGACATAATTCTTATCAACATCAATTTGTTAACCATAAAGTTGTATCAATTACCTCATAGGTAAAAGTTTATTGGCTATAGAGAACGAACGTAATTTACAATTTACTGAAGAGGAAGAAAAGATGCATTTATGAAATAACAAGGGGGATAGAATAACAACTAAAAAACACTTTTAATTATTAAAAAAAGATAAACATTTTATAAAATGTATTTTGTTTAAAGAAATTTTTTAAAATTATTTTTTTGCTTAAAAAATAATTTTTTAACCCTTTTAACTCTAAATTAAGTCTTAAAAAACATTTTTATTTATTATTGTTCTTAATAGTGGAGAGATGGTACCTTATTTTTTTATAATTTTTCTGTTAACGGTTTTGGAAACATCAGAACATTATTGTTGTTATTGTTTAAATATCAATTAGTTTGACGTCTAGATGGATCTAAAAATTGTTGTTTTAGGGTAATAATGGCTGCGACATTAAAATAATTTTTTTGCTGCATAATAATTATGCAACGTTCATTATAAGATTTTGAAGTTACTAGGTCTTACGCTCGTAATGCAAATGATTTACGACCATCTCACCTCTACTCACTACTAATAATATAGCAAATAAGCGATATATCATTAGATAAAAGTACTTTCAAAGAGAAATTATTAACATAAAGAAGGTTTATTTAGAATAGAGGGATTCTGGTATATATGTACACGTGTGTGTACGCACATATTAATATATACAGGATATCCCATTTCAATTACTGCAAGCAAACACTTCGAAAAATATGAAATTAATTGATACGTCTTATTATTTTGTACATAAAAGTATTAAGGTATCGTGATCAAAAATTAATATTCTACGAGATATTTTGATTCATATCGTAATGGAGAATAAAGTATAAAATATTTCGCAAACTATTTTTCAAAAATTAATTTTGTCATTTATTCCTTTTTATATCATATAATTTTTGTCTCAAACGTTTTTTTGTATTTTTCATATGTTTCAAGATATTTGTCTGTGATAATTAAAACGGGACACCTTGTATATATACGAATTATTATTTCAGGTGCAGATGCTCCTGTAAGATCCAATTTACGAACATGGTTGAAAGAGAATCCAAGTTATGAAATAGTAGAAGCTAATAATATTAATACACTTCAAATAGGTGGAAAGCTCGTCACGAAAATTCAAACAACTGGAAAAACCGTACGTATTTAATAAATTATACGGTGATATCATACATGAAAAAGAAAATCAGGATAAGGTAGCTAGTCGTATAAATAAAAATACACCTAATAAACGAATTGAAAAGTCAACCCTTAAAATTGATAACAATTTTTGATGTTGAAAAACGAATGATTTATTTGCTTCGATTTATTATACATGATAAATGAAAATATGAAAATAGAATTTTATACATTCTCTAATATTTAGAGAAACACTCTATATAATGATTTTTTTATTCCTATACATTTTGTAATAAAGAATCGTCTTATCATTTTGTTTTAATAAGTTAATCATTCGTTTCTGTTATTGTGTGATTACACGTTTGCTCAGTGATTATCCAGATTAAATTTAATAACATCAGATAGTTATTAATCTAATTTAATTTCTAACTTAAAAAATAAATTTTATATATGATCATGCTGCTGTTGATTTTGTTATCATTTAACATTTCTGTATGGAAAAAGTTTTTGATAAGATAGAAGATTGTATCTTATATTCTATAAAAATTTTTATGTATGTTTTTTTGTTTTCATGTTGCATACGATAAATAGAAGAGAACAAATAAATAACTTGCTTTTATTAAATTGAAAAAATTTGACAGAATTAATTTTTTGGCTACGTTTATTAGTTATTTTTTACTTATTGTTAGCTGAAGGAAATCTTGTACTTTGTTTTATAAGTTCTTAATTTTGCCTTTTCTTTTTTTTAAGTAGGTAAATTTTTCAAAATTACTTTTTGTTATTTATTGTTAAAAAATTGATTTCTTGTTTTTTACATAAAAATATAGATTATTAATATTTTTTATATATTAAATAAATTTATTTGATCATAATTCATAATTATCATGCTCTTTTAGTAAACTTATATTAAAAACTTAAACGTTATTTTAATTAGAATACTTGTATGAGTATTGTCAAAATTAGAATTTATTATTTTACTTAATAACTAAATAAATAACATTTCTTTAAAAAAAAAGTTTGTCATTTTTTTTATGTTTTTGAGCTCCGAAAAAATATAAAAAATTAAGTTAACAAGATAAGTTTAGTTCCGACGATAACTGGAAGTATTCTAATTAAAATACTATTTTAGTTTTTAATTATTAATAAAATTTTAAAGTTTTTATTTATTTTATATTTAATATTAAATCATTTATATTTTTTATATAAACATAGGAAATTTAATTTTTAAACAATAATAAAACAAAAATTAATTTTGAACAAAATTTACTCATTTTTCCAAAAAGAAATCTTAGGAACTTCCTACAAAGTCAACGCGACGAAATAGAAAACGTATTTAATGAGTACTATTAGATAAATCCTGAATCTTTTTCTCATAACAACTTGTATTCTTTCTCTGTGCAGAAGCATAAGTAAAAAACTTGTAGAATATTTCGAAATTCCAGATTATTTTGAGATTTTCATAAAACATTTTTGAAGTTAATGAAAAGAATTGTTTATGAAGTTAATGAAAAGAATTGTTTTCAGGTAAAAACTACGCAGTTATCTTCAACTAAAGTGCAAAACATGCCAAAGATGATTTATACCAAGGTAGCAGGATCAAAACAAACTGTTCTAGCATCCAACAAAAAAATTACAATAATTCCCGCTATGCAACAACAAACGTCGTCGGGCAATAAATCAACACAACTAAAACAGACGATAACAACAATGTCAGGAAAAAATCCTATGGTATTGAAGACACCAAAGAGTGTCACACAGGTACAACTGAAAACTCAAGCGGCAGGTTCGCCGAAGCAAACATCGACTAAGAAGCAGGAAGCAAAGCCATCACCATCTCAATTAAAACAAACTAAATTAACACCAGTAAAGAAACCAGAAACAGAACCTATACGAGTGAATATCCGTAAAACGCTGACGGAATTACTGTCTAGCCGTATAAAAGAAACTGAAGATCTGAAATTAACTGATGAGGAGATTGCCGATTTGGCTTTCAACATAGAACTCGAAATGTATAAATATTTCAAGGACACTGGCTCTAAATACAAAGCAAAGTACAGGAGTCTTGTGTTCAACATAAAAGATACTAAGAATTTGACGTTATTTAGAAAGATCGCAGATCGCTCATTAACACCTGATGCTGTAGTGCGATTAAGTCCGGACGAGATGGCTAGTCAGGAATTGGCTGAGTGGCGTGAAAAGGAAACTAAACATCAACTAGAAATGATAAAGAAGAACGAACTGGATTTGATGGCTCAGGCCAAGTCGATCGTCGTCAAAACTCACAAGGGTGAACAGATAATCGAGAATGATGGTGGAATCGATCACGTTGATCCTAAAACGCCTGTACAAGATATCGTTTCCGCGTTAAATAATGGCGACAGTATAAGTTCTACAGTTGATGATCTGGAGAAAGATAAAAGCAAGGATAGATTAAAAGCGCAAATAGAAACAAAGAAATCTAAGAATGCGGACGAACGAAGGAAAAAGGATAAAGAGAAAGGGAGAGAGCACGACGGCACAAAATTCAAGGCCAAGGATCGACAGGAGAGAAGTCGCAGTCGGCATCGTCGTAGTCGAGATCGAGATCGCAGCAAGACGCGAGACAAGAGCAAGGAGCGGAAGTCGAACAGAAACAAGGAAAGCAGACGCGACAAGGATAGAGAGCGAGAGAAGGATCGAGATCGAAACAGAGATCGAGACAAGGCAAGTATAAAGGAGAGAGACCGGCAGAAAGAGAAGGACAGACATAAGCGTAATGATAGTCATTCGAGAAATCGTAGCGGAAGTAGAGATTCTAAGGATCTCGATAAACGAGATGAGGAACGTAAGAAGGAAATGGAAAAGAAAAAGGAGATTTCTCCAGCACCTGTGGAAAAACCGATAGAGGATCGTCTCTGGCGGCACATAGAAGACGAGGCAACAACGAACACGATTGATGGGAACGATT
Source organism: Solenopsis invicta (assembly GCF_016802725.1). Classification (NCBI taxonomy): domain Eukaryota; kingdom Metazoa; phylum Arthropoda; class Insecta; order Hymenoptera; family Formicidae; genus Solenopsis; species Solenopsis invicta. The sequence goes on from NC_052671.1 coordinate 19,358,186, forward strand.
CCGATATATCTGACAGAGAACCTAGTTCTACCGTCACGATCAAAACGCCCGATATAAACGAAGAATCCGAGAGAGACAAAGAACAGGTAACAGACAAGGAAACATCGGCGAAGGGCAGTTGGCACACCGTCTGGCGCGGTTTTGTTAATATGGTTGACGTCGCTAAATTTTTCATAACTGCGCAAGAAGTAAGCGGCAATGCCAAAGATCTCATGGACGATTTGCCGGATACCGTTGATGTCGTCGGTAGGATCAGTCACGAAACTGTTTGGGACTACATCTCGAAAATGAAGAGGAGCGGTTCAAAGGAGATTCTAATCATCAGATTAACAGCTGCGAATGACGAAGAGAAGATTCCTTATATAACATTGTACAGTTATTTGAACAGTAGAAGTCGTTTAGGCGTTGTTGGTAATGTTTCCAAAAATATCAAAGACTTTTATATAATGCCATTTTCGAATCAGAGTACAATACCGTCGGTTCTGATGCCACTCACCGGACCTGGATTTGAGGAGAATCGGCCACATCTACTTCTCGGTATCATAGTTCGTAACAAGAAAAAACGATTATCGGCTGTGCCGCCAGTAATACCTTCGAAAACGTCCAAGACATCCGACAGAAGTTATACTCCGCCATTGGTTAGCGTACCGAAGGAGAAGACTTTATCACCGTCACCAACTTCGTCCCCCATGTTGTATAAAGCGACCACGTTAGATTCAACAAAAGAGAAGGCAACAACGGCGACGGCGACAGTGACACAGATGACCTTGGAATCTTTAAACAAGGCGCATATAGGTATGTCACGCGGCATCATAGACACCGCGACGATATGCAAAATTGTGCCGGAATTGTCGTCAAAAATCGACCTGACCTCATCACCTGGTAAAGTTGCATTAGACGATGACGGTGACGAGCCGTACAGCCCTGGCGAGATGGATGACGATATGAACAATCTGGAGACGACCGTCGACAGCGCCGCTAATATTTTGTCTTCATCTAGCAAGAACTCCACAGAGTTACAGAGGAAGATGGACGAACTGAATCGACAGATTGAGGAGCAGAAGCAACAGATCGAGGAACAGAGGCAACAAATACAAAGTATTAGTTCGTCGTTTCTCGACGAAACGACGCCTACTTTGCCGGTGAGAATCTCTATTAGGCTTATTTTTTGCAATTTTGATTGTTATTATGTTGTTATATCTCTTTGTTCACCTTGTACAAATAAAATTAATTTTGAATTCTATCACACATATTCCGATCTTATCTCCTAAATTGCTTTAGATTCTTTTGAAAGAATTTGATCGAATGAGTAATTGATAATTGAAGAGCATTGAAGCGCTCATTAATTGAGCATGAAAAATTGAAGTTTATCTATTAACAATGAGTGTAAAAGAATTTAATTAAATAGTTGTATGTAGAATAAAAATAAATTATGAATTTTTCCCATTTTTCCATATTAAATTACAATATAATGACCATATCATAAAAATGTGTGATTTTGCGAGTTAGCTATCATATTTTTTAGGTTAGTAATGTAAGGTACCATGACGAGAAACATGGGCATATAAAGTACTTGAACTGAATAAAGCCTCCCCCCCCCTTTTTTTTTACTATGAAACTTTTAAAATCATTTAAAATACTACTAAAAAAATTTTTTTAAGCTCGAATTTTTAAAACTTAATAGCATTTTTTAAATTTTATTTTTAAAGTATTTTAAATAATAAAATAAATTTAAATGAACTTCGAACTTTATTCGAGTTTTTTTAAATTTTATTTTCAAAAATTTTATTAATTTAAAAAAAATAAAAATATTTTATTTAGCCCAAGTACATTAATGTAACATTTCAAATAATCCAGATAATCAATATATTCACCAAAATAAAAATCTGTTAATAGTACTGTACTCTCAATGGAAAAATATTTTTAAATATTTGCAAAATCATAAAAATGATAAATTTGTTTGACAAATTTTAGATTAAAGTTGTAACAGATTTACATGTCAATCTCTCTCTCTCTCTCTCTCTCTCTCTCTCTCTCTCTCTCTCTCTCTCTTTGTCAAATAATCTCGCATTAATGAAATACGAATTCGTCAAAGATACTCTCGCGTATTTTTCTGTCAATTGACATTTACATTAATTGCGTTGTTGATCAATTGTGAACATTATTTACCTTTATTGATATTTCTTGTACTTTTATATCTTAATTTTTGATCTGATTCTTTCAGGGTTTGGGACTAGATCCGCCCGCTGATGATTCCGAAGAAGCTTACAGCCCATCGAACGCTCGGTCCTTCACGCCTCCGCCACCCATCTCCAAGTTTGCACAGCCTATCCTTGATAAGGTCTCGGACATTACTATACCGCCGAATTTACAGGAGATCCTGGCGAATGTCAAGCGACAGGAATCCTCGAAAGTGGACCCTTATCTTCCATCGAAACCTAGCGCATCATTTCTCCCCACACTCTATCAGAATTCGGAGAGATATTCGCCCTCGCCTTCTTCTAGAATGAGTCAGTCGGAGAAAACACCACTAGAAGTTTCCAAAGAAAATAGAAGCACTTTGAGTACTTTGAGCGATCTTGATCTGATCAGAAAGGCCGAGGAGGAATTGGCTGCTGTCGAAGCAGCATCCGCATTACCGACGCTACCAACCTCTTCCATATCGTCGTCGTTGCCATCATCCTTGCTCGTTTTAACGCCGCCGGCCATTGGCTCTGCGAGTGACGCAGCGATATCGCCGTCACTGCAAGTTCTTCCGTCAACGGAACCTGTGTTGGAGGCGAATAAATCGTACAAACCAAATTCTTCAGATTCTTTCAAGAAAAGCTTCACCCCTGAACAGCCAAAGCCACCTGGTCTTGAGGATGAAGATTTTCCCTCTTTTCCGTCGACTCCGCCAGCGATGGACGTCTCTAAAGTAGCAGGCACATCCCACTCAAAGGTCTCACCCAAAAGCGGAATAGTACTGAACGTCAAGCGGAAGTTGAGCGACGACGGCGACTCACCATCGCCCTCTAGAATACCGAGGACAAAATCTCGCTGGGGTCAAAGACCATCTGAATAAGAGTCTCTAATTCTTATGATTTGTGATTCACGGGATGGTGACCCTCCAACACGTAGTCTTTCTAGCGTATCGCTATCTAGTGAACATTGTCGTGTACAAAGTGACATTGTATTTCTTTTGCGCGAGGAAAAAATAATCCAACGGAGCGATAAACTACTAAAAGAGCTTGGCTGTAACTTGTAACATAAATTGTAAAAGACGATCTCTCCGTTGTCTATTTCTGAGCGGAATTATAAATTGGTATACTATAAATGAAAAAGAAAGATATGTATGCGAAGTTGTCAGTATGAAAGAGAAAGAACGAATGAAATTGTAAATGTGAAATCTAGCGTACTTGACAGTGAGTCGTATGCATTTCCGTAAGCGTTTGTTGAATATCGTTAAGAAAAACACTGTATATTTTTAGTAAGTGTTGAATATAGAAATACAGGTGAGGTTTCTTCGCTCAAAAGTATTTGTACACAAGCAATCAATAATGTCTTCTCTCGCTTGAAGTTAGCAGAGTTCCGAACTTTTTATAATGCACGTAACGCATCTTGTATAAAATATGTGTGCATGTGGAAAGCAGGTAATTTTAAGTGATAAAACATTATTGACCGCTAGTTTTTCTCGAGGAAGAAATAATGTGCGATACTTCTATGATATGTATGTTTGTTAGAATTTTGTCTACGCAGGAATATGGACAAAATTATACCCTTCCGTAATCCTCTATCCGCTGTATTCTCATGTCTACCGTTAAAACGAATTTTTCGCGAATTATATCCGCGAGAAGGATTGCATCTTCCACGTGTTTACTAGAGATTCTGTAATCAAAGTCTTGCCATAAGGCAGTTTTAATTGGTTTACTATTTTTTGTCACTTCCCGAAAGAAAGAAATAGGAAAAAGAAGGGAATAAGAAAGAGCTAATAAATTTACATCCTTTGCAAAATTTTGATAAAATCGCCTTACTAAGTTGATTGTCTCTAGTATTTATTGACAACGAGAGACATGTAGAGGCAGGTTTTGTGAAGTATCTGGATAAGTCAATTTAAATCTATTGTTCGAAGCTAATATGATGTGTTCAAGACTTAAGTGTGACGACTGTTAATGATGATTTTTTGAAATTGTTTCGAAACAAAAATCCTAATATCAAACTGTCGAAGCAACAAAAATTTTTTTTTAATCAGAAGATTTAGATTTAATCGATCAAACTATCCAGAATTTGCATGCTCAAACATTGCACATCGCACAGTAATACAGGTGTTCTTAAACACGAATATCATTTTTTTTTTCTATTAATACGATTTTCCACACATCTGCTGATATTTTTAGTTCGGAAAAGTTCTCGGAAATTTTGGAAAGATTTTTTCATTACCTTTTTTTTTTTTTTAATTTTTGAGGCTTTACTGTCCTCAATGATTTTAAGGTTTCTTTCATATTTAAGAGTTCTAATAGATAATTCATCAGTTTGATATCATTACTAGTTTCTGTATTTTTATCTCGAAACGATTTCAAGAGTTTATCATTAATTGTTGCTACACGAAGTGTGGAACACAATGTATAATGATAAGAGAATATTTTTATTTTGAATTATTTGTAAGAATAATTACCTTAATTTTTTTTAGAATACTTAAAAATCACCTTGTATAGACTAACTCTATTGATGCTAATGGGTGCTTTCCATGTAATAATACAAGACGCAAACATTATTCTATCCTTTTTTTATGTTCAATAAGTAGTAAAGATAGAACGACGCTCGTATCGACTTGTGTCACTAAATTGGAAGCATCCGATGTATGTATAGCTTAATGTATCGCCGTACAAGGTACATAAGCAATCGTGTTGCTTGATCGACGTACTCGTGGTATATACGCAGAACTTACACGCACATGCGTCGAATCAGAGCACGTATTACTCTTGTAAATACCAAAGCGAAAAGATAAAAAACTTGGCGAATGCAATCACATCGCCCTTGTGTATGTAAATATATATACATACATACATATATATATATATATATATATATGTGTGTGTGTGTGTGTATAAGCGCGCGCGATACAAAACACAAGTTTCTGTAATATATTTTATTAAGAGTTTCAAATCGGCAAAAATAGCTATGGCTCTCTCGCATAAAAATATACAAAGTAGCCCCAATTATTTTATTTTGTCTTGAAAGAGATCCACAGAACTGATTTTCGAGAAATTGGAATTGAAAAATACATGTATACAATAAAAATTATACAGGATGTTTGATAATGACCAAATCACCGTTCGCGATAGAACAGATCAAACAGCAGAAACCTCTACTATTTTATAAACTTTGCAATAATTTACGAGATATTAATTATTGAAAATTGCCGACTTAGTTCAACCTGCTCTGAGCAAAATCTCAAGCGCATGGCGAGACACGGCGGGATAGGACCACCCGGCTCTCAAGGTTGCAAGACGCGCGGGAAATCGTTTATTATAAGCGGCAACAGAAATGGCCCAATATCGCTTGAAAAAAACTACCCGCGCACATAGCAACGATGATTGGACGTAGGACGTCTCATCACGCGCTTACATCTGTGATAGGTCTGACGTATTCGGCTAGCTTTAATAATTAGTATCTCGTAAATTAATTATTGCAAAGTTTGCAAAATTATAGACATTTCTTCTTCTTTCTTGATCTGCTCTATTAACTCGTAAGAAGTATTTCAGTCATTATTGACTCCCTATATACATATATGTACACACGCATACACATATATATCTTTTAAATGTATTTTTTAAGTATATATTTAACATAATGTATAACTATAACATTTAAAGATAATTATTTGAACATAATTAAAGAGACCGTTATGTTTAAATTTTCTTTGTAAATAAAAATTTAAAGAATAATACTTAATTCAAATTATTTTTGATAGGATAAAAGTACAGATTGAAAAAATAGCGAAGAATATCAGTTACGATATTTTAAATTCTGTTCACTATCATAGATATAGTAAGAATAGATCGAGCATATCTATTGCTAGATATTGATTAAAAGTGCGTTCTACTTAATGCCCGCCATACTCGCGAGCTTTGTGTATTTTTGTTTAATATTTGATAAACAATATGGATGAAATAGTGCCAAGAGTATCATTTGCAAGTTTAAATGGAACGCATCCCAGGTAAAATAAAAACAGAAAGCAGTATTTCTTTCTTTATGTTTTATTTCAATTGCCTCTCCTCTTTTACTATTAATTGTTTTTCTTCGTTTTCTACGTGATCTTAAACTTTCGCACTTTATGCTCAGTCTATTTTTTCTGTGTCTATGGTCGCATTATGATGCATTGTGATAATGCAAATGTGTTTTAAATTAAATTCCGACTTCAAACAGTTCAAGCAAACAGCGATGTATAAATCGTGCACAATATCACTCCGACCAGAAAACGCTGATCACACGCGCACGCAACATGCACAATATTTGATTGTATAATTACATACAAGACGCAGTTAATGCATACATGCGTTTTTGTTGTGTACAATAAATATAAAAAATATATATATATTTTTTTTTTATTTATTTATATACACAGGGTGTCCTATTTTAACAAACGCACCTCGATGATTCTTCAATAAAGCGTTTTCAGTAAAAATGTTTCAAACAAAAGTTGCATGGTTTTAAGGAGGTTATAAGATGGTGTCATTAATTTGACCTTGAATAGTTGTTTAAAGGTCACGTGAAGGACACCTTCAATTTTTTAAATCGGACTGCCTACTTTTTATTACATATTCTTGTAGCTCATTTTGAGACTTTTTCAAAACACTACAAGAAAGTTTATTTTTATTGAGTACTTTCCGAGTTTTGACGCTTGAAAGTTACAGTACATCGTAGCTTTTAAGCCTCACAACTCGAAAAGTACTCAACGAAAATAAACTTTCTTGTAGTGTTTTGGAAAGATCTCGAAATAAACAAGAATATGTAATAAAAAGTAGGTAGGCCCATTAAAAAAATTAAAGGTGTCCTTCACGTAACTTTCAAGCAACTATTAAAGATCAAATTAATGACACTATATTATGACCCCATTGAAACCATGCAACTTTTGTCTGAAACATTTTTAATGAAAATGCTTTATTGAAAAATTATCGAGGTGCGTTTTTAAAAATGGGACACCCTGTGTGTGTGCGTGCGTGCGTGCGTGCGTGCGTGCGTGCGTGCGTGCGTGCGTGCGTGCGTGCGTGCGTGCGTGCGTGCGTGCGTGCGTGTGCGTGCGTGCGTGCGTGCGTGCGTGCGTGCGTGCGTGCGTGCGTGCGTGCGTGCGTGCGTGCGTGCGTGCGTGCGTGCGTGCGTGTGCGTGCGTGCGTGCGTGCGTGCGTGCGTGCGTGCGTGCGTGCGTGCGTGCGTGCGTGCGTGCGTGCGTGCGTGCGTGCGTGCGTGCGTGCGTGCGTGCGTGTGCGTGCGTGCGTGCGTGCGCGTGCGTGCGTGCGTGCGTGCGTGCGTGCGTGCGTGCGTGCGTGCGTGCGTGCGTGCGTGCGTGCGTGCGTGCGTGTACTAACTGTAAGTTTATTATCTTTCTCTTCCATAATATGACAACTCTAGCTATTGAGATAATAAATTTGGAGCATTTAATTTTGTATACGTGTGGAAACATTGTTAAAATGCGTACAATATAACATATCGCGGTCTTAATGCAGTTAACCGGTTCTCACCCTTTAGCGACTTAAAAAAATTATGCGTTTATGATAGACATTGATATAATATTTATATTGTAAAATTTTCTGCGTTATTACGAATTTTTCGAGGCTATTTATCCCAAATTCTGATATCTAAAAAAGATTTAGGAAAATTATTGGTGTTTTGATAATATTGAAATGTAAGTAATTTTTTATTCTTTTATTTTTTTAATGTGCACATTTATGTCTTTGTATGCGTTCTTACTAGTTTCTTCTGTCCTCTTATTGAATATGATGGAGTACAAGGTATTATATTCTGTGTGCAAACATAAACTTGTAAAGAAAATGGACTTCAATTTATGTACCATATAATTTGAATAGTTCAATTGCCAGTATGGTATTGCGTGAGATAACTATTACAAACGCAATTGTTTCAAGATAACATCAATTTTTTTAGATGGTATAGAAAAGTATAAAAGTTTGTATTTTATTTGTAGATCATCAGGCTATGATACCGAACTAATTTAGCAATTTACCTTTAAATGTACTAACAAGTAACTCTACATAATACAGCGTATATTACATTTACATAGATTATTGTGTGTTGTACACACCCCGTCTACATTTAACAATTATTTTGTAAGGGAATTAGCTATCTAGCTTATTTTATTGTACATTTTTGTACCACGATCTTTGGCTGATATATGACACTTCGTCATTATATAGTATTATATATTTCATCATTATTAATATTAATCGTAATCATAAAGATTATATGCGGTCATTGATTTGTTCAGTCATCCTTACACTTGAATAATAGTACTCAATGTAGTTATGCGTCATACAAAGTGTTTATATTCATTACTAAATGTATCCTGAAATATGGATATAAAATTTATAAAGATTTTATAATTTTACGGATAAATCTAGAGAGAAAGAGAAGAGAGAGTGTGTGTGTGAAAGTCATATTTAGTATTTATTGGTAATATAAAAAAATGAGGCAAAATAGTTTCTTAATACATCTCAAGTTTATCAAAAATTATGCTGTAAGCTTGAATTTATAGTCGTTTCTCAGATATCCAATCTCAAATCTCAGATCTCCAATCTCAAATCTCAGCTCTCGAGTCTCCAATCTCACATCTTTATGTGTGTGTGGTTTATCTCGTCTCTTGATAGTTCATGATAATAACGTGTCTTTCTCGTTATTATTGGGATTCGCTGGGATTCGCGCATGGCGGCTCGTAGTGAGTGGTCGTGTTTTCGAGGTGCTTAAGGCCCGGTTGTTCCTTTTGGTAAGTATCAGGTAATTTAACTGTTAAGTAAATCTATGCGAAATGCATAGGTTTACCTAACACTCCTAACAGTTAAATTACCTGATACTTACCAAAAGGTGCAAAACCGGGCCTAAGTGTTACTTGTCTCAAAGTTGTGGCACTTTTTAGATTGCGTAAAATAATTAAACTCTCAGAGTCCACGTAAGGTCAGGACTCCTTTAGTGCGCGAATCGCAGAAATTTATCGCTTAATTCCGCCGGAACATGATATGAAAGGGTCTTCGGCCTCGTGTGATCCGGGAGGGAGGGAAAGCCGGGCACCTGGCATCCCTCCGGGTGCAGATCCTACTGGACTAATTACACCGTCATCTAATCGTATTTTCTCGGAAAAGGTTCCTGTCTCCGGTTCCGCTCTTATTCCACAACAATCGTTCGATATGTTTGAGGCTGCGGTCCACTTGACGCTACAAATGCTTCGAAGCGTTTGATTAACCAATCGGAACAATGAATTTTACAAATTGACCAATCAAAAAATACTTAGAAGCGTTTGTAGCGTCAAGTGGACCATAGCCTGAGCAGGTTTTTAATAAATCTTTGACTGACTCCCTGAATGATAGCGAAGAAGAAATGAATGATGCAACCACAACTACCACCACGTTAGGAGAGGGAAAGAAAGCGTCAACAATCTCCACTCATTCTAGGAAAGCAGCTCGCTCAAACACCATCCGTGATACTGCGGCTCATCATCTACAGGCTACGCCAACGAGAGCAATGGATATTGATAATCTCTCGGCCGCAAATAGAAAGCAACATAACCTAGGCCCGTATTCAGTCGTAACTTATAGCGAATTCGATTGGATGCACTAGTGCGCACTGAGTGCGCCCTCTTCTAGTGTATTGTATTCGGGCTGTGTTCCGTTTTTACTGGCAGTGCAGTAAATGTGACGTCATGACAGTACACTGTCACAACTGTTCCAATATTACTGCATTACTGCCAGCACTGCTATAGCATCGTATTTCGGAACAGCATAGTAGCCACATTGCACTGTAGCTACCTCACCTTGAAAGCTGCAGTAGCATGGTGGAAGGGATAGCACCATGTGCAGTAGTCACAGTGGCAATATGACTACCATTCATGACGTCATTGATGTTACTAGATGCTGTCGCAGTGCGCTGCGTACCAATAACGGAACGGATTTTTCACTACTGCCAGTACTGGCAGTTATATCGGAACACACCGTCCGTTTGTTTTCTGTTCCTGGGGGTCTATCATGTAACATTTCCCCTAGGGCGGAAACATGAAAAGTGAAAAGTTTCACGTGAAATGCACGATCATGTACGATTCCACGGAATCATGTAACTCACTCATGAGCGGAAATATGAACTTTTTCACGTGAACTTTTTCGCCATCAGCCGTGATGGCGAAAAGGTGAAAATTTAGGGAATTAATAAATTGTATGTATTTTGAAATAAGAATGAAAGTGTGGTAACAGTTTAAAGAGGTATTATTGAAGAGGTTAACCTTTTTGGTATTGCATTGCGTTGACAGGATAAAGTAATACATACATAAATAAAAATAATGCTTTTGTGATGTAATTAGGTTTGATATTTATATTTGACAAATTGATGTTTTGATAATTATATAGAATGAGGTTTCATCAAATGCAAATTTAGATAAAAATATACTTTAAACGCGTTTTGATACACAATGATATAAGAAAGGTGCGTCTTGTGAAATAGAATATTAATCAATCATGTAAGTGTTTATAACTTATAAATTTGGAAAATACATGTGTGAGCGGAGAATTCAGTTTTGATCAAGGTCCGTATTCTAAATTATTCAATATTTTTTAATTAAACAAAGTTAAATTTAATGACTAATAAAATTAATTTACTTTAAAATTTACACACATAAAAAATAATTAAAATTAATTTTGAAAAACAATGTTTGAATTAAATTACAATGTAATTTTGAGTATTAGATTACTACATAATAAAATAATTGTTACAATATATGGATCATTAAAAATAAATGTAATATATATTATATTTGTAAATTAAGTTTATGCAATATAACTAAGAAATATTGCTATTTATTTATGAATTTTTTTACAATTTTTTTTATATAATAAAATTTTTACAGTAAAAGTTATACTGTAAAAGCAGGTAGAAACCTTTTTCACGATCGCTTGATAGTTGCAATGACAGAACCTCTAATGGTGAATTTCGGAACGCAAACTAAACTTCCGCGCATTATTCATACATAATCGCTGTGCGTGAAAAGATTCACGTGAACTCTCTATGAGTGAAAAATGAAAAGTGAAACGTGAAAAGTGAAAAGTGAAACGTGAAAAGTTCCACGTGAAATTACATGATTGACCCCCTGAACTCTCTAAATAAGTGTACACTTAAAATGAAATAGATAGATGTTTCAAAGTTAGCGAAAGCAAGAAGGAACGTTCCAGTGCAAGTCTAATGCAGGAATAGAAAACAAGCCTACAGCCTCGGTTGGCGTGCACTCTACAGGGCCTCGCACATGAAATGCATAACATAACATAAGCACAACATAAGACCGATGAACCAATGAGCATTCAGCATAAAGTCGCCATATTGATTTACATAAGATTCCTATTGGTCCAAAAGCTTTATGCTACGCTTATGCTCTGTTATGCATTTCATGTGCGAGGTCCTTTACTGATTCAGAAACTATGGTGTGTTTAATTGATAATGCACTGAAAAGGTGCTAGTAAAAACGTGTTCGATTGAATTGTACTACTCTAGTTCAGTGATACTTTTATGTTTGATTGAACGCATTACACTAGTACAGAATGCACTGAACTAGAGTCCTATATAAAGAGAGAAGCGACATCGAACCCCCACCACAGCTTTCAGTATCCAATTGAGTCTTCCACCGCCATTTTGGGACCGCTCTAACGTCATCAAACACCATTCGTATTATTGGCTGCGTTCAGCAGACTCAACAGTTTATTGAGCGCTTGCTGTTATTGGTGTATTCTTCTAAATCTAAAAGTCTGATTGGATGATTTAGAAGAATATCTCAACATGTTGAGTCTGCTGAACGCAGTCATTCTACAAACAACTGTGGTCACAATATTGGTTCTCGCTTAGCCAATCAAGTATCAATCAGATTACCAATCAGAGCTTCGGACATCAATGTCGCTTCTCTCTTTCCGTTTGTTTTCTGTTCCTGAACTCTCTAAATAAGTGTACACTTAAAATGAAATAGATAGATGTTTCAAAGTTAGCGAAAGCAAGAAGGAACGTTCCAGTGCAGTCTAGTGCAGGAATAGAAAACAAGCCTATTATATAGGGCTGTGTTCCGTTTTTACTGGCAGTACTGAAAATTTATAGTTCACGTCACATATACTATACATTTTCAGTACTGGCAGTTAATATCGGAATACAGCCTAGGACTCTACACTGAACCGCACCGAGATTTTTGGCAGTGCGATTCAGTGCGTTCCGTACTTATAGTTTAGTACAAAATTGATACAACGTATATAATAATAGAAGATGGCAAAAATATGATGGAAAAAATATTGTTATTAGACGAACTATTAGATAGTTCAAGCAGTTCCAGCAATGAAGAGATAATGACAATATTAATAAAATGTGAAAATATTCCAAAAGTAAAAAATATGATGGAAATTATTAATAAATAATCTGACAAGGAGGTATGCTATACGAAATTATAAACATTGTAACGGTTCGCGGTTTCGGTCGGTTCGGTGCGGTGCGGGAACTTCGGGATCGGACCGGATAAGGCTCGTCGGTTGGTCAGGTGTCCGTAATGACTATACCCAATGTTTTACGTAGCAAAAGATAGTGAATGATTTATTAGAAATAACAATTGCACAAAGAGTTGACAGAATGAACATGGAAGAAAATAAAAGAGCTAACGAAATAGAGAGATATCAAAATAAAAAGATAATGATCGCGCTAATAACAGAGAGATCGCAAAGAGATACTGATATGGCTGGTACTCGGATTACCAGTTACGCGGCGCGGTTTCTATCTAATGCTAGAACTATCTATTTACAAGTTTTCGACTAGACTAGTGAGTTATGCGGGCTGCTTGCCCGTACAGTCGGGGAGTCGCGGGGCGCGGCGGGATTGGCCAACGCGGTTGTGTAAGCGTGTGCGCAAATGCGGGTCGTTGCCGGCGCGGTCGCCGCCGCGATTCGCCCGAGCGCGCCCCGTGCAAGTGGGGCGCTCGATCGACAGGTTGCTTGTGCCCTGCCGATGAATGGGTTACGAAATTCGTCGGTTCGACGGTAAAGGTATTCGAGGACGACGGTGATTGGTCGAGAATGCTCGGCCGGTGATGATGACGAGAATGCTCGTCGAGGATCTCGGACGTGATTGGTCGAGAATGCTCGGCCGGTGATGATGACGAGAATGCTCGTCGAGGATCTCGGACGTGATTGGTCGAGAATGCTCGGCCGGTGATGATGACGAGAATGCTCGTCGAGGATCTCGGACGTGATTGGTCGAGAATGCTCGGCCGGTGATGATAACGAGAATGCTCGTCGGGGATATCGGAGTCGGTTGGTCGAGGATACTCGGCCGAGGATAGCAACGGGAATGCCCGTCGAGGAGCAGGAGAGCGACGAGAATGCTCGTCTTTAAGGAGCGATCGAGAATGCTCGGTCTTGTGGATGGGACGGATAGTCGGACAGATCTGACTTGTGCGTTCCCACTGCCGGCTTATATATCCGAACGCGCGGCTGAGCAAGCCAATCCGCGCGCTCGGTCGGTTGAGCCGGAGTGGGAGCGTTACGGAACGCCACGGTCGGCGCGCGTGTCGTCGCGTGGTTGCACGGCGAAGTTCGGTTGTGCGTGCACGTGGTCTTTGGCCGCACTCGACGTTCGGTGTTCGGTGGACGGAACGGAGGCGCACGGACGGTGGAGGGGCGTATCGTTACAACATATTTTAAATATTTGTTATTTTAAATTTAAAACATCTGTTATTAGTTTCAGCGACATTTTTGTTTGAAACAAAGCATGTTCGATATATTGAATAATATGTATTTAAATTTGGAAATTTATAATATAACAACAGAGTATGGTGGGCATAAAACAATAAATAGTGATGTACAGTTATTAGCCCTTTTATGGTATGTTTTTTATATATTTATGTAATTAATATGTATATACATAAGTATTTAATAATATTATATTTACAGGTTTGCAGGAAACAAATGTGTGATATGGGACATTGCATCTAGATTTAATGTAGCAGAATCTACTTTTCATTCTATCATAACAAATGTTATGAAATATTTTAATTATATTGCTTCAAATATGATAAAGATGCCAGATACAGAAAATAGAAAAAGATTAGTTGCTCGTAAATTTGAAGATGTGCGTAGTTTTTTATGTTTAAAAAAATGCATAACAGTTGACTAATAATTTATTAGCGGTAGTAATCAATAGATTAATCAACTAATAATTATCAATATATAGCAATAGTTATAATTCAAGTTACCAGTTGCACTGAGTTGAGTCAGAGTAAATAACTTCACCTAGGTTAGTGTAAATACCCGCACTCAGTTCAGTATAAAAATACACACTCCGAGCAAGTGCGCCTAGTAACAAAAAGTTACCAGCCACTGGAACGGGGCGAGTGCACGCCAATCGAATTTGCTATTATTTTCAAGCTCGTCTTAAGAGCCTCGCACATGAAATGAATAACATAACATAAGACCGATAGACCAATAAAAATGTTATGTAAATTAATATGGCGACTTTGTGCTGGATGCTCATTGGCCCATCGGTCATATGTTATGCTTAGAGTCCTATATAGGCTGTGTTCCGTTTTTACTGGCAGTACTGAAAATTTATAGTTCACGTCACATATACTATACATTTTCAGTACTGGCAGTTAATATCGGAACACAACCATAAAGAGAGAAGCGACATTGATGTCCGAAGCTCTGATTGGTAATCTGATTAATACTTGATTGGCTAAGCGAGCAGCTATATTGTGACCACAGCTGTTTGTAGAATGATACGAATGGTGTTTGATGACGTTAGAGCGGTCCCAAAATGGTGGTGGAGGACTCAATTGGATACTGAAGGTTGTGGTGGGGGTTCGATGTCGCTTCTTTCTTTATATAGGACTCTATTTGGGACCGCTCTAACGTCATCAAACACCATTCGTATCATTCTACAAACAGCTGTGGTCACAATATGGCTGCTAGCTTAGCCAATCAAGTATCAATCGAATTACCAATCAGAGCTTCGGACATCAATGTCGCTTCTCTCTTTATATAGGACTCTAGTTGTGCTTATGTAACGTTATGCATTTCATGTGTGGGACCCTTTAATCATTACTTTAATCATAAACTGCGAGGAGAAAGTGGTAACTTCTTTAGTTTGGAAAATTTTCTCATGGACAGAATCAAATTTCATGGGTCTACTGGAAATCAGCAAATGGGAACACACCTATGTCATATCTCTATGATCTAGTTTACACCGAACACTTGACACGCATATCGTTTGTTTTCTGTTCCTGAACTCCCTAAATTAGTGTGTACTTAAAATGAAATAGATATATATTTGAAAGTTAGTAAAAGCAAGAAGAAACGTTTCAGTGCAGTCTGTTGCAGAAATAGAAAACAAGCCTATAGGCTTTGTTTACACCGAATACTTGATACGCGAAATATTTAGTAACTTTCTATTCAATTATCTTAATTTCGGTAATAAATTTAATGAATAGTACATTAAGCTGGTACAATATGAATCAAGATAATTAATTAAATATAGATATCATCACGTATACATTTACACGTATTGTCGAAATTAAAATAATTTATTAGAAAGTTACTTGTTAGTATGCATGTCAAATGTTTGGTGTAAACTAGCCGTTTGTTTTCTGTTCTTGAATTCCCTGAATAAGTGTGCACTTAAAATGAAATAGATATATATTTGAAAGTTAGTGAAAGCAAGAAAGAACGTTCCAGTGCAGTCTAGTGCAGGAATAGAAAACAAATCTTAGGTCATATTACGCGTATCAAGTATTCGGTGTAAACAAAGCCAATGGGTGCCGTCATGAAGAAGATGTTTCTTAGGCTAAAATCACACGATGCGTAATAGAGCTGCGGGATAGAGAATGCGTCATTGAAGCGATCAATCAGCGCTATTCCGTTCTTTTCTATTACGCGAGTTTTGTCCGCTATATTCACATGCGTCAAAGAGATGCAAAGACACATCCAGGATAAATATAATTTAGAAATTATTATCTTTTTGTTAATAATTTGCTTATTAAAATAAAATATAATTTCTTAAATTGTAAAAACAATTATCATTGTTATAATATTTAATATTTTGTAATAAATACTTATAAATTTAAAATTATTTTTTGACTGCTTTCACGCATTTATAGTCATTTTTCCGCATCATGTGAACAGTGCACACTGAAATCATGCGTAATGCGTATTGCGTCATTGCTTCAAAACTTTATCTTGACAGCTGTACTCGCACATTTTTATTTAATTATTAGTTTGTATCCACAAGTTTATAATTAATTTTTATTATGGATAAAAAGTTAAAAATGGTGACTGAATCTATTACACATTTATTGCAAATATAATTAATTAACTTAACAATAATCTAACCTTGAAATACGACGGTTTAGGATGTAATAGAACGCTATGACCGCTATAACGCACATCAACGCACACTTTATTCCACTCTTTTCTATCACGCAAGCTCAAAGAGCGGAATAGCGCTGATTGGTCGCTTCAATGACGCATTCTCTATTCCGCAGCTCTATTACGCATCGTGTGATTTCAGCCTTACATCATGGGTGCCGTCACATGGAGCAAAATCGCGGAACGAGAGCGGAACCAATCACGTGCGTTCCGTGTTACACAGTTTTTATTACGCAGTTTTCAAAACCCTTCATTCTCATGGTGGCAAACGAGTGAATGGTCGCGGACTTTGCGCAGTCAATCAGAAATGATTATTTCAAAGAGGTTAAATCACAGTAAAACTAATTTCATAGATTTTTCCACCTTTAATCAATATTTCCAATAAAAAACGCATTTCATTCAGTATTTAAGTGCATTATAATAATCAACAAGCAATAAAAACAATATTTAAAGGTTATTTATGGACTTGCTGTTTATTCAAACGATACAACGATGCGTTTGTTTCGCTCCATGGGGTTGGGGGGGGGGTCTAGAAAATTGCGTAATGGCTCCTGCACACCAGCGCGATGACGCGACACGCGACGCGCGATTATCCAATAGGCGTACAATTTTTTTGAAAAGACGTACGCCCATTGGATAAACGCGCGTCGCATATCGCAAATCGTGCTGGTCTGCCAGAGCCATAATGAAAGCTGCGTAATGCGGAACGCACGTGATTGAGGCTGGAGTCTCATGGATGCCGAACGTGCGCAATGCGAAATTGGCTAAACGCTCGTGATTAGTCAGATCAGTTTTACGTTCATTTCGCCGAATTTTATTCACAAGTTTTTATTTTATGCGCAACGCTTATCGGATAACGCAACGCTGGTTACTTGTTATGTGTGTGTATTTGTGTATGTGTGATAAAAATGGACAACCTTCAACAGAAATTCGTAAGAATAAAAATTATTAGAATTTTTGATGACATATATATATATATATATATTTTTTTTTTTTCTGACACTGAGCATCATTTCCAATGAGAACTGATAATAAAATTTTCAGTTAATTTGACGTTTATTCCATTATCATTCTCTCTAGGCTATCTTTAAACTTAACAATAAGTATCTAGAGAACATTCTGACGTCTAAAAGACGTCTTTTAGACGTCTTGCAATTTTTCAGACGTCTTAAAGACGTCTTACAGAAGACAGAAAGACGTCTTATTTTTCCATTTTTGACGTCTGTAAGACGTCCTTCTTACGTTTGAAAGATGTATGATAGCAACATGATGGCAACTGTTGCCAACGGTTTACTGTCCGCGTTAACATCATATTGACGGCATATTGTAAAAATGTAAAATTTTATGTGGAACACCGTTCCATACACACGTCACATTTGAAAAAAAATGAGAGCGAGTATTTGTTTCAAAGTTACAACGAGCAGGTTCTAATTAAGATTCTTATTGAAGTGTGAGCTGGTGAGTCGGTTGCAGAGACGCCTAGATATATCGCATTTGATTCACGAGAAGATCGCCCGTGGCGTAGCCGCCTAGCGGTGGCGCATGAAACATTCGGAAAAATTTGAAAAAAAATGTCTTCAGAATATTAAGAAAATATTGCGAATGTAATATTTAAAGTAGAATGTCTCTAAAATATTTAATTTGCAACGTACTGAAACATTTCAAATAGAATATCGCCAGACTATTCTATATGAAACGTTTGCAAACATTTAAAACGAAATGTATGTACACCCAAGGACTTTGATTCTGTCCATGGGGAAATTTTCCAAACTAAGAAGTCACCACTTTCTACATATTTGCAGTTCATGATTCATGAAATGACTACAGCTTATTGGTCGTTACATTAATCATGAACTTTAAGTATGTAGAGAGATAGCGACTTTTCAGTTTGGAAAATTTCCCCATGGACAGAATCAAAGTCCTTGGGTGTACGTGGTTAAGACGGAAACACAGACTCTTGTATAAAGCACAAAAGAATCAATCAAACAAAAAAATGCAAAAAAAGGAATTAAGAAATTAAAAAATTTATAAAATATATATGAGAAATATAAAATATATTAAATTTTCAAAAAATTTGACGATATTATTAACTATCATCTGGTGATTAAAGAAATATAAAAACGTCTTTAAAAAAATGTTTTATTAGACGTCTAATAAAATGACTGCCAAACTTATAGACGCCTTTAGTCTACCAAACTTATAAACGCCTTTACGACATCTTTTGGACATGTCAAAAAGACGTCAGAAAATGAGACATTTGTTAGACGTCTTACAAAAGACGTTTTTCAGACATGTCTAAAAGATGTCTTTACGACGTCTTTTAGACAGGACTCAAAGACATAAGAAAATGAGACGTCCGTTAGACGTCTTGAAAAAGACGTTTTTTAGACATGTCTAAAAAATGTCTTTTTTTAGATGTCTAACGGAGGTCTCATTTTCTGACTTTTTTTAGACCTGTCCAAAAAACGTCGTAAAAACGTCTAACAAATGTCTTATTTTCTGACGTCTTTTAGACTTGCCCAAAAGACGTTGTAGAGATGTTTATAAGTTCGGTAGACGTCATTTTATTAGACATCTAATAAAACATTTTTTTAAAGACATTTTTAAATTTCTTTAATCACCAGATGATAGGTAATAATATCGTCAAATTTTTTGAAAATTTAATATATTTTATATTTCCCATATATATTTTATAAATTTTTTATTTCTTAATTCCTTTTTCTGCATTTTTTTGTTTGATTGATTCTTTTGTGCGTTATACAAGAGTCTGTGTTTCCGTCTTAACGACATACACCCAAGGACTTTGAGGCTGAAATCCCATGAATTGCTATTTTTCGCGTAACGCGTAACGCGTATCGCGTAATCAATCAACTTTATAAAAAGACGCAGAACGCTTCTGATTGGTTACGCATTACGCGTTACGCGAAAAATAGCAATTTATGATACTTCAGTGTGCCATCACATGGGGCGTAATTTGCGTAGCGTAATTTGCGTATTCTAGTAACTTCTAAAATACGTTACGCCATTTTAAAAGCCTTCTTTCACATGAAACGTATTTCGCGGATTTTCAAGAAATGCGTATCTAATGCAACCAATTGCTGATTAGGATTTCTCTTGTACTCTCTAACAGAAATGCTAAACAAATTTACGATTGGTTTTTGTAATTTACGCGTTTTGGAAAATACGCCTCATGTGGAACTGATACTCTGCACACTAGTATGTGTGAATCATTTATGTGCGAATCTAACCTGTGCGGGCATATATTCCCGTTCCTTGTAATTTTCAAAAATTTATATATTTAAAACAAAATAAATATATGTTAGGCATTTAAGAAAAAGAAAGCATTTTACATGCAAGAAATTCAAGCAACACGGACATCTATTAATGTACAACTATAACCTTAAAATTTTGTATCAACATATCGCAAGGAGGTTGGATACGATAGAATGTTATTACAGAATAGCTATTATAAATAATAAATTTGATATAAAACTGTTTCTTAATTTACCCTGATATCATTATCTATCTTTCAATTTTGTTCTGCTTATTTAAGTAATACATGTGTTACCAATACATGTATTACTACATGCATACAGCGTTTTTTACGCAGGAAATTGAATTCGACGCAATGATAATAACGTAAAAAGCATAAAGTAACTAGGCGGAAGCTAATGTTCCAGTAAAACGATATCATTGGTCGACGCAAGTTACGCTTAGGGTCAATGCACACAGGACGCGTCAACGCGTTACGCGTGGCAAGGTAGCCAATCATTGGCTACTTCGCCACGCGTAACGCGTTGACGCGTATTGTGTGCATTCAGCATTACGCAAGTTACGCCCCATGGGACGGCACCTTCCGCTCTCGTTCCGCGTTCCGCTATTCCGCTCTATGAGACCATGGCTGTGTTCCGATATTAACTGCCAGTACTGAAAATGTATAGTATATGTGACGTGAACTATAAATTTTCAGTACTGCCAGTAAAAACGGAACACAGCCCATATGGGTGGTTGACGTCTCTTGTATGCATTCAACCTATGCTCGTGGAGCTAACTGCTTCCGGAATGTCTAGCACTTCGTACATTCCAATTCTTCCTGACACGCGCAATGAAGACAAAGCCATTTTGTTTGGAGATTCGACGTGGCGGCCGGATTGTCTGGCGACCCGTAACCCGACATGATTCTGTGTAAGTATCCCGCAAAAGTATTCGAAATTATTTATTATTTATCCTTAAACAATGATCAAAATTGTGTAATGTAGAAGTATCGATCTTTGTATGTGGACATAATATGATTCTTAAGCCACTTGTTCATGCCATTTTTGGTTTCGGCGATGTATTTATTGTTTAATCGATTCAGTAATAAAATGATGTTTTTTCGAGTCTTATTCGAAACGATTATAATGATAAATTCTATTATTCTTATTCGATTTAGGTGCGCTTTGTCGCGATCTTATTGGATTAACTCTAGAACCATAAGCTATATCAATTAGACGTACACGCTGCTGACAAATTCTCTTGTGATTTTTAGAGAAATACTTAAAAAAAAATTGTAGCGAGTGAACATGAGCCTACAGTGGGTGCTTTCCAATTGCTTAACACGTTTTGACACATACGTACACAAAAACGCACAAAGTGTAACGGTGTGCATAATTCAATTGGAACAAAATGTGTGTTAATGTGTACAGTTTTGAATAGAGTTAAGATTATTTTTTAAATTTATGCCAATATCTTATTCCTGATAATGGTAGAAAGTGTTTTCATCATTTCAGTTTCATTTATAGCTGCCGCGGTTAGTAATTATTTAATTGAACTAAAAAAACACAAGCTTACATATCCAACTAGTAGCCCTCGGAGATGAGTACGGATGTGTAGTGTTGTGTCGACGATTATGACAATTGGAATGCAACTTGTGTCGCCGTGTGCACAAAAGTGTCTAGAGATATTGCAATTGGAAAGAACCCAGTGTTTCCAATGTAACTCATAACTGTAAAACTATTCAAAATTTATTAAAACTAAAATATTCAGTAAACATTCCTTGAAGTAACTATAAAATCTTTATGTATAATATTGGCAGATGTTTCATGAATTAAAAAAACATTTTTTTTTAATACTTTAAAATAAGGAAAATAGCATTGAAATATAACATGTTTATTGGAAAGATACAGAAAACACATTTTACTTTAGATTATTTTCTTTGAATATATTTGCATATAATTTTTATTTTATTTGTAGATAAATAATAAAATATGTTTGCAAAAATACTTTGAAATGTGTAATTTAAATTTTATATTAGACATTAAATGTATTGTGTTTTATGTTACACATTAAATATATACTTATACTTTTAGGATCAAGTTTTGTTTCAAATTTTGGGAAAATGTATTTTAAAATACAGTAGCACACACATAGTGTTATTATTATACAAATTCAAAGAACAGTTTCTGATATATATTAAAGTTGAAAATATGAATTAACATGGTTATCTACACATTATAAATGATTGACTACAGAGAGACCCATATATTCAGCTACCAGGATTGACTGGAAAAATTTAATAGATAGAAAAAACTGATAAGTTCTAGTTATTGTTCTAGATTTTCCATGGAATAAATTGACCAAAATTTGAAATATTTTTGCTTTAATTAATAAATAATATATAAATCACTGATTTAAAGAAAATAAATGTACAACCACAATGATTTAATCCACTGTCAAAAAGTGTACATTTCAAATCCATCAAATAATATAAAATATTATTTATAATAATAAATATAATAATCATAATAAATTAATAAAGCAAAGTAAAATAGAGAATTTATTTAAACATGAGTTAACTAAATCATTAAAGTCATATTTAAAAATTATTTTAAAGTTGGTTTTTATTTGAATAAGTTTTATATTTTGCTTTATTTTATTAATTTATTATGATAAGCGATATTTTATATTATTTCATGGATTTGGTATATTTATCTTTTGGCACTGAATGAAATTCAACTAAATTATCACAATTGTATGTTCTTTTGCCATCTAATCATTTAAATCGGACATGGATGCCAAGGACGTCAAATAGTGAGGTGAAAATTCAGCCATATTAATCATTATTTTGAATTTTTGACATTGGATTCGTAATCAGAAACCTCAAAAATTCTTAAATAACAAGTTTCAAGTAAATTCAGTTATTTTTGATAATTTTGTCCGCCATTTTAAATTTTGAATTTTTGACATCAGATTTGCAATCAGCGATCTTAAAAATTCCCAGATAGTGATTTTAAAGTATAGATTATTATGCAAATTTAATCTCTAAAAACAATTTTTTAGTATATATTAATTAACAACAAATTATTTATTTAAAATATAATTCTAAAACTTAATTTATTAGTTTGAGGAAACGTTTACAATCCAACAATACCAAACATGTCAAAGGAATATACAAAAGAATTGATGCATTGATAAAATAAAGCTTGGATGGTAGGTGTAGCTCCCAGAGCTACATTGTGATGCAATGGGTTAAGGAATAATGACAAAAATCTGAATTTTTTTTTGTACAAGTACTTTAATTATTTCAGATAATTTTATTTATTTATCTATTTATAGAATAACTAATCTCAAAATACCAAATAAATCTACAATAAATTATCTTCAATTTTTAAAATATACAAAAAATAGATTTATAAAACTTTATTTAAATATTCTATTTTTATTAATTATATGTAATTATTAATTATGCGTGCGCGTGTGCGCGTATATGAATTAAGATAGAATTTATGTAGAAATTTATAAATTTTATATAAGTAAAATTTGTAAAGTTTAAGGATTAGATGAGACATTATGTGTGCATGCAGAAGAGATGGAGAACTATTTACTTAAAAGTTAAAATTATTATAATTCAAGGTTTTATGAAAATGTATAAATAATTTGTTGCAATGTAACATTAATGTTATACACACACATACACACACACACACACACACACACACACATACACATATACAGGGTGAGCCATTTGAATCTATCACCCCAAATATTTCCGTTCCCTTGCATTTTACAAGAAAATGTTTCAGACAAAAGTTGTATGGTTTTGAGGGGGACATAAGATGGTGTCATTCATGTGACCTTGAATAGTAGCTTGAAGGTCACCTTCAATTTTTTAAATGGGACTGCCTACTTTTTATTACACATTCTTGTAGCTTATCTTGAGACCTTTTCAAAACACTACAAGAAAGTTTATTTTCGTTGAGTACTTTCTGAGTTGTGAGGCTTCAAAGTTACGTTGTACTGTAACTTTCAAGCGTCATAACTGGGAAAATCCTTAACAAAAATAAACTTATTTATAGTGTTTTGGAAAGCTCTCGAAATTGACTACAAGAAAATGCAATAAAAAAATATAGAATGTTAGGGAAGTACCGATATCCTTTAATTACTGATACTCTAACATTGTATCTCTTATTGCATATTTTTGTAGATTATTTCGAGTTTTTTCCAAAACACTACAAAAAAGTTTATTTTTGTTAAGTACTTTCCGAGTTGTGACGCTTAAAAGTTACAGTACACCGTAGCTTTCAAGACTCACAACTCAAAAAGTACTCAACGAAAATAAACTTTCTTGTAGTGTTTTGGAAAGGTCTCAAGATAAACTACAAAAATATGTAATAAAAAGTAGGCAGTCCCATTAAAAAAATTGGAGGTGTTCTTCACGTGACCTTCAAGCAACTATTCAAGGTCAAATTAATGACACCATCTTATGACCCCCTTGAAACCATACAACTTTTGTCTGAAACATTTTCTTGTAAAATGCAAGGGAACGGAAATATTTGGGGTGATAGATTCAAATGGCTCACCCTTTATATATATATATATATATATATATATATATATATATATATTGTAGCTATTTATTAACACGAATAGTTTTAGGAAAACATTGTGCTAATTTGTGAAAAATATCTTGTTATTTTAAAAGTGTACAATTCTAAAAAACACATAGATATCTGTTTCTTTTTCAGCTGCTGTGCTACCATTTGTATTGGTGGCATTATGTTCACATTCTGCGCTCTCGGAAGTTACACAATCAACAAATTCTTATTTATCTTTGGCTGACAGAACACGTTTGAAGAGCATCCTTGAAACAGGTTTTCAGTTGAATGATGTATCGTCATTGTACTATGCTGTCAGCGGATATAAACTCCTTGGAGAAGCTATAGCACAAGCAGATGTAATTTTCTTTCTTTTTTTCCATTTTATATAAAGTTATTGTACCAGTTGATAAACAAATAAGAAATTGAGCCAGTCAATAAACAATAAGAACAACTTAATATAATTACATTTTAAGCAAAAGATATTTTAATCAAAACTGTATGAAAATTAGATCTAAATATCAATTTGTGTCATTAATTTGTAATTTGTTTTTAAGTTTTATTATTATTTTTCTTAAATAGCCATTTATTGGTTATTGTTTAGCAATTGTGCAGTGATTCTATATCAATCTTCAATTTTGAAGATTGTATACAAATTATTTTGTGATGAAAAAAAGTTATATTGAAATGCTATGATTGTTTGATTAGTCTTTCTGATGTATAATTTTCTTTTTTGCAGCATATAGTATTATGAACTCTTATAATAATAGTGTTTACGTTTGTTATTTTTAGGCCATCTGCGAATATTTAATAAAATCCAATGGAGAAAACAATACACCCGAAACGGCATTTTATCTTGTCTCTACATGGAAAGCTATTGGAGGCTGTCAAGAGTTTTCTACAAATAGCGCAACAAAGGTGATGTATAATATTAGCATTAGTAATTAAAATTAAATTGATTACGTTTACACGGTTTCATTTACTCCGGAGTAGTTATCACATTGATGTTATGAAACTAGCCAATCACAATCTTTCCATTCTTTGCAGGAATAATTATGATTGGTCAATAGCATAACATCGATATTAATACTTTGGCATAAATTAAACCGTGTAAACATAGTAAATATATAATCAGGATGTTTATTATCCGGAAAACTCTGGAATATTTTCGGGATTTTGTTTTAGTACTCTCAAAA
This sequence comes from Solenopsis invicta, assembly GCF_016802725.1. Classification (NCBI taxonomy): domain Eukaryota; kingdom Metazoa; phylum Arthropoda; class Insecta; order Hymenoptera; family Formicidae; genus Solenopsis; species Solenopsis invicta. The sequence continues at coordinate 19,383,869 of NC_052671.1, forward strand.
ATCCAATTTTTTCCAAAATAAAAATTGCATAACAATTCTATTAGTATTCAAGAAAATTTTTGAAATTATGCTTTTAAAATCTATCTTTCTGACAAAATTGTATTTTTAATTATTTTTTTATGGTGTACAATATAATTGATTATAATAAATATGTATATACATCTACACCCAGAAGTCATTACATATTCAGTTGGTAAAAAAGGATGACTTTAAGACCCCCTTAAGGTTCCTGACTCCTCAACCAAGGAATCTTCACCGAAAACTTCGTGTTGATAGTAATGACGTACCATCGCGGACAATAATAGAAATAATAAGCGTGAAACGTGACAAGTAACGATAAAATTTTGTTTTGCACATCATTTTCTTATTATGTTTTTCATTGTGAAAATGTGACTTATCTCGTATTTACCAAATTCGTGAAAATGGTCCGCAATTATGTATAAAGTTTCTTTGAATTTTATACATAAAAGAATATTTTTTATTTCTTTCAACAGCTGTCCGTGTGTTTTCCTATCTGAATAGACTCCACTTTACGTACTTTTTATGACTATATGTTGACTGTTAAGTGGTAAAAGGATAGTCAAGGCCCATTTTTACAGATGTTTTAAAGCGATCTCATTATTCTGTTTTATCCAAATTCTCTTTATTTACAAATGCAACGACGGAAATTACTTTATTTTTTGTTTGTAACGTCACGACTTCAATATGGCCGCGCGAGGAATTAGAAGCCTTCAAAAATGTTATTGTAATTTTGAATAAAATTTCTAGAAAATTGGTGGTTTCTCTGGGAATTATTTTATAAAATTTGAATAAAAATACACATTCTGGTAATATGTAGCGAAAATGATGTCTATAACTTTCGTTCTACTGTATGAAGAATGAAGACAATGATTATTTCTGAATAAGATGAAAATATATTATAGATGATATTTGTTTGTAACATAATATATGTAGCAATATTTTATTTATTTGCAGATATTTACGAATGTTATACAGAAAGATACTTCTACACTTTCTGATTTATATTATGCAGTGAATGGTTTGACAGCTTTGTCACAAAAGGTATCTTCTGCCAGGATGGATAAATTAATGAAATTAATTCAAGCAGCTTTAAGGAAAGATGACAGTCTCTGGAAGTAAGTTTTTGTGTTTTATATATGTGTATAAAATGCGCAGGGTTGATTAACTAATTACCCATACAGTATAATATGATTATAGCCACATGTAGAAATATTTCATCGCAAGATAGCCAAATTGCAAAATTCTTGCGAAATATTACAACATTGCAACAACCGTAAAAATCCACCTTTAAAAATATTTCAAAACTGTATTTCAAAATATTACAATAAATTACAATTTGTTTGTTTTTAGCATAAAATTCACTCAATAATAAACATGTATTAATGCATATATTTTAATTCTGGAAAAGGATTTCTAAATCTGCAAAAGTAATACATAAGAAAAGTTGTCACAAAATTATTTGACGGTGACTTTAGAATCCTCATAAAAATTTATCTATGTAAAAAAAACATGAAACTTATTTAACGATTCATATTGTAATTATTTTATTTAGGGTAATTTAATTTAAATTACAATGTTATAACTTATAAATAACGCTTTTCAGAATTACCTTTAATTTAATCTTAACGCAATTAAATTAGTTTTTTTATTCATGCAACTTTCAACGTTACGATATCTTATAAACTATTAATTTTAACTTAATTTAATTTTTTTTAAATATATAAACTTTTCTAATTTTGTATTAGCTTGGGATATGTATTCCACATTGCTGCAGACCTAGGTACGTCTGCCGCATTTGCTTTTGATCGTATTGAAGATGCTGTAGTACAAGCTGACGAGGTGGATGGCCAGTACTTACAGTTTGAAGGCGGTCTTTCTATAACAAGTATACATTTACTTATTGCATATAGTATAGTTCCAAATTGATTCTTTATTTTAATTAATTTTAAAATAAATTTTTCAGGTTTCCTTGTTAATGGTATTTTTAAATTATCGACTTCGTTAAAGAAAAAACCGCCGTTGAATTTCCAACAGACTGTCAAATTGGGCAATTATCTTCTTTCGCGGCGTTCCGTGCAAACAACGAAAGGCGTTACAAATTTGCTCTCCGCTTTAACCACTTTGGCGGTCAATAGTCCTGAAAAACCTGTTTGCATAACTCTAGCCGATGGAGGACTTATCATATCTAATAAACAACCATTGGTTACAGTTAAGGTTTGCGATATTCTTGGTCAAGCATTGCCGACCGTACCGAATGTCGTTGCAAATTCCGCCACGCGAGTAGGAGACGATGTCGTTATTCTTAGCAACGAAAGTTTGCAGCCATCTACGGCGGACAAGTGAGTCCACAAGTTTTCTGTTAAATATGATTCCCAATACTTTACTGGATCAGCTTTACCATGTTGACACCAGCTATACCTTGGGATATAGCAATAATTGTTGAATAATCCCTTTAACTTTTTTAAATATAATTAAAGTTAAGAAATTCAACATATAATACTTTTTGCTAATTTTGTTATATATGTTGATAGAAACTTGAACTAACTAATCAAAATTATTTCTATTAAAGTCTTCGTTAATAATCTAGTAAAAAAAGTTTTTATTTCATATTAAAAAAATTTTTTTATATTAATTTATGAAAATTTAAAAAAAATACTTTAAACTTTTATTTTGGAAATTGTAGACTAAGAAGTCTTAGATCATTTCAGAATTGATATATAAAGAATTTTAGAAAAGAAGTGAAAACTTTCTTAGTATTTTTGAAGTATTCTAATTTATGTAAAAAATCTGAGAAATTTTTTAAACAATTGTACAGAAATTTTGAAAAATTTTAAAATTTATATAGAATTTTCTAAAAAAATTTATGAAAATTTTTAAGGCGCGTACTTATAATCGATTATTATTTCAAGATCATCTCAAATAATCTAAGATGCTAATACAGCTTTAATTGGTTAATAACATTTTAAGATGGTATTTGAGTCAATTTAAAATATAAGAATCGACTATGAATACCGGCCTAAAAAAAATGATTGTCAGGGTACTACTTAAGTATCACATGATATTACTTAAATTTCATTGATTATATTCTACAATCTACAATAATTCTTACACTTATTTATGTAAATAAATTCCAAATTTGTAACTAATTAAAAGTATTGACAAAAAGATTGAGTTAGAAATCATCTTGACTAGCTAATATCAAGTTTAGGGTTTTATTATATTGGGTTTTATTATACATATATATTTTTTGTTATATAATGAATCATGTTTGTACATAGGACTCTATTCACGATGAATCTTATGAATGTGAAACCCGATCGCGGTTTTTACAAGATATTGGTAACCGCGGTCTCGGTCACGAATACGATTACTGTGAAAGTTTTATCTGAAGCAATACTGGACTACTTAGAGATCGGTACTGGTGATGCCGATCAGACCACTCAACCAAAACTTACGAGGTAATATAATGTTTTATATATGAAATTTATATTTTTAAATAAAATATTTTACATTTTATGTTTCTTATAATGAACAAATATTTGCAACGGCTAAAGATTAACAATTCAAATAAAGATATTATATGTATAAAAATTAAACAAGATATTCATGTTAATAATTTTGAAATATATTTAAATTAACAAATTACAATTGTTTTGACTTTATATTAAATCATCCTCAGTGTGTAACACTATTTTAGAAAGTCCAGCTTAAAATGTGAAAAGAAGTTACATGACTTTTTGTTTATATATCTTTTAAGAAAATGTTAAATATTCTTAATAAAAATTTTTGATAAACGATAGAAAACGATTCATATTAATAAATTTGCGAATCAGATTCTATATTCAAAACGATAGATTTTATTGGAAATTTTTACCAGGGGTAGTTCCTTTATTACATTACTAATGATCTTATTTAATTTTTAGAATAAACACAGATTTTCCTTCAGGCAAACTCGAACATAAAATAGAAGCTGATTCTCAGCAAAAATTAGTAATGCGATTTTTATTGCGTGATTCCGCCAATAAGAAACCGATGCGCGTGCATCAAGCTTTTGTGCGCCTTATATCTATTTCGACATCTACCAATGACAAACGAGGCCATGAAATCTTTTTCGTCGCCGAGCCTGACGCTGCTCATGTTTATAAGTTTGATATGGTAATTTAATATAGTATATTATATATTATTTTGTTTTTTAAGTGCACACAATTTTTTACGCTCTTTACAAAACTAAATTTTTGTATAACAAGACTACATTCTAGTTTACCAATATTTTAATAATTTTGCAAATATTTTAGCCGGTTGGAACAGCAGCTACAAATTTTGGTTACCAGAGCGGAGAATATAACATGGAGTTAATCGTTGGTGACGCTGTAATTAGCAATCCATTCCGATTCAACATTGGTATAGTAACTCTTAAATTTCCAGAACCGACTTCAATAGAAGGTACCGATAAGGGTGTTTCTTACAAGCAAAAACCAAACGTGTATACAACTAAACCAGAAATAAAGGTAATTTTTCCTTGATTTATGTATGTGTGATGCAAAATGTATAATACCAACCAAAAGTTAGAAAATACTTGCGATTTTTCCATGAAAAGTTAGAAATATATCAGTAAAAGAAGTTACAAATTTTTAAAAATGTATTTTAAAGACGAAAGATAGAACTTTAAATGTCTTTTAATTTCATCTCTGTGATATTTTGTTTTTTAATTCCTAAATAGTATTTTTATTATATTTAAAGGATTACAAAAACAAAAAAATTGTTATAAATCATAGGGGAGACCGGAGCAAATTGTTAGATGGGGTAATTCGATAATTGGAAATATCTTTTTATGGGTACATATTAAGGCTCCTGACTCCTCAGCTGAGAACTCCGCATTGACGGTAGCGACATTCCGTCGCGGACATAATTAGAACTAATACACGTGAAACGTGACAGATTGACGATGAAATGTTATCGTACATGTCATTTTGTTATTATGTGTTTTATTGTGAAAATATGATTTGTCTCGTATTTACCAAATTCGTAAAAATGGACCGCGAGTAAAGTTTCTTTGAATTTTATACATAAAAGAACATTTTTCACTCTTTTCAATAGCTATCCGTGTGTTTTCCTGTCTGAATAGACGTCACTTTACATGCCGTTTACGACTATTTACTGACTGCTAGGCAAAAAAATGATAGTCGTGACCGATATTTAGAAGTGTTTTAAAGCCATCTGATTAGTCTGTTTTATCCAAATTGGCATTATGTAGAAATAGCACGTCGGACAAAATTACGTGCCCATGTGTTTTCCTGTTTCAATAGCTTCACTTTATATGCTTTTTACAACCATTTACTGTTAGGCGGAAATAGGATAGTCGTGACCGATATTTAGAAGTGTTTTAAAGTCATCTGCTTAGTCTGTTTTATCCAAATTGGCTTTATTTATAAATGGTATGTTGGACAAAATTATGTGTCATTTCACGCAATTTCTCGCTTCTGACGTCACGACTTCAATATGGCCGCGGCAGGTACTCAGGAGCCTTAAAAATTTACTTTAAACACTGTAAACACGTCCTAATGTAACGATGTTGCTAAAAAAGTTTTGTTGGTAACGGCGTCATATTAATGTCGTAGTAGTGAAAAATGTGTTTTGCGACAGTCGAAGTTATTTCTGATAGTCAGCATTTCTTCGAAATTTAAATAAGATAACAAGGTTTTTTTGAAAACTTTGAATGTATCGTGTCCAGTTGGATGTATTTGAAATATTTCGTGTTTATTTTTTGCTGTGTGATGTCTATTTTTGTCGATCATACACAATAATGCGCACAGTTGATGTTGGGGCTATTCGTAATACTGAGCACCGGGGCGATTCGTTAATACTGATTACAGCGTTTAACCTAAGTTGGGTAACCCTAACCCTTTGGCCGTGTTACGAACGTCTGCGCTATGCAGAGTTAAGCATTGAAGTAAACTTCTTTATTGATTTAGTTCAAACTTGATAATATTGTGTATTTCAGTATATAGAACATGAATATGAATATAAAATCGACGCTCTTAAGCAGGTAAAAAGTTATAAAGCATTAAAGATTGACACTTGTGAGGTTAGGAAATCTGTCGTACCGATGGCATAAAGACATGCGAATGTGTATGTTTGCATATTTGTTTTTTTTATACCTATATCTTTTTTTTAAATAAAAGAAAGTCTTAACAGTTTTTTTACAGTTTTTCAACTTGAAACACAAATTTCGGAATATTTCCAGACTACTTACGAATTACCCCGGGCTTGGAGCTATTCGTAATTTTTGGTCGACATTTTTATATATACTTCAAAGCAAGTACACTTCCATGTTCTATCTATACCGGCATTGTGAAGGGGAAGATTCAACCTTTCAAACCGTCCCATGCTCCTCTCTCTCTCTCTCTCTCTCTCTCTCTCTCTCTCTCTCTCTCTCTCTCTCTTCCTCCCCCCCCCCATGAATATAGGACTCAGGAAACACAAAAGAAAAAAAGGTCTAACGAATAGCCCCGGTCTCTATATAAAATAAACTTAATGTTTTCATTGTATGTTTTTATTTATTATTTGCTGATTAAAAAGTATAAATATGATGTCTGAAATATGTCCAATAAAAAATGCATTAGGTATATCATGTATTTTTTTTTAATTTATTCGAACAGTTATATCTAGATAAATAGATAGCTAGATAAGATATTTTGGTAATACTGAAGGAGACGGTCTTCCTCACCGATTTTGATGAAATTAGGCTCATTCGATGCGTTTTCACATGAAACTAACGAATCTGGCAGAAAAAAGTGTCGCTCGGCCACACGAACCGAGATATCAATCGTCAAAGTTAGCGATTGTACAGGTTAGAATATCAGTCATCTCGGCGTAATGTAACGAACTGAGCATGCGCTGTGATAGAAATATGCACGAAATTTGAAATGCTTATTAATAATTATATCACTGCCACATTTACTACACTTGCTTGTATTTGCTAAAACATTATGTTGGATTAAAAAAGTTATTAGTTTTTGTGCAATGTAGATTTTTTTTATTAAGGCATGAAAACAAGTTATTTTATAAAATTAATTAATTTAATTAATAGACACATTCCACTTACAGATATCTTGAAACGAGGTCTACATATGTATTGCTCCCTCCACATGAGTTTGCGACTTTCCATACGAAGGGAGGTCCACCCCATTCCCACCCCCACCCATCCCACCCCCCGCGCGCGTGGGGGTGGGAATGGGGTGGACCTCCCTTCGTATGGAAAGTCGCAAACTCATGTGGAGGGAGCAATACGAGTACATATGTAGATCTCGTTTCAAGATATCTGTAAGTGGAATGTGTCTATTAATTAAATTAATTAATTTTATAAAATAAATTGTTTTCATGCCTTAATAAAAAAAATCTACATTGCACAAAAACTAATAATTTTTTTAATCCAACACAATGTCTACTTTTTATTGAACATTTGTATAATATATTTTATAATTAACAGGGAGGGAGGAATAAAATATACAATGATGTAATTATTAATAAAGAAACGTTTCAAATTTCGTGCAAATTTCTATCACAGCGCATACTCAGTTCTTTACATTACGCCGAGATGACTGATATTCTAACCTGTACAATCGCTAACTTTAATGATTGATATCTCGATTCTCGTGACAGAGCGACACTTTTTTTTGCCAGATTTGTTAGTTTCATGTAAAAACGCGTCGAATAAGCCTAATTTCATCAAAATCGGTGAGGAAGACCGTCTCCTTCAGTATTATCGATATTTTTTTTGCATAAAATTCTTATATTTGTATTTTACTACATAAAATAAAAATTTGAAGTCCATCTTTGGATAACATTCTTCAATTTTTCTCTCTTTGAAAAACTCAAAATAAATTTTTCTAAATTAAAAAACAAAGCTAAAGAATTAAAACAAATGTTATTTGCTATAATATTTATATAATATAATGCACTAATTGATTAGTATAATTATTGCTTGTTCAATGTATACAAAACACATAATGTCTATGTATACAAAACACATAATTGTATCAATTCTATTATTCTGACATCACAAGCCATATCCAAATAGAGCAATAAGTTATAATCAAAATAGCATAAAAATGACTCGAGATTGATTGGAAAATTACTTTTAATCATTTTAGGACTATTCTGACGTCATTTTGACATCATAACTTTTCATTTTGCTTCTGGATATTTTCGAATTTACTGTAATAAAATATTTTAGAAACATTCTGTTATAATTTTTTATACAAGTTTGCAATACAGTTTGCAAAATTCTTTCAGAATTTGAACATAAAATGTGAAAGGTCAAAAAGTTTCTAAAAGTTTTTGGTAACAATCTGTGTTGTATGAGTTATATAAAATTAAAAATTTATATTTAAAAAAATTTTTTTATTTTGTAATATATAACTTGATGAAACATTATTTGACAAACATTTTTTTAATTACTTTACAATGAATTTTTAAACTTGAAAATGTTTTTAAAAAAATTGTAAGCATAACAATTTATAAAATGGTTTTACTGAATTTAAAAAGTTGATGGAAAAAAGAAAGAAAATGAGTTAATTATGTGTTTGATTTTCATAATTTTTTTTCAAATTCTTGTAAGATTTTATACTTTTCATGAAATGTAAGAAAATCTCAAGCGTTTATAAATTTATGAACAATACATTCATATGCCAATGCTCGTTAGTGGCAGAAATTTTTCGATAATTTTGCCACCTCCAAAACATTGGTAAAAAATTACGTCAAAGTTACGGTATGTTCACAAAATAACAAAACTTGTGTAATATTTTTTATGCTTTGATGAACATTGATTTTTATTTGAAAGATTTTAGCAATTTTTCTGAACATATTTATTTTTGTTATTTTTTTTCCCAAATTTCAGCACATGTTCCGCGAGCCTGAACGCAGACCTCCGGCATTTGTGTCAAATCTATTCACAGGATTATGCTTGGCACCAATTCTACTATTGTTGATTTTATGGGCTCAGCTCGGTGTCAATATTTCGAACTTTCCCTTGTCCCTAAGCGCAATTACATTCCATCTTGGATTGGGAGGTAAATATAAATTTATTGTGCATATGTGCAAATGTACTATTAATACTATTGTGCAAATGTACTATTAATACTATTGTGCAAATGTACTATTAATACTATTATACTACAACTTTCTATGCAAATGTATATTTTTAGAATGACAGGAAAATGTGATTAAAATAGAAATTTGTTTTATCAAAATAGCAATACATATATGTATTATATACAAAAGTATTCAAGTTATTAAAAAATGGGGCATGGGAATAATCTTAGATTAGAATAGATTAGAAACATAGAAAGATTAGAAAGCCAATAAATTAAGGAGTAATACCATCCCTGAGGCCCTAAAATGATACCCAAGTTTGAGAATTTATTGTAGATAAATGAATAACTTTATATTAAAAAACTTACAGGGCTTTATTGTACATATATTGACGAGTAAACAAAAATATTTTTTAATTTTTTCTTATGCACAAAATGGCGGCGTACTGGCCGATTTACGAAATCGTCTTTTCTTAAAGATGAATTTTTGCGGGCAAGTTTTTTGCTTGGTTTATACTAGAGCAAAACAACAAAAATCTACATTATTTACATATTTAAAACTAATGAAGTACGTAAGGAGTTTTAAAAATATTAATTTTTGTCAAAATGATAACTATTTACAGAAAAAACTGCATTTTTCGTCCAAAAATTTGTTTTAAAAATGCTGATTGCAAAAAGTTTCAACATTTCACAAAAACCTATGTACTTCACTATAGAATATACATATACAAGAAGATTATGGTAAAATTTCAAGTCAATCAGATAAAAATTATAAGAATGACGTCCACAGATTTGAAAAATTGTATTTTGAGAAGAACACGTTTAAAGTTTTGGTAACTGATATTTTGTGTATAAAGTTGGAAATTTTTAATTTATCTCTAATCTGCAATGCTTGCCCCATAAAACTGTTTTTCTATAAATTCAGTAGACTCGTCATATTCCTTTCTAGTTGATAATAATGGTATTCTGGCCTCTTTTGCTTCATCGCGTCGATGACTGCATTCGGCAAGTGTGACCACGCCGCGTATCCGATTCTTGGCAAAAATAATAACTAGAGCCCATTATGAGGCTTAAAACTTGCATAATTTTCATTAGACCGTTGTAACCATCATTATAATAGCAAACAGCCAAGTTTGCTGCTATACCTAAAACATTTTTGCCACTTGCGTAGGATTTTGAAGCTATCGACCATATTGTAGCACTGAAACTCTTGTTGCAATTTTGCGTAAAGTTTCCTATATATCTTGTGAGTAATTCATCGCTATTCAATTCTTCATAAATCAGTTTTACAGCTTTGAATATATCTGCATGGCTGACTTGTGTAATATGAGAGTTTATTAGTGGCCTTTGCTTTTTCATACGAGCATCACGAATTTTCGTCAGTAGGACAGAAATCATGCTGCGGTTTACTATTGGTAGAAATTTTGTGATAAAGTGTTGCTCATATCTCTCTTCATGTCTTCAATGTTGAAGTATTATAAGCCATAATAAACCAACAGTTCATCAATAAGTTTTCCAGTCAATTTACTCTTGCCACTAAGGTCTTTTGTATGTATGTGTGCGTGCGTGCGCGCGTGTGGTTTTTTTTTCTCCCCTCTCTTAAGTTACGCAGACGGGTCTCCATCTATTTTTAAATATGGCTTACGCATTTTTTTTGTACACAGGAAAATCTTTGTAAGGTTCACTATGATGTCTTTAAACGTCTTACTATTGCCGTCACCTACATAATAGCAATATTTCAGGCCATGTAGCTCTTTGGAACAAGAAAACATTATGACAACTGAGTCAACTTCCATTTTAACGGAAGATTCCTTGTAATTTACTTGGAATTTGTTTGCATGATTTTCTAGCCATTTATCATATTTAGTAGTGTTTTTTTTCTTCCCAGAATTTTCATCCTTTACAGTATTTTGATTTAACAATCACATCTAAAACTTTATGTGTATACCAGCCGATTAACGTAATAATTCTAAATAAAAAAGAAAAGCCTCTTTTGCGCTAAGATCTATCGTCAGATTCTGTCAAGCCAGTGTTTTGCCCATGTTCCTCATTAAGTCTATTTTCCTCAATAGCTGCAGTAGCGACGGAAAGATTTTTTATAATGTTATAAAAAGATTGAAACATTGGATGCGATAAGTGCATAAAGGCACAAAACTACTTAGTAATGTCGTTTAGGCCGATACCTTATTAGGTTTATAACAAACACGATACGACGATTTATATCATAAGCATTTTTCAATTAGAAGAATTCCATTAATAACAGTTGGTCTGTATCCTTTACAATTCACTGCAATTTTAAAGCTTAAACCTTGCTTACTTTAAGCAGTAAATGTAATATCTATTTTGTAGTGCTTACATATTAATATCTGAGATAATGTGGAAAAAACAGTGAAAAAATTGATAAAACGATACTCAAAAGACAGAGAAACATCTATTCTAATTGTATTCTTTATTTGAAGACTTTAGCTTTCTTGCAAAGGTGCTCACGCTCTCAGTTTTATTCTCCAATACATATCGATTCAATCACTTTCTTCCTTTAATATTAGTTCGAGCAGCACGTACTAATCATGAGTACCTTTCCTCCCATTGTACAGTTTTTTGGTATCACTTATACTGTTAGGTTTTAACAGTACCACTTATACTGTTAAAACTCTCAAAATTGATTGTAAACAGAAACTGGCATTCCCAAAAATATTTACTGATTTAGTACAAGTAATGACATTTAACAACAAAAAAAATCGATTTTTTTCAAACCTCAGGGGTGGTGTTACTATCTACTTACCTATTTATCTAAAGTGAAAGTATGGCTGTTAATGAGATTAATTAATAATGTAAATAAATCTTAGTAAAATATGAAGAAGGTAATTGGTTATAGGAATGAGGATCATATTTTTAAATGAAGTAAGGATAAATTTAGGCTGAATAGAATTAAGTTTGAAACAAAAGGTTGAATATAGGAAAACAAGAAAAAAAATGAGTTAGAGTACGAGATAGAATGTAGAATGCAAGAGTTAAAAAATAGGTAAGGAAAAGTATAAAGATGTTTAGAAAAGTCTACAAATAACGAATTTTTTACTTAAATTTTCAAGAACTTTTTTACTATAGTATTTTGATTTGTGAATTTTAAAATATTCTATATGATTCATACGTATTCATATAATTCATACTAGCAACTATTACATGTATATATAATAACTATACTTCTTATTGTTTTAAATTAGTGTTGAATGTTTTATTTTGGAAATCTGTACTTTCAACGAGTTAGATTCGTGTATTACAAAGTTATAAGTTTTAGTTTATATTATTTCTTTTTAATATTTAGTCAAATTCAATATTCAAAATTTAAGTAGCTTTTGTTGAGATTATCTATATGATGAAGGAACATTAAAAAGCACGTGTAATAAAATAAATTTATTTAAAAAATGCTTCAAAATATTTCCTAAACTTTTCTGTAATTTTAAATAAAATTCTTGAAATCTGAAAATTTTTAAGAAATTGTTTTAAAAAATTAAGTAAATGTCCTGATAATAATAATGTAAATGAAGTTTCCTTCTTGGCAAAAAGCTGAAAGAAATAAATATACTATTCTACTATAATGTAATAAGAAATACACAAGTTATGCCCGATATTGCTTGACAGATGATGTTGTACAGTCTATCTGTTTTCATTGGGCGCATAATATATTGTGATGTTTTTCTCAAATGTGACGATGTTCTTCGTCACATTTGTAGCCCAAATTCACTACAAATTATATCCACTATATTAATTATATCTATTATCACCACCAAACTGCAACAATATTGTATAAATAAGTATGATTGTCTTGTTTTCAGGTATCTTCGTGCTGTTTGGTATTTTCTGGTTGAAGCTTAATATGTTCGTCACGCTGCGCTATCTTCTTGGCTTTGGTGTTGTTACATTCCTCGCTGGTAATAAAATGCTATCTCAGATAGCACATAGACACAAATCACCGCGTTAATTTGTAATTGTACTCTATTGTGTAAAAATTGGTGAGTCGTAATTGCAATTTGCAAGGTGCATAATAAAGACTGCCATCGATAAGTTCGGAGTGGCTAATTAACTCGTTAACGCGATAGAAATATTGTATTGTGCTGTTTTTTTTACTTCTCACAAATGTATATAAATCACGGAACATGTACATTGTTTACTTTGTTTATTATATGCATCTCTTTGCTATGGCCTGGATTCATTAATAATAAATAATTAAATATCATTCGCATTTTATATCAGCGCTAATTATGATTCTGTTATCAATTTAAGTTTGATCTATAATATTTTTATATTAAATTAGTTAGATTAAATATTATCTTTGTTTACACAATATTATGTCTTATATTAGATGGAGTAAAAAGTAATTTCGTATTTTGCTGGCAGATGTTAATAGAAAGTATTTAATGCAATCTTTATTTAACTATCTGACAGCATATATTTTTCTGAAAGCGCAAGTTTTCTTGCATATTTTCAGCTGTTAATTGACAAAATCTGTTTAGTAACTTTTATTTAACAACATTGTAAACATGGAGCAAAACAAGAAATATTTTCGGTGTTTGATGCTTTTTTATTTTTGCAAGGGTAAAATGCGGCAGGGAAAAACTAAAAAAAGATATGTGCTGTGTATGGAAAAATCATAAACGAACGTGTGTGCCAAAACTGGTTTACAAAATTCCATGCTGGTGATATGTATGAAGATGGTGAAGTAAGCGCTCAGGTAAACCATTAGTAATTGATGATCAAATTGAAACATTGATTGAAAATAATCAACGTTATATGACATGAGAGATCGCAGATCAGTGTATCTCAAAGGACGTTATAAACTTGCTTGGCTGCATGTCTTGGTATGATATTTAGGTACCTCAGAATTTGAGTAAAAATATTTTAATGAATCGTATCTCCACACATCTGAGATTTATATATGTTTATACTTAATGAAATTGTTTAAGTTTTTAAACGGATGATAACGGGCGACGAAAAGTGGATTCTGTATAATGAGCGCAAAAAATGGAAAAAATGAGATGAAACCATCACAAACCACACTGAAGCAAAACGTTCATACAAAAATAGTGATTCTGTATATTTGGTGGAATTGAAAAAATAAACTACGAACTGTTTTCGCAAAACCAGTATTTAAAAAAAAACAGTATTTTATTATAAAATGTTTATTTAAAACATTTTTATCACATTTCTAAAAAGATAGAATTTGTTTTGCAAAATGTTCTCAATATGGCTTTATTCTGAATGCCTATATTATAATGAAAATAATTTTTCACTTATATCAAAATTAAGACTAAAAAGAGTAAAAGATGATTCACTTGCGAAAAAATGCAACTTTGCAGGATGAGAGATCCTAGCTCAACTTTTATCTGTTACTATACGAAACAAGATTAACAATACCGCGTTACTTTAAGTTTTTACTATCAACTTTTTTTTTTAAAGAGGTCCTTTTCCGTTTACCGTGTAATGAATACTTCAAAATTGAAAACTTGCTGGAATTTTCAAATCTCTCCAGTGTACTTGGAGGGTTAAATCTTTACTTGGCTTTTTATGAATAAAAAAGCCAAGTAAAGATTTAACCCTCCTTTGTTTTTTATAAAAAAGCACTAAATTATACATTTAATAGTAATAAAATTTCATATTGCCGACAAGAGCGAGTCAAATAAACAAAACGCCAAAGTCTTGTGTTTACATCTAGAACAAGTAATGATATTACTTTTCAGTTATGTAAGTTCAAATATGATAAAAAGTATTATGATACTCATGATTATCCAGCATATAGTAATGTAAATTACGAATCATTGTACCTATATTAAACAACGAAATTATGATGATTACGATTTATTTTTGTTACGAAGGTTATTTAAATTATATTTTGTACTATTTTTATTCTTTTCTCTTATATTTTCTGTGTCATATAAGAACAGACACATTGGCGCAAGTTGCTCGCCTCAGCCTTAAGTTTATCCTTCTCCGATCGCAATTGCATAGTAGTTATTTGCGCAATGCCAAATCGTCGCCAAAAGTTTGTCAAATCTTGAAAATCTTCTGCAATCTATAATAATGTTCTTTTAAACATGTTTTTTAAGACTCCTGACTCCTCCCACGCGGCCATATAAGTCGTGATGTCATAAGCGAGAAATAACACGTAAAAGTTTCCGCAGTGGCATTTGTCAATAAAAAGAATTTGGATAAAACATTTTTTCCACCTAACAGTCAACAAATAGTTGTAAATAGCACGTAAAGTGGAATTTATTCAGACAGAAAAACACATGAACAGCTGTTGAAAGAAATAAAAGATATGCTTTTATATAAGTATATAATTCAAAGAAACTTTGTACATTATTCCGGCCCATTTTCACGAATTTGGTAAATACGAAACAAGTCACATTTTCACAATGAAAAATAAAATAATATGCAAGTAAAAATTTTATCGTCAACCCGTCACATTTCACGCCTATTAGTTCCAATTTTGTCCGCAACGTTACATCAACACGGAGTTCTCGGCTAAGAAGTCAGGAGTCTTAAAAATTCAACAACTTTTACACGTATAGTATATACGTATGTACCTGGCAAGACACATCCCCATCTGAAGTAATGATTTGATGCGATGAGGGAGTTTGCAAGCTTTTCAGCTTTGTATGATTGGCAAACGGAATTATTTTCTCATCTTGCGTTTCGTACTTACGACAAATTTGTATTAGCGTAAGCAGCTGTTTGCTCTTAATTACAAGACGCTCCAAATGTTTTATAATCTTGTCATATTCGATTGACAATATTTTCAATTGATTTTTATCTTTCGTTTGCTCTGAAATTATTTTTGGGATTATGAAAAATAGTCTATCAATAATTATATGTTTCGGTTTAAGGTTTTCAACTTTATCACATTGATTTTCAAAAAATTTTTATGAATTTGTTTTTAAGAAAGTGTAAATAATTTTCCAAATTATTTGTTGTCCTGTAATTTTATAGTACTATTTTATTTATTTGCTTTTGAAAATTGGTTTTGAAAATAACACAGGTCTACAAAATTGGGGGGGGATCTTGTGCTTCGAACTTTGAATGACATTTCTGTAGGATTTTAATGCGCTGAAAACGACTACGTTGTCCGTTTTTTTCCATCACTCTCCATTTTTTAAATAATTGTAAAAACAACTTTTTTTGAACTTGACTTTATGAATTTTTTCTGGTTAAAGAAAAAATGATAGCGAGGTAAGCTTTACGGCATTTTACGCAGAAATGTGCCCACAATACAGAAAATATTTTTTCGTATCTTATAAAAATGTTTTATGCAAACGGTAAATAAAAAAACTTTGAAAAAATCGTGAAAAATTGTAAAAAAAAATGATAAATTTTGAAATATAAAACCAAATAATTAAAAAAAAAAAATCTTACAAAATATTTGACTTTTTAGGCAAATTGCTTTTAGCGGTTTTTATTGAGAGAATTAGTGTGCACTCGCCGCGGGCAACGTGTTTCATTGGGCGTTTCAGTGCGCGCTAAGACGGTACGCGTTGTTTCATTGGGAAGCCCAGTGTTGAGTTTTTGCACTATAGTGTGAGATTTTGGCACGAGCTCCGAGAGACGTCTCTAATATGAAAGTGCATTGAAAGTGCGAGTTTCTTGCACGTTCAATGAAACACTCGCGATTTGATGAGGGCGTATAGTAGTATGCAATTTAGAAATTTCTGGAAACGTAGGTTGCAGCGAGTGCTTACGGTGTCGGTTCAGTGCAATATGGTTGCGCCGGATGGTTAGATACGAGGAATAAAATGTAAATGAGGTTTATAATAGAGATAGAGGAGAATAAGAGGCTTTGTTGAAAAAATTAGGAGAAATAAAAAGAATTTTGGTAATAGAAGAATTATTTCAATGAAACGTATAAAATATTTTAACTTTTTTTCCTCTACACACTTATTCTTTGAACACGTAAAAACTTAAAATTCGCAATTTTTTTTACATTTTAACCTGTTTCG
The DNA here is from genome assembly GCF_016802725.1 of Solenopsis invicta. Taxonomy (NCBI): domain Eukaryota; kingdom Metazoa; phylum Arthropoda; class Insecta; order Hymenoptera; family Formicidae; genus Solenopsis; species Solenopsis invicta. The sequence continues at coordinate 19,400,970 of NC_052671.1, forward strand.
CATTAGATAATTAGCTAATTATTACATTTAAAAAATCCATTTTTTTAATTACAATATCTTATATTTTTAAAATTGCACACCACTAATTGCAGCCCCTGACAATCTTATAAGTTGTATAATTTTGTTATGAATGCAAGTGGAAAAAGAAACAAAATGTACATATTATAATAAGGTAGTGTATGGCAATGTAGCTTCAAAACGATTCACTTTTATAAGCACTCGCTGCAAACTACGTTTCCAGAAATTTCAAAATTGCATACTACTATACGCCCCCATCAAATCGCGAGTGTTTCATTGAACGTGCAAGAAACTCGCACTTTCAATGCACTCGGGCAGTGTCGCTTGAACTCGGCGAGTTTCTAGTGTGCATTCCGTGCATCCCAATGAAAAACGCTATATGTTTCTAGTTTAATTCTTTTTTTGCAAAATTAATTTCCGATTATTTGTTAAAAAGTTATTGAATTTAAATCATAAATGCATCCCGCGAGCGTTACCTATGGTGCGCGACATCCTCTCACGTCTAACGGACTGCCATCGAATAAAGTTCAAGAAGTTATAAAATTATATGAGATCATGTTGTGTATAGTTTTTTGGTCACTGATTTCAAAAATAAACAAATTAAAATAGCGGATTTAATATGGAAAACAAGAATTAAAAAAATGCGTATCAATAACATGAACATCAATATCTGATGGTTTTGTAAATCTCTGATTACTGCTGTATAATTACAATTGTTCAATTGAAAATGGCAGATCTAATATTGCGACACATAAGTTTCAAAAATTTATTGCAATAATTTAAAATTTTATTATTCTTCAAACTATAATAAATAAAAGACAAAAAATAATTTTAAAAAATATTTACTCATTTTCTTAAAACAAACTAAAAGTACAAAAGATCAGTGCCACAAAATAGAAAACCCCTTTTATAGCATGAATAGAATAAAGATATAGTAATATTATTTTTGTATAAGAATTTTTTTTACATAATTAGAAATTAAGGTATAAATTTTAAAAATTACCAATGAAAATTTAAATCGAATATCTAATTAAATCAGTAGTTGGCACGATTTGCAAATTTCTGAATCGATGTCCGTTATTCTTTGCTGACAGAGTTGTCACTTTCGGTTTGCCAACAACCATCTTCCACTACAGCAACATCTCTTCCATAGTGGATTATGTGTTGGCTGTGCCGCTAGACCGACTAGATTTGGCCGGAAAAGGAACTATTGTAGTGGTGGATGATTGTTGTCGAGTTGAAGCTGACAACTCTGTTAATCACTAGCAATCACTAGTCTAAATAATTATGTACACACCTGAGCTGAGACGATTTTTCATGGTCCAGGAGGCTTTCTGAAAGAAGTCGTGTTCCATCATAATTTCGGAAATTTCTTTCTTGACCATGGCATCGTACGTTGTTATATTACCTCGAAATTTTCGTATTTCTTCGAAAAGATTCGTTATACGCAATAATTGTTGCGCTATCACTTGCTGGTCTTTCTCGTCCTTGTCTTTAAGTGCTTCGTAACATTTTCTGCGATTCTTCGTTTCTAGAATGACCATATTGATCACTATTAGCTCATCTAATGGATGTAGCCTTATTATAGAATTAATTCGCATTTGAATTGAAATGTTTAGATACATATTTGCAATTTTACATAATTGTACGTGTGAATTTCATTTTTTATAACTCTACAGAAAATTTATAAAAAATTAATTAAAACTACGTTATAAATTTTTCTATTAGAAAATTAAATATTATTTAAATTTATTTTCTTAGCAAAATAGTATTAATAAAATATATAATTTCTTATTTTATAACTAATGATTGCATTATTCCTTTAATTAAAAATATTTAACATTAATAAGATGTTAATAATATTTATTGGAAAAAGGCTTTAAAACATCATTTATAGTATTTTATTGGCCGAACCAGTGCCCAGCAAAAAGAAAAAGAATTGAAATGGTTAGAAATAAATTCATTTCGACATTTTCGAAATTTGCGCTTCAGATTTTTCGAATCCATTTGAATCTAAAAATAATATGAATACATCCGAATTCAAAATGACGAATAGCGCATTTCATATTTTAATTCATTCAAGTTTATTTAAATCCAAAGATATTCTGAAACTATAAGGCGCGAACTCAGGTAAATTAAAATAAATTGAATTTTTAATTTATTTGAATTAATTTTCGTTTGCTGGATGCATACTAAATGCAAAAATTTGGTACGAGCCGTCTAATAGATGGTATAGGTTTCAGTGCAAAACACACTGGTGACGTCTCAATGCCGTTCCATGAAAAACCGTATTATAAGAATAATAAATGTTCTTACTATTTTGGTAATCAGACAGAACTCGTCGAAGATTTTCCCAGGAGCTTTGCAATTGATTTTCAAGCTGAGCCACAGAAATTCTGCGTATATCCTTACTGTCTTCCACGAATGCATCAATTTTACCTTTCAAGATATTATTTATTTTAATATCATCCAAAAAAATTGACTAATTGAATTAAAAACTTGTATAAAGTTTGTTAGATGTCATACATTTTAGTTTGCAAACATTAAAGTACTATATCTTTTAATAAAGTCCATCTTTGTTAAATCACGTATTGTTATTAAGATGTTAATATGAGTTTTAGTACAAATAAATTTAAATTCCATATTATAAATTATTTGTATATAAATTTTATATACATATATATATATATATATATATATATATATATATATATATATGTATGTAATTAGAAGCGCAAACCATTTTGATATTATAAAATTACATAAAATTAATATTTAATATAACATACTTAATGCAATGCTTTTGACATTGTTCAATAATTCTTCCATCTGTTGTTGCATGCCGTGAGTGATTGATTGTAACAAGATTTCGCTCTTGATCTTCTGATAATAGATCTTGTTGACTTCAGCGTCCATCTGAACAAGTGTCTCGTTTAACATGTCTCGGTAATTTCTTTCCTCGCACTCTATTCTTTTCTTATACGATCTCAATAATCGATCTATAACTTCAATATGCGATCTTGTATTCCTTTGATACTGTTCTTCGGCTTCGGCCAGCTCGTCCATTAAAAAACTTATTCTGGAAAAGATCGGATAGTTGTATAAGTATTTTTAAAAGATATTCAGATTTATTTTCTACTATATCCAAATTTTCGTCAACGGAATCATATTAAAATCTTTTTTTTGAAACATTTTTATTATATCAATTATTAATTTATTTATATGTTTCGATTATATATTTTTGCTTTTAAAAGTAATATAAATTAATAATGTGCTATAAAGTTTTAAAAAGTATTACAGATACAATACATAGAAAAAAACATTAGTGTAATTAAAACTAATGTATTTTATTTAACAATCATTTCATACATGTATATTGAAATTATTCTTGCTGATACATGAAAAACAATGATAATCTTTTATATTATATAATTAGTTTTACAAAATTTTTAATCTTAAATTTCAACAAAATATTATATATTTTTATTTTAATATTATAATAGTTTATTTAAAGAGCAATATGTTTTGATAATAATATTAAAAATTTCTAATATATCTCTATTAAAAAATTCTTGGTTTGAAAATATAATTTTTTTTATTCGATATTTTTTTCTCATTAAAATTATTATTGAATAATAAAAATATATTTTTCTTGATAAAACAAAATTTTTTCTTAAACTAATTATGTTTGTTTAACGCTATATAATTTTATTTCAATATTTAGTATTTTAAAAGTAAATATTTTCAAAGTAAGAATGTTCTGTACTAAAGAAAAATCATTCACGGAGATGAAACATTCCTTAATTATTATTCAAATCTTATTCAGTTGCGAAGGAAATTCTCTGAATGTACCATAAGCTAGTTTGCCGATTGGCCAACATAGTACACATGGTGACCTGTAGTCCTTGATATCGAGAGCTCGATCAAAGTTGCGCCATGCAATCTCTACGTTCTCGGCGATCTGCGGCATTTTGATCCTCATCATCATTTCCCTCCACAATGTCCGGTAACGCTTCGTATTTAGAGTACCAAGCTCGATCTCGCGCATAAATTGTTTTTTTCTCAACATTTTAGCATGTTCTTCAGCTTCACGTTCTATTTGATCCTTGGTCTTCTGCATTTGCTTCCATTTAACCGCTCTCTGCTCTTCTTTCACATTTGAGGGAGGTATCTTTGTATATTTATAAAAACACATTTTACACGATAAAGTATTTATTTATTTAATAGAAAATAATATAATAAAGTATATTGTGATTTTTAACATCAATAACTGTAAACAATAACACCTTTAATACTCGTTTATTGGTGATACGCGGGAAAACTGTCTTTATAATAAAAGAAATATTAAAATTAAATATTAAACATTAAACTTTTTTCAATAATTACTTAATTCTATCTGATCATTTTGTAATCTTCACATTAAATTAATTTATGGATTGCATAATAAATATATAGTCATATGAGTTTTTTTTTAATTTTTATACGAATGAAATAATGATCGAAAATCAGCGTTTTATATTCAGAAAATTTCTAAATAATTTGATAAAATAAATTATGTAAACTATACAAAATAATATACAAATGTCTTTATATATTTATAACATGGATTACGTGATAAAGTTTTTTTTTTTTAGATATACAGAAGAAACTTTCTTTATAATAAAAGAAATATTTAAATTGAGTATTAAATGTTTAATATTTTTTTAATAATTATTTTAGTCTTATTATAGAATTCAAGCGTTAAATTAATTCATCAATTAGCCATTATACATATATTTAGTTATACATGTGTTTTTTTTTATATTTTTTATAAGCGAATCAACGATTTCGTCATAAAATTTGCGTTTTCTAAGCAAAAGGTCAGAGGTAGTTTAATAAAAGAAATTATGTAAAATACATTATGTATAATATACGAAGTAAAATATATTATGTATAATAAAATAAATTATGTAAAATATACGAAGTAAAATATAATAATATATAAATTAAATGTGTGTATATATAAAGTAAATTATTATTTTTTATAAATTTACTTTTTATATATAACTTATAACAAGAAACAATTTTTACATATCAAGAATATTATATATCAATGTTCACTATTCTTCTGCATGAAAAGAACTTTCTAGAAGCAAAAATTTTAAAAGTACATACCAGTGTTACCGTTGGACGCATTTTTTTTAATGTCCGTGTCGTAATTAACCAAGTTGAATAATAGATGTAAAATTTTTAGGCTAAATTTCTTTATGCGAGACGCACGTGTTTTTCGTGATTTTCTTATTTTACTTTGATAAAATTGAAGGCAATATAAAAATTACATTTTATATTGATTAAATTGAAAGCAATATAAAAATACATATATAATTAAAAATAATAAATACAGCCAATCTGTATGCAATTATCTAAACTTTTAATGTAACTTTTCATAATTTGTTTGATTATTTATATTTATATTTTTATCTATTTTTTACATGTTAATTTTGCTGTTTTATTTTTTCCATTTAAAGAGGACTTTCTACTTTGTTGCATTGACTTTTTAAAATATTTTTAAGAATTTTTTTTACGAAAGTAATAAGTACTTTTAAACACATTATTTTGTATTTTTTATTTATTATTGTTGAAGATTGATTTTTTATTTTTTAAATGAAAGATATGAATAGTAAATTATTAACAATCTCAATCATTTTAATCCAAACTTGTGGTTATTCAGATCCAGAATTATCTTAATAACTTAATTTTTTATATTTTTAGGAGCGAAAGCATAAAAAATTTAACAAAAATCGTATTATTTTTTTTAAACAAGTGCCATTTAATATTCATTAAACGAAATAAAAAATTTGGTTCTGACGATAGCCGCAAGTGTTTTGGTTAAAATAATGCTGGATTTTTTAATTTCAATCCATTGATAGATCTGGGATCATCAATAAACCGTACAAAGATCTATTGTTAATAAATTATATTTTTTATATTTGTTATTTACTTAAAAAATAAAAAATAAATTTTCAAACAATAATAAATAAAAGATAAAAAAGTAATTTTGAGAAATATTTATCCACTTTCTTAAAAAGAAATTTCAAGGAAGTTGTTAAAATTAGCGAGACAAAGTACAAAATCCCGTTCTTTCTCCGCTATTATTATTAATAATTTTACATTACGACTGATAAGTCTATGAAGAGCCATACTATTAATTTTCTTTATAGTTAAAGATAATATAATAAATTATATAGTAAATAATGACTTATGTAAACAATAACTATTATCACTCGTTTATTGGGCCATGATTTTTTTACAAAAAATATTTTAATTTTTAATAAGAATTATTTTTGTACAAGCACTTTCAAAGTCGTTTTCTTAATTTACATATTCATGCTTAATTTGCATACATATTTCGAGAGTCTGTAACTATTGCCAAACATGTCTGAAAGATTGTTGCATAGCCTAAGTAGACTGATATTTTAAAATAGAAATAGACTTATCGCGTTTGATCAATGATTGATCAGTGATCTTCCAAGGCACTAAAAATAGTCATCAAACGAACGGGCAAAAGTTAAATCATTTAAAAACATGTACAATAAACTGTGGTATAATTAAATTAGCATTTCTCTGTTACCGTGACTGGACCATCAAAGACGAGGTCACATTATATATGTAACTATTAACATAAATCCAGAAAGACATATACTTCTTTAACAAAAAATATTTATTTTATTGTGACAATTTTAATGAATTTTGATTACGATGTAATCAAACTTTTGTTAATATCTCGCATTAATGAAATATTTTGCAATATTGTCTTTTCAGGTGTGGACATAATATTCTTATGTAAATTCTGTTCGAAGTTAAAATGTATATGTATACAACCGGTTAACGATAAGCCGATTGCAGTTAAAAATAAGTTGAAAATAATTCACTAATGTATGGTGCACAATTTTTCCATGTAAGGCTTCGTTTTCGAGTAAACTTATATAAATAATAATTTAAAAAATTTGAAATTTTAGTATATATTTACTTTTTTTTTTAAGATTATACCCTCAATAATTTTATCATTAATATGTTTGTAACATTATTTTACAAAAAAATATATAATACATTTCGTATAGTAAATCAACTTAAAATAATTTAAGGATATTTTGCTTATACATAATATATAATATCAGCTAAAGTTGTTAAAATTTACAAACTGCAGACTTTTTAAGTCTTTTTTTTTACTCTATTTCTCTTTTTTATTCTTTTTTAATCGACAAAAAGTTTTGGACTTGCGTACCTACATTTTAACCCTGAAACCAGCTTCAACAAATAAATTGACTTGCAGATCATACTTTATTTCAGTTTTAAGTACTTAAATATTTTTTAAAGAAGTAGGTAAATGGATCCAAATAAAGTTTTGCAAACAAAATTGTATTAGTATATATTATAAAAAATTTGATTTAATTCTATTTTCTCATCGAATTTACAAATAAGTACAAAACATGATTTATATAAGAATTAAGCGCAAAAAATTAAATAATTTTAAAAAGATTCTAGCACTATTTTCTCGTCGATAAACAGTTTATTCTTAAATTTGTTTAAAACGTTTTAAAAAACAATATAAAAGCATCAATAATAATCTAGTCTCATTATTATTAATTTTATGTTATTAAAATGTTATATAATATTTTAAAAATGACAAAATAAAATTTATGACATTTATTTGATCAATAGCAAATAACTGAAATATGAATATGATTATTATTATATCTTAAAAAATTAATAAATAAAGTTAAATTAATAAATGATAATCTAAATTAAAATTGTAAAAATTAACATTTTTCATCATAAATTTTTCATAGTTCATTTAATACATCAAATCTATATCATTTTATAGTATAAAACTTCACAAAATGGTATTATTAATGAGTTACATATTGTTGATAATGTTTTTATATTATTTTTTAAATAGTTTTACACAATTGTAAAAATAAACTATAATTTATTGTCATTATCATAGAAAAGGGTCATTAACGTTTAAGATTATATTTAATATAAATAAATCTTAATATAAATGATAGCTTATAATCTCTAATTTGGAGCACTATTTCGAACAAATAAACCCTTTCCTATGATAATGACATATTTATTGACTAGGAAATAGTGTTAGAATTAGCGTTATTTCCTTAAACATATTTAATTGTTTATTCAATTTTTTTTACTTTTTTTATAGATTTTGTATTTTGTAGTACTCTAATTTGCAAATTTGATGTAGAAGTATTATAGTATTACTGTCTACGTGCGATGTGACGTGAACAATGCAATAAACCTTTAGCACTAACATAATGTTAAAAGAGAGAAAATAATAAGTTTGGTTATTTCAGATTATGTCATACATGTCTTGCTCCAAAATAATGCACATGAAAAAATATACATAAATAGTGAAATAATGTATGTATGAAATATTTATTACATAACTGATTGTGAATTAAATTAATTCGAAATATCTAAATTTCATAAAAAATAATGTATCAATTACATAATTTAAATTTGACAGCTGATTGTCATACAACATCCCACGCGTTGTTTATTTGATAAATATTTTTGGTTTTTTTTATCGAAAAATATTAATTTCTCTTAAACTATGTAATAGTCAATTTAGATGAAACCTCACCAGAACAAACTTTTAAATGTACATGATTAGAATTTTTAATTTTCTGTCTTATATACAGATATCTTGAATTAAGGCAAAATATTAGAATAAAATTTTGCATATATTTGTAATGTATAAAAATTTTATTACCTCTTCCAATTCACCAAACTGTGCGTCGAATAAATTTTCAGTCATACCACAGCTCTAAGTTGAATAAGAATTAGTAATATCACGTTTATTAAATTGAAATCAATTTAATAATAAATGATGTTAACTTGGACCTAAGTGTTAGAACCTTTACCTTCCTGAAAAATCTGTAAAGAATTTGTTGCGAAAAATAAGCCTCAGCCAGGGTCGAGTTAGTTAAGACATCCGTACCGGAGATTCGGGAAGTCCCAGGTTCTCGCACCTTGGCTAAGGTATTATTTTTTGCAACAAATTTTTTGCAGATTTTTCAGAAGGAAAAAGGTTCTAATATTCAGATGCGAGTTAGCATCATTTATTATTAAATTAATTTCAATTGAATGAACGTGATATTATTAATTCTAATTCAACTTGTTAGAACTGTGGTACGACTGAAAATTTATTTAGCGCACAGTTTGATGAATTTGAAAAAGTATATAAAATCACATAAGTAAATATATATAAGCACATAAGTAAATATATAAACACATCTAGCTACGACCATTAAGATATTCTCGTTTAATTTGTATTTTTGGTTAAGTTTAATTTCCTTTAAAATGTCAAGTGATAGAGCAATTTTATTAGCGAATTCGTTTTCAACGACAAAAGGTCTATAAGAATTATTTTGTCCGGATTGTAGTTTAAAATTCGTATCACATAGTGTGACCGATAGAATTTTTTGAAATTAATGTTAGATCTCGACAGAAAGCGCATTTAATTATATTTATTATAGTTTTTTTCATTTTCAAGCATAGCCTTATTTTCCGAAATAAAATTTTATATAAGAAAAATATATTCTATCATTCTGCTGAAGGTATTTGATATATTCTAAATATTGTTTTAATAATAATTGTTAATGACAATTGTTTTAATAATTGGATACTAATTTATATTGACAATCGAAAAATTATATAACGCAAAACAGCACAGTTTCAGAAAGTTTCAATCTTTTACATTTTATGCAGTAATTCTGAAAGGATTCTGCAAAATATGAAATATTGAAAGATAAATGTTTCTAAACTTTTGTGATATAAAATATTACGACAAAAATAATAAATTTCTAAAATTTTGTGACATAAAATATTACAACAAAAATGTTTATAAAATCTATTACATACAATAAATTTGAAAATATACTCAAGTAGAACAAAACCTTATCATGAAATAAAAATGGTGTCGAAAAGGATTTCAAAATAATTATGAAAAGTCAGTTTTTGATCAATCATAATTTATTTTTATATTATTTTAATGTTGCGATTTACTGTTCTATTTAGGTTTGTGTAATACGGAAGTAACAGACTGATACAATTACATATAATTGCATTGTGGAACGGTAATAAAATGCAATGAATTGAATGTAATAAAGATTTCATTTAGTAATGTCAGTAACATCTAAAGGATACAATGAAAAAAATGAGAAGTGCAACATTCTAAAAATAAAACAAGTAGATCACACAAACATATTAATAATAGTAAGATTAAGATACTTTTACGTAAAAGTCATTTTAGAAAAAAATCATTATCTCACTCAATATACTTTTGAGAATGATTTTGTAATGAATTCTATATATAGCAATAATTTTAAAAAAGTAATTTTACTAATAACTTTCTTGATGTCATCTTGATCTTACTATAATTTTGTGTTCTATTTAGGAGCCAACCATGTGACACTATATGTTTTAAATTTACGATTATACCGTATGTTGACATTTACGTGTCGATCGAATTTTGGTAAGAAAAAAAGCAAGAGATATTTAAGAGGGTACTATAAATGACTGTATTGAGTTTTTAGAGCTCTTTTATTAATATTTAACACTCATTTCTGGCATTTCCGAAATGATGGAAACAGAGAGGTACAGAAGAATAAAAAAAAGTCAATGTTCCGGATTTAATCCGGAATTCCCTGTGTAGATTCTTATGTTAATTCTGTCGTCTAGCATTTATTATGTATTACGCAAGAGGATGGAGATGCGCGCCTACTCGACACCAAGGTCGCAACGGAACATGGCTTATTTTTCACGAATAAACGTGTTTTTATTTTACAAACCCCACTCATTTTCTATTTCAAAATAATTGTTATCATTCTAATCAATGTTTAGAATATTCAAAAAAATTGCTTGATAAAGATATTGAAGTAAAAAGTGAAATTTAATGATTTGACATTTGTAATATTACCTTTTTCAAAATCTTTTCTCTTATTTTTCTCGATTAATATTATATATTATAATATTATATATTATGTAATATTAACATATTTAAATATATAATATTAACATATATATAAAATATTAATATTATGTAAAAGATTAATATTAATATATGTTCAAAAAAACATTTGAAAAGAAAAATATGGAATTTTATAGAATTTTTTTATAATTTTACAAATTTTAATCGTGATTTTAAAAAAATCTTCCAAAGCTTTTCAATGTCACAACGTGCGTTCAACGTAAATATCCCAAATACATATGCAAACACACACACGGTATTAGTGTTCCTAATTTTTCAGAAAAACAAAAAATATGAAAAAAGTGATTGTAATAACGTGGCAATGTTATTAATTTTTCAGAAAGATAAAATTAAGAGAAGACTGTTTTATTTTAATTTTTTAGAAAAAAAACCGGAAAAAATATACTAATGGTAGTAGATTTTATTCACGAATTACTTTTTAGAGTTCTGAAATGTGAAAGAAATCCTAAAACTATATTGACATAGAGGATATTTAATAAATGTATTTAAAAGAAAAAAACAGGAAAAATCATTTCTTTTTCCCAAAATTTCCAAGAATCTTTTGGAACTAAAAACACTAAGTAAATAGTGTACATTAAAAAATTTTTTGTTTTTAAAAAATATTTATAATTATTTTCTTTCACAGAGAATTATTTGCAGTTTGATCATCAATAATATGAATAGAATGTTGTGTTATTTAAAGAAGTTTTCTAGTCTTTTCACATGTAAGAACTTGATCGAATTTTAAGACTGAGTTTATGATTAATACATAGAATTTATGATTTTTTTTTGTGTAATTTTTTGACCATATAATTTTTTCTTTAAATAATTTTCTGAAATAACATTATGCGAAAAAGAATTTTAAGTGTTTCAATCACAAACAAAATATAAGATTTTTGAAAAATTATATTTATGAAAAAGAATTGATCTTAAAGAACGTTTTAGAATTAAAAAAATAAAATGTTATTGTGTATTATTTTCGCTTAAAGAAGTTTATGAAATGTTCATAAATTGTACAATTCTTTTTAAATATGACGTCACACTGAAAATGTAATAATGTCTCTTATTATTACGTTCAAATCATTATTATAAACAATTCTTTTTCAATTTTTTTCTAAATCAGTCTGAAAATATATATTATATTAATAAAATTAAATATTTTTAAATTAAATATGTTTCCAATGTATATCAATATTATAAAGATTTTTAAATAACAAATTATCGTTTTTATTCCTTATATGTTGCTCATTGTTTATTATTTTGAAGATGGCAAAATCTCCTTTGTTAAAAGATACCAATGAAGGGAGAGTCACGTGATTTATCTCTATTTTTTTTGAGCTGGAAATTTTTAAAATTGACTTACTTGTTCACCATTGTACTTATATGTAGCGCAAAAAAAACGAATAAAGTTGTCTCCAGAAGTACATCGATGGTTCGTGAAAATTATTGAGCAACATCTAAAACTCTTAAACAGACGACGTGAAGAAGTTAACGACGATCTGCTGGATATAGCACAACTTTACGTTCGGAATTCCTGTCGAGTCACTGGATTGGGTTCAATGTCAGCGCGTAAAGAGAAAACAAGTTCTCGAAGGATTCGGCTTTCCATAGGCGAGAAGACCTCAAGAAAGATGTAATACCTAGATGGAGAACGCGTGGGGCACGTAAGATGTAACGTGGAATTTTTGGTAATATCGTCCTGTGTGGTAGGGGACGGCGAAGTCTGCTCTCGTCGTATAAAAGTCTTTGGACACACTGTTCCGAGAAGAGTCAGTCTTCGTCCGAAAACGTGATCTCAGCAAGGTACGTACGCGATTACATAGTCGACGAAAAGATACAGAAGCAAAAACCGAGAACTTGCTTAACTTTTGGAAGATTTTTTCGTCAATTTGCAAAAATTACGAGTCAATTGGCTTAAAACTAAATAAGTTATCATAGCAATAATTTAAAAAAATGTTATTTTTCGAGAAAAACGCGTTTAAAGTTTAGCAAATAGTTTTTATATTAATAAAAACGTTTAAGAGTTTCTCACTTTTAATCTGCTTTTTCTATTTCGAGATTCAAATTATAAAAAAATATCAAAGATATTTTTTTGCATTTTGTACAGTTTGTAATTTTTTTTTTTTTAATCCAAAGACAAAAATACACTCTTGAGATCACTCCCACTCTCTTTATCTTCTTTAACTATTATTTTTGTTTCCTTTCAGATGGCAATGAGGTGCATTGTGGTACTGGTCGCCGCGTTGGCTGTAATCTACGCTCAAGCGGAACCCGAATCTGTCAATCCGAGTCCGCAGCAGACGTTGATAGCACCCGCGACATCGGAAATCGCGCCGCTAAAACTGGAGGCAGTGTCGGAACAGGTGGCCGAGACGCAGTCGCGTAACAAGAGAGCGCCGATTATAGGAAAAGCTCTCTTGGGTGGTGCTCTTCTCGGTGCTGGAGCTCTGGGTGCTGGAGCACTGGGTGCTGGAGCTCTGGGTGCCGGAGTCCTCGGTGCTGGAGTTCTCGGCGCTGGATTATACAAAGCTCAGTGAGTCGACATTATATCTTTCAAGAGATGAAATATGGAAAGGGAAAACAAACAAAGAAATTGTTCTTCATATCAGGTTTATATTGCGAAAAAAAATTTTATTAATATTTTATTAATATGATTTATTTCTTTTTGTTCAAGAGTATATATCTGTACATATATTTGTATCGTTTCCGTTAGGATTACATCAAGAGTATATATTTAAATTATATATGTAAATATTTGAATTACAAAAATTTAATCAAGTTAAAAAATTAGTCAAATTAGCAATTTTTTTCTCAGTTGCAAATTATTCATCAGACATATCAAGTAATAAGTATACCTTTATGAAAAAAAATTCCCATAATACCACTTAATATTTTTCATAGTTTAAATTTATGAAGATATCTGAAAAAGTGGCTTACACTTGTACAATTTTTATAATAAACTTTCTTCGGAAATTATAAAATGAGAAATCTTAGACTATTTCAGACTTCACACATGTAATATAAAAAATTCTAGAAAAAAAAATGTAAACTTCCTCAGTATTTTTGAAAAGTGCTTCAATAAAAAATCTAAAAAATTTTCTAAACGTTACATAAAAATATACAAAAATTATATATGAAATTCTGGAAAATTATATATGAATAATTTTTAAAAAAATTTTCACAGGACTATTGTTCAAGTATTATATGGAAACTTTTGCTTTCTTAAGCTATATTGCATTGTAACATCAAAAATAAGAAATAGAAGAAGTTTTTGTCTTTCTTTCCGAATTGTATTTCGAAATAAATTAATTGTTTTTCATGCTGTGTTCAATACAAATTAGTAAAACAGCGAAGACCTTTTTTTTATTCATGGATTAATAGATATAAATTTTCATCGATAAATATTCATCGATAGATTGTCCCAAATATTAATATTGCATTAACCTGTTTTACAACTATGGACTTAATAACTATGGACTTAAATACAGTCTTTTTATAAGATGTCGCTTGGGTGAATCTTTTTTATTGTTTCGTGTTATATTAGATCATCAAAAATTGCTAAAACCATTATCATTATTGTTGTTATTATTTACAGTATTTGCTGTTCTTCTAGATAATTATCATTATCTAGGTTATTATCTAGATATTTTATCTAAATAGAAAAATGGCTTTATCTTATTTTTATTTTAAATAAAAGAAATATTATCTTTTTCAAATTATCTTAATTAATGTGAACAACAGTATAAAGTATAAAGTCTTGTACTTATCTTCAACTTTCAAATTATTATTTGTATTAACAAAAAAAAATTTTTTTAATAATAACAGATCGCACAAATCAAAAAATAGCGCAATTTAAAAATCGTCCCAAAGCTATAAATGGTTCAAAAACTTATAAGAAATTTTACCTATCATACCCAAGGAGAACAGAAAAGGCAAAAAGGTATCAAAGTGACGTCAAAATATGATCAAATTTTAGTTCGTCACTATGACATCAAATTGCATAAATTTTTGATACCTTTTTGACGTCAAAATTATGTCATCGTGACATAATTTTCACGTTCTTTTGATTGTATACGAAAATATTGGCATAACGGAGACGTCAAAAAATTTATTTTATGTGTCATGTTTCGTTGTTTAATGATATATCAGTTTATTATACATCTTTAGTGACAAATAACATTTTTATATGAATACAATTACAGATAGGTTACAGAGATATAACGTAGGTTAGCATTTCTATTCAGTAATTTCTATACAGTAATTTAATATGATTTCAGCTTGGAAAATAAACAGAGGAAAATTAATAGAAAAATGAATTAAGAACACAAAATGTATAATTTTAAATCGAATTAATCGAAACAAAAGAATTCATAATAAAGTATAATTATATAAAACGTGGAAATGTGGGAAACGTGGAAACTTTGAAAGTAAAAGCTAAATAAAAAATGTAAGGATAACGTAAATTATCTCATTTACGTTGACCAGAGCTCAACGTAATTCAACCAACGCTTCACAGCTTCTTCAGCAGTCCTCAATAATAAACTGATATATTATAAACAACGAAACATGACACATAAAATAAATTTTTTGACGTCTCCGTTATGCCAATATTTTCGTATACAACCAAAAGAACGTAAAAATTATGTCACAATGACATAATTTTGACGTCAAAAAGGTATCAAAAATTTATGCAATTTGATGTCATAGTGACGAACTAAAATTTGATCATATTTTGATGTCATTTTGATATCTTTTTGCCTTTTCTGTTCTCCTTGAGTAGTAATGTGAATTATATTTCCTTTATACATATATTTTTTAATTTGAATTTTTTTTTACATATTGATCAAAATCAAACGAGAAACATTTTTTATCAGATTGAATTATTTGAAGAATTCTAGTTTTTAAAAAACAAAGATTAAAAATAAAGACATGAATATATTGTTTTTACGTGCTAAATTGTTTTGTGCAATATTGAATATCTTAAAATTGCCTAGATAAATATAATTTTCTTTTATTTAGATAAATTTATAATTAAATTAACTTTATCTTATCTAAAATATGTTTGCATGTAATCTAGATAATTTTAAATAATCCCTAAGCGCAATACTGCATATTTCATAATTTTAACTTGTTATCAAGTGCACATCAAAATTTGACAAATTTATTATTTAAAAAGTTAATTTTTTCAAGATAATGTAAGAAATTTTTATTTATGTAAAATTTAATATTTTTAGTATAAATTTTTTTAATTTTTTAAAAATTTTTAAATATATTTTTCAATTAAAAACAATTTTTATCTTAAATTTGCTGAGTTACAATGCACTCAGCTCATGTTTCAATATACAGCATTGCTAAATAGTCAGATCTCAAATCAGTTGAAATTCTACAAAATATCTGTTAGAAATTTTGTCAGCAAAATGTCAACAGAAATATCATGGAATTTTTTAACAGAATATGCGACAGATTGATTGAAAAAAACGGACAAGGATTAGCGGTTTTTATAACTATTTGAATTATTCATTCATTTAAATAGTTACGAAATGACAAATTTTGGCCCACTTTTGTGAAAAACCCACCTCTGCTCGAATCAGCTAAAAATCTGTCAGCATATTACCAACATTTTATTTACTGAAATCATAACATTCGTTAAAAGTTTAATGTAGCACACTTTTGCTTAATAGAATTAAATTCATATTTTCCTGTAGAACAGTAAAAAAAGTCTTCAAATACATGCGTACACTAAAAAATATATAGAGTGTTTGGAAAAGTTCGAGATCAAATTTATACAACATGTTAACGAGGTTAAGTAGATAAATAATTCCAAACAGACATGATGACGTCGATTTATTGTGAGTTTTTTGTCATTAATAGCTAAAACATAACATCAAACATTATAAATGAAACGTCAAAATAACATTAAAATGTTACATATCGATGACGTCACAGTTCTTTAAAATAAAAGACGCTATCACCAACCAAATATATACGTTACAAGTAAAATAAATTTTATTAGTATGGTAAAGATTTTTATTAATTGTTATAATAATTATAAATGACGTTGCGGTATGGAGAAAGAAACTAACTATAATAATTATAATAAATGTTCGAGGAATATTCGAAAAATTTGATAATGATTAGTTCTACAAACAGAAATTTACACTCTTATAGAAGGCAAAATATTATAATTATTATAAAAATTAATAAAAATCTTTAGACGGTTAGAACTTTTCATTAAAGCATTTTTGGACATACGTTTATATGAATTTTTTTATCTATAATATTTGACCTTATTAATATATATGTTATATAAGTTTGTATCTATTTAGCCTTGAACTTTCCGGACTCTGTATTTTATGAATTTATATTATCAGGCACTAAGTGTGGTGACACACGAAAAAATTAAAATTAATAAATAATTTATTTCCACATGTATATAGACACAAAAAGGAAGTTTACATCTCTTGTTTCTTAAATCCAAACTCTAAAAAGTCTTTGTCCATTCTTAGCGATTTATTTTGTAATATCAACTCTCATAATCAAATATTTTGCTAATTATTTATTTGCGTGTGAATTAAATTTACTTAAATTAATACAAAGTTTCATGTATTTGTACCGCTTGAAAGATTTCGTCAAAAGTCCGTCATTGCTATATATTAGTTCAATTTTTAAGACGTTAATCGGATTTCGTAAGTTTGGCGAATATATATCGAACGTTCACAAAAAATATTAGAACGAATGTCAAGGACGTCTCTTAAATGTCACATTCTTTCCTTAGCCATGGATACGGCGGATACGGCGGATACGGCGGATATGGATACGGCGGATATGGATACGGATATCCCCATTACCACAGCCACCCTGACTACCATTACCATTACCATAACTATCCCCATTACAATAATTACTACCATAGTTACCCTCATCATTACCATCGCTACAGTTACGAAGGATACGGCGGAGGATACGGCGGAGGATACGGTTATGGACCAGGCTACGGTTATTGGTAAATTGGCTGACTTCAATACATTACAAGTAAGTTTTATATATTATTATAAAAAATTGTTTCTTTTTGTTAATAAAGTTTTATTAATATAATTTCCTTGATATACATAGGATGATTTATTGTAATCTGAACAATTAAAAGTCTGGAAATCACGGGATTTTAGAAAAAAAATGTTTCAAATAAGAATTACAGAATTTCGCGGGAGATAAATAATACAATTAATTTTCAGAAAAATCGATTTTTCAAGCCATTTTATGAAGCCGTTTTTAAAAATGGAATTATATGATTATTTTTAGATAATGTAAATTATTTTGTAAGATTTTTTTTACAATCATATTTTATTATTTTTAACATTTTTATAGAATAATAAACTGAATCAATTGGTACAAAGAAAACACATTTACTTTTCGAAAATTGAAAAATTGATTTTTCCGAAAATTGATTTTACCATTATTTGTCCTCCTCGAAAAACTTTACAAACTCTTACCCTGCGCACAATAGAGAAATATTAGATATTAAGACTAAAAATTAAAATTTTAGAATCAATTTTCTTAGTAAATATTGAACGTAACGCTGGATAACGTAACATTGTATAACAATCTAATGAATAAAGATGTGTAATGATCAAGCACGTGCAATAGCAATAGGAATTAAGGAACAATTCAAGACGTTAAATAAGAAAAAAAAACATAAAGCGTTGTTTGTTCAATATATTGAACAACTATAATTGCTATTCTTTATTCTCTATTCCGTTCATTATATCTGGGGTTTAAGACAAGACATAAATGTGTTGTACAAAATACAAAATAATTTATTATTTATCTATATTTATTGGAAAAAATGTTGATTGATTCTAATTCTCATTCCTAATATTTAATATTTCTCTAGTGTGTGCAAGGTCTTATTTGAAATATTTCCTTCTCTAAAATCTCATGATTTCCAGATATTTGACAATTTAAGATTAAAATAAATCATCCTGTATTTGTATATACAGGATTCGGTAATAGATGGGAAAAAATTTAAGGAGTGATTCTAAATGATAAAATAAAACAAAAATCAAGAATAACAAAATTACAATTAAAGCTTTATTTTTTAATTATAAAGGTTTAAATAAAAATGTCTAAAATATAAAATAAGAATGTCTAAACGTGAATGTTTAGTGAACATTGTAATAAAAAAGCCTTCATCAAAATTTTTTTTTTTTTTTATTCTTAATTTTGTAATTCTAAATATTTAAATATATAAATAGTACTTAAAGCATGTAAATATTTAAACACTTATAATTAAAAAACGTAGCATTAATCGCGATTTTATTATTTTTACTTTATTTTATCATTTATTCTTTAAATTTTTTCTTACTTGTGCCGAACACCCTATATGTGTATGTATATACAGGGTGTTCGTTAATGATTGTCCATAGGAGTATGATTTACCGACGGATATGTATTTCTAATAGCGATTTCGGCTGGGGCACACCGGTTGCACATTTTAGGTGTCGATGCAGCTTTTGTGTTTGGCTAGTCAAATAATGCAGTCCTTTAATAGTGCCGCGTGTTCGTCTGGGCTCGATACACTTCACAAGTGCATATTAGGTGTACACAAAGTGAACTTGAAAAAATAGTCGGAGCCAGTTTGTGTGCCATTGGTAAGGTGGCATACCGGTGCGCTCCAGCCGAAATCGCTATAAAACTGCGTGCTTCTATGGTAAAACGAGGGGGACAACCATTAACGAACATCCTGTATAATAAATATATAAAAAAGTTAATATTAGAAGGAAAATACTCTCTTTTGTGTCTCTGCATACTTAAAAATCATTATAATAATCAATGTATTTTTTTTTATTTTTTGTAGATCTCATCGATGGGCGGAACTACTAGTTATACAACTTAATGAAACCTTTTATCATTATTTATTAATGATAAGAGCCATCTCGTTTTTACACAACATACACATGCGCGATATTTATGTATTGTATTTTTTATACAAATCAGTTATATCTTGTAATATATATCTTGAAACCACTGTAAAATATAATAAAAGTATAATCAATAAAGCTAATTTTTTTTTATACAAGATAAATCGACCACAGCCATGATTATTATCATTCAATCCAACTTTCATGCTAATTTTCAAAAAGTTACTCATAGTAGTAAGAAATAATAAATATTCCTGATGAGTAGTCAGCTGAGAACTCTGCATTGACAGATGTAGTATTACGAAAAAAATTAGAACTTAATAGGCGTGTTGATGACGATGAAATGTTAAGTCTTGCATGTCCTTTCATTATTATGTGCTTTAGTGTGAAAATTTAACTTAATTCTCTCCTATTTATCAAATTCGTAAAAATAGACCGCAAATAAAGTTATCTTTGAATTTTATATGTAAATTTTATACGCATATTTTTCATTCCTTTTAACAGTTGTCTGTCTTTTCTTGCCTGAACAGGTTTCACTTCGCGTGCTTTTTACTATTTATTATAAACTGTCAACGGGAAAAGGATTACAGTTCAGACCCATTTTTATAAATGTTTTAAAGCAATCTCATTATTCCGTTTTATCCAAAGTTTCTCTTTATTTATAAATAGCACGCAAGAAACTTTTACGCATGATTTCTTGCTTATAATATGATGTTACAATTTCAATACGGCTGCGGCGACTATTCGGGAGCCTTAACCAACACACTAGGGGGTCTGAGAGGCCTTCCTGAACAAATTTTTTAATTCTGTGCCATTTTATTTTAGTTGAGCAATGAAGTTGGTCAATCATAACTAAGGAACTAAAATATTCCAATTATTGACAGTGTCCCAATTTATGACAATCGCACTCGTTTTCCTTAATAAATTAGCTAATATGGATTCAATATTTATTCTAAACTTGTATTCAAACTCTAAATTTTATTTATATTTGATTACAATACATTTCAAATAAAATTAAAAGTTGTAAGGAATGTTAAAACATCATAATTATAAGCGTACTCTGACGGCGACAGATGCTCTCCGTCATTTTAGAAAGTGACAGCTGATACTAGACGTCTGTTTGCTGGATTTATGCAGTTGTGCTTTAAATAATTTGAAATAAGTGAATTGTTTTGTCAAGTCGAGAGAAAGTTAAGAATATTTCTGAGCATAAAAATATTAAGGTTTGAAATTTTTGTAGTTAATTTATGTATGTCACTAATTGATATTAGAATATCTATTTGTCCCTATTACTGACAACTCAGAAATAAATACATATAAAATGATATAAACATATATATTTCTAAAGAGAATATGTAGTTTCCCAGATAGCCAAATAATTGCAAGTTGTCGACAACTTGTCACAAATATTCATATTAGTTGTCAGCAAAGCAACAGAAGCGGGTATCCTCTTACCATTACGTTCTTGCCAGCAATAGTTTATAAAATATAATACCGGCAAGTTTCCAACAACTTATCAGCATTATACTTATTACAAGTTATAAATAGGAATTGTTGCTCACATGTTGCTGTCATGTTGCTCGCAGATTGCTATAAACAATTTTCAAATATAGTAATGGCAAGTTCTAAACACAACTTACCACAATATAATAACACAGATTGACTTCAATAATTTTTCTACATTTGCTCGACACTAAAACTCAGCATATTGATACTAAATTGACTAAAACATTTTTGTCGCATTAAATAAAAGGTAATAGCAATTAACAAGCAATTTAATCTGCGCGATGATTTGCTTCAGATTGAGTTATCACGTTTTGCTATCTGGGTTATAAGTCTTATTCATTATAAAGTTAAAAAATTGCATTAATGTCATAATTGATCTCTATACAATTTAGAAAATAGTATAAATATCAGCTCTTAATCTACAAGTTCTCTTGTTTAAGTCAGTAATCGGGACACTCATATAATTTTGTACCAATTTGTGATATCTCAATAACTATTACTATTCCGGAAAGAGAATTGCCACGAGATAGGGCAAAACATAAATACAAGTTTTAAATATGTAATAAATAAATTTTGTTAAATACAAAACGGTATAATTAAATATGTTTAATGTTTTTTATAAAAGCATAACATGTAATCAGTAATAACAAAGTTAATATATAGCTTCTGTCAGCAATAGAAACAGTCATATACTCACCTCTTGTCAGTAATAGGGAACGTTCATATGTTTGTTACCTGTTAGTAATAGATACATGCATATGTATCTGTTTTGATTATACGCTGAACGGTATTTTTGCTCGGAAAACTATTCGAGAAAAGGGATAGGGAAAGAGGGGGCGAAAGAAACAGAGGGGGGAAGAAAGGTTATGGTAACAGGACTGTACAAAGAGTGCGGAAGGCAAACAAAGCGATGGGAGAGAATCACGTGTCTTTCACATTAAATGTATTTTAGTAAGTAAGTAACGACAGTAATAAACTCTTATTAAAATTGATATGACAACGAAAGAGAATGTAATGAATCAAACAAAAAAGAAAAGGTAGTAGTTAGCTGTGTTGGACGGTCTGTTGCACTTGGAGGGGGCAGGGATTGGTAGTTCCGGCAAGCCGCAGGGAGATCTTCGGATTGCACGGTTGTCGGAAGTTCGCATTACTCTATCTCGTCGTCCGTGATCCTCTTGACGCTGCTATAAGGGAGAGATTTGCAGTTCCTTGCAATAGGCTGAGAGCCCCAACCGACAGGCTAGCAGCCTCTAGATTTTTCTGTGCGTACGTAGTACGTGCGTGTCTCGAAGAGAGAGAGAGAGAGAGAGAGAGAAGACACGATTGTAAATGTGCTAACAGCACCCGACTGTATACTCGAGTTCTTACTTTCTCTAGGTAACCGAGCCTCGGTCGTACATGTGCTAAAAGCACCCGACTGTATTAGAAACTCTAACTGGAACAATCGCGTAAAGCCGCTGCGCAGCAACTCACTCTTTTCAGCAGACCAGAAGCACGCGCGCCTCCGATCGTAGACGAAAAACGAATGACGCAAGACGCTGCTGCCCTCGTGACAACAGCGCCACGCGCGCGTAGTAATACATAGCCCAAGAGATGCGCGTAGGGACGCTTGGCCCTAGCGCGCACCTTATTGCCATCTGGTTACCTTCCGAAGGAGCGGTACTTTTTGAACATACCGCCCGCCTTCGTTAATGAGCATTAACGAATATGTCACAATGTGTCTTGCTCGATCGGAAGGGGACAAACTTTTGCAATAGGTCGTGTTAGGACTGAAGTTTGAGTTTGTATCGTGACAACTCGAGTATGACCGTCCTTACCCGGGTGTGTTTGGATAATGCGCCCCAATGGCCATTTTGAAGGCGGGTACCGATCATCAACTACCAGAACTAAAGTCCCTTTCTCGAGGGATTTATTTGCTCTGTTCCATTTGTATACCGAAAGATAGCGTTGAAGACACTCCTTAGACCATTGTGACCAAAACGACTCAAGC
The DNA here is from genome assembly GCF_016802725.1 of Solenopsis invicta. Classification (NCBI taxonomy): domain Eukaryota; kingdom Metazoa; phylum Arthropoda; class Insecta; order Hymenoptera; family Formicidae; genus Solenopsis; species Solenopsis invicta. The sequence goes on from NC_052671.1 coordinate 19,424,431, forward strand.
TTCTGCCGAACTAGTTGCCATCGCGATAATCGACTTAACTTAACCGTGTCCAGGGAAGGTTCCGGAACAATAACTGGAGCACTACCCAGCAAGAAGTGCCCAGGTGTAAGTGCGTTTAGATCGTCAGGGTCGTCAGTGAGAGGGCACAAAGGCCTGGAGTTGAGAACGGATTCCACCTGTGAAAGTAGGGTAGTCATTTCTTCATAAGTTAGGAGAGTATCCCCTATAACTCTACGAAGGTGGTATTTGACCGATTTAACCCCCGCTACCCACTTCCCTCCGAAGTGCGGAGCGGAAGGAGGGTTAAACTTCCACTGCGTCCCGTCATTTGCAAGTAGCGTGGCGAGTTTGGTTGACTCCTCCGTGGATTGCGAGAATAATCTTCTTAATTCCGCGTCTGCTCCTTTGAGCGTAGTGCCGCAATCGCTTGAAAGCGTGACGCAAATTCCTCTTCTTGACGTAAAACGCTTATACGCGGCGATGAAAGCCTCCGCAGTGTAATCCGTAACCAATTCTAAGTGCACTGCAGAAGTCGAGAAGCAGACAAATACCGCGATGTAAGATTTATACGTGCGTGCGTTCTTCCCTTTCCACGTTTTCGTCACGAATGGTCCTGCATAGTCAATGCCCGTATGTTCGAAAGGACGATTGGGCGAGACTCGGGTAGCGGGTAGTTGACCCATCAACTGCTTTGCCCTTGTCTGTCTGTAGCGGGCACACTTAACACATTTGATGATGAGAGATCGGACAGGAGCTCTTCCTCCTACAATCCAATACTCGCTTCGTAAAAGAGATAAAGTTATCTGTGTGCCTCCATGCAAGGTCCTCAAGTGAGCATCTCGAATAATGAGTGACGTCAAAGTTGATTCCCTTGGTAAGATTAGGGGATGCTTTTCATCTTGAGAAAGAGAAGAGAATTGAAGACGACCTCCGACTCGCAGAAGTCCCTTGGCATCTAGAAATGGTGTGAGACGGACAAGCGGACTTGACTTTGAAATAGGTCGCCCCTTGGAGAGCAGCTGTAGATCACCCTGAAATGAAGCCCTTTGGATTTCCTTGACCCAGTAGAATTTAGCGTCCACTAACTCTTGCGTAGTTAGAGGACCGAAAGTTGACATGGCGGTACACCTTTTGAAACGAGAGACTGCTCGTTGACAAGTGGCCGTAATTCGGTACAACTTCACAAGGCTGGAATATCGATTGATTAGATCCCATGGCGTATAATTCTTGGTGTTAACTGAAAGAACCTTCGTAGGTCTTTCTTCAAGGTTTTCTCGTATGGGCTTTTCCGTAGGGAGTCTTGGCCAGGCTGACGAAGGTTGGGAGAGCCATGAAGGCCCACACCACCAACTTGAAAGCTCCGACAGCTGTGAGGTTGTTAGACCTCGTGTAGCAAAATCGGCCGGGTTGTCCGTACCTGGCACAAACCTCCACTCGGCCTGAGGTATTGTTTCTTGGATGTGACAAACTCTGTTGTAGACAAAATCCTTCCATCGAGAGGGATGGCTGTTCAGCCACGTATGTGTGATAGATGAGTCGGTCCACAGTATTATGCGTAGATTCTTCCATTCCAATACGTGTAACAGATGGGAGACCAGTTTGGTTAATAAGACTGCACCTGATAACTCTAATCGGGGGACTGTCAATCGCTTTAATGGAGCGACCTTGGTTTTCGAGGCCACAAATCTGATGTTTACTGCCTCTTCCTCGCACGATGTCCGTAGGTACACAACAGCTGCCATGGCTTGCTGTGACGCATCACAAAACCCATGAATCTCAACTTGGCGATCGTTAGAACACCCTATCCATCGTGGGAGCGTGAATTTTGGCGTATCCTGAAGAGATCCGATAAATGTAATCCATTTACTAGCAACGTGGTCTGGCAAAGGGTCATCCCAACCTAATTTTATCGTCCATAATTCTTGAATTAGGAGTTTGCCAGTAATGGTGATCGGAGATAGAAACCCTAGGGGGTCAAACAGTTTTGCTATAGTAGACAAGGTAGATCGTTTCGTGATCACACCTTCTGCTGGAAGAGTATATTTAAAAATAAAGGTATCTGTGGATGGTTGCCAGCCAAGTCCCAACGTGTAGACGACTAAGTTCTCCTTATGTTCTATGAATTTAGAGTTATTTTGTTTATCTGTGGAGACAGAAGAGAGCATGCTCGAATCATTGCTCACCCATTTTTGTAATTTGAAGCCGCCCGCCATGCACAGTTGATTTAATTGCCTTACAATTTCTTGAGCTTGTTCAAGAGTATCCGCACCTCCAAAGATGTCATCGACATACCTTCCTTTGCTTAACGACGGAACAGCAAGCGGGAACTTTGTCCCTTCATCTTCTATCAACTGTTGCAAGGTACGCAGGGCTAAGAAAGGAGCACAAGCCAAGCCATACGTTACGGTAGTGAGGTGGTATGTGCGTAAATGACCTTCGTTGTCAATCCAGAGAATCCGTTGGAGATCCCAGTCATCCTCCTGTACGTTAATCTGCCTGAACATTTTCTCTATGTCCGTAGAAAACACATAGCGAAATAGTCTAAACCATATTAACACGTCGAACAGATCAGTTTGAAGTTTAGCTCCAGTGTATAATAAGTCGTTAAGTGAATGTCCGGATGTTGTTGGACTCGATCCGTTAAAAACCACACGTAATCGCGTAGTAAGACTATGCTCCCTTAAAACTCCGTGATGAGGAAGATAGTAAGTTATCGGAGGGTCGGTCGTATCTTTCGGAACAATCTTCATGTGATTCAGTTTTTCGTACTCGTCGATGAAATCTGCATACAACCGCGAAAACTCGGAATTGGAAGAAAATTTGCATGACAACTTCTTGATCAATCGAACGGCTTTGGCCTTGGAATCCCCCAGTTTATTGACAGGCTCCTTGAGGGGTAATCTCACTACATAGCGACCATGTTCCGTTCGAGAATGAGTAGACTTAAAATGTTCTTCACAAGCCTGTTCGTCGGTGGACCGAGATGAAGTCTTGAAAGGAGCGATTTCATCAAGTTCCCAGAATCTACGCATTAGGCCGAATAGATCACTTTCGAGTGATACGTGAAAACTTTGAGAACCGCCAGGTGTTGATTGAGAACTCGTTGGTCCGGAAATAATCCATCCAAGTTTTGTAGCCTGAGCCATTGGAGCGTTATTCGATCCCTTTCGTATACCGTTTTGAATGATTTGACCGAAGACGTCGGCTCCTAGAATAACATCAATTGAACCGGGTGCTAAATAATTCGGATCCGCCAACTGGATCCCGTTCAAATGTGACCAGCCGTGATTCTTCAAGGAGACCGATGGAATTGTCGACGTGAGCTTTGGTAAAATATGCGCGGCTATTGAACACTGGAAGGAAGACTTAAAATGAGGTTTTATGCTAAAGGAGGTCATGCCTTTAGTTCGGTTAGACGCGACACCTCCTATTCCAATCAGTGGAATGTGAGAACGAGTACGTGGTAGCCGTAGACGCTGTACTAATCGTTCCGTAACTAACGACACCTCCGAGCCTTGGTCAATCAAAATTCGTGCGTGTGAAGAATCTCCGTGTTCGGATGTGATAGTAACCAGAGCGGTTGCCAGTAGAACATATGGCGTTTTGACTTCATTTCCAAGTGCAGAATGTAAAACCTGAGAGCCGGTAGTTGTCTCCGTGTTGTCAGGCTTAGTTGTAGTCGGTTCGTTAGGTTTTCCTGTTGCCAATTTCGCCGAATTGCTATTAGACTTTGTGCTTTCCAAATTGCTACGATGAAGCGTGGTGTGATGCTTTCCAGCACACTTTCTACAACGTGTAGTTATACGACATGCTGATGCCCGATGCGGGCCGAGACAGTTGAAGCATAGGTTATGTTTCTGGATAAGTACTACGCGTTGTTGTACAGTTTTGGAGACATATTGCGGGCAACTGGCGGACCAATGATTTTCGGAACAGAACGAACACGATTTAACGGTCTTGTTTTTGCCTTGGTAATGAGATTTGACACTACTTGGATTTAACTGAGAAACGAACTTTCCCTTTCGCGTTTCATGACCCTTCAGATTCATAAGTCGATTTCGGAAGAACTCTTCAAACTGTTTCCATGTCGGAAGTTCGTTAGAGGGACCCCGATGTAGATCCCACATGTTTACGGTATCAGAGTCGAGTCGCTGTATGACCATAAAAATTAGAATATCATCCCAATGATGAATTGGTCTTCCCAACGTGTCTAAGGTTCGATATGTCTCCATAACGCCAGTAAACAATTTCTCCATTTCTCCCGCTGTCGACTTCGTCATCGGCTTTAGACTGAATAATGACGTTAGCGTGGAATTGACTAACATCCTTTTGTCTTCGTAAAACGACACGAGAGCTTTCCAATCGTTAGAGAAATTACCGCCCGTAAGCATAGTGTTTTTCAATAGATTATATGCCGATCCTGTTAAACTAGTCTTCAAGTATTGTAATCTTTCGATGTTAGTTAGTGAGGAATTGTTTATGACTAAACTAGTAAAGAGATCTTTGAAATAGAGCCAGTCCGCGTGATTTCCATTAAACTTGGGAATGTCATAGCGGGGAAGTTGCGATCGATTAATAAACGCGACGGTCTCGGAAGTTGATTCCGAAACGTGCCTTGAAGAGGACGTTCCCGGATTGCTTCCATATTCCGATTGTGAATCCAAAGCAGAATTGAACCGTTCTACAGACTCTAAATAACTTTCGTTTACGACGGAAAATAAATTATCTTTAAAATAGGAATGCCTCATTATACTCTCCCTATCGTTGTCATTCAACTGTTTAACAGCCAATGTAATGGCATCATGTTTTACACAGAACTTGTCCCAATTATCCTTGAGCGCCGAGAGGCGTACGTTGATTCTTTGAGAAGTTACACTTTCCATGCCATTCTTCACAAGATTTTCATAGGATTGCCCTATGGTTTTCATAAGCACGAGCTGCTGCTCAACATAATGCTCGACGTGAGTTAACCTCATGATTCTCTCCTTCGTTCACCGCCGAATTAATATATCCGAAATAATCTCCAAGCTAATGTGTCCGAAATAATAAATCTGAAATAATTACATCCGGCTCGAAGGACCAAAATGTTTTGATTATACGCTGAACGGTATTTTTGCTCGGAAAACTATTCGAGAAAAGGGATAGGGAAAGAGGGGGCGAAAGAAACAGAGGGGGGAAGAAAGGTTATGGTAACAGGACTGTACAAAGAGTGCGGAAGGCAAACAAAGCGATGGGAGAGAATCACGTGTCTTTCACATTAAATGTATTTTAGTAAGTAAGTAACGACAGTAATAAACTCTTATTAAAATTGATATGACAACGAAAGAGAATGTAATGAATCAAACAAAAAAGAAAAGGTAGTAGTTAGCTGTGTTGGACGGTCTGTTGCACTTGGAGGGGGCAGGGATTGGTAGTTCCGGCAAGCCGCAGGGAGATCTTCGGATTGCACGGTTGTCGGAAGTTCGCATTACTCTATCTCGTCGTCCGTGATCCTCTTGACGCTGCTATAAGGGAGAGATTTGCAGTTCCTTGCAATAGGCTGAGAGCCCCAACCGACAGGCTAGCAGCCTCTAGATTTTTCTGTGCGTACGTAGTACGTGCGTGTCTCGAAGAGAGAGAGAGAGAGAGAGAGAGAGAGAAGCCACGATTGCAAATGTGCTAACAGCACCCGACTGTCTACTCGAGTTCTTACTTTCTCTAGGTAACCGAGCCTCGGTCGTACATGTGCTAAAAGCACCCGACTGTATTAGAAACTCTAACTGGAACAATCGCGTAAAGCCGCTGCGCAGCAACTCACTCTTTTCAGCAGACCAGAAGCACGCGCGCCTCCGATCGTAGACGAAAAACGAATGACGCAAGACGCTGCTGCCCTCGTGACAACAGCGCCACGCGCGCGTAGTAATACATAGCCCAAGAGATGCGCGTAGGGACGCTTGGCCCTAGCGCGCACCTTATTGCCATCTGGTTACCTTCCGAAGGAGCGGTACTTTTTGAACAGTATCTATTACAAATTAGGACAGAACCAAACTGACATGTCACTAAATGGTACTTCAGCTACTTTTCAAAAAATATTATAAACAAATTAAAATCTGCACATAAATAAAAAAAGACAACACAATTAGAATCCCAAATGTTCAAGCTTCCTAACAAAATCAATTTTGTATACTTTCTTTAACATGTACATTATTAATTTATTATTACGATGAGGTTACTACATCACTAATTGGGACATTTACCTAACTTTTTTACCTTAGGGTTTGAATCTTCTCTCATTTCGTCTTTACAAGGAAGTTTTGTTTTAGCAAGCGATCAAAGTTTCAGGATTTCCAATAGTAAAAAATATTCTCCTACCACAAATAACTCAGGCGAAAATTTTTTTGCCATTTCTATGCAAATTTTGCATATTTTCACTTTGCGTAGAAATTGCAGAGAAATTAGCAGAAAATTTTCAGCGAAATTTTAATATAATTTTAGTATAAAAATAGTTATAAAGTTCAAATTCAATTAAATTTTAATAAAACTGTTAAAAATGTCTTATTTCTTTCAATCCACGAGTTTAATTTTAGGTACTTTCAAAAAATACTCTTGTCAAGACAAGTGTGAAAAATCACATACTACTATTTTTATCCTGATTTTTTCACTTACAAGAAACTCCTGTATCGACCTAGCACAGCCGTTCGAGTTACTCGAAAATCTTCTGTTTTTCTTACATTTCTCTATAAAAAGAATTTGCAGAAAAAATGCAAAGAAATTTCTTTTCAAATCTCTACAGATTCCATTTTTTTCTTTGCATTTATTTTATGATTGACTAATTGGTCATTACTTCCTTCTTAATTTCTTTGCAGGTAGGTCTTGCAGAAAAAATACCGAAAAATTTCTCAACAATATTCTTCATAAATTCTCCAAAAATTTGTCTGTATTTTTCTGATACCAAATGAATGACATGATGTGAGCACAGCAACATATTATACGAGTACCATTCTTACATGTTTAGCAATATTCTGATAGCGACTTTTTACCGTTCTTCTACAATGTAAACGTGAGGGTATCATGTTATTGTATAATCTTGTAAAATAGACAGAGAGGGATAAAAAAGGTTTTAGAACTATTTTTAATTACATCATAAAAGATCACCAATTGCTTAAAAGCATTTTGCAAGCATAAGTAACAAAATTAATATACTTCACATATCACATTAATGAGATCATAACACTAATCCGCAACTGTTGCAGCTGTTGGCAGCTTACACAGTTTTAATATATTTTTTATGAATAATGTGAGAGGCCAATAAACAAGCAAAAAATTCAAGATGTTCGTATAAAGTGTAGTTTGTATTTAATAATAATTTTTTGTCGCAGATATTTCGACTCTACAGAGTCTTCTTCAGTGTATATGACTTTTACATTACAATGCTAACAACTTTTTTCGATGCGGCCTAAAGTTCGAATATGATACAGTAGTTAAAGTCCATGGTCCAATTTCGTTAATTGCTTCATCGTTTCCCAATCCGCGAAACAAAACGAGTCCAGAACGGCAACCATTCGCATTTCGTCATACGACTCATGCAATTCATTCGAATCTCGACCATCCAAACTTTACAAGTAAAAATAATATTTATGAGCGTTATTTAAACCGTGTCAATTGTAATAAGTAATTAAGACTTACAGTTCGCTAGAGTCGTTACAAAACATTTCTAAACGTTGATCACTTAAAACTTAATATAATGTATATCCCCTAGCAAACGAGAAATGATTAGATTGGATAAATCCATATGAATTATGTTTCTGAATCCGCGAAAAAGTATTGAATTTTATAGAAACTGAACACATTGAATCCGTTTCCTATATCTCTAATTAAATATAATTCATTGCATTTTTTTTTACGTAAATCATTCAAATAGAACCTACATGAGTAAAACAATATTTTTGTAATATTTTCAAAAACAATTTTTGCAAAAAAAATCAATTTCTTAGGAATTTTTTTTGGAAATTTTCAAGCGGTCACTCCATCCAAGTCGCGACTCCGGTGAACGTTGTTTAACCTCCGTGATCGCTGCGAACTGATCTCTCATGATGACCTGTGAACACTTTATACTGATATGTGTATATAATTGTTAGATCAGGTCAATATACGTTATCGAAAAAATGAAATATGTATAATTAAAGCATATTATTTATATAAGCAAATATAAAATTAGTTTTTTTACTAATTTCGCAAATGTAAAATAGCATCTGGAATAACTTTTCTGTTATTTGTTTAAAAAAAAAGCAATTAGAAAATATATATCAATATAATACAATAATTAAATCAAATATGAAAAAATTTTTATTAGAAAACCAATTAAAAAATATTGTTTGCTCATTGGGATATAGATCAAGGTTTCTTCATATATGGACCTATTTTGTCTATTGATATGAGTATTTATGTTTCTCAACAATACATGATGCACACAGGACTACAGGACCGCATGCCTTTTTCTAGACGTCGTGAAGTCAATATTTGAAGGACGTCTGCAGACGTCTATGCAAAGTCGACTTGCAGTCAACTCCGAAAGCCTGACTTAGAAAAGTCGATTTACAATTGACATATGGATGGTTGTGCTGTTAGGGTAGTTAAATATAATTCATTGCATTGTACGTTGAATATGATACCAAAAGCAAATGGCCAATCCACAATTACGGATTCAAACGAATAGACTCACGTTCATTGTATTGAATATTGAATATGATATCAAAAGCAGATAACCAATCCACAATTACGGATTCAAATAAATAGGTCGCACGTTTTACTTTTATGTATATTGAATAAGATACAGAAAGCAAATAGCCAATCCGTAATTATTGATTCAAATAGATTACGGATAGAAAACGGATTCAAAAAATCCAAAAACTAGATTTGATTTTGTTCTATTTAATAATCCTAAATATTTTTCAATTATTTCTCGTTTGCTGGGTCTTTAAAGGTCGGCGTAACAAAGGAGAATGAACGCTGTTAATGCTGCGGAGCGAGCGCAGTGTTACCGTTCGGGCCGCGTTTTCTCGCGCATGCGCGGCAAACCAGTCATGTCTAGCTATCTGTGATGATGGGTTCTTTTGGTGCCCGGCTCCGTCGATGTAGGATGTAGGCAGTAGGAGTAGGAGTAGGTTAGGTTAGGCTAGGTAAGTATGTTAATTTATTATTAATATCTATCAATTTATTTATATTTTTTTAATATAACTAAACATGAATCCTGAAATTGGTAAAGGAGCCATTAAAAAAGAAAGAATTTTTAAACAATCTTGGCTAGATTTGGCAGTTTTCCTTACCCTTGCAACAAATGTTGGTATTCTTATGATTCTGCCAAATAAAATGTTTTATTTGATTTAAATATGTAAAAATATGATTAAAATTTATTTCGATATCCTTTCCTTCATTTCTATATTAATTGCACTTTTTTGTTTTAATTATTAAGCATAATTATAGCCTTGTTAAATTCCTCTATAGATTTATCATATTAATTGCACTTTTTGTTTTAATTATTAAGCCTAATTATAGTTTTGTTAAATTTCTCTATAGATTTATCTCATCTGACTGTGGGGGAGTCTAAATGTACCTTTATTCCTCTGAATTTAATACTTCGCTGAGGTCACGTGCACGGCCATCCGCGAGAAAACGCGGCCCGAACGGTAACACTGAGCGAGCGTGAAAGATATTCTGTTGTTTTTAATAATATACCTAACTTTGTCTCTCTACATATCGGCAAGTCTGTTCAAAATAGAAATGTAACAATCGTTGAGAAGTTCCGTATCAGTTTTTAGATTTAGAATCCCGTTTTTCTGTTCATTATTATCTCTAGAAGCAATTTTTTGCAAGACTGCTGTAAATCTTGCAGCAGATTCTTGACAGATTCTGCCAACAGGACGTTCCCACAGAAAACATGGACGTCCGATACATGTCCACAAAAGTCCTTGTAATGTCCTAGTATTTCGTACGTCCGTAGGACGTTTCAAGGACGTCCGAAGGACATCCTGATTTATCATAGCTGCAGTATGACGTTTGTAGGACGTCCGCAGGACATATTTGGGATGATTCGTAATATCTAATATATTATGTATATTAAACATGTTTCCAACATACATAATAAATATGCATTCAAAAATTGCGAGCATTGTTCTTTATATTAAATAACCCATACAGCACAAAACTTGCAACAGTATTGTTGCAACGTTGCAACAATGTTGCAACAATATTTCTGCAGTTTTCTGTGCTGTATGGGAAGATATTTTGAAGATGTTCTAAAGGACGTCCATTAAATGTCCAGAAGATATTGGTGGTACGTTCCAAAAAGGTCCGCTATATACATATATGTCAACAAAGTTGAGTATTTTTATTATTATCATCATTATTATTATTATTATAACACAAAAATTTTATAAATTATAAAATTATAAAGATAAATTTTCGTGTTAAAAAATATTTAACAAAAGATATATTTAACCATATAAAAACATAAACTACAAATTTTGATAATATGATCCCAGATAGCACAAAATATTTATAAAATATTTACTAAATATTTATAATATTTATTTTAATATTTTATAAACATTTATCAAAACATTTAATAAATGTTTTTGTAGCCGTAGATTGGACTGATCATAAATATTTATCATAAATGTTTCAAAAATATTTATGATTTATGATATTTTGAAAATGTTCGAAATATCCGCATAAATATTATATTACACCACATAATCCCAATGAGTAAAACAATATTTCTATATTTTAAAAAACAATTTTCGCAAAAATCCCATTCTTAGGAATTTTTTTCGGAAATTCCGAAACGGTTACCCATCCAAGTCGCAACCAATATTTTAGAAAATATTTTAACAATATTTTTGATAAAGATTTTTATAATCTTTTTCCGTCATATATATAAAATATTTATAAAATATTTTTATAATATTTATAAAAAATATTTATGATAAATATTTATTAATATTTATCATAAATATTGTGTGCTATCTGGGATAAGCTTTAATATACAGCATATAGCTTCTTAATAAAATATATTATTCGTTAATATTTAATATTTTATTATATATAATATTTAAATTATGTCATATTTAATACATATGTGTAATACTATAACGATTAATTTAATATGCTATTTAATGGCCATTTTATTTGTGAGGAAAATTCTACTCAAAATATAAATAAATAATAACGTATTGCATATCGAATAAAATTCTTCTCGGAAAAAACGTTTTGGAACGTAAACTTAAAATATAAAGAAAGTAATTATACATCTAGCAGCAAGGTACCCGGGAAAAAAGAATTAGATCTGACCGGATCAAATCATATCTCGGTAGATCAAATTATATCTGATCAGATATAGCTCATCATATCTATGCAGATCTAATCGTATCTGTCAATATATAACCATATGTGACATATATTGTACTCTTTGACGGTTTCAATCGGATCATATCTTTTCAGATCTGACAATATCTGCAATTCAATTTTTCTGGAATATCCCAGATCTAAACCCAAGCAAAACAACAAGTCAAAATGACATCAAAGTGATTCACAATTGTGTCAAAATGACATCAAAATGACATCAAAATGAATCGTAATTGATTGAAAAGTGACTTTTAATGATCATTTTGCAGTCACTTTGACATCATTTTGACGTCTTGATGACTCTCTGTTCTGCTTGGGAATATATCTGTTCATATCTGACAATATCTATGATTCTGTATTTTTGGGAAAATCCCAGATCTGGCATATATGTTCATATCTGACAATATCTGTGATTCTATATTTTCGAGAATAATCCAGATCTGACATATCTGTTCAGATCTGACAATATCTATCTGTTGATTTTCAATGAAACAGTCCAGATGACTGCAATATCGCTACAAATCAATGATAGATATTATCAGATCTGTTTAGATATAATCATATTTAACAAATGCAACCCAAAATACTTTACGTCTGACCAATGGTCAGATATGCATATCTCGAAATATTATAAGTAGAAATGAGGTTGTATTTGATTAAAAGCTATTCATATCTGAACAGATCAAATTGATTTGATATCTGATCATATTTAAATATTATGATTAAATATTTAATAATATTTGTCTAATTTCATATTTAACTCTTACTAGTCATCATGGGGTCATTCGCGTCCGAACAAAATTTCCCGTTGTGTACTCCGGTCACTTCGGTACAGTACGTACTACAGGTGCCTGCACCCTGCCTATAATCGAAAACCATCTCATTACGGAGTACTTTTTAATAGAAACGTAAAACGCGAATAACCTCAATGCAATGGCAAGAAACAAAAAATTACGGCAAGTGTTAAATATATAAACAAAAATTTATTTATACATAGCAAATTTAAAAAATTTAATTAAATATCTCTAATATATTACAATAAATCAATTATGATACAAATACAATTATGATACATAATTTGCTGATGACAAAGTACTTTTTAGAAATAAAAAACATTAGTTATTTAGTATAATTTTATTTATCTATGTGCCTTATATCTAAAATACAAAAGACAAATGCAGAAGAATATAATTTAAATTATTTAGTACATAAGCTTATTAGGTGATAGTTAAAAAAAAGCAAAAAAATATTAATTTGATTATTTAATTTAAATTACATTAAAAATTTGAGTTGAAGTTGTTTGGAGATTTGCATAAATAATTACCAACTCGAATAAGAATTATTAAAGATTTTATATTCTTAACTTTAATTAATAAAAACTGATTTATCTGTTGAATAGGTATAATATGTTTAATTTTCAAAGCTTTCTGACGATCAAAGAATTTTTTAGTAAATGTAACATTATAAGATTGAAAAATAAAGTATAAATTATTATCTATTTCCAAGAAAAATCTAATAAATCCATATTTAGTTTTATTGTCATTGATCGTTACTTGTACATTGAGCTATCATTTTTAGTAATTTTATATAGTTGTGAAGTATAAAGCTCATTTTTAATTTTAGCTCGAGCGTAAATAGATCTATTATCAATGTGTAGGCCATTTAATGTTAATACTCTTCTCTCAACATATCATTCATAAATTTCAATTCTTGAGGAGAACCAAGTAATTTGTAATCTTTTTCGATATTAGATGGATGATGGTTAGTCGTATGTTCGTCAGCAAAACACTGATTTTTTAAAATCGCTGCGCCTTGAGCTATTTTTAAATTAATAATAATTTCTTGACTCATATTCTTAGTCCCATGTACACAATTTGCTAGAAAACCATTAAAGCTTTCAAATAGGAATGCCGATGTTGCCCATAGAGGACCCCATCGCCGAACACATAAACCGAGATGTAAAAGTTGATGCGCATTGTGAGTTCTCTATCGCCGTACAAAACTTTAATATCTTTACGAATAATCTTAAGCAAATTTCCGCTTCTTCAAGCTCTAATTCTGTATTGATACTGTTTTGAAGTAGAATAAAGAGAGCAATAACTAGAAGTAGCCAGTGTTGGAAATATTTATCAGGTAAAAAGTTGGACAAAATCGGAACAGAATAGAATAAAATCCAATTATAAATCTCAGAAGCTTTGTAAAAGGAATGGAGAGAAATACTTCGTGGCATTCTATGAAATGAATGAGGTGGTCGAAAAATTAGTCAAAAAATTATCAATTTCTCTTAAATATTGTACAATGTTCCATGCACCTTTTTTATGAAAATATTAATGAATTGTTTGCCTATTCCTAACAAAACTGAATGCATGTATTCGGGCAAGAGACAAGTGGACAAATCTAAAAACGGTAATAAAGAAACGGTAAGAAAGAAAGAGTAACCTTTAACACCTTTAATATCTCGTTTTTTTTTATTAACAATCTTTTAGCTTGATCTTCGATTTTTTCCGCTGTCCTTAGTTTAATTTGTTTCTTTGAATAATTATAAACACGAATAATTTTTTGTTCGAAAATTGGTTTACATCTTTCTGTTTTTATCTCGCAGATGTTGCAACCGTACTTTCCATTAAAATTAACTATATTTTTTATTTGAGCTCTTGCTGGCGCATCGGCTATAAATAATAGAGCCACAATTGTTGAGATACACACTTCATTAGTATTCGTAATTTTTGACATCAAAATGACATCTAGTCACATGTTTGATGTTGTTTTGATGCCAAAACGACGACAAACAATAGCAGTGTGCTATAGGGGTTGTTAATTTTTGTAAGTCCCGATGTACAAAAACAATCATAGTCAATTATTGTCTTCATATTCATCTGTGATTGGTTAATTTCCTAAGACTTAAGGCTTACTACTCCTATTGTAGACCGGGACTAAAGCGCGGTTATAAAAGTAAGGTTGTGAAATTAGTCAATTCGTTTATTTACATTTTCTATTTATTATTAATAATAAAGAAAATTTATGTTAACTTTTATTATAACATCTCTAACAAAAGAAACCGTATTATTTTATGTTTTTAGATATGTTAAATTTTATATATATATATATATATATTTATTGTACCATTCAGCTTTCGCCAAGAAGCGGGACTTGGTTTACATAAAATCCTTAAATCCATACATCCTTCCACACTTTCCCTACTCTCTCTCTACCCTACTTCATACATTTCTTCCTCCATGTTTTGTCTCTTTATGCGCATGTGTCTACTTTATACAAATTCTCTTATATATATACGCGTCTCTCTATTCGAATACTGTACACAAAAAAAACAAAATAACAGGTAGCATAGAATACATATTGAATTAAGAAATAGATAACAAATACATAACATAACAATTACATAAATCCATAGAACATGTCACAAACATAACACCCATCCAATATACCTATCGACACCCCTCTCCTTACTTCTCCCTTTTCTCTTCTGCCATTCTACTTTTATACTTTTCCTTTTCCCTCCAAAATTTAACTAACACCTTCTCTTTCCTTTCATCTAAACTATCGCTTTCTAACTTACTTATCCTTTCCTCTACACTTTCTCCTAACTCCCTAAACTCCCAGCCCACACAACACGAAGTCGACTATGAGCCGACTTTAAGCTGACTATAAAAGGCAAGAGTTGACTTTTAAGTCAATCTGTCAGTCGACTGTGAGTCGACTGATAGTAGACGAATGTCCCAAAAGTAGTTGACTGTCAGTCGACTTTTCAAGTTGACAATAAGTTGACTGTGAGTCGACTATTTGTCGACTATTAGTCACTACAATTTATATAGTCGTATAAAATACGATTGATAAATCAATAATTTAAACGTAATAAGTTATAGTTTCCAAAAAAATATTTCTTCCTTTTGGTTCAAAAGGATTAAATAAAGATTAAATTTGAATTAAACATTTATATACAAGATTTAATAACAATATAAATTGTTATTTACACGTAAAAATATAAAATTTTATGTGGAACAGCGAACCACATACACATCACATTTGAAAAGAACGAAAGCGAATTTCGTCTCGAGATTACAACAATTAATTCCCAAAAGTTTTACTGAAGTGCGATTTAGAAAAACAGTCGCGGTAGCGCCTAGATATAATGCTTGTGGCCGCACTCGACTCACGAGAAAATCTTCCGCGGCGTGGCCACCTAGTGGAAGCCGCGCAAGCCGCGAAGACGCGAAGACTGGCGTCGCGAAAAAGCTTTGAGACCATAGACATAGTACAAAGTCTATGTTTGAGATTCAAAACCAAAGCAAATCGCTCGATTTTTGAGAGCACCGTAATATGTTTTTACGTGTAAAATAACTATTAATAATTGAATGTCTTGGATTTTAACCATATTCGATATTTCTAAAATGATTTATAAATGTTTTTCATTTCATAAATAATATACGTTTTCAATAAACCTTTAATTAGCTATACCGAATGTGTATAAAATACGTTTATTATTCGTTTAAATATTGCTGCAATGAAAACATATAAATATAATTTACGTTTAAACTTTTATTAACATATTTACATTAAAAAGTATATTATACCTGGATATTAAATTCTATTTTTGATAGGTTATTTAAAGGGACAACTTTTACAAATCATAAACGTATTTAAGAAATGTTTATTTAATTAGTATATAATTGTATTTGATAGTATTTTTATACGTGTTATAAATATTTCTGGCATTTTATAAACCATTTTTCAACGTATAAAATACGTTCCGTATTATATATATGTGATAAGAACGATTATTATAAACGTACTATATATTGCACTAACGTATAAAAACCGTTTTACCTATATATGTATCTGCCACATATCTATACCTGTTTTATACCCTACTTGCGTTTAATAAACGTATAAAACAATCCAGTTCTTATTGGGTTTATTGTGAATAGTCGACTAATAATCATTTATATATTAACTATTAAAAGTACTGTGCTGGTGATTATTGCAAATAACCTGATTATGAAATCAATAATCATTTCATAAAAGAACTATTGGGGAATGATTATTGCAAATAATCTCATTATGAAATCAATAATCACTCATTCAAAAACTATTAGGAAATGATTATTGCGAATAACCCAATTATTAGATGCTACATAATCACTATTAGAGAATGAATAATCACTATTGTAAGTCAATAGTGATTATTAGCTTGCCAATAGTTCATTTCCGTAAGGGACGCTAACGAGCTACGAGCAAATTAAAACTAAGATTTCTTTTTATATTGTCTTTTTGGCTAGATAAAATATCTATCATTTATATCTTTTCGCTTTGTCGAAAAGATATAAATAACTTAAAAGAGTATAAGATCTTTTGTCATAAAAAGAACAAAGTTTTCGTCGACTTTGAGTTATATTTCAGTCGACTATTTATTAACCATTTGTCGACTTTCAAAAATCGACAAATAGTCAATAAACAGTTAATTGCTGTCGAGTTATAGTCAACTATTGAAAGTCGCCTTTAAGTCAACTTAGAAAAGTCGGCTACTAGTCGACTAACAGTCACGCGTGTTGTGTGGGAGTCTTTTGTTATTTCGCATTCTCCCGTAAAATGCGCTAAACTATCTTTCTCTATCTCGCAGAATACGCAATTTCTTTCTTCCTCTTTTAACCAATATTTATTCTCTACCTCCATATTCCCATATCTCAATCTCATCAACGCTCTTATTCCTTCCCCATTTTTCCTTTTTCTCACTTCGCTTTCCTCCAAGTAACAAGGTATCCTGCTCCTATCCATGAATATTTTATATCTCTTATTATATTTAGCCTCTCTAATTCTACGCTCCTCCTCCTGTCGTTGTACATCCCTCTCTCTTTCCCTTAGTTCCTTAATTAAATCCCTCTCTATCCCTGGCATACCATCTATCGCTACAATCCCCCAGCCATTTCTATTATAATATTTTTCCCTCTCTCTTCCATATAAATCTTTCCATCCATCCTTCTTTTTTTCCAACCAGCACACTTTTACCCATCTCTCCTCTCCCATCTCTTCAATCTTTTCTTCATATCTTCTCGCTCTAATACCCCATTCTACTTTTCACTTGTCCAACCCTAATTCTCGCGTAATCAAATATCTTGGTGTACAGAAATCTATTTTGAACATCCATCTTATATAATCTAGTGAAATCTTCTCTAGTTCCTTTCTTTCCTCCCATCCCCATAATTCTACCCCATAGGACATTACACTCTCTACCAAATACTTAAACAACATCCATCTCCTTATGAAATCCTCCCTACAGATCCTTTCTCCTAATCCCCATACCATATTAGCTGCCAATCTTCCTTTTCTCCTTAATTCCTTTATATGATAATCATAATCTCCTCTCCTATTAAAATTGAAACCAAGATATTTGAATGTTTGCACCTCCTCGATTTCTTTCTTTCCCCATTCCCATTTCCTTTTCTTTTCCCTTCCATCTTTATTGAAAACCATCATTTTCGATTTCTTTGTATTCAGCTTTAAATTCCTCTCTTTTAAAAACCCTCCTAAAGTTCCCATCATGTCCCCCATAGCCTCCTTATTTTTCGCTAGTAATACTAAGTTGTCCGCATACGCCAACATCCACACTCTATCCTTCCCTAGCTTCAGTCCCCCTATTCCTCTTTTCTCGAACCATTCATCCAAATCCGCAATATACAAATTAAAAAGCGTCGGACTCAGAACACACCCCTGCCTTACACCTTTCTTTGTCTCGAATTCCTCCGATAATCCTTCCTTCGTCCTAATTGCTGCTCTTGTGTCTCTATAAATTTCCTTCAACCTCTCTATTAGCCCTCCATTGATGTTTTTCTTCTCCAAAGTTTCCCATAGTTTCTTTCTGTTCACATTATCAAAAGCCGAGCTCAGATCGGCGAAAAAGGCATACACCTTTTTCCCTTTTTCCCCTGCTTTTCTCTCTCTCTGAATCAGATGACTGAGAACAAAAATATTGTCCGTGGTCCTTCTACCCTTCCTAAAGCCACCTTGGCTCTCAGGCACTAAGGTCCCACGCTCAATCTCCTCCTCCAGTCTTTTCCTCAGAACTTCCGCGTAAATCTTATACGCCGTACACAGCAACGATATTCCTCTATAATTCTCCATTTTCTCAGTGTCTCCTTTCTTATATATCGTTGCTATGACACTTTTCTTCCAGTCCTCCGGAATTCCGCTGCCTTTCCATATACACGTCAGCAAATCCGCTAACCTTCTCTTCACTTTTCCTGCTCCATATTTCCACGCCTCCATTGGAATTCCGTCGAACCCTGCTGCCTTTCCTTTCTTCAATCTCTTTACTGCTCTTTCTATCTCCTCTATCTTCAGTCCCTGTTCTGCATGTTCCATCTCCTCAAACTTCCTCACCTCGCTTTCCCTCTCCTCTTCTACTTCTTCTCCTCCGAGCAGTTCTTTGAAATGCTCCTTCCAGCTGTCCTTACTTATCGTGTTTTCCATCCAGTTGCTCTTCCCTCTCTTCTTATTGATCACCTTCCACACTTCAGCCTCATTTTTCAATTTCTTGAGCTCCTTTTCTTCTCTCTCCTTCCATTTCTTCTTCCTCTCCTCCATATGCTCCTTAAATCTCCTTCTCTCTTCCAAGAATCTTTCTCTACTCGACTTCCCTACTCTCCAGCCTTTGTATAGTCTGTGAACTGTCCTTTTCTTCCTCGTGCAGCTCCTATCCCACCATTCCTTGTATCCTAGTTTCCTCTTCCTTCTTCTTCTTCTTACTCTTATCATTGCATTTTTTACCAAATCTTTTAACGCCTTCCATTTTTCTTCTATTGTGTTTTCATTTATCTCCTCTGCGTCTTCTCCTTCTGTCCTTTCCTTATATAAAACTATGTCCTCCTCCTTCCATCTGTAGCTCCATTCCTCTTCTTCCCTCCTCTCTTCTCCTCCTTTATACATCTCTTTTCCTCTGTCTTCCAGTATTTCCAACACCAGAGGCATGTGATCCGAGTCCGGCCGCCCTACAACCTTAAAACTATTTACAATTTCCATACAATAATCGTTCGCAATTACTAATCAATCGTAGAGCTGCCCTTTTCTCTTATATAAGTGTATTCGCCTTCCCTATCTCCTATCATTGTCCCATTCATAATATGCCCACCTATTTCCCCCACTAAATCTACTAGTTCCCTGCCCCTGCTGTTAATTACCTTATCTTTACTTTTCCTTACGACATTCCATCCTTCTTCGTCATTACCTCCTTCTAAACCAATCCTTGCATTAAAATCCCCTCCTACCACTATATACTCCTCTTTATTCTCTTCTACCACTTTTTCTATTATCCTTCTTATCGTTTCCCAATTTCTTGTGACATAAACTGCTACTATTATATAATCTTTCTCACCTTCCTCCCCCTTGATTTTTATTACAATTACCCCATCCTCCTCCTCCCATTCTAAATTTAAATTATCTTTTTTCCAGTCTTTCCTTATCCCTACAATAAATCCCCCCATTGCTCTACCTTTCTTTTTTACCCTTTTTGCGTAACTACACATCCACCTGTGCGTCGTCGATAACTTTCCCTTAATTTTCTCCCACCCCTTTTCTTCTACCCAAGTTTCAATTAAACAGACATACTCCATGTCCCCTACAAATTTCCAAAATTCCATATCTTGCCTCCATATTCCTGCTATGTTCCAAAACATAAAACTTTTGATATCCCTTTTATTCCTCTCTGCTTTCCCCCCTTCCCCTTCTTGGCTTACTCGAAATTTGTACTATTTTCCCTCTCCCATTCCCTCCCCCCTTCCTCTCTCGCTACCCTATCTTTATCCATCTCTTCCTCTATCTCACCCCAGCTTCTCCAAGTATTTCCTATTTTGACTCTCCCCGTTCCTACCTTCACCTCCACCCCCTTCCCTCTTTGCTCCCTTTTCCATTTATGTATTCTCTCCTGTATCTTTCTCTCTTCCCACGATAAATCATTTTCTATATATATCTTTCCTCCTCTTAGCTTACTCTTATTTGCCATAATTTCCCACTTTTTATCCTCCCCCTCTACCTTTGCTATTACTACTGCCTTGTTAATTCTACACATCTTTATCTTACACTCTATTCCTAGTTCTTTCTCTATAAATTTTTCCACCCATGTTACCTTGTTCTCCTCCACCTCTTTTATCTTATCTCCTAAACCTTTAATTACGAAGTTATTCCGCCTTTCCTCTCTCTCCTTCTCAGTCACCCATTTCCTTACTTTACTAACCTCTCTTTCGCTTAGCCTACTACATTCGCTTCCCCGCGTCCTCCAGCTTCCTCCGCTCCTAGAACTTCCCTCCTCCCCTTCCCCGCTCCTCGAACCGTTCAACTCCCCCTCATTCATCGACTCCTTTATATTTGCCGTCTGTCTCTCTACGCTATCTAATCTTTCCTTCATATTCTTAAACCTTTCTTCCCATTCCCTTTCTCTAACTCTAGCTCTTTCCACCGACTCACGTAATTTCTTCACCTCTTCCTTTAATTCTTTAACCTCTCTTAGCCATACTCCTTTAAATTCTTTCCAATCGCTCTTCGCCTCCTCTGCCCCCGTCATCTTAAAAGTAACCTTCTTACCGCTCGCGTTATCCTCCGTCACTAACTTTCTTTGTCTTAAGTCCTTACTTCCTACCTTACCGGCCTCATTTCCAGCTCCCGCCTTTCCCGGTGCCATAACCTCAACTCTGAGCCTTCCTACAATTCGCTGTATCTCCTCTAAACTATACTTCTCCACTCTCCTTCCAATTTCCCTTCCTCCTTCTATTCACCTCTCCACGTACTCACTCCCCTACCTTTCCCCTCACGCTTATTCTACTAATTGCTTTATGCTAAATCACACGCTCACGCTTCTCCGTCCATTCACTCATGCGCCCTCTAACCAAGTCCAGATATGTTAAATTTTAGATATGTTAAATATCTATATATATCTATATATATATATATATATTTAACATATCTAAAAACATAAAATACTATATATATATATATATATATATATAGGATGTCCCAGAAAGCTCGCATCCCATTTTAAGAGCGGATTCTTTGAAAAATTCTAAAAAAAAATCCTAATACAAAAATGTAGAGGGTATAATGGTTTTCAAATTATTCGCGATTAAAATTTACGAATCACTGAGCTGACATTTCGCGCGCTCAGGCATGGTGACATGACAAGGGTACCTCTTGATATTGAGATTGTCATATAAATACGCAGTGACATTTATATTAAGAAATTACTACTATAGGAAACATATTTGTACATTACATATGCACAATTAATGTTTTCAACAAAATATCAATTTAATAACAAGATGTTACGATAACCGTTGGGTCAGCTGTCAGAATAAATTTATTACCATGTTCATATGATAAGAACTTTTATGGTAACATATTGATAATATCGATAATTTATGCGATGATATGAAAAAGATTGAATATGTTGATAAAGTAGAATTCAAGCATATCAAATTATGTCTATTTGACATTATCGCGTTTATATCAATTAAATTACCGATTTACATTTTTAATAGTTAAAAATGTAAATAAATAATTGATATTATCGATATGTTACCATAAAAGTTCTTATCATATGAACATGGTAATGAATTTATTTTGACAGCTAACCCAACGGCTATCGTAACATCTTGTTATTAAATTGATATTTTGTTGAAAACATTAATTGTGCATATGTAATGTAATATGTGTCCTATAGTAGTAATTTCTTAATATAAATGTCACTACGTATTTATATAACAATCTTAATATCAAGAGGTACCCTTGTGGTACCTTTGTCATGTCACCATGCCTGAGCGCGCGAAATGTCAGCTCAGTGATTCGTAAATTTTAATCGCGAATAATTTGAAAACCATTATACCCTCGACATTTTTGTATTAGGATTTTTTTCTTAGAATTTTCCAAAGAATTCGCTCTTAAAATGGGATGCGAGCTTTCTGGGACACCCTGTATATATATATATATATATATATATATATATAAAATATATAATATATATATCTATATATCTATATATATCTATGTGTGCGTGCGTGCGTGTGTGTGTATTTATTTATTTATTCACAAAAATGTTTAATATGTACCTATATTCACAAAAAAATAAAAACATTAGATATGTATATGATTTTATAGCATTTTACATCCTTTATAACTTCTCTATTTCAGCAGATCTGAATTCAGCAAATAGTTATATCTGATTAGATCTCTCAGATCTGGCCAGATAGAGACAAATTGCATGTCTGGCCAGATCTGATAAACCAGATATAATCATATCTCGGCAGATGTATTCCTTTTTTCCCGGGTATATCTATTTGATTTACAGAATCATATCTGTTTACATGATTCTGTGAATCAAATACATGTATACAATAAAATTTGATTTAATTATAATTTATAAAATTCTGTAATTTCAGATTAAAATGAATTTAACAAGTGAGTGCTGGCACCACCGTTAGGCGGCCACGCCGCGGAAGATCTTCTCGTGAGTCGAATGCAGCCACAGGCGTTATATCTAGGCGCCACCGCGGCCGACTTCCCAGCTCATAACTTCAGTGAGACTTTTAGAAGCTGCTTGTTGCAACCTCGAGACGAATACTCGCTCTCATTCTTTTCAAATGTGACGTGTGTGTGGAATGCTGTTCCACATAAATTTTTATAATTTTACATGTAAATAACAATTTGTATTGTTATTTAATCTTGTATAAAAATTAAATATTTAATTCAAATTTAATCTTTTTTTTAATCCTTTTTAACGAAAAGGATACAAGAAATATTTTATTGCAAATTAAACATTTATTAAACATGTATTTTATATTAATGCATTCTGTTTTAATAAATCTATCTGGGTTCCGATTTTATTTTCAATCTGTCTTAACACCGTATTTTTGGTGCAGATATCTCGATCAATTCGGATTACTTTTTTTTTTAATCGCACATTTTCGGCAAGGTTAATATTACTTTTACTAATAAATATTATTTTTTACTAAATAAAGTCCTAATCGCGTAATATAAAATAATATCCAAACAACGTCTATAAAAGTCCTTTTTATGTCCTGCCGAGACGTCCATTTGGCGCCCAAAGGCGGTACATTATACGTCCAAAGGACGTCTCCTAGACGTCTGAAAGACACAATTGGTATGTCTCTGGACGTCAAGATATGTCGGACCGCGACGCCCATTAGACCTCCAAAGGACGTCCTTGTGTTGCGCAGGTTCTCATTCTGTTCAATTCTTCTAAAAGATTCTGCAGTCAAATTTTTGCAAGAAATTTGTATATATATCTGCTGCAAGATTTGCAAAATTCTTGCACCAGACTATTAGTATAATCTTAAAATAGATTAAAAAAAGATTAAATTTGAATTAAACATTTAATTTATGCACAAGATTAAATTACAATACAAATTGTTATTTACATGTAAAAATATAAAATTTTATGTGGGACAGCGTTTCACACAAACATGTTTGAAAAGAATGAGAGCAAGTATTCGTCTCAAGGTTATAACAAGCAGTTCCTATACAGGGTGATTCAAAATAACATACTGGTCTCGAAGCTGGCATATTCGTAAACGAATTCTGAGACGATTTTTCCTTTTGCAAAAATTTGCCCAGAGCTTAGTTTTCAAATTACAAAAAAAAATTTGCGTATAACGGGTCGGATACAAGTGGTAGACAGGAGCAACAAAACAGAGTGTAACAATGTCGTTTATAAATTAAATTGTAATGACTGTAATGCTTCATATGTAGGATAAACACAAAGACAATTAAAAACAAGAATTAAAAAACACATGAATAACATCAAACTTGAATCATCCAAAATATCCGTTGTTAGTGAACATAGATTACAACAAAACCATTCTTTTAATTGGGATACTGTTAAGATCCTTGACTTTGAACCCAATTACTATAAACGATTGATTTCCGAAATGATATATCCCTAGTAGCATTTTTTGCAGGATAGAATCTGCGTGCAGTTAATTGCAGTAGAATTGAGTCAGATGTGCAGAAGATTATTCCCAAAAGAGCCATGCTGGCAGATTGCTAGCAGACTGCTTCAATAATGCACTGTACTTGTATATGAACTGTTTACAAAAACTTGATACAAATATTGAGCTATCTTGAAGCAGATTCTTCCCGCAACTGCAATCTATAAACAGTCTAGCAAGTTCTTCAGCAGAATGACATAAGATTCTTTTAACAGAAGTAGCGTGCAGATCTTGTGCAAATATTGCACAAATATGATCAACAAATTTCTGTAAGTTTCTTACAACAAAAATGACGCGCAGATCTGGCGCAAATATTGCACAAATACGATCTGCAGATTTCTGCAAGTTTCTTACAATGGAAATGACGCGCAAATCTTGTGCAGATATTGTACAGATTCTGCTTCATCAGCGGCAGAAAGATCTGCTGCAAAGTTTATAACAATTAAGGAATGAAATAAATTTAACAAGTAAGTGCTGGTGCCACCGCTAGGTGGCCACGCCGCGGGCGACTGTCCAATTCATACTTCAGTGAGCTCTTATATATATATATATATATATGTGTGTGTGTGTGTGTGTGTGTGTGTGTGTGTGTGTGTGTGTGTGTGCGCGCGTGCATGTGTGTGTATATAAGCTTTTTAAGACGAAAACTCGCTCTCATTCTTTTTAAATGTGATGTTTGTGTGGAACGCTGTTCCACATAAAATTTTATATTTTTACATGTAAATAACAATTTGTATTGTTATTTAATCTTGTACATAAATGAAATGTTTAATTCAAATTTAATCTTTTTTAAATCCATTTTAAGGCTACACTAAAATATTCTGGTAAAAGAATTTTACAAATCTTACAGCAGATATATATACAAATTTCTTGCAATTTGACTGCAGAATCTTTCAAGAATCTATTGTAAGATTTACAGCAGATACATTCAAGTTTCTTGCAAGAATTTGCTAACAGATACGTGCAAGTTTCTTGCAAGAATTTTACTGCAGAATTTTTCAGAAGAATTGAACAGAATGAGGAAGCAGATCATAACGTCCTGTTGGCAGAATCTTTCAAGAATCTGCTGCAAGCAGATTTACGGCAGTCTTGCAGAAAATTGCTACTAGGGAATATAATAAAATCTCTGAGAATTCCCAGATTTTCCAAGAATTTTATTAAAGATAAGATTTGATAGAAAATTTTTAATAGAGTTTTAGAATAAATTTATTTTATTTATTATTTAGTTCTTTAATATCGTATAAAATCATATAATCACAATGAAAAGCCACTTAGACTTTGAACATTAAATTTCAGAAAATAAAAATAATATGAAGTAAATATAACGATCTCTGTCTGTAATATGGATTTAACTCATTAGAAATACATAATTCAAAAAGTAAAACACACAACACCAATTTAGAGCGACATAATAGCTTTTACTGTCAATAAGTTTTTTTTTATTAAAACTCACAAATCACGTAGATATGTATATATTTATTGCTAATCGATTTTACATCATCAAGAAAAAATGATCAAAGAAACAATTTTATCAGAAAAAGAGAAATAGAATTTAAAAAACCCCGCAGAATCCTTATGGAAAATGGCTTTCGACGGATTTTCTGAAACTGTGCTATATGATAGTTCTTGATGTGTAGATCAAAAGTGTCAATGGGCACAAGGTCTGAAAAATTATAGTTTTTGAGTTACAGTCGTTCAAAGTTGGCGTATAAGGCTGCAGTAGTGATCACATAAAGTTTTTGAGAAAGATACAATTCAAACATATTTTTATGACACATAATAAGTGAACATTAATAAGATTCATCAACATAACGAAATGTAAAAAGATGTAAAAATAAATATACATGTAACACATAAATAAACATATGTATATATTATATATTATACATATAATTGTAAAAAGTTTATAAATATGTACGTATGCAAGTAGGAAAATATATACAAGCATAATTATGTATGTACAAAGCTTTATATACCACTTTATGTGATCACTACTGCAACCTTATACTACAAAATCGCCCACTTTGAACGACTGTAACTCAAAAACTATAATTTTTCAGACCTTGTGCCCATTGACACTTTTGATCTACACATCAAGAACTATCATATAGCACAGTTTTTCAGAAAATTCCGTCGAAAGCCATTTTCCATAAGGATTCTGCGGAGTCTTTTAAAAATAAAGTCCTAAAAATTGTTCAGAATATAACAATAAAATCTTAAAAATCTATGATTTTAAAGGATAAAAAAATTTTCGATTGTTCCAGTAGCAAACACTTTAATTATACAAAGTCTATAAAACATAATACACATCAAACACCTAATATATTTAATTCCGCTAATCTGTACTGTCGCGTTTGAATATTTCTGACAAGAACAATATTAAACTTTTTGTTAATCATTTCGAGTAATGAAGGTAATGTAATATATCCCATGCCGATACCTTTTGCTTGGCTAAACGAAAAGTCCCCCAGTGTTATAAATCCTATAACTTCTCTATCGCAGGAATAACGAACTTCTGTACATTTTGGAAGATACATTTCTGACATTTTTACTGAATGATCAGTTATAATTTTACGATGTGATGAAATAGTAACGCGTTTACTTTCGTTCAACTTGCCGATAGATTCTTCTTCCAATAGCTTTAACGCGTTATTCTTCAACGCTCGATTCAATCGAACTCTTTGTCGTCTTAGTCGTTTTAACAGCATCAAATGATTTTTTCGTAATGTCTTACGAACTTTTTCATTCGGATCGTTATGACATTTCTCTACAGGCCCAAGGCATTTCTTATCATTTTCAAATTTCATTAAATCTTCGGTTGTCGGCATGCATATGATAGCAAATTTCTTCGGCGATCCTTTTCCTATCATAGATATTTGAACGCATATCAGACAATTTTTATAATCGTTTAAATTTGTAAAATCGGATTGCGTATTTTGGGCAAGTAATTTTGTATTTTTATTTTGGACAAAACAAATATTCGCTTGCAAATGTAATAAAAGTTCCTGATTTCTTAAAATGTAAAAATTTTCATTGCCTGACCAATCTTTCGTCAAATTTTTCCAGTCACAGAAAAACGGGCTACAAATTCCAAGTTTAACAAAATTAACTCTTCTATTTGGTGGATAACAAAAATATTTGTTAGTCAATTCCTTTTTTGTAAGCAGTGCCTCTCTCAT
The DNA here is from genome assembly GCF_016802725.1 of Solenopsis invicta. NCBI lineage: Eukaryota > Metazoa > Arthropoda > Insecta > Hymenoptera > Formicidae > Solenopsis > Solenopsis invicta. Next base: position 19,451,999 of record NC_052671.1, read on the forward strand.
GTAGGCAGGACTGTCAGGATCAATAATATCGGATGCATTTGAATTCAAACTTTCAAAAATTATCGATCTTGATTCTCGAAGTGCACCTACTCTTGCACATTGCATTATAAATGCAAGCCAAAATGGCATCGCCCATCTGCCTGGTACAATAACATCTACACCAGAACCAAAACCTGTCAACATATACATTATTACGTTTTTAGTTATAAATTAAAACAAAAAAAAAAACTTAAATAGAAATATCTTAAATAAGAGACTATGTAATAAATTTTTTTTATGTATAATTCTAATTTCTTAAATATTTAATAGAGAACTTTGATCAATATGTGAAAACACAATATAAACAATCGAAATACCTTATCAGTCATAATTAGATCTTAGAGCTAATATTTATTGTGTGACTTTATATATCTTTTCAAGTTCACAAAACTAATTATTTCTTAAATATTTTTAAATTATTTTTTACTTTAAAAGAATTGTTGAACTTTTTCAACAGTTTCATAATTTAGAAAGAAAACTGATACATAATAAATTTTGTATAGCATGCGTTTTTCAGGAAATGTGAATATTTATAGTTTTTTTAATCAAACCGTATAAATTTTTATAATTGTAATTTAGTTTTTTAAAATTATTTTATTAAAGTGTTTTTATGAAAAATCAGATAAAAAAATAAATATATTTGTAAAATAATTTCATATTCTATATTAAAATAAAATCGCACGCATGCACGCACGCACACACATGTGTGTGTGCGTGCGTGCGTGTGTATATGTATATATGTATATGTGTATATATACAGGGTGATTCAGAATAACCATATGTCTTTGAAGAGACACATTTTTGAGGTTATTCTAAAACAACTTTTCCTTTGGCAAAAACTTGCCCAAAACACACTTTTTAAATAATAAAAGGAAATAGTTATCCAATAACCGGGCGCGTATAGCGCTAAGGCAGGGCCGGCGCAACTCACTGTTCCATACGGGTGATTACGTGAGGCGATCGCAGTGATAAGCTGACAGCTAGAACACTGCTTTTCTTCCCTTTCCCTTTTCTCTCACTCTCTCTCCCGCTCTTTCAAAGCCTCTATCCCATTCTCATTCTTTTCTTATTTATTTATTAATCCATACACTAACACTAAAATAATGCTAGAATTAAAAACAATATTTAATTATTTGATGTCTTGCTTTTAATAATTCTGTACGTGTAAAAAAAATATTTTTTTTAGTCAAAAATACTATATTTAAAATGCGTGATTAAAAAATAAAAATACAGAGTGAGAGAGAAAGAGAAAGAGACGAGTTCGATCAAATTTGAACGTGTATACTCACTTATCATCCTGCACAGCAATCAGCTTTATCTTTACAAAGACAGAATATCCATATTAAACTCAAGATTTTCCTCTTTTCTTTTTAAATCACATCACTTGTCACATTCACTGCAATCATTCTTTTGATTGAAAATTACTAACGTATCACTTTATACAAATCACTATCGTCAATTACTATTAGTCACTACTAATTACGGTAATACTAAAGGAGACGGTCCAACTCACCGATTTAGCTGAAATTTCAGTATTTTGTTTAGTTTCATACGAACAGTAAGAATCTAAAAGAAAAAATCGTCGCTCTCAAACAGGAAAAGTTATGAAGTGTAAAAGACCAACATTTGTGAGGTTAGGAAATCTGTCACACTGACTGCTGACGACATAGAGGGACATTGAGAACGTGTAAGTGAGGTATAGTAAGTCACGTGACAACTATGTGATTGGTAAATACGAAATAAAACACAATTTACAATTTCTCTCTTTTTCCGTAATCCTTTATCCTCTATTGTATTGGTTCATCTTATCATCTTATCATCAAGATGCAACTGCACGAGTTTTTAGCGGTAACGCACAATAAAAAAGAGCTTATTGACTTTTTGATTTTACATAACTTAATAAATAGTGATATAACGTGTCCACGGTGCAATAGTACAGTACCAATAAATAGAGAAAAGCTTTTATTTTATTGCCATAAAGGATATTATGAAAAAATAAACATAAAAAAAAGTAAAAAAACAATGTGACATTAAAGCAAGTGCAAAAATTAATACGTGGTTCGGCAATTCCAAATTGAGCTTGGAAACGGTATGCAGATTGACTGCATATTATATTATGTTGAGATCTCCACATCAATTTTTAAGTACCGAACTGCAAATTTCTGAGCATTCGGTAGTGGATCGGATATCGTTTTGCCGAGAAATAAGTTTAGTATTATATATTTATTAATATATTGTATATAACATATTTATGCAAAATTTAATATTAAAAATGATAGGTTTGCATCAATTGGGCTGAAAGAAATTCGACGAAACTTGGAGGACCCAACATAATAGTGGAAATTGACGAGGCTAAAATCGGGAAAAGAAAAAATAACTATGGCCGAATCATTGAGGGTAAATGGATCTTTGGTGGATATGAAAAAGATACAAAAAAAATCTTTCTTGTACCAGTGCCAGATCGCACACAAGGAACTCTTCTGCAATTAATAAAGGAGTGAATCTTGCCTGGAACGACAATAATGTCAGATTGTTGGAAGTCCTACAACTGTTTAAACAGTGAAGGCTTCCAACATCTGACAGTTAATCATTCGATGAACTTTGTCGATCCAGATACTGGTAAATACAGACATTTTAAATATGTAGTTAACAAATTCATATGTTAACTACATATTTAAAATGTCTATATTTTTATATATTTATGTTTAGTGATATTTCCTATATCACAAAACATAAATATATAAAAATATTATTTTATTAACAGGAGCCCACACTCAGCATATTGAACGCGTTTGGAGAGAAGTAAGAACAAATATCCCTCGATTTGGAACACGCACTGCTCATTTAGAGGGATATTTAACTGAATTCCTTTTCAAACGCGTTCATAAATATGAAGAACGATTATCCGCTTTCTTTCGTGCGATTGCAGAATTGTATCCACTAAAGATCTGCAACGAAGGCATTTTGGAGACTGAAATGCGTACCTAATTTAAAGTTTATTTTTTTATTAAAGCATGTTATATATCTATACATTAAGATGTTAAGTATATTGTTTATACACACACGCACGCACGCACGCACGCACGCACGCACGCACGCACGCACGCACGCACGCACGCACGCACGCACGCACGCACGCACGCACGCACGCACGCACGCACGCACGCACGCACGCACGCACGCACGCACGCACGCACGCACGCACGCACGCACGCACGCACGCACGCACGCACGCACGCACGCACGCACGCACGCACGCACGCACGCACGCACGCACGCACGCACGCACGCACGCACGCACGCACGCACGCACGCACGCACGCACGCACGCACGCACGCACGCACGCACGCACGCACGCACGCACGCACGCACGCACGCACGCACGCACGCACGCACGCACGCACGCACGCACGCACGCACGCACGCACGCACGCACGCACGCACGCACGCACGCACGCACGCACGCACGCACGCACGCACGCACGCACGCACGCACGCACGCACGCACGCACGCACGCACGCACGCACGCACGCACGCACGCGCACGCACGCACGCACGCACGCACGCACGCACGCACGCACGCACGCACGCACGCACGCACGCACGCACGCACGCACGCACGCACGCACGCACGCACGCACGCACGCACGCACGCACATGTATACAGGGTGACCCATTTTAACTTAGGCAGCCAAATAACTCGAAAAATAAGCACACTACGAAAAAATGTTTAGAATCAAAATTTCGTCATTTTGAGGGGGACGTACAATGACGTTAAAATCAGCCCCCCTACCCCTCTCCCTGGGCGGTGAGGGGGGGCAAGTTTAAAATCTTAAATAGGAACCTCTATTTTTTATTGCATATTCGGAATCTTTGGCTAAAAATACATACAATTTGTCTGAAACATTTTTCTCGATTCATGATAGATGGCGCTGTAATCGACGAATTCAATTTCTTCGATTTCTCTTACTGAGAAACCATGCTTACGATTCTGCAATAAATTAACAATAAAAATACCACGTTTTCATTGTTAATACTCGAAATTAGTCTTAAAACAAACTTCTCATTATTTTTTATTACTCATTAATTACTTCTCAAGAAACTGCTTTTAGCTACGGGTTACGCCGTATAAATATATATATATATATATATATATATATATATATATATATATATATATATATACAGGGTGATTCAGAACGACCCATGTGTCCCTGCAAAGACGTGTTCTTGAGTAAATTCTGAGACAATTTTTCCTCTACGAAAATTTTGTCCGACGCTTACTTTTTGAATTGCAAGAGGATAAAGTTAGCAAATCATGGGCCGCGTACACATGGTAGACAGAGGCGGCGCAACTCACCGTCCGACGCGGGCGCTTACGCGGGGCACCCTTGCGATCACTGTTTGACAATTATACTACCGCACGAAAGCATAAAACACATAAGCATATGCGCGCATACACACACACACACACACACACACACACACACACACACACACACACACACACACACACACACACACACACACACACACACACACACACACACACACACACACACACACACACACACACACACACACCTCTATCTCTGTCTGTCACTTACCTTGTAAAGATTCGACGTTTTTACTGTTGCTACTTGAATGAATTTCACGATCGTGGAAAAGTAACATAAAGACCCCTCACGTTCTTGTGTGACAAATTAACGTCGAGAAATACATTAAGTTTGTTACTCCTAAAAATTGAATCGCAAAACTTGTTACAATTTCACGGATTTACTCACACACTTGATGGATAGCACAAGAACAGCACAAGAAGTTTGCAAACGATTCTATTATTTTATTATTATTAATCAGTATTAATAGTTAATTTTAAGTCGAATAATTACTCGACTTGAAATCACTTGAAATAAGAACGCGCAACATACACAACCCAACTTGATTTGACGCGAAGACTACTGGCGCCTGTAAACCGCGGGAACGCTTGTCGCGCGGCAAAAAATGACGCGGGGCCGCGGGAACGCGGGAACGTTTGCGCGGCAAGCGTTCCCGTGTCCCCGCGTCGCACTTTATCGCGCAGCAAGCGTTTCCGCGTCCAATGTGCAGGACCCATATGCTCGATGACAACAATCAACCAGATTGAGGTTCTGAGAATCAATACAATCTGATTTATCGGTCTCCTGTAATGTGATGCAAGATGATAAGTCAAGCTGCGACTGACTTCATGAGCGCGTGAATGACTTTGCAGCATTTATAATGCCAATGAACCAACGCTTGCTTGTAGCTTGTAGAGTACTGTAGCGAATGTCACAAGGTTTCAAATGTCATAATTATTTTTTACAATATTTACTGATATTGTAAAAAATATTGAATAAATTATAATTATTTAATTTTGATGTTAAATTTAATATTAATATTAAATGTAACTTTTTTCTTTATTTGTGAACTAAATTATTTGCGAAAACGGGTTGTTCCATGAAATGAAATATTTGGTTGCCCTGAAAAGGGCAGATCAATAATTATTTGATTGCTCTGAAAAGAACAGATTATTTTGTAACGTCTATTTTTTTTTATAATAAATGTTCAAAATGTCCGCCTTCCATTGTGATGCATGCTCTCATTCGTCTCAATAAATTTGTCTGTATTCTCTCCATAACTGCATCCTCGATGGACCAAACGGCATAATGAAGCTTGTCATTTAGTTCTTCAATTTCCTCGGGAAGTTGCCTGTACATTTTTTCCTTGCAGTATCCCCACAAGAAAAAATCTAATGGGTTAAGGTCTGGGGATCTTGCGGGCCAGCGTATCGGGCCATATCGACCTATCCAACGTCCGGGAAATTGTTGGTTTAAAAAATTTGTAACGATTCTGGCGTTATGTGGACCAGCACCGTCTTGTTGAAATATTATTTTATTTCGATTTAAGAGCGGTACTTCTTCTAGAAAATCTGGTAGATTTTCTGTTAGAAATTCCACATATGAAGCGCCATTTAGCGTTTCTGGCAGAATTACTGGACCCAAGATTGTTGTTCCCATAATCCCAGCCCAGACGTTCAATTTCCAACGAACTTGAAAATTTCTCAGCCGCGTCACTCGCGGATTCTCGTCGTTCCATACGTGCATATTGTGCGAGTTCAGAACTCCTTCTCGTGTAAACAGCGATTCATCGCTAAATATTACATAAGAAAGAAGTTCTGGATCTTCGTCAACTCTTTTTAGAAAGAAGAGTTGACGAAGCAAAATCTCATTCTCTGAGGATAATCTTCTTCTCGTAGGTGTTGCACGCGGCTGTAATGATAGGCGTGCAATTTTTCTTCTTTCAAGATTCGCTGTACGCAGGAATCGAAGGATAATTGATTCACGGCTCAATCGTTCCTCCCTATTTATCTGTGCTTCGAGGTCAACGCTCCCTACTCCGTTTCTCGTGACCACTCAGCTTCTGCGTGTCGCAGAGCGGATTGGCCGCGGGGAGCGGAGTGGGGAGCGTTGACCCCACGCGAAGACCGATAAATACAGTGGAACGATCGATCCATAAATCAATATTTCTTCGATTACTATTCTAATAGAAGCGAATAATATAAGAAAAGCAAAGTAGATGGCAGCGTACACTATGGAAAAATATTATGATATGCTCATGGCACTTGGTGAGTGTCACGGGCAATATTATGTTGCTGCAAGAAGATACTCCGAGCTGTATCCGTACAGACCAAGACACCCATTGCCAAATGTTATACGGGAGGCAGTGCAAAGACTACACGAAACCGGAAGCGTCTTACCAAAAAAGAATGACACTGGTAGACAACGTTACGCAAGAAACGTTCGAAATGAAGAAACGGTACTTCGTGCTTTATGCAAGAACCGGAAATAAGTATTCGGGACATTGCTCGACAACACGAATTGTCATATTCTACCGTACAGCGAATCTTGAAAGAAGAAAAATTGCACGCCTATCATTACAGCCGCGTGCAACACCTATGAGAAGAAGATTATCCTCAGAGAATGAGATTTTGCGAGGACTTTCTAAGAAGAGTTGACGAAGATTCAGAACTTCTTTCTTATGTAATATTTAGCGATGAATCGCTGTTTACACGAGAAGGAGTTCTGAATTCGCACAATATGCACGTATGGAACGACGAGAATCCGCGAGTGACGCGGCTGAGAAATTTTCAAGTTCGTTGGAAATTGAACGTCTGGGCTGGGATTATGGGAACAACAATCTTGGGTCCAGTAATTCTGCCAGAAACGCTAAATGGCGCTTCATATGTGGAATTTCTAACAGAAAATCTACCAGATTTTCTAGAAGAAGTACCGCTCTTAAATCGAAATAAAATAATATTTCAACAAGACGGTGCTGGTCCACATAACGCCAGAATCGTTACAAATTTTTTAAACCAACAATTTCCCGGACGTTGGATAGGTCGATATGGCCCGATACGCTGGCCCGCAAGATCCCCAGACCTTAACCCATTAGATTTTTTCTTGTGGGGATACTGCAAGGAAAACATGTACAGGCAACTTCCCGAGGAAATTGAAGAACTAAATGACAAGCTTCATTATGCCGTTTGGTCCATCGAGGATGCAGTTATGGAGAGAATACAGACAAATTTATTGAGACGAATGAGAGCATGCATCACAATGGAAGGCGGACATTTTGAACATTTATTATAAAAAAAATAGACGTTACAAAATAATCTGTTCTTTTCAGAGCAATCAAATAATTATTGATCTGCCCTTTTCAGGGCAACCAAATATTTCATTTCATGGAACAACCCGTTTTCGCAAATAATTTAGTTCACAAATAAAGAAAAAAGTTACATTTAATATTAATATTAAATTTAACATCAAAATTAAATAATTATAATTTATTCAATATTTTTTACAATATCAGTAAATATTGTAAAAAATAATTATGACATTTGAAACCTTGTGACATTCGCTACAGTACTCTACAAGCTACAAGCAAGCATTGGTTCATTGGCATTATAAATGCTGCAAAGTCATTCACGCGCTCATGAAGTCAGTCGCAGCTTGACTTATCATCTTGCATCACATTACAGGAGACCGATAAATCAGATTGTATTGATTCTCAGAACCTCAATCTGGTTGATTGTTGTCATCGAGCATATGGGTCCTGCACATTGGACGCGGAAACGCTTGCTGCGCGATAAAGTGCGACGCGGGGACACGGGAACGCTTGCCGCGCAAACGTTCCCGCGTTCCCGCGGCCCCGCGTCATTTTTTGCCGCGCGACAAGCGTTCCCGCGGTTTACAGGCGCCAGTAGTCTTCGCGTCAAATCAGGTTGGGTTGTGTATGTTGCGCGTTCTTATTTCAAGTGATTTCAAGTCGAGTAATTATTCGACTTAAAATTAACTATTAATACTGATTAATAATAATAAAATAATAGAATCGTTTGCAAACTTCTTGTGCTGTTCTTGTGCTATCCATCAAGTGTGTGAGTAAATCCGTGAAATTGTAACAAGTTTTGCGATTCAATTTTTAGGAGTAACAAACTTAATGTATTTCTCGACGTTAATTTGTCACACAAGAACGTGAGGGGTCTTTATGTTACTTTTCCACGATCGTGAAATTCATTCAAGTAGCAACAGTAAAAACGTCGAATCTTTACAAGGTAAGTGACAGACAGAGATAGAGGTGTGTGTGTGTGTGTGTGTGTGTGTGTGTGTGTATGCGCGCATATGCTTATGTGTTTTATGCTTTCGTGCGGTAGTATAATTGTCAAACAGTGATCGCAAGGGTGCCCCGCGTAAGCGCCCGCGTCGGACGGTGAGTTGCGCCGCCTCTGTCTACCATGTGTACGCGGCCCATGATTTGCTAACTTTATCCTCTTGCAATTCAAAAAGTAAGCGTCGGACAAAATTTTCGTAGAGGAAAAATCGTCTCAGAATTTACTCAAGAACACGTCTTTGCAGGGACACATGGGTTGTTCTGAATCACCCTGTATATATATATGTGTTTATATATGTGCATACCGTCATCTGCATATCGTTTCGAAGGTCAATTTGGAATTGCCGAACCACGTATAAATTTTTGCACTTGCTTTAAAGTCACATTGTTTTTTACTTTTTTCTTATGTTTATTTTTCTCATAATATCTTTTACGGCAATAAAATAAAATCTTTTCTTTATTCATTGTTACTGTATTATTGCACTGTGTGCACATATTATATCACTATTTATTAAATTATGTAAAATTAAAAAGTCAATAAGCTGTTTTTTATACATCTCTGTATCATATAAATTAAAATAAATATTAATTTTTAAACATTTATATAATTTTTGTGTTTTTAAGGCAGGCATCTTGTGTTTTTAATTCTCAACTTCAAAAACACAAAAATGTTAAATTGCAGCAGGCAACAGATGTTTGCTTTACAGCAAAATAAATTTTTATTTTAATTTACATGATACAGGGAACTTTTCACGCGGAGCGAGGTCCACCCCCATCCCACTTGTTCCACTCCCGCCCTCCCTCCCCCACCCCCGCGCCGCGCGGGGTGGGGGAGGGAGGGCGGAGTGGAACAAGTGGGATGGGGTGGACCTCGCTCCGCGTGAAAAGTTCCCTGTATCATGTAAATAAAAATAAAAATTTATTTTGCTGTAAAGCAGACATGGCGTGGGGGTAAGGGAGGGGAGGGCGGGGTGGAACAGGTGGGATGGGAGTGGACCTCGCTCCGCGTGAAAAGTCCCCTGTATCATGTAAATAAAAATAAAAATTTATTTTACTGTAAAGCAGACATCTGTTGCCTGCTTCAATTTAACATTTTTGTGTTTTTGAAGTTGAAAATTAAAAACACAAGATGAACAGTCCATGGGGAAATTTTCTAAATTGAAAAGTCACCACTTTATACATACTCGCAGTTTACGATTAATGTAACGACTAGATTTTATTGGTCGTTACGTTAATCATAAACTGTAAGTATGTAGAAAGATAGCGACTTCTTAGTTTGGAAAATTTCCCTATAGACAGAATCAAATTCCATGGGTGTACGTCTGTATATCATGCTTCGTTTCCATGGCGGCGGAGGGGGAGGGGTCGGCCTGAGTGGAAAGTCACAAACTTACACGTTCTCAATGTCTCTCTTGGTCCCTCTTTGCCGTCAGTGACAGATTTCCTAACCTCACAAATGTTAGTCTTTTACACTTTATAACTTTTTTCCTGCTTGAGAGCGACGATTTTTTCTTTTAGATTCTTATTGTACGTATGAAACTAAACAAAATACTAAAATTTCAGCTAAATCGGTGAGTAGGATCGTCTCCTTCAGTATTACCCTAATTACAAGTGAGAATTACTAAAAAAAAAAACACGTGTTTACATGACGAACACACGACACGTGTTTACAACAAAGAGGTTAGGTTAGGTTATATCCTCTTTGCTTCACGAATAAGCAGTTTTATTGTTCGCGGTATCACTGCGTAATCAACGTTCTAAAAATTAGAACGCGATAATTACAAATTAAAAATACTGTTGCGCCTGTGACCATGAACTTGAAGATTTCACAGTCATCTCGGACGAGCCCTCAAACGTGAGGCCTCAGACGAGCCCTTGCACTCGCGGGTCCTCGCGGCGCGTTCACGACTCACGTTTCTCGAGCGACTGTCTCTTGTCTCATACCAAACTCACAAGGGGAGGATCAGTTGTGTCACCCTGGGATTTTGATCCCAATTTTTTTAGTTATTCCGGAAACGAAAAAAAAGTTTACGTTTCCCGGCGTTTGATCGAATAGGCCTTAGTTTCAAAATAATAAATTTGTGAAAATTGGCCATACCGCGGCGCGCGATATGAGCCTTCCCGGTAACTGTTCTCCCAACCAGTGCAGTCGGCTCCGTGCGTTAGGTGCTTGCTTCACAATCGAAAGATCCAGGTTCGCTCCCGGATGTGTGCAATATTTTTTTTTTTTTTTTAATAAGTGTATTTATTTATCTTGGTGATATTGATATAGTATGCAAATTTCTAAAATAGAAAATTTAATTTAATATCACTTTCTAAACATTAATTTAAATTTGATTTGAAGGGAATTTGAATTCAAGTAATAATATTTGAAATAATAAATAAGTAATAATAATAATATATATAAATTATTTGAAATGGATAATATATAAAAGAAACGTATCTAAATTTTCAAATTGTTTAAATTTAACACTGGTATTCTTTTTCCACGAATAATTTTAAAAACTAGAATTTTAAAATACTGTTAATATTATTTCCAATTAAATTTTAAATTAAACAATTTGAAAATTTAAATATGTTGCCTTTATATGTTATCCATTTCAAATAACTTATATATTATTGTTATTATTACCTATTTATTATTTCAAATATTATTACTTGAATTCAAATTAAATTTAAATTAATGTTTAGAAAGTGATAGTAAATTAAATTTTCTATTTTAGAAATTTGCATACTATATCAATATTATCAAGATAAATAAATATACTTATTAAAAAAATATATATATTGCACATATCCGGGAACGAACCCGGATCTTACGATTGTGAAGCGAGCACCTAACGCACGGAGCCGACTGCACTGGTTGAGAAAACACTTACCGGGAAGGCTCATATAGCGCGCCGCGATATGGCCAATTTTCTCAAATTTATTATTTCGAAACTAAGGCCTTCGATCAAACGCCGGGAGACGTAAACTTTTTCTTCGTCTCCGGAATAACTAAAAAAATTGGGATCAAAATCCCAGGGTGATTCACCTGATCCTTCCCTTGTCAGTCTTTCGGCCGTCAAAAACCTTGAAATCTTCGAGATCACGGTCACATACACGTGTTTCATTTTTTAAGTAATTCTCACGCGTGATTAGTAGTGACTAATAGTAATTGACGATAGTAATTTGTATAAAGTGATTAATATTTTTCGATCAAGAGAATGATTGCAGTGTATGTGACAAATAACGTGATTTAAGAAAAAAAGAGAAAAATCTCGAGTTTAATATGGATATTTTGTCTTCGTAAAGATAAAGGCTGATTGCTGTGCAGGATGATAAGTGAGTATACACGTTCAAATTTGATAGGACTCGTCTCTTTCTCTCTCACTCTGCATTTTTATTTTTTAATCACGCATTTTAAATATATTTTTGACTAAAAAAAAATTTTTTTTACACGTACAAAATTATTAAAAGCAAGACGTCAAATAATTAAATATTGTTTTTAATTCTAGCATTATTTCAGTGTTAGTGCCTATACAGCACAGAAAATTCCAGCAACATTGCAGCAATGTTGCAATGTTGCAGATTGCAATGCAATATTACGGAGACATTGTAGAAACATAAATTAACAATATGCCTGCAACATCGCATTGCATATGCCAGTAATATTCTGGAAACATTGCAATATCATAATTTTTTAATAAAGTAGTGGCAATAAAGAGCCAAAGCAAAATATTGGCGTATAATAATATATTAATTTAATTCATCCATAATTATTCATCCGCATTTAGCAAACTAAGGTCGGGCGACATTACTACATTTTTTGCTGAATCTCTACATTCCCTAACAGTACAATCGTCCGTATGTCGACTGTAAGAGCCGATTCCTTCAAGTTAGATTTTCAGAGTTGACTGCAAATCGATTTTGCATAGACGTCTACAGACATCCTAGAGTTGACTCTAAGACGTCTAGAAAAAGGCATGCAGTCCCGTGGTGCTGTGTGCATCATAGTATTGTTAAGAAACACAAATATTTATATCAATAGACGAAATAGGTCCATATATGAAGAAACCTCGATCTACAACCCAATAAACAAATAATATTTTTTAATTGTTTTTTCAATAAAAATTTTTTTATATTTAATTTAATTATTGTATTATATTGATATATATTTTCTAATTGCATTTTATTTAAACAAACAACAGAAAATTTATTCCAGATGCTATTCTGCATTTGCAAAATTAATAAAAAAAAACTATAATTTTATATTTGTTTATATAAATATTGTGCTTTAATTATACGTATTTCATTTTTTTGATATATATTATATAATTTATTAACTTCAAGCTTACATTACAGCCGAGAAGTGGACTTGGTTTACATAAAATCTATTCTCTCTCATCCTTCCATTCCCTCACCGCTTGTACAGTTGTTGTCTTAAGCTAATCCTACTCTTCTACCTATCTTTGCAACAGCCTCTCAAATATTTTCTCTGTAGCTTAGATTCTACGCCCTCCCTACACCGTTTATCTATTGCCTTTTTTTGTATTACTTGTACCTATTCTCACCTATTCAATTATTAATTCTATGACTTAGAGATCACAGCCTCTTTACATTTTCCATACTTTATACAATTATTATACAATTACCTTATATTACAGTTATTACCTATTTCTTCTGTCTAAATCTTGTCTTATTCTACTATTTCGGTACTATTCTTTTAGCTTTTCACCCTCTCATCGCTTGCCTCCTTTCTTCTTTTCAATTCTCTTTCCCTCTCTTTCCCTAGCTTCTTCAATATTTCTCCCTTCCGCCTGTCCATGTCTTCCTCGCATATCTGTTCTACCACTCTGTCCTTATCATCTCCTAAATCCGCAAACCATACGCTTGTTTTCACGCAATCCTTGATGTAGTACTCTAAACAATCCCAGTCTTCCTCGCAAAATATACATAGTCGCTGTCTTTCTTCTAGCCAATATTTATTCGCTTGTTCTAAATTACTACATCTTACTTTTATCTTGGCTCTTATTTCCTCTCCTCTGCTTAGATCCTCTACATTCCTACTTTTTAAGTAATTCGGCAACTTCGCATCTAACCCTATTTTCTTATATCTCCTATTGTATCTTGCCGCATTAATTTTTTCGTTCTCCCATTGCCTCTGAATATCTCTTTCCCTGTCAATTAAGTCCTTTTTCAAATCGTTTCCCACTTCTTCTTTTACCTCTTTCGCTTCTGTTCCCCAGCCATTCCTGTTATAGTATCTTTCCCTTTCTATCCCATATATATCGCTCCAGTTGTTCTGCTCTTTTTCCCTCCAACACTCCTTAACTATTTCTCCAGCTCTCCCTACTTTAATTCTATTCTCATACCCTCTCGCTCTGATCCCCCATCCGACTCTTAATTTGTCCATTAGCAACTCTCTTGAGATGATGTATCTTGGTGTACAAAAATCCAGCCTAACATCTACCTGACGTAGTCCATCATTATTTTCTCTAATTTCTCGATCTCTGTCCATCCCCAGATTTCCATCCCATATGCCATCACACTTTGCACTAGGTATGTGAACAACATCCATCTCCTCTTTATGTCGTTTTTACAAATTCTCTCTCCTAGTCCCCATACTTTCCTTACTGCTATTCTACCTTTACCACATAACTCTTTTACATGTTCCTTATAACTACCCCTGTTATTTAATACAAAGCCCAAGTATTTAAACGCTTGTACTTCCTCGATTCCTTCTTTCCCCCACTTCCATTTTTCTATTTTTTCTTTTTTTTCCTATTAAAGACCATTATCTTTGTTTTCTCTGGACATAATTTAAATTTCCTATCTGCCAAGAAACGCTTGAGCGTGCTCATCATATCTAGTAGTGCTTCTCTATTCTTTGCTATCAGCACTATGTCGTCCGCGTACGCCAATTCCCATATCCTTGTCTTACCTATTGCTATGCCTCCTATCCCCCTGTTCCTTAATACCTGCTCTAATTCTGCTGTACACAAATTGAACAAGAGTGGACTCATCACACATCCTTGTCTAACGCCTTTTCCTGTTGCAAAACTTTCCGTGTTACCTTGTCTCGTTCTTACCACCGCCTGCGTCACTTCATATATTCTTTCGATCCTTCCTATCAGCTGCTCCTTTATACCCATACTCCTCAGCACTTTCCATAGTTCCTCTCTATTTACTCTGTCGAAGGCCACCTTCAGATCCGCGAAGAGCATGTATATTTTCGTTCCTTCCTCCTCTTCCTTTCTCCCTCTGCATCAAGTGACTGAGAACGAAGATGTTGTCCATGGTCGACCTCCCTCTTCTAAAACCCGCTTGACTCGCCGGAACCAGGCCTCGATCTTCCATCTCCGTCTCCAGTCTATTCCTGATAATTTCCGCATAGATCTTATACGCCAAACAAAGAATAGAGATACCTCTGTAATTGCTGGCCTTCTCCTTCTCTCCTCTTTTATATAACGGCAGAATTATGCTCATTCTCCAATTGTTTGGCATCTCTCCTGTATACCAAATCCGTTTCATTATCTTCAGCCGTTTCCAAAGTTCTTTGCCCGCGTACTTCCATGCTTCTGCCGGAATCCCATCAATACCTGCTGCTTTCTTGACCTTCATTTTGCCAACTGCTTTAATTATTTCTGCCTCCACTATTTCTTCCTCTTCTTCTTGCTGCTGTTTCTCCTCCCTCCTTACTCTCCTCTCCATCGGGCCCATCACCGAATCGTCAAGCAGGTCTAAGTGTTTTTTCCATTCTTCCTTTCCTATCTTGTTGTCCATCGTTGTTCTCCTCCCTCTCTTCCTATTTATATATTTCCACACGTCTGCTTCATTTTTCATCCTTCTCAGTTCCTCCTCTTCCTTTCTCCTCTTCTCCTTTTGTTTCTTCTCTAGCAGTTCTTTCAGATTTCTTTTCTCCTTCATATATCTGTCTCTTCCTATTCTTCTTTTCCTCCATTTGTTGTAGATTCTTTTTATCTCTCTCTTCTTTCTGGTGCAGCTTCTGTCCCACCAATCTTTATGACCTAGCTCTTTCTTCCTTCTCTTTATTCTTTTCTTCACCATTGCTTCCTTTACAATCTTCTTTATCTTTTCCCATTCTTCTTCTAATGTGTCCAATTCCTTTTCTTCCAGCTCTTTCGTATTACACAATTTCTTCGTCCTTTCTGCGTACATCTCCTTCGCCTCGTCATCCCATAAAATCGTTTCTATTTTTACTTCCTCTTCTTCCTCTTGTTCTTCTGGATCCATTTCTTCTTTTCCCCCGCTGAACTCCATCTCCAACGGCATGTGGTCCGAGTCCACTCTGTCCCCTACTCTAAACTTATAAATTCTATCTCTTATATCTACGCTTACAATTACATAATCTATAACCGTACATCCTCTTACTCCTACGTATGTAAACTCACCCTCCCAGTCTTCTTCCACTGTCCCACTCAAGATGAACCAGCCTTTTCCGTTATCCACTCTACTATTTTTCTTCCTCCATTACCTATTACTTTATCTTTACTGTGTCTCTCTCCTTCTCCTATGTCCTTACCTCCTAGTTCTCTTATCCTCACATTAAAATCTCCTATTATTATATTTCCTTCCCCCTCTTCTCCTATAAGTTCCTTTAACTTCTCCTTCAAATCCTTTCCTCCTTGTGCTCCGTAAACTGAAATAATTCTGTTTCTCATTCTCCCAAGCTATCTCTGTCATCACCATTCCCTCCTTCTCTTTTATTATCGTTATCCTATTCCTTTCTCCTACTTCTTCTTTCCTCTTGCCTAATATAAATCCTCTCGCCCTTCCTTTGTTTTTTCCTTCCTTGCAAAACTACAAATCCATTCATGCGATTCAGGCATCCTATCTTTTATGCGCTCCCATCCATTCTCTTCTACCCAGGTCTCACACATACTGACTATCTCAAACTCTCTCACGTATTTCTTTATATTTGTTTTCTATTCCCGCCACGTTCCAAAATAGGCATTTTCTCCTGTTCCTCCTATTTATCCCTCTCCGCGTCTCCCTTCCTCGTCTCGGCTTAGCTAAAATTCCGATTCTCCTCTCCTCTGTCACCTGCTTCTCTATCCTCTCTCCTTTCCTCCTCCCTCTCTATCTCTTTCCATGGTATCCATATATCTCCTATTTTCACTCTGCCGAATCCTATTTTTACTTGAACTCCTTTCTCTTTCTGCTCTTACCACCATCTTTTTATCCTCTCCTGCGTTCTTCTCTGTTCCCAGCTCATGTCGTTCTCCAAAAATATCCTTTCTCCTTTTAGCTTTAAACTTCGACTTATTAATCATTACTTCCTTTTTTTCCTCGTTCTCCAGTTTTGCAATTATCATGGGTCCACTTACTCTACAGCTCATTATCTTGCAAGTTACTTCTATTTTTTTTTTTATCAAATCTTCTGCCCACTTCCTTCTTTCTAACCTGTCTTTTTTCACTGTCTCGAGTATGTTTACACCTTTTATAATAATATTGAGTTTCCTATCCTCCCAGTCTCTTTCCGCTGCCCATTTCCTAAGACTACCTATCTCTCTCTCGCTTAGTCCGCTATACCTAGAATCTAAACTCGCTCTACTGACCATACTGCTCCTCAGGCTCCATACGCTTCCAACGCTTCTCCTGTCTTCCTGTTCTTCTCCCTCCTCCACGCTTGTCAAATCTTTCTCCCTTTCTTCCTTCCAATTCTTTTCCATTTCAACTATTCTTTCCTCTTCCTATCTTTTCCTCGCATCCTTTAACTATTTCCTTAAATTTTTCATCTCCTCTTTATAAACTTTCCTATCGCCTTTCAGTATTTTTAATTCCTTCATCATTACCTTAATTAAATCTTCTCACTCTCCTTTTTCCCTCTTCCGAAAGGGCTTGAAAGTCACTCTCTTTCCTCCTTCTTTACCTTCACCTTTACCGACTGTAGTCAGTTTGAGCTGCTTCCCTACCTTACCGGTCTTCTCGTCCTTGCCTAATCCCGCCATTTCCTTGCCTACCATAACCTCCTCTTTCTATCCTCGCCTTAATCCGCCTTTTTCTCCGCCAATTCTCTCCACCTACCTTCTCCTCCAATTCCCCTATCTTTTTACCTCTCTACCTCGCAAATTCTCGCCTCCTTACACCTGTATCTATCCTAATATACGCTATTTCGCTTCTTATTTCACACCGGCTCACACCACGCATCCGCATACCTTCACTCCGCCTCACCAAGTCCCTCATTTTTTTGATAACGTATATTGACTTGATTTACAAGTTATATATATATATCAACAAAAAGGTGTTCACAGGTCATTATGAGGGATCAGTTTGCAGCGATCACGAAGGTAAAGCAACGTTCACCGGAGTCGCGACTTGGATGGGTGACCGCTTGGAATTTCCAAAAAAATATTCCCGAGATATTTTTTTGCGAAAAATATTTTTTTAAATGTTGCACAATTATTGTTTTGTTCATTAGAATTATGTGGTGTAATAATATTTATGTAAATATTTTGGAAAAATGGAATGTTTCAACGCAATATTTCAAAAAAACGGGCATCTTAATGTAGCTGCAATCTTCCAGCAATGTTGCAGCAATGTTTCGCAATCAAAATGCAATATTACTATGTTTCAATGAAATCTTTTTACAATGTTCCTGCAATTTCTCTGTGCTGTATAAGTGTATGAATTAATAAATAAATAAGAAAAGAATGAGAATGAGAATGGGATAGAGGCTTTGAAAGAGCGGGAGAGAGAATGAGAGAAAGGGGGAAGGAAAAGAAAACAGTGTTTTAGCTGTCAGTTTATCACTGCGATCGCCTCACGTAATCGCCCGTATCGAACGGTGAGTTTCGCTGGCCCTGCACTATTTCCTTTTATTATTTAAAAACTATGCTTCGGACAAGTTTTTGACAAAGGAAAAGTTGTTTTAGAATATGTCTCTTCAAAGACATAAGGTTATTCTGAATCACCCTGTATATGTGTGTGTGTGTGTGTGTGTGTGTGTGTGTGTGTGTGTGTGTGTGTGTGTGTGTGTGTGTGTGTGTGTGTGTGTGTGTGTGTGTGTGTGTATGTATATATATACATATATATATATATATATATATATATATACAGGGTGTCCGTCCATAAATGTCCGAGCAAATATCTCGTAACTGGTTGAAGTTAGAAGAAAGTTTAATAAGGAAAATTTACATGGTTTTTAGTCGGCTACAAAATGCACGTAAAGAAATTTTTTTTACTCGTCACCTTTTTGAGTTATGAAGGTCAATGTAGGTTTTTTAAATGGGTACCTATAATTTTTTTTGCATATTTACATAGTAGAGGTAATTTTCAATCAAAATTATATTAGGAAAAAAATTGCTACGACGCATCGTTTACGAGATAATCGGCATGCAAAGTATTAAAGTAATAATTTGGATCGAGTATTGTTGAACAAATTTGGAATATCAAATAGGTTGAGAAAGTAAACATTGTTTTTTCATGAAATATTTATTAACAAATTAATTAAGAAATGGTTCGAAATTGTTACCATCATGATCGATACAGCATTCAACGCGTTTTATAATGTTTCTTATTGTTAACTGCAGCATTTCTGTTGTAATACTTTCAACAGCTCTAGTGATTTTATGTCGTAAATCTTCTTCATTTTCAGGAATAGTTGCATAAACAATATCCTTAATATACCCCCAAAGGAAAAAATCGCAAGGTGTCAAGTCCGGAAATCTCGGTGGCCATCGTACAGGACCATTAGTACCCATCCAACAATTAGGAAATCTATTATTTAAAAAGTTAATTACAGCACGTGTATTGTGTGCTGGAGCACCATCTTGTTGAAAAATAATATTTCGAAAAACTGATAATGGAAGATCGCGTAAATAATCTGAGAAAGTTGTTTGCAAGAATTCCAAGTATTTGTCACCATTAAGATGACCATGGAAAAAGAAAGGTCCAATAATCTCATTACTCATACTACCCTGTAATTCATATTACGTGCTATACAAATACTTTATTTACAAATCAAACAGTCGTGTATTTTGAAAAGTTGAAGGTCAGCGATCCTGTTCGATATAACAGACTTCATACGAGCGCGTGAGAACAATGTTTACAATTACGGAAAAGTGTGATATGCTCGAGATGTGGTATTACAACAGAAGTTGGGGGTATATTAAGGATATTGTTTATGTAACTATTCCTGAAAATGAAGAAGATTTACGACATAAAATCACTAGAGCTGTTGAAAGTATTACAACAGAAATGCTGCAGTTAACAATAAGAAACATTATAAAACGCGTTGAATGCTGTATCGATCATGATGGTAACAATTTCGAACCATTTCTTAATTAATTTGTTAATAAATATTTCATGAAAAAACAATGTTTACTTTCTCAACCTATTTGATATTCCAAATTTGTTCAACAATACTCGATCCAAATTATTACTTTAATACTTTGCATGCCGATTATCTCGTAAACGATGCGTCGTAGCAATTTTTTTCCTAATATAATTTTGATTGAAAATTACCTCTACTATGTAAATATGCAAAAAAAATTATAGGTACCCATTTAAAAAACCTACATTGACCTTCATAACTCAAAAAGGTGACGAGTAAAAAAAATTTCTTTACGTGCATTTTATAGCCGACTAAAAACCATGTAAATTTTCCTTATTAAACTTTCTTCTAACTTCAACCAGTTACGAGATATTTGCTCGGACATTTATGGACGGACACCCTGTATATATATAATCTATTATGGCCGAGAAGTGTACCAACACATTTAAATTAATGAAATGGCTAACTAACTGATCGAAAGCGAATCTTAGTGCTCCGTGATAATTTCCTAAATTTGAATTTGCAGTCTTTCAAGTTACCTCATGTCTGCGATATTTATGGGAAAGAATTGCTTCTTGCTTTTTTCCGAGATTGTAAATGGCACTGTTGTCGTTGATGCTTCATCATAATACTCAGCTATTTCTCAAAATTTGTGAAATTTTGGCACGTATAACGCATATAATGAGTACTGCTTATACGTTCCGTTACGAAGCTGTGTAAGCCGAGATTGGAGTAATATAATCTTTTCTGATGAATCATCTTTTTGGGCACTCACTACCATGACACACGCCTGGACAACATCCGCCAGCAGGTTATTTCAACGAACTGTAAAACACCCTGTCAAGATCCATGCTTAGCGGTGTTTCTCAAAGAAGGGGTTTAGAAACCTGTACCTGTTCACATCCAATTTAAACTCTCAAAAAAAGATCTTTTACCGACTGCCAAACGTCATTTCATCGAAAAAAAACGAGGATTGGATCCTTCAAGAGGATAATAATCCTAAGCACCGTAGTAGAACGTGTGGCTCGTGGAAAGAGGAAAATAGCATCGTGACATCTTGAATTGGCCAGCACAATCACCTAATGCCAATTGAAAATGTGTGGGCGTTCATCAAGATAAAGTTTCGTAGGAAAAAGATTCGTAATTTTTTTTTTGTTTGATAAAAAAATATTCATTTTTTATTTTATGTAATTTAGGAACAAAATATCGCAGAGATGAAACTAAAAGACATTTAAAGTTCAATCTTTCTTTCTCTTTAAAATACATTTTTAAAAACTGATTTTTTTCATTGAAATAATTTTCGTGAGATGCGAGATAGTTACAAGCATTTCTCAACTTTTGACCAGTATCATACATTAAAAATAAATATCTTAATTAAATTATTTTATACATATTTGTGTAAATTTTTATTTATTTAATTAAACATTTTTATTTTAATTAAATAAATAAATAAAAATACATATTAAAATAAAATATATAAAATACAAATAAAAATTATACAATTCAAAATTAAATTACATATTACATACCTGTTATAGTTCCAGGCCTCTGAATAATTAGTATAGGTATTTTCGCCATAATGTTTTCATCGTAATATCGGTCATTTGCTATACCAGGTACAAGACACTCACTTCTGAGTTTATTAATAGTGCCTGTGGATACGCAAGAACTGCTAACGATATGACGTACTTCTGTATCCCAAATAGGAGAACAACTTGAATTAGCTACTGGCTGATGAATTGAAACTAATCGAGAAAATGTTTCTGTTACTTCAGTACTACATTTCGTTCTTTTCTCAGGTAAATGAAAACGTGGATCTAAAACAGTAACTGCAGTAATCATATTTGGTGGTAAATGATTCGGCGATTCCAAAGACTTCAGTGTTTGCCACAATTGTGCTTGTACTTTAAAAGCCTCCATATTTTCTTGTTTCTTATAGTAATCAATATACCATGCCTTTTTACCAAGTTCTATACTCAAATATTTGAAAGTTGTAGTGTCTTCCTCACTTATTTCGTCGATCGCCATCTTCTCTGTAAATTGCACGTCATTATCTACTAATATTTTACTTATGTTCCTCATTTTATTATTTAACGAGCTGTCGTTATCTTCTGAAACAGTGTGATCTGAAAAAAGATCTGATTCATTTAAGGATGGCAATTGTAATGCTTTTGTTAGTACATTTAGAGCTAATATCCCATGAAGTCGAAATCTGTTCAACGCATTTCTTAATATGATCATTTTACAACCTGTATCATTCATATATGAACAATTCAAGTTACGGATAGTATTGGTTGCATCTTGTTCAGCATCATTCAGCTTAAATTCGAAACTCGATATAATTTCAATGAGAAAATCGTCGTAGAAGGCAGGATGCACCCAGATCCAAATAGTCTTAATATCTGTTTGAATGTCCAATTTGTTTGGCCGCCAAAAAAATTTTACATTACCAATAGGAAAATGCGGATATCCATCTCTTTTAAAAAACATCAAAGTACCTTCCCTATGACCGTTAATATATTTTTTTGCTGCAAAAGTCAATGTCGACGGATTACAATGCGTTCTTAAAGTTGTCTTCAATAAATTTTCATTTCCCGTAATTTCGACGCAAGTATAGTAGGAAATGTCTTGCAAGAGACAGTATTTTGCGGCGGCTCGATAGTTAGCTCTAAAACACCTGTCGTTTGAATATCTAGCAATTCTATATCCCCATTTGTCGATCATGTGAAAGCGCTTTGCGTGCCAGATGTGCGTTTCCAACCAAATTTTGTTACGCTGCCTGCGATTATATTCGGACAGTAAATTGCGTGGTCTTCTACGATGCTTTCGGGACGGTCGCTTCTTTATTAATGGTTTTTTACCGTTTGCAGATTTTGCCATTTGCGCTTTGTGCACTTCTCGCAATCTGCGTGGCATTCTTTTGGAATTATGAGACATAACACGTCTACGCATATATATAGGAAGCTTTTGATATATCAACTTGTTTTGTTTAGGATTCTCTGCAAGAAATAAAATAATTAATAAAATATAAAAATAATTATAATTATTTTTAAATAATTATAAAAATTTTATAATTATAAAAATTTAATTATAAATTTGAAAAATCTTTAAGTATACGATTTATTTTTATTATGTGAACATAAATAATTTCAGTAAACTGATTAATTTTGTAATAATAAATTTCAATAATAAAAATTTACCACGTATCTAAAATTTTATGTAATTTTTATGCTTTAAAACTTTCTTTAAAGCATAATTTTTTAAATCTTGAAATAATTTTTATACAAATTTGATGGCAGATTCTATTTTTTATTTCATTATATAATATAATAAGTACAAAATCTAGTAATTAAGTTCTAAATTAAAATTCCATTAAAAAATAAAATACACTTAAATTGTCCAAAAAATGAAATTTTGTTTATGAATAGCTGCACATATTACTATTTATGAAAAGCTTCTTAATTTTTATAATTTAAAATTCTGAAATTATTCCCAAAATATACAGAACATTGAAAAATATTGATGAGACGTAGCAATATTAAAATGTGAATGTTTTTTTTCAATTTCGAATCCATATAAATTTTTTATCATTAATTATTAATATTGCTGGAATATTGATATTAATCAAATTATCTTTTAAAAATTAAAAAAATATGCACATATTTTTTCACTAAATAAAAAATAAATTTTTAAGTGTACAAAAATCAATGTAAAAATTAATAATAAATTTACATAATTTCTTAGATAATAAGTTGTCATAAATTAAAATTTTAACATCAATAGTTATAATAGTTATATTGACATTATGTTATCCATTTAAGATATAATTATGTACTATAATTAAAAGAAATATAACTTTAATAAAAAATAATATATAAATTGAATTTATTAATAAAATTAACTGCAATTACATAAAGATAAAAAATTCTTAATTTTGTAGAAATTTAAAACTTTTACATTATTAAAATAACGTTTACATTATTAAAAAAATTTAACGAAATGAGTAGAGGAAAGATGGGGATCATGGGATATGTGTAGAATAGTGAGATACCATGATATCTCGTATAATTCGCGTTGAATTCTAAGAGCAACCGTTAAAATTATTTTGTTAGTCTATTTAAATATTGTAGGATGGTCACATTGGTTATTAGTGTTCGCTGCTTTCTTTTAAAAAGCTAACTTTCAGTTTTATAAATAGCAGCGATTTTTACTGAAGTATACTCTCTACGTAATTTTAAAAAATATGTTAGATATTAATTTTTAGTCTAACTCGAAGAGCTTAATTGCGACTTTCAAATAATAAGCACAATTGAATTAAATGTGTGGTGTAATATATGTATGAATTCGGCATATAAAGTTATACCATGTAGTGAGAGAGATCGTTAGCCATTTGCATTACGAGCGTTAAGACCACTTTTGCGACCTTACAACCTCATAGTGGACAGTTGCATAATGCTTACTAGCAGCAAAGAAATTATTTTAAAAAATCATTTTTTTTTTCAAATAAAATATATTTTATAAAATGTTCGTAAAACTATGTTTTGTGGCACTTACCAATTTTTAATATTAATGAAGAATCATTAATTTGATTTTTTAATAATTATTTGATAAAAGAGCCTTTTATGATATTAGTTGTTAGTATTCCAGACCCCTCTGCTATCTCACAAGCACATCTCTTTTTCCGTTTTCAGAAAATTGTAAATAATATTTATTCTATATACTTGACAAATTTCTATTTATAGAATAGTAGAACTCTATAGTTAACAAACTAGTGTTAATAAGAATTGTGTCGCATTAATATTTACTAAATTACTTTAAAAAACCAAAATGGTATTCATCTGCTTCCTTCCTCTATATAAAATGTGTTTCTACATTGCCCGAAAGAAATTTTAAATAATATTGATTTCTATTTAAAATTCTTCTAATTTCTTAAAATATATGTATACCATATATGTATATCTAGATATACATATATCTTAGAAAGACAGAAGAATCAATTTTAAATAATAAAAATCATAATAATTATTTATAAATTTAGTTTTTTTCTAACAATTATGAAAATAATTACAAATTTTAATTTATTCCATTTTTTTACAATATTATATTTACAATATAATGTACATACAGTGGTGTGCAAAAGTTTTCGGCTAGTGACACTTTGTACTCTAATTTATTAAAAAACAGCCTAATAAAATTTTCATAATTATCAGGTATCAGTATAAGATATAGGTAACAAAATAATATAGTAAAACAATGATAATTATGATGAAAATTTTATTAGGCTGTTTTTTAATAAAGTACAAAATGTCACTGGTTGGAAACTTTTGCACGCCACTGTATATATAAAATATATATTGAATGAATGTTAAATTGCAGTCTGCAAAACATTCCACAGACATCAATTCAACAAATATTTGACACTTTTATAATGTTTTTTCAACGTTCAATCTGCATAATTGACATTAAATTCAGTGAATTTGTTTTAATGATGATTCAATGTACACGAATATGTGACGACTTGTACAAGTTACAATTTTACAATAAAAAAAATTTTTTATAACACTTATCATCTTATATTACACGATCTTTATCTGTAATTTTTATGCACGAATCCAGCGACTTGTCATTGATAAAAAAAATTGAACATTATACACTCCGATAATATTTCTATTATCAAGGTTTGTTCAATTTTCACTCCATCAGTTCTCATTGACAAAGAGAAACTCAATGGTAATTATTTAAATGAATGAAACTGTACTTTGTGTATGATGGTATCTGCATCTATTAATATGTATATAATGTGTGACTGACAAGTGTAGCTTATTATCTCGTAAGGTCTGTTTTATTTATTTTTAATTACTTATTATATTCTTTTTTCTGACTTATCTCTAGTCATGGTAACGGTCTATTTATCAATATAATTTCTTGGTTGAGAATGACTGAGTATAGTTGAAACTTGAAACATTTCATATAAAATTTTTTATTTAATTTTCCAATAAAAAGATGTTTTGTATCTTTTGTAATTTTTTATAATTTTTATCCTTGTTTTTGTTTTTATTTATATTACAATTTTTTGTATAAACAAAAATCGAGCTTATTTGTTTCAATATATTTTAAATTTTGAAACAATTTTTATAGAAATTTAATTGAGGACATTCTACTTTTTTATCTTATTACATAATCTATTAATTAAGTCTTAAATTAAAATTCTGTTAAAAAATAGATTCATTAATTAATAACTGTTTATGAAACTGTTTATGAGAAATTTATTTTTAATAATTTATAATTTCAAAATTATTAAACAAATATATATCAGTCAAAATAGAGGATCTAATTTTGTCATTTTTTTTTTTTTTTGGAAAAAAGGAAGAGATAAAGAAATCGTGCTTATTATATTGTAAAGATTATACTTTTCTTTATTTAACATTTAAATTTTATTAAAATATAATAAAATAGTGTCGCAATTCAAGATTTCATAAATCTAGTTCTTAAAAATATAAGCTCATTATATCCTGGAAAGGACTTGCCTAATTGACTTGCAGTTTTATACTTTTTTGAAACACTAAACATTAGTGCTTGACACAGAATATTTTTATAATGCTAAGTTTTCTGTTGCAGTCAAAGAACAAGCAAATTTTATAGTAAAAGATTACAATGTTTATTTTGATTCCTATTTTGTTCAAACATAGTACTTAAAAAACAGTTATGTTAAGCATTAAATTTATATTTCAATTTTACAACAGTTGTGTTATTTTAATTTCTGATAGTCATGGTAAACACCATTTTTATAAACATAATTTAGGAAAATTAAATAGTAACACCATTTTATAGTATTTTTTGATAAAATTAAAAATGTCAAATAAAAAAAAGTATGATCTTTACAAATGAAATAAACGCGATTTTTCTCTTTTCATTTTTTAACAAAAAGTTTGCAAAGTCAAGACTTATTTTTCTAATACATTAAAATAAATACTTTTTTAAACCTGTCATATATTCACAGACAAAAAGCTTTTAAAAAAATATGTAATTGATCTGCAATGATTTGCGCAAACTGCTCAAAATTATTATAGCTACAGTGACAATATTTTCTTCGAAAAAATAAAGGACAAAATTTTAAGGGTTTGTTCCTAATGTTTCTAAACCATTTTACGGTAGTTCGGAATTGAAGCATTTCAAAATTTTCTTATGTTGTATATCAAAATAAGGCAAATGTAATTTTCTAATAATTTTAAACTGGTTTGATTGCGTTAGAATAAATTTTTTAAATTTGAAATTGGTTTAATATAACAAAAAAAATGAAAACGGATCCAATTTGAATCTTAACTAAATATATAATTATATAAGAAAAATTATCTTTATGTATATATATTTATATTTTATACATTTTTAACAATAGTATTTATACATATATATTTTTTAACAAAAATAATGAGTTTTTTAATATATTCCTGAAAAAAATGTATTTGTTTTAAAGAATGATGATAATTGTTTAAAAAATCATAAAATTCTAAACAATTTCATAATTGCATTTTGTATAAATAATACCAGCTTCAAGAGTGTCAACTTCAAATTGAGTTTTTTCTCTACTCCAAATATTATTTG
This sequence comes from Solenopsis invicta, assembly GCF_016802725.1. NCBI lineage: Eukaryota > Metazoa > Arthropoda > Insecta > Hymenoptera > Formicidae > Solenopsis > Solenopsis invicta. The sequence goes on from NC_052671.1 coordinate 19,479,605, forward strand.
TTATTGATAACATTCTCTTAGTAGGAGCGTTTGAGTCAGAAAAATATAAACAAAATTCTATAATTTTTGAAACATTTTTTTCCTTTCAACAACCTCTAGTTAAATTAATCGAATAAATTCGCAAAAGTGCCAATAGTAATTCAATGTATCAGAATTAACTTCATTTTTCCTTTTCTGAGACAAACTGTGTTCAAATTAAGACTGTAATTTTGTAAATAAAGGACAAAATTGTAATATAAAGGATACAATTTTTAAAAAAAAGGACAAAATTGAGTTTTCAAAAAATGAATAAATCTAAAGGACAGCTACTTGAAATAAAGGACTGTCCCAGACTGTCCTTTGAAATAAAGGACGGATGGTCACCGTAATTATAGCATACCTATCGAAGATGTCATCGCAGAAATTTCATAAGCTCGTGAAGAGACGAATTTCATAATAGACACTTCGTGTGGGAGCGACTGACAGTCTCCTAAATCGTCAAATTGCTTTTTCTTCATAGTGTCTAATTTTCTATATATAATTATATATTATATAAAAATAAAGTAATCGTATAGAATGCTTGCTTCACTTCAAATTTTGATAAACATATACTCGATCGATGTGTTTTCACCCAAAACGAAAGAATCCAACAAAAACGCGGCGATCTGCCTCGCAAAGCGTTTATTACGCGATAAAATTCGAGACTTTAGAGGTTAAGATATCTGTCATAACGACGAAGCGTATAAAGGGCCTCGCACATGAAATACATAAGGGCTGCGTTCCGATATACACTGCAAGTACTGAAAATCTATAGTTCATGTTACGTATACTATAGATTTTCAGTACTGGCAGTGAATTTCGGAACGCAGCCAACATAACATAAGCACAACATAAGACCGATAGACCAATGAGTATCCAGCATAAAGTCGCCATATTGATTTACATAAGATTCCCATTGGTCCAGAGGCCTTATGCTACGCTTATGCTCTTATGCATTTCATGTGCGAGGCCCTTAAGCCTGTCGCACATGAAATGCATAACAAAGCATAAGCGTAGCATAAGGTCTCTGGACCAATGGGAATCTTATGTAAATCAATATGGCGACTTTAGGCTGGATGCTCATTGGCCCATCGGTCTGATGTTATGCTTGTGTTACGTTATGTATTACATGTGCGAGGCCCTTTAAAGGGTCTCGCAGGGTCTCGCACATAATGGGTGCTTTCCAACAAGAGTGCCACAGTGTGACACAGTGTCATACAGAGAGACATGGTGTAACACAGTTGTGTAGTCTAAAGCCTGTTCTACAATAGCATAAACACAAGACCGTAAGGTTGTAAGGCATGGTTTTAAGAGCTCGTAAGCGAATGAAAAATTTTCATTTCTTACGTTACAACCTTACGGTCTTGTGTTTACTGCTATTGTAGAACAGGCATTAAGGGCCTCGCACATAAAATGCATAACATAACATAAGCACAACATAAGACCAATGGGCCAATGAGCATTCAGCATAAAGTCGCCATATTGATTTATATAACATTTTCATTGGTCCGTCGGTTTTATGTTGTGCTTATGTTATGTTATGCATTTCATGTGCGAGGCCCTTAAATGGAACAGATAAGTTACCAAACACGGTCACTAGAGTGCGTAAAAGACTGACTTAGTAAAATACACAAGGGGTCGATCATGAAACTTTTTCCCTATGGCGGAAACGTGAAAAGTGAAAATCTTTACCATTGAATTTAATGGAAAAATTTTTCACTTTTCACGTTTCCGCCTTAGGGAAAGTTTCATGATCGACCCCCAGATTCGAATTGAATCAGAAATCTATCCGTAGAAAATCCAGACCCGTTAAAGAAGGAATTTTACATTATCCAACGTAGGAATAACTTCTTTACAATGCCGACAAAGGAATAAACATGCAAATTAATCCGATAAAATACGCATGAATAATGAATAATCAACGAATGCATTGTTTCTTAGGCTTACAATTCTTTAAATAAAAATAATGAATATTGATTTCCATCTAAGAATTCTGGGTCTGGTACTTTATTTTCGAACACGAAACATTTTTAGTAAAAATATAAGTCCATTGTGCTAATTTAAAAATGTAGTATGTAAAGAAACGAAAAGTTCAAACTATAATTTTAATTTTGTATGTTAAGGCAACAAAACATAACTGAACATGGGTTTGTTCTAGTTGCTTGAAATCCCCAAAAATTTTTGCACTCGAGATGAGATAAATATATATTCGATCGTAAGAAAAAGAGAGACGACAAAGAAATTAATTCAAAAAGGGCAGCAACACGAACAGGCCTCATGACTAAAATGTACCAGTACCACACTTGAAAAAATAATTTATTTGCCCGATGTATTGGCACTATTGATGGCTGACATAGGCTGTGTTCCACCTCAGTGAAGTTAGCCGAGCAACTTCAACGTATCGAACTTTAATTAATTGCATTCGTTTGGTGGTCGTTTGGTGGTCTTTGGTAGTCTAGTCCGATCGTTTGGTGGTTAGTCGTTTTCCTGTAAAATAAAGAAGTAATTTTCGGTGTGAAGTTAGCCGGACAATTTTTATTTTTTAACCGATTTAACTCGAACAGGGCTCATTCGACGCGGAATCGTTTGGTGGTCACGAATATCGCGATAAAAACGTTTGGTGGTCAATCGTTTTCCCGGAAAATAGAAAAAACCGTACGCTCACGCCATGGGTTGCATGAAAACGTGACCTAAGCTGTGTAATTTGGTGGATAAATATTATTTTTCGACCGATTTAACTCAAACGGGGGTCATTCGACGCGGAATCGTTTGGTGGTCAACTGTTTTGTTGAAAAATATATGTACAAAACCCATATGCCCACTTTTTTGTTCATAAACGATTTGAACAAAAAAGTGGGCATATGGGTTTTGTAAATTCAAAAAATGAACTTAATGTTATATTTATTTATTTGAACAATGCAGATATTTCTTGATATAAAAATATGTAAAAATAATTTCAAAAAAGCTTATTTATAATACAATAGTAAAAAACTATCTCTATAAACATTTTAATATATATAATAGAATATGCAAAAAGAATAAGTAATACTTACTTATGAAACGTAACATTTTCAGTTTTTTTGCTTGTACAGCCACACACACAACAACTCACCATTTTTTAATAATAATTTTGATAATTTTTAAAATTACGAATAAACTTTGGAGTATAGGCTATATCATGGTAGAAATGAGGTTGTGAACGACTATTGCAAAAGCAATCGGCAATCTAGAAAAATTCCCATATTTACTGAAGTTACTAGAAGGCTTCTTCCGTTTCAAGCGTAACCATGCGATTCTCGCCAAATGCTCCTTCCTGGGGGTCTATCATGTAACATTTCCCCTAGGGCGGAAACATGAAAAGTGAAAAGTTTCACGTGAAATGCACGATCATGTACACCCAAGGACTTTGATTCTGTCCATGGGGAAATTTTCCAAACTGAGAAGTCACCACTTTCTACATACTCGCAGTTCATGGTTAATGAAACGACTAGAGCTTATTGGTCGTTACGTTAATCATGAACTGTAAGTATGTAGAAAAATAGCGACTTCTTAGTTTGGAAAATTTCCCCATGGACAGAATCAAAGTCGCTGGGTGTACACCCAAGGATTTGATTCTGTCCATGGGGAAATTTTTCAAACTGAGAAGTCATCACTTTCTACATACTCGCAGTTCATGATTAATGAAACAACTAGAGCTTATTGGCCGTTACGTTAATCATAAACTGTAAATATGTAGAAAGATAGCGACTTCTCAGTTTGGAAAATTTCCCCATGGACAGAATTAAAGTCCTTGGGTGTACATACGATTCCACGGAATCATGCATGGCTGCGTTCAGATTCCCCACCCGAGTGCACCCAGGCACCTAAAGAGCGTTCAGATTCCTTTAGAGTGCCCCTACCGGACATTAGGTGGGTCGTTCACTTTATCACTCTGTCTATCCCGAGAGAGTGGAAAAACCACATGGGTCCTTGAGCCGGGTGAAACGGGTGGGTGACGTAAAGGTGCGTTCCAAAATGTATCGCTATAAAAATTTCTATATATTTGTGATAAAGCTCGTATATTTAAAACAAATTTAAAATAAAAAAATAAATTTAATTTAAAATATTATAGTAAATAAAAATTAAAATGTATAAATATAATAAAGAAAAACGTTAATAACCAAGTAAAGTTTAAACGTTTTGTTTATTATTCTGTTTATGTAATTACAGATTAATAAATATTAATCTTTTATTCTATTAACGTAAGGTTTCTTGGTCTACAGTCTCACAAAACTGTTATATAAATATTTATATTTGAGATTAGTATGTTAAAGATTTTTAGTATTATTAAATATTTTCTGATACTAATAAAATATACTGTTTGTTTTCTGTTCCTGAACTCCCTGAATTAGTGTGCACTTAAAGTGAAATAGATATATATTTGAAAGTTAGTGAAAACAAGAAGGAACGTTCCAGTGCAGTCTAGTACAGGAATAGAAAACAAGCCTATACATATAATAGATGATATGCGCAATATATATCTTCATCTAATTTGTTAAAATAAAAATTTATTTTTATTGTTTAAATTGATTCGTCCTATTCTACTAACATTTAATTTTCATCTACTTTAGTTATATTGATAAAAATATTCATAGTAAAATATTTATGTATTATCTTTATCGTTTATCTTAATTTATTATGTAATTTATTCTGAATCTGAGATATTTATGTTACTATTTCTCAGCGTTATTTGCTAAACACACCCAATGTTTGAGAGTGCGTTCAGATTCCATAAACCACTAGGGAGCTTTTCATTAGCTCCGCCCATTTACCCAGTCACCCAGAGATCACTCACCGGGTGGAGAATCTGAACGCAGCCCATGGTGGAAGTAACAAGGTGTGCTATCTTCTCGGACGAATTTTCGTCACATTCTGCGCAGCACCAAGTTTCCGCCATCTTGCAAAATCACCATTGCCAACCAATAGCAACGCGACGATAAAAGTAAACGAAATAGTGTCACGGTATACACAGGTTATACACAATTTTATAATGCCGTCGTGTTCTTTCAAAAACTGTAAAAATACGTCGCGAAATAAAAAAAATGTAAGCTATTTTTCATTTCCAAAAAATCAAGAAATGATTGCGAAATGGAAAATACTTTGCAAAGAAAACGTCAACCCAAACAACGGTATGTATATAATACTGACAGGTGATAAATGGAATTTAACAAATTAAAAATTATAAAATATAATAAAATTGATGAAATACATTATTTAAAATTTGTTTATCTAGCTCGGGTTTGTTCCCAACATTTCCATTCTTCACAATTCAAAGATCGATCGTGGCTACTTGGGCTACTACCTAACTATAGCCCTGTGAAATCTCGGAAATTGAAACTTGATGCAATTCCAATGGAATTTGTAGAGGACAATACAACAACTGTGGTGGAGAAGGATTTGAGTATGTATATAGACATTACTTCTATTGATGTGAATAGATTTATGTTTTAAGTGATTATATATTAATAATGTATAAATAATACTCCTGTCTTCCATACAATATATTAAATATACTTTCAGGAACAGAAGTAAGAGAATGTACACACGTTGCTACAGACTGTGTTGCATCGAGCTCTGAGAGTTTTGTGATATCAACGCTTGCAAATGAAGTCACATTAAGCTTCACAAATGAAGAAGCATCATGCTCTCTGACTCAAGTCGCATCGAGCTCTGAGACTCCAGATACACCAAGCTCTGCGAATCCAGTTGCATCATGCTCTACAAGTACAAGCAGTGATAACTTTAGTACGTCCTTCTATTATGATTTTTTTGTTGGTTAGATTTCTATAACTTAACTTAACTAAATTTTTAGCAAAGTTATATTTATTTATTTTTATATTTCCTTATCGTGAAGGTTCAATACAAATTCCTTTCAATCAAGATGATATACAAAAACTGATACGGGAAAATGCAGACTTGGTTCGCCAAAATAAAATTCTTCAAAATAAAGTTCTTCAATTGGATCAGATTAATAAACTACATGAGAAAGAGATGAAGAATATTAATAAAGGACACGAGCAATAGATGAAAAACAAATTGCAAGAGATGCTAAGTCCTTTTTTTACACCTGGACAAGTTAAACGCTTAATGAATCCCATGCAGAAGTTAACCCGTTGGTCTTCAGAGGATATTGCAGCTGCAATATCATTAAGAAGCGTAAGCCCGAAAGCTTACAGATATTTGCGAAAAAACAAAAAGATTCCCCTTCCAGCACTGTCAACCCTCCGAAAGTGGGTAGCATCATTCAACCTTGATGAAGGAATTCTTACTGACGTCTTGCTGATTATGAAATATAAAGGTGAAAACATGACAGAGTTCGAGAAGGCAACAGTGATCTGTTTTGACAAAATTCATTTGTCAAATCAAATGGCAATTGAAAGAAGGAGAGAGTTATTGGCCCTCATAAAAAATGCCAAGTCGTTATGGCTCGTGGGTTATTCAAAAAATGGAAACAGCCTGTCTTCTACAATTTTGACCAAGATCTCACCAAAGAATTATTATTTAAAATAATTGTCCAATTGTATAACAGTGGCTATACTGTGTTCGGAATGACTTGTGATCTGGGACCATCAAATCAAAATTTAATAAAACAATTAAAAAGTAATATAATGGAAAATGAGGATGAAACATACTTTGAGCATCCGTGCGATGAAAATGTAAAGATCCACGTTTTTGTCGATGCTCCTCATTTAATGAAATTACTTCGAAATCATTTTTTTGATTCCGGATTACATGTAGATGGGCATTTTGTGACTTCGGCAGCCTTGGAAAGGTTACTTCAAATTAACAGTGGGGATTTGAAAATTGCATTCAAGCTGTCGCGTAGTCATTTAGACGTCAAAGGAACGCAACGACAAAATGTGAAACTCGCAACCCAAATTTTTTCTGCGACAAATGCATCTGCAATTGAATGGTGCGGTTCGCGAGGATTCATGGATAATTATCCAGAATGGGTTGCAACTGCTACTTTATTAAAAATGTATAACGATTGGTTCGATATTTTTAATAGCGTTTCTAAATACGGAAATAATCCTGGACAAAATGGATATGGTGTTGATCTTGTGCAGCAAAATAATATTCTTGCCAAAGTCACGTCAACAACTAAACATATGAAAGTTGGTAATCGACAGGCTTTGCTTCCTTTTCAAAAAGGAATTATCATATGTAATTCGTCATTACGAAACCTGTACTATGATTTAAAGAAGAAATTCAATTCAGAAATGTCATATGTAATTACAAGTCGATTGAACCAAGACGGTTCAACCAAATGGAAAATCTTTTCTCGTACATACGATCAATGGGAGCAACAAATAATAGGCCCACGGCATTAGATATTCGCTACAGACTGCGGTGGTATATATTGGGAAAGCATTCAACGGACTTCTTCACACAAGGAAGCAATACCATCGCTTATGACTCAAGCATGGACGAAACGTGTCTTACTAGTGGCATTGATTTTGACTCGAACGTAATGTCACCGACCGACGATGATGTTGAGGGTAACATTGGTAGTATCGCTAATTTTCAAAACGATTTACCTGATGATTGTGAATCATATACTTTTAATGAAGAAAATGCTGATTGTGGTAAGTTTGTATCTTAATGATAATTATTACACTTTGTAACAACCTGTGTTTTGTCCGAGCGCGGACGAGCTCAGGGAAGCCAGGGCTCGAAGGAAGGTTGCCGGGTTAATTAATTCCGAGATCGGACGTGCGTTTAATGAGAAACTACTTTATTTGAGATACAATACTGACAAATATGCGCACGTAGTTCGGGGATACACGCGGTGTATCCGCGACGGTACGGTGACGCGATTGCACAATAATAAGACGCGGTATTTACAGAACGGGGATCTATTTACATGCTCTCGGTCGCTCGCACTCGGCCTGCGGCCGGTATGAGAGAGCGCACGATAGCGCGGTCTCGCTCGCTTGGTTCGGTGTCGTCGCGAGGGTTCCACGATGTTTACGTCGTTGCCGGCTTTGTTGATCCACGACGCGCGCGGGTCGGGATGCCCTACGTTGGAAGCCGCGCTGTTGTTCTGCGAATTCGCGACAGGTGCGCGGCGGGATTCCCTTAGTAGGGAATCCTCGACGTGAGTCGGTGCCGGCTGCCTCGAGATCTCTCGATGGAGGCAGAGATCTCTCTACCCCCTTGGTGGCAGTCGTTACCGCGGACTCTCGGACGTAGATGGGTTTGAGGGAATCGTTGAGATCTCTCAACGGTGGCAGAGCTCGCTCTACCACTCGGATTCCCTAGGTGCCGGGAAAGCGGGATCGGAAATCGCCGAGATCTCTCGGCGGTGACAGAGCTCACTCTACCACGCGGATTTCCTGGGTCTGGCTCGGAGGCTGGACCGGAGAAGAGTCGATCTCTCTGCGAGATCGTCCGCCTTTTATACCCCGATCTCGGAGAGTCGGGGATGTTCGAGTGGAGTTCGGTTCTTCTCGGAATACAGCATCCCCGCTGCTCCGAGATCGATCCGGTATCGCGCTCTCGCTTGAGCGTACGCCTCTCTATCGCTCCAACGCCAGGAGCATGCGAATCCGTGCGCGTGCGCGCGGACTTCGGGCGTTTAACGGCGTGCTTGTCGGACCGTTCGCGCGCGCGTGTGTAAGGCGATTATCGGCGCGTAGCGCCTGTTCGTCTGTCCGGCGGGTGTTCGGCCGGACAGGGGAGCGGTTCGTGGTCCCCGGGGGAACGATGCGGAGGTGCATCGTTACAACACCCCCTTCCCAGAAGGCCTGAATCTAGGGGCCTTGGTCGAGTCGCTCGGGCTGGCGTTGCGACTTCTCCTTACAGGAGCGGAGTTGGCCGTTTCCGTTGAACCGCAGATGCCATCTGCGGTTCCCTAGCCGGGGCTTGTATTGTCGGCTGACGTGTACCGCGAAGTGCGGTACTTCGACAGTTATGCCGGGTTCTACCTCCACCGGTATTGGTGGTGGAGGCAGCGGGCCCATTACTCGGAGCGGTTCCAGAGTTGGTCTGGGTCTGGTCGGGGGCTCCCTCAACGGCGGCAGTCGCTGGGGCGGCGGCGGCGGTGATATCGTCAGCCACGTCTGTTTGGCCCTGTTTCGGCGATCGGATGGCTGCCGGAGTTGTCCGTTTCGCATGCCGGCGATTGCGGCGGAGCGTTGCGGCGGTGGTTCGGTCTCCCTGCCGGTGGAGGGTTTCGGTCGTCCAGATGACCCGTCCAATCCTGGCCGTTCGGGGTCGTAGCGCTCGACGTCGGCCTCCCCCAGGAGGTCGTCGATAGCTTGGAGTAATTCTGCGTCGCTGTGCTCCATCGTGCAGTTTCCCGCAAAGTGAGCAATCGTTCCGAAATTTCGTCGGACGAAGCGTTGTTCGGACGTAGGTGCCTCGTGTTTTTGTTTTCTCGGTGCGTCCTTCTCAGTCGCTCTCGGTGCCGGTATCGGCGCTGTCATTCTCGTCGTTGGGGTCCGGGGGGGGAGCCAGCTTGAGGTCCTGTATGTGGACGTGACGGTACCACTTCCCCCGGTCATCGCGGAGATCGACGATGACCGGTGATATGATTCGCCGAATTTCGAACGGTCCAACGTACTTCGGCGCGAGTTTGGCGTTAAATGCGTCCGCGCGTCGGGAGAGGGGGTGGTCGCGCTTCCATACCCGCTCCCCGACTCTCGTTGCCCATGTCCTACGCCGTAAGTTATAATAGCGCTCCTGGCGCTGGAATGCTCCGGCTAATCGTATACGCACAAGCTCGTACGTTTCTCGGAGCCGTTTCTGCAGCGCGCACGGTGTATCGGCGTGATCCGCGTTCACGCGCTCCTCGGGTCGCCGTAGCTCGCGGCCGTGATTCAGGAACGCCGGCGTATGCCCGGTTGCGTCGTGGGTTGCCGTGTTGTAGGCGAACTGAAGTTCGTGTAAATGTTCGTCCCACCGCCGGTGCCGTTTCTGGACGTATTGCGCGATCATAGTTTTTACCGTGCGGTTGGTCCGTTCGACCGGGTTACAATGCGGTGCATACGCCGGCGTTAGTCGGTGGCGGATTTGTAGGTCGCGTAGAGGCGTGAGGAGCTGCGTGAGGAGCGCGGAACGGAGTTGCGTGCCGTTATCGGATAGTACTTGTAACAAACCGCCTTTCCGCTCCCCCCTCGGACCATCCACGGTTCCGGGCTATCCGGCCGAACAACCGCCGGACAGCAGAAACTTGGCGCCGAAAATACACTCAAATACCGGCGTAGCGCGCGTTGACACATCCGCACGTGAGATCTACGTGACAGATCTCCGCGCGCACGCGCTCGACCGCCGGACCGATCTCGAGCGGCGGGGAGACCCCCACCGATTCCGTACCGTTCCGTACCCCCGCACCGTCCCTGCTCTCGAGATTCGGGTATATAAGCGCCGCCGCTCCGAGAGTCGAGCGGTCTTCTTCTCCGTCCACTCTCCTGTCCGTGGAAGAAGCCCTCCTAGCGCTCACCCGGGAGTTAAGAGCCTTAGCTTCCGCCAAGAAGTCTTGGCAAGAGCCGTCCGCCTCCCGACACCGCCGATAGAAACGGGCTCAAGTCCACCTTGGGCTCCACCAGGAGATCCTGATCGGCAATTCCCGATCCGCCGTCCCCGCTAGGGTATCGACTCACGACCTGGGGTGTGGAGTTCCGCGCCTCTACCAAGGGCTCTTGGCGTGAGTCGATCACCACCGCCGAACATCGCGGTATTAACCGCTTTGCGACGGGAATCGCGATCCGCGTACGGTCGCACCGCGCGCGTCATTCACGGCCGTGGCCACGGCCTTCGGCAAGGCCACGGTCTGCGCGCGTCAACACCGGCTTCGAGTTCTCGGAAAACTCGAGGCCGGAATTCCGCGAACCGAGTCGTGTCAATAGATCTATTCCGATACCGCGGCAAACACCGGCTGTAGATACCATTCGTCCGTCCGCGCGTTCCGTTTCTCGTCTGTCCGTCCGCGCGTATCCTGTAAGCTTTGTTGCGTCCGTCCGAGCGTCACCGCCATCCGTCCGTCCGCGCGTCGTGGCCACGCCACTCCACATGTACATAGTTTACCGCGAAATAAACGCACTGTTATATATACCATCAAAACAACCAAGTCTAGTTCTCTCGGCGACCTCACTCCGCGTCCTAGTCCGTCCGCACTCGCACCGCCCCGTGCGCGGAAAAAGACGGGTCGTTACATGGCGCCCGAACAGGGACCGTTTCCGTTTCCGACCGCGGAGAACTAGACCCGTACCAATCCGATGCCGCGGAGCTGGATATATCATATCGACCGCGCTGAACTGCTCCGACAACTACATCACGCCGATCTCGCCACTGATGGGAACGTCAACGAGCTTCGCCGCCGACTTAGCGAATTCCTAGTGTTGCACCCCGAACACGCGCCGGCCGGAATCATGGCCGATCCGCCCGCGATTAACGTCACCGTACCGGAACCGACCGCATCGACCGAAAAAGACTCCCCCGCGAAAGTGATGAACCAGATCCGTAAATGGGGATGTCACTTCGACGGGAAGGACCCGGTGTCCTTTTTGGAACGCATCGACGAACTACAAGCCGAATACGGCTACGACGACGCGTTGCTCCTCCGCGGACTACCAGAGATGCTACGGGGAGACGCGCTCCTCTGGTACCGCAACAACCGTACCGCGTGGGGGACGTGGCAGGAGTTCCTCGGAGAATTCCGAGAGTACTACCTGCCGCGCCGTTACTTTTCTCAACTCCGGCGGGACATTCAAGCCCGAACGCAGGCTCCGGACGAGCCATACCGCAAGTACGCAACTGACGTACTCACAATGATGCGCCGCGCCGGGGGTTACGGAGAGGAGAATCAGCTCGACCTCCTCTACGACAACATGCACCCCCGGTATAAATTATACGTCCGCCGCGACGACGTTCACCGTGCCACCGAATTACTGCGGCGAGCCGAAGAGTTCGAGCACATTAGCTCGCAATGCCGCGAACGGCAACCCGCGTCAAAGCCGCCCGCGACTTCGGCTGCCATCGCCTACGACAAAGACACGTGCTGCTGGCGGTGTAAGCAGCGCGGTCACACGCGGTTCGAATGCCGCCGCGCGGCCCGCAAGTTTTGTTTCCAGTGCTGGAAAGACCATGTGTACACCCGCGATTGCCATCCGCCGCCGGGAAACGCCGCCAGGGCCGGGGGCACCGAGATCGCTCCCCGGTCCTCCGAATAAGATACAATCCGCGACCGCACGTCGACGTCCCTGTCGGGGACATCACGCTTACAGCCTTACTCGACTCGGGCTCCGAAGGCTCGTTTGTGAGCACCGACGCCGCCGAACGCCTCCGCGGGAAGGGGTACACGACGCTACCCGTGACCGGCCGAATCTACCTCGCGGACGGCTCCAGCAGGCCGGTCGAGACTTGCCTCGTGCTGCCGGTCGTATTCCCGGCACGCTCGTTCCGCCACGAATTCCGCGTGCTACCCGGACTCGACGTCGACATGTTGATCGGCGTCGATGTCATGGCCCGAGCCCGGATCACGATTCCTCCGCCGCCACTGCACCGGGAGGAAGACCGCGCGCCGCGGGACGCCGTCCGCCCGACAACCGTCGCCAGCACCGAACCCGCGGAAGACGCACGATTGCAGGCTTTCCTCGCCGAAGAACTGCCGAAGTTCGACCAGGTACGCCGACCGACCGACCGCGCGGAACACGTTATCCGCGTCAAGAACCATCCGCCGATTAAGCAGCGCTACCGTCCCCGAAATCCGGCGATGCAGGCGATCATCGACCACGAGGTCGACGAGATGATACGCGCCGGAGTTATCGAGCCGTCTCGCAGCGCATGGAGCTCGCCGATCGTCATCGTACGCAAGAAAGACGGAAAACCGCGGTTCTGTATAGATTTCCGCCGCGTGAACGAGGTGACGGAGCGCGACGCCTATCCGTTACCGCAGATACCCGCCACGCTCGACAAGCTGAGAGGCGCGCGTTACCTCTCGACGATCGACTTAATGAGCGGCTATTGGCAGATACCCCTGGCCCCGGCAAGCCGACCCGTTACCGCTTTTACCGTGCCGGGTCGGGGGTTGATGCAGTTTAAAGTGATGCCGTTTGGGCTTCACTCCGCGCCGGCTACCTTCCAGCGTCTGCTCGACGATGTCCTCGGACTCGAACTAGAACGGCGGGTTTTCGTCTACTTGGACGATATCATTGTCGTCACCAGAACGTTCGACGAGCACCTCGCCACGCTGCAAGAAGTTTTCCGCCGGTTGCGCGAAGCGCGACTCCGACCGAACACGGAGAAGTGCCGTTTCTGCACGGAGCGGCTAAAGTATCTCGGCCACGTGGTCGACCGCGACGGAATCCGGACCGATCCGGAGCAGACGGAGGCTATCATGGACTGGCCCGTGCCGCAGAACGTGCGGCAGTTCCTCGGCCTCGCGTCCTGGTACCGCCGTTTTATTCGGGACTTCGCAACCGTCGTCACCCCGCTCACCGCGCTCACACGTAAAAATGCCCGCTGGTCGTGGGGGGACCACGAGCAGACGGCCTTCGAGGCATTAAAAACGACCCTCACGTCCGCACCCGTGCTAGCCTGCCCGGATTTCGAGCGACAGTTCGTGCTGCAAACGGACGCGAGCACGACCGGACTGGGTGCCGTGCTCACCCAGTACTTCCCTGAGGGCGAGCGCGTCATCGCGTACGCGAGCCGAACGCTCAACAACGCCGAGCGCAACTACAGCGCGACCGAGCTTGAATGCCTCGCCGTACTCTGGGGAATCCGCCGAATGCGAGACTACCTTGAAGGTTACCGCTTCAAGGTAGTCACCGACCATCAGTCACTCCGGTGGCTGCAAAAGTTGGACTCACCGACCGGACGTTTAGGCCGCTGGGCCTTCAAACTGCGACAATTTGACTTCGAGGTGCAATACCGGAAAGGGTCGCTGAATAAGGTTGCGGACGCGCTCTCACGGCAAACGGCCGTTAACGCCGCCGCGAACACGGCTTGCGCGTGGTACCGAAAGTGGTGGGACATCGCCTCCACCACTCCAGACTCCGCCCCAGACTTCCGTATAGCGGACGGTCGCCTCTACCGACACGTGCTCCACACGCTGGATTTCACTGACGCGCCGAACGACGCACAGTGGAAGGAGTGCGTGCCGCGCGAAAACCGCACCGAGCTCCTCCAGCGGTACCACGACGCACCGACCGCCGGACATCTCGGAACCGCGAAAACGATCGCTCGCATTGCCCGCCACTTCTACTGGCCGGGCATGTTCCGCGATATCTCGCGCTACGTACGGCAGTGCCGAACCTGCCTGGCGCATAAACCGGAGCAACGGCGACCGGCCGGATTGCTCCACCCGACCGACGTGTCGCAGCCGTGGCAACACGTGACGATCGACCTGGTAGGGCCGCTTCCGCGATCGATCAAGGGGCATACATGGCTGTTGACAATGTAGGACCGGTTCACGAAGTGGCTGGAAATGCGAGCGCTTCGACGCGCTACCGTCGCGAACGTCACTACCGCGCTGACCGAAGCCGTCATCCTGCGACACGGCTGCCCGGAGGAGATTTGGTCAGATAACGGGACCCAGCTCCGCTCCGCGACCCTGACCGATTTACTGCGTGCGCTGCGAATCCGCCACCGTCTGGCGCCGGCGTACGCCCCGCACTGCAATCCGGTCGAGCGCACAAACCGAACCGTTAAAACGATGATCCGTCAATACCTAAACCGCGACCACCGTAAGTGGGACGAGAGCCTCGCCGAATTGCAGTTCGCGTACAACACCGCGACTCACGACGCGACGGGGCATACGCCGGCGTTCTTGAACCACGGCCATGAGTTGCGACGACCGGAGGAACGCGCGCCGGCCGGCACTCCGCAACGACCGCACGCGTTGCAGCGCCGGCTACGCGAAACGTACGAGCTCGTCCGCATCAAGCTGGCACGCGCGTTCCAACGGCAGCAACAATATTATGATCTGCGTCGGAGAGAATGGCGACCGAAACGGGGAGACTGGGTTTGGAAGCGAGACCACCCCCTCTCCCGTCGTGCGGATGCGTTCAACGCGAAACTCGCGCCGAAATATATTGGGCCACTGGAGGTACGCCGCATCATCTCGCCGGTAATCTACGACCTCCGAAGCGCGGGGGGCAAGTGGTACCGGCACATCCATGTCCAGGACCTCAAGCCGGCCCCCGCTCCGACCGAATCCGACACCGACGACGACGACGACAACGCGGCATGCGGCGCGCTCGTGACTCGGCCGTCGAGCCGAGCGACGCTCCGGCAAGAGCAACACGGTAGCACGGCCACGGCACGTGAACAAATACCGACGACAAGCGCGCGCACCGGTAGCTGGAATTCGCGCGCGGATACCAGGAACCGACCGGCTCATTCTCAGAAGAGATATGGAGCACGACGGTGTCCTCGCCGAGATCGCCGAGCTGCTAGGCGAAGCTCCGGAGCCGTACGACCCGGCACGGCCCGGAATGGAACGACCGACAAGACCGAGACCGCCACCGGACCGAGACGATACCACCGTGGCCGCTACCCGTCCGAGCCAGCCGACACCGCCGAGCCGTGCGTGCAAAGCGGCCCCGATACCGTGGCTCCGAGGGCCTCCACCGCCGGTCCCACAGGTCATCTTACCGCGGGGACACCGGCCGCAACTGACGCTCAAACTCGACCGGGTCATGGGACCCGCACCGCCGCCACCGATCACCGTGGAGGTCACTCCCGGCACCGTCGTGGACGTACCGTACTTTGCGGTCCACGTCAGTCGCGCCTACACCGCGAGAATAAGAAACCGCCGCTGGAGATTGCGGTTCGACCGGGCGGGACGCCTCCGCTCCAGCAAGGAAATACGGCCCGCCACCGAAGGACCGGAAAAATAAGATGCATTTAGGCCTCTGGATTCAGGCCTACTCGAAGGGAGGGGTGGTGTAACAAACCGCCTTTCCGCTCCCCCCTCGGACCGTCCATCGTTCCGGGCTGTCCGGCCGAACAACCGCCGGACAGCAGAAACCTGGCGCATAGCGCCGAAAATACACTCAGATACCGGCGTAGCGCGCGTTGACGCATCCGCACGTGAGATCTGCGTGACAGATCTCCGCGCGCACGCGCTCGACCGGAGTGGCGACCGCCGGACCGATCTCGAGCGGCGGGGAGACCCCCACCGACTCCGTGCCGTTCCGTACCCCCGCACCGTCCCTGCTCTCGAGATTCGGGTATATAAGCGCCGCCGCTCCGAGAGTCGAGCGGTCTTCTTCTCCGTCCACTCTCCTGTCCGTGGAAGAAGCCCTCCTAGCGCTCACCCGGGAGTTAAGAGCCTTAGCTTCCGCCAAGAAGTCTTGGCAAGAGCCGTCCGCCTCCCGACACCGCCGATAGAAACGGGCTCAAGTCCACCTTGGGCTCCACCAGGAGATCCTGGTCGGCAATTCCCGATCCGCCGTCCCCGCTAGGGTATCGACTCACGAACTGGGGTGTGGAGTTCCGCGCCTCTACCAAGGGCTCTTGGCGTGAGTCGATCACCACCGCCGAACATCGCGGTATTAACCGTTTCGCGACGGGAATCGCGATCCGCGTACGGTCGCACCGCGCGCGTCATTCACGGCCGTGGCCACGGCCTTCGGCAAGGCCACGGTCTGCGCGCGTCAACACCGGCTTCGAGTTTTCGGAAAACTCGAGGCCGGAATTCCGCGAACCGAGTCATGTCAATAGATCTATTCCGATACCGCGGCAAACACCGGCTGTAGATACCATTCGTCCGTCCGCGCGTTCCGTTTCTCGTCTGTCCGTCCGCGCGTATCCTGTAAGCTTTGTTGCGTCTGTCCGAGCGTCACCGCCATCCGTCCGTCCGCGCGTCGTGGCCACGCCACTCCACATGTACATAGTTAACCGCGAAATAAACGCACTGTTATATACCATCAAAACAACCAAGTCTAGTTCTCTCGGCGACCTCACTCCGCGTCCTAGTCCGTCCGCACTCGCACCGCCCCGTGCGCGGAAAAAGACGGGTCGTTACATACTTCTTCCGGGCAGCCGTGCCGGAGAATAATCGCCTCGGTAAGCGCGCGTGTAACGTTTGCCGCGGTGGCTCGTCGGAGCGCGCGCATTTCGAGCCACTTCGTGAAACGGTCCTGCATGGTGAAGAGCCAGATATGCCCCCCCGAGGATCGTGGCAGCGGTCCTACGAGGTCGATGGCGACTTGTTGCCACGGCCTGGTTACTGCAGTCGGGTGGAGGAGGTCAGCCGGTCGCTGTTGCTCTGCCTTGTATGCGAGGCATTGCGGACATTGCCGTACGTGCCGAGCAATGTCCCGGAACATTCCCGGCCAGTAATAGCGTGCGGCGATTCGGGCTATCGTTTTCGCGATACCGAAATGCCCCGCGGTAGGCGCGTCGTGGTAACGGCGTAGAATCTCCTCCCGGTTCTCTTTCGGTACGCATTCTTTCCATTGTGCGTCTGGAGGGATATCGCTCAGGTCGAGGCTGTGCAATAAGTGGCGGAGCAGGCGGTCCCCTTCGATACGATAGTCCGGTACGGTCTGGGGCGCTGTGTCGACGCGTTGCCACATCCGTCGGAACCAGGTGCATCGCGGTTGCGCGACGGCGTTTACGTTGCCTCGGCGGGATAGCGCGTCGGCGACTTTATTCAGGGAGCCCTTTCGGTACTGCACCTCAAAGTCATATTGCTGCAGTTCGAATGCCCACCGGCCGAGGCGGCCGGCCGGTGAGTCTAACTTTTGCAGCCATTTCAGTGACTGGTGATCGGTAATCACCTTGAACCGGTACCCCTCCAGATAGTCGCGCATCCTTCGGATGCCCCATACCACGGCCAGGCACTCGAGTTCCGTCGCGCTATAATTCCGCTCGGCGGAGTTCAAGGTGCGGCTGGCGTACGCGATAACTCGCTCGCCTTCCGGAAAGTACTGCGTGAGCACGGCCCCCAGCCCCGTAGCGCTTGCGTCTGTTTGCAAGACGAACTGCCTCTCAAAGTCGGGGCATGCGAGGACCGGCGCGGTAGTCAGCGTGGTCTTAAGACCTTCGAACGCTTGCTGTTCGTCTTCCCCCCACGTCCAGGGGGCGTTTTTCTTAGTTAGCGCGGTTAGCGGAGTCGCGAGGGTGGCAAAGTTTTTTATGAATCGCCTATACCAGGAGGCGAGGCCGATGAATTGCCGCACTTGGCGCACATTTTGCGGTGTCGGCCATTTCACGATCGCGTCGGTCTTTTCAGGGTCGGTTCGTATGCCGGTGTGGTCGACTACGTGGCCCAAGTACTTGATGCGATTTACGCAAAATTTGCACTTGTCCGGGTTCAGGCGGAGGCGAGCGTCGCGTAAGTGGCGGAATACCTCGCGAAGCGTGTCGAGGTGCTCGTCAAAAGTGCGGCTGGCGATGATGATATCGTCGAGGTAGACGAATACCTGCGGTTCTAGTTCGGGTCCCAGTACGGTATCTAGTAAGCGTTGAAAGGTAGCGGGTGCGGAGTGCAAGCCGAACGGCATCACGCGGAACTGCATCAGTCCGCGCCCCGGGACAGTAAACGCGGTAATCGGCCGGCTAGCTGCGGACAGTGGCACTTGCCAGTAGCCGCTCTCCAGATCGAGCGTGCTTAGGTATCGTGCGCCGCGTAGTTTGTCTAGAGTCGCGGGGATCTGCGGCAGCGGGTGCACGTCCGGTTCCGTGACTTCGTTAACGCGGCGGAAGTCAATGCAAAACCTATGTTTGCCGTCTTTTTTTTTACGATTACGATCGGGGAGCTCCAAGCGCTGTGGGATGGCTCAATCACTCCCTCCCGTAGCATTCGATCGACCTCTGCGTCGATGATGGTTTGCATTGCCAGGTTACGCGGGCGGTAGCGTTGTTTGATCGGGGGCCCCCCTTTTGTCCGGATGACGTGTTCGACGCGGTCGGTGGGTCCGCGCACGTGTCGGAAGCGTGGTAGCTCCTCGGCTAGGAACGTTCGGAGGCGGGCGTCCGCCTGCGTGTCCTCCTCGGCGGAGGCCGTGATCTCCTCCGAGCGCGCGTTTCGGGCGACGTGGTTCGTCTTCAGCGGCGGCGGGGGGACCGATAGTTGGGCGAGCGCGAGCACGTCGACGCCGATGAGCGCGTCAACGTCGAGTCCGGACATTACCTGTACCCGGTGTTCGAATGCTCGCCCGCCTAGGCGAATCGGGAGGATGAAGTGCTCGGATCGGTGTGTTCGTGCCGTCGGCTAGCCGAACTTGGCCGGTCGCTGGCCGCGCGCGGAATCCCTGGCGTACGAGGCGATCGGCCGCCTCTGGATTGATGAATGTTGCTTCGGAACCGGAGTCGAGGAGGGCGGTGAGTCGGACCGGTCCTACGTCGAGTTGAATGTGCGGTCGCGGGGTGTATTCTATGCGGAGGGCCGAGGCGTTTCCGCGACTTCCTCGGCCCGGCTGGCGTTTCCCGGTGGCGGGTGGCAGTCCCGTGTGAAGACGCCGTCTTTGCCGCACTGGGAGCAGAACTTTTTCGCGATACGACGGCAGTCAAACCGGGTGTGTCCCCTCTGCTTGCATCGCCAGCAGCACTCGTTGCGGTCGTGCGCGGTCGCGGCGGCGGACGGTTTGGTCGCTTTCTGGCGTTCGGTACATTGAGCACTGATGTCCTCGTACTCCTCGGCCCGGCGGAGGAGGTCGGCAGCGCGGGATATACCGTCGCGCGGGATGTACAGTTTGTACCGCGGGTGCATGCCGTCGTAGAGTATGTCAATTTGTTCGTCGTTATCGTATCCGCCCGCGCGCCGCATCATAGTGAGTACGTCGGTCGCAAATTTGCGGTACGGCTCTTCGATCCCCTGAGTTCGGGCTTGGATATCGCGCTTTAGTCTCGCGATGTACCGGCGCGGAAAGAAGTATTCGCGGAAGTTCCCCCCAAGAAATTCCCCCCAAGAGTGCCAGGCCGTGCGGTTGTTTCGATACCATAACAGTGCCTCCCCGCGGAGCAGTTCGGGCAGTCCGCGCAGGAGTTGCTCCCCTGTGTATCCGTATTCCAATTGCAACTCCTCGACACGCTCAAGGAAGGAGGCGGGATCTTTACCGTCAAAATTACACCCCCACTTGCGTATCTGGTTCATCATCGCGGCAGGATCGCTACTGGCCCGCGGAGTTTCGACCTGGATCGTGACCGGGTCTGGCATGGCTGGCGGCGGAATGTACTCGGGGTGCGACACGACGTAGTCGCGTAGACGTTGGCGTAGTTCGGCTACGCTTCCGACGGGATTGAGGCGGAGGCTCTCTAATGTGCGGACTAGTTCGTGTCGTTGGATATTGTATATCCACGCAAGCGGCATCACCGATCTCGGAATCAATTCACGGATGTCGGAACTGGTCCCTGTTCGGGCGCCATGTAACAACCTGTGTTTTGTCCGAGTGCGGACGAGCTCAGGGAAGCCAGGGCTCGAAGGAAGGTTGCCGGGTTAATTAATTCCGAGATCGGACGTGCGTTTAATGAGAAACTACTTTATTTGAAATACAATACTGACAAATATGCGCACGTAGTTCGGGGATACACGCGGTGTATCCGCGACGGTACGGTGACGCGATTGCACCATAATAAGACGCGGTATTTACAGAACGGGGATCTATTTACATGCTCTCGGTCGCTCGCACTCGGCCTGCGGCCGGTATGAGAGAGCGCACGATAGCGCGGTATCGCTCGCTTGGTTCGGTGTCGTCGCGAGGGTTCCACGATGTTTACGTCGTCGCCGGCTTTGTTGATCCGCGACGCGCGCGGGTCGGGATGCCCTACGTTGGAAGCCGCGCTGTTGTTCCGCGAATTCGCGACAGGTGCGCGGCGGGATTCTCTTAGTAGGGAATCCCCGACGTGAGTCGGTGCCGGCTGCCTCGAGATCTCTCGATGGAGGCAGAGATCTCTCTACCCCCTTGGTGGCAGTCGTTACCGCGGACTCTCGGACGTAGATGGGTTTGAGGGAATCGTTGAGATCTCTCAACGGTGGCAGAGCTCGCTCTACCACTCGGATTCCCTAGGTGCTGGGAAAGCGGAATCGGAAATCGCCGAGATCTCTCGGCGGTGACAGAGCTCACTCTACCACGCGGATTTCCTGGGTCTGGCTCGGAGGCTGGACCGGAGAAGAGTCGATCTCTCTGCGAGATCGTCCGCCTTTTATACCCCGATCTCGGAGAGTCGGGGATGTTCGAGCGGAGTTCGGTTCTTCTCGGAATACGAGGTGTGTTCAAAAAGTATCGCGAATTTTGAATTTTCGCGGGTTACGTATATTCGAATTTCGATCTTTTTGTGGCGTTATGTTGGTACTCATGTCTCTCACTTATGCCGACAAGCTCAGCCATTTTGAATGTTCACTTAATTGTTGACAGCTGCTTTGCTTGCACGTGTTTTGGATCGTCTTCGATTTTTACCTATTCAAAAAAATGGATCAAAGAACCTGTATCAAATTTTGTGTGAAAAACGAAATTAAGTGCGCGGATGCATTCCGAATGTTGACTGTGGCATACGGAGAAGCTACCTTGGACCGAAGCAACGTTTATCGGTGGTACAAAATGTTCTCAGAAGGCCGAGAAGATGTGAACGACGAAGAGCGTGCCGGACGCCCGAGCACTTCAACAACAGACGAAAAACTTAATGAAGTGGAGAAAATGGTATTGGCCAATCGTCGAATCACCGTTAGAGAAGTTGCTGAGGACCTAAACATATCGATTGGCTCGTGCCATTCGATTTTTATCAATGATTTGGGCATGAGACGGGTCGCCGCGAAATTCGTACCAAAATTGCTCAATTGCGACCAAAAACAGCATCGCATGAACATTGCTAATGAGATGTTGGACTCTGTCCGCGACGACCCAAATTTGCTCCAGAGGGTCATAACTGGTGACGAATCGTGGGTTTATGGTTATGACGTGGAAACCAAAGCTCAATCATCTCAATGGAAGCTGTCGCACGAACCAAGACCGAAAAAAGCGCGCCAAGTTCGGTCGAATGTGAAAGTTTTGCTGACAGTTTTCTTCGATTGCAGGGGCGTGGTGCATCATGAGTTCTTGCCACAGGGTAGAACGGTCAATAAGGAATATTACCTGCAAGTTATGCGCAATTTGCGCGAAGCAATCCGCCAGAAACGCCCGGATTTGTGGAAGAACAAAAATTGGCTTTTGCACCACGATAACGCCCCTGCTCACACATCGTTGCTTGTGCGCGACTTTTTGGCCAAAAACAACACACTAATGATGCCGCAGCCACCGTATTCCCCAGATCTGGCCCCCTGTGACTTTTTCTTGTTCCCTAAACTGAAGAGGCCCATGAAAGGACGACGTTACGCTACGCTTGACGAGATAAAGACGGCATCGAAGGAGGAGCTGAACAAAAAAAATGATTTTTTGAAGTGCTTCGAAGATTGGAAAAACCGTTGGCACAAGTG
The DNA here is from genome assembly GCF_016802725.1 of Solenopsis invicta. Taxonomy (NCBI): domain Eukaryota; kingdom Metazoa; phylum Arthropoda; class Insecta; order Hymenoptera; family Formicidae; genus Solenopsis; species Solenopsis invicta. The sequence goes on from NC_052671.1 coordinate 19,502,028, forward strand.
TATAATATCTCATGGGGATTACTTTGAAGGGGACAAAATAGATATTCATGAATAAATAAATAATTTTTGAAAAAACACAAAATTCGCGATACTTTTTGAACACACCTCGTACAGCATCCCCGTTGCTACGAGATCGGTCCGGTATCGCGCTCTCGCTTGAGCGTACGCCTCTCTACCGCTCCAACGCCAGGAGCATGCGAATCCGTGCGCGTGCGCGCGGACTTCGGGCGTTTAACGGCGCGCTTGTCGGACCGTTCGCGCGCGCGTGTGTGAGGCTATTATCGGCGCGTAGCGCCTGTTCGTCTGTCCGGCGGGTGTTCGGCCGGACAGGGGAGCGGTTCGTGGCCCCCGGGGGAACGATGCGGAGGTGCATCGTTACAACTGTCATTGTTAAGTATTAAGTACGAGTATGTTTATGTAATATTGTGGTAAGACGATTGTAGATTAATTTTTAGCATAATATATATCATTCTAATTAATTCATAGTTTAAGGTAATGTAATATTTTATTCTAAGTAAATTGTACTTTAAATTAGAATAGTAGTTTAATTACATTATTGTAAGCATACTCTGATGTACTATTATAAAAGAATTTCAATTATATATAATTTGCCTTACTTTGTAATTATTACAATTATTAATTGTGATCGTATTATTAATTAGTGACGTGGGCAATCGAGTTTCATTCATATAAGTGAATGAAATCATTGTAAATAAATTGAAATTTGAAATTGTCAAAGTGTTTTACCGATATAATATATATGCATGTTTTGCTTCACACCTTTTCTTTCAGATCCAAGTAGTAGTAGTACATTTATTTATTCTCCTACTTCTGAAGAACTGAAATTATTAAATCAAGTCGAAAATTTAGAAGTTGTGGACGTCATAGAAGAAGAAGGCTTAAAATATATTGCGGGTTATGCCGCTTTTAAATTTATAAATAAATATAAAAATTTAGGTAATCCTACTGAGGTGTTGGTTAATCCAGAAAATGACTGGATTAACTACATCTCTAGAGGAAAAATTATAAGTCCTTCTTCAGACTTATTAAAAGTAGGAAAAATAATGAACCAAGAATTCAAAAATTACCATGGATCCTTCATGCGAAAGGATCCGTCGATATTTGAAACAATCGCAAATAGGGTTGAAAAAAAAATGAAAAATATAACAATCCCGCGCGAGGTTCTACTTTGTTTAATTAGAACAAGAACATATATAAGACTTCGAGTAATCAATAAAAAAATTTCGGCAGAAAATGCTACAATAAAACAAAAAAGAAAAATGAAAAAATTTACAAATAAAAAGTAATTTTATTTTTATTATATTTTTCATATATTTATTATCTTTTTATTGTTTTTTTTGTGTCTGTTATATTTGTTTATTTATATTTATGAGTTTATATTTACTATATTTTTTAAATATATTCACCAGAATTATATTTATACACGAAAGATCTTTCATTAAAACCCTTTCTTGCCCGAGTCTTCGTTTTAATATCCATTTAAATTATACAAGATGGCGGAATCTTGTCACGTTCTCTTATTGGTCAGTAGAAATGCCTGATGCGCAAGAGCACACCTTGTTACTTCCACCATGGAATCATGTAACTCACTCATGAGCGGAAATATGAACTTTTTCGCCATCAACCGTGATGGCGAAAAGGTGAAAATTTAGGGAATTAATAAATTGTATGTATTTTGAAATAAGAATGAAAGTGTGGTAACAGTTTGAAGAGGTATTATTGAAGAGGTTAACCTTTTTGGTATTGCATTGTGTTGACAGGATAAAGTAATACATACATAAATAAAAATAATGCTTTTGTAATGTAATTAGGTTTGATATTTATATTTGACAAATTGATGTTTTGATAATTATATAGAATGAGGTTTCATCAAATGCAAATTTAGATAAAAATATACTTTAAACGCGTTTTGATATACAATGATATAAGAAAGGTGCGTCTTGTGAAATAAAATATTAATCAATCATGTAAGTGTTTATGACTTATAAATTTGGAAAATACATGTGTGAGCGGAGAATTCAGTTTTGATCAAGGTCCGTATTCTAAATTATTTAATATTTTTTAATTAAACAAAGGTCATTAAATTTAATGACTAATAAAATTAATTTACTTTAAATTTTGCACACATAAAAAACTAATTAAAACATTGTTTTTCAAAATTAAATTTTAATTTTGAAAAACAATGTTTGAATTAAATTACAATGTAATTTTGAGTATTAGATTACTACATAATAAAATAGTTGTTACAATATATGGATCATTAAAAATAAATGTAATTTATATTATATTTGTAAATTAAGTTTATGCAATATAACTAAGAAATATTGCTATTTATTTATGAATTTTTTTACAATTTTTTTTTATATAATAAAATTTTTACATTAAAAGTTATACTGTAAAAGCAGATAGAAACCTTTTTCACGATCGCTTGATAGTTGCAATGACAGAGCCTCTAATGGTGAATTTCGGAACGCAAACTAAACTTCCGCGCATTATTCATACATAATCGCTCTGCGTGAAAAGATTCACGTGAACTCTCTATGAGTGAAAAATGAAAAGTGAAAAGTGAAACGTGAAAAGTTCCACGTGAAATTACATGATTGCTGATCTTCTTACTTCTTTGGCAACAACATGAACTTTATATATGTTCTGTGACATGAACATACTCTGTGGCCACATGCGCATGCTCTGTAATCATATGCGTATGCTCTATTAGCGTTTTTCATTGGGAAAACTAGTGCGCACTGAGTGTATACTCGCCGCTGGTAATTGGACGTTTCGGTTCGCGCGATGACGGTGCCAACGGAAACGCCCAATTACCTGCAGCAAGTGCACATTCAGTGCGCACTAGTTTTCCTAATGAAAAACGCTATATGATTACATGTGCATATAAAAAATTGCATGAGTTTGAAACATGACTTCCGCGCCGCCAGCTGTCGGACTAACAGATATAACAATTTTGAAGGTGCCATTTGTTTGCTAGTGTTTGCATGTTTTTTTGTTTTGTTTGCATATTATTTAGGTTTATTAGGTTTATTATTAACAGAACTTCTGTATCCTTTAATTGTTTTACTTAATTCACTTTCTGGAGCGCCTAAAAAATTTTGTACATATTTTTTACGTATGAATATACATATATATTAATTTTATTTTTTAAGCATAAATTTCTTACTTTGTAATAAAATTTGAAAAACATTATTTAGTACATGCTCTGGAATACTTTCAATATTTTGTGGAGCATCCTGTTGAATATCATGACAAAATTTCTTTATTGGTGTAACTTCATACATCAAATTTGCATTTCCTTTTAATTTTCCTCATTTTTGTTTTACGTCTATACAGCTTGATTTTTCGATATCTTCGATAGCAGTTCTTCAAGAATGTGAAAATAAATTAGTCTATGCATCACAAAATATAAAAATAAAATTGTTAATGTTACTTACCTAGTTAAATGCATTAATAAAGCAACACTATGTTTACATTTATCAGACTGGCCTGCTTTGCAGGAACATATGCAAGATATATTTATTCTATTAACTATATTAATAACTAAATTAATTTCGTGTGGTGGACCAAACAAATGCGAGCTTTTTAAGCACAAGGACATTATTTTTATTTCCTCTACTTTTTTGGAAATTATTCCAACATACATAAGGTGATTTGCCTTCAGTACATTCTCCCCTTCAACATACGCTCTCAAACCACCTCCAACATAATCAATTACGTTGCTAATGTTTATTACAAAATTCATTTCATAACTCGCATACGCACCCGATCTTTGAATCGCATCGATACATGACTTGGAAGATTCTGTTCGAGGCCGCTAGGGACGCGCAACAGTCGCTACACATGCCGAATTAAAACCGATTTAAAAAAAAGTAATTTGAATCGATCGGGATTTCTAAACCAAAAATACGGTATTAAGATCGATTAAAAATAAGATCGAAACCTAGATAGATTTATTAAAACAGAATACATTAATGTAAACATAATAAATGTTTAATTTACAAAAAAAGTATTTTTTATATTCTTTTTGTTTAAAAGGATTAAAAAAGATTAAATTTAAATTAAACATTTAATTCATGTACAAGATTAAATAACAACACAAATTGTTATTTACATGTAAATAATATAAAATGTTAACACTATTCCACACACACACACATCACGTATAAAAAGAACAAAAGCGAATATTCGTCTCGAAGTTACAATAAGCAGCTTCTAAGTTTCACTGAAGTATGAGCTGGAAAATCGGCCGCGGTGGTGCCTAGATATAAAGCCTGTGGCCGCATTCGACTTACGAGAAGATCCACCGCGACGTGGCCGCCTAGCGGTAGCGCCAGCACTCACTTATTAAATCTATCATTTCAATCCAAAATTACAGGATTTCATAAATTATGATTAAATCAAATTTTAATGTGATGTGAGACGCTGACAATTCTTGTGTCATTTTTAAATAAAGAGATTTTTTGATGACAACACTATAAATCACATTAAAAAATTTGTAAAATTGTCCAAAGGCTATGCTTTTTTTGGCAGTTAATAAACAACTGTCAAGAAAAAAAAATAGTTTTCGAACAATTGTACAAATTATTAAAATGATTGTGTTATTTTATCAAAATAGCTTTTTATTTAAAAATAGCACACAAGAATTCTCAGCGTCTCAGCGTATCATTTCTCGCTACTAATGTCAGTATTCCTATATGTAGTTGCTGTGAGTATTTAGAATTCTTAATGCAACTGATTTAAAATTTTTAAAAATTTTTATATTATGCATTACACTTAAACAATTTATAAAATTAAAAAAAATTTATTAATAATTAGAAAAATAAAACATAATATATAATATATAGGGAGACCGGGGCAAATCGTTAGATCTTTTTTTCTTTTGTGTCTCCTGAGTCCTATATTAATTAAAAAAAAAAACCTAAGCCGGTTTGAAAGGTTGAACCTTCCTTTTCACAATGCCGATATAAATAGAACATGAAAATGTACTTGCTTTAAAGTACATATAAAAATGTCGATCAATGTCAAGAATTAAGAATAGCCCCAAGCCCGGGGTAATTCGTAACTAGTCCGGAAATATTCCGAAATTTGTATTTTAAGTTGAAAGTCTGTAAAAAAACTGTTGTTAAAACTTTCTTTTATTTAAAAAAGGATGTAGGTATACAAAAAACAAATGCAAACATACACGTTCGCATGTTCTTTTATGCCATCGGTGTAACAGATTTTCTAACCTCACAAGTGTCAATCTTTAACGCTTTATAACTTTTTACCTGCTTAAGAGCGACGATTTTATATTCATATTCATGTTCTATGTACTAAAAGACACAATATTATTATGTTTGAACTAAATCAATGAAGAACTTTACTTCAATGTTTAACTCTGCGTAGCGCAGATGTTCGTAACACAGCCGAAGGGTTAGGGTTACCCAACTTAGGTTAGGCGCTGCAATTAGTAATAACTAGAGTCCTATATAAAGAGAGAAGCGACATTGATGTCCGAAGCTCTGATTGGTAATCTGATTGATACTTGATTGGCTAAGCGAGCAGCCATATTGTGACCACAGCTGTTTGCAGAATGATACGAATGGTATTTGATGACGTTAAAGCGGTCCCAAAATGGCGGTGGAGGACTCAATTGGATACTGAAGGTTGTGGTGGGGGTTTGATGTCGCTTCTCTCTTTATGGCTATGGTCCACTTGACGCTACAAACGCTTCTAAGTATTTTTTGATTGGTCAATTTGTAAAATTCGTTGTTCCGATTGGTTAATCAAACGCTTCGAAGCATTTGTAGCGTCAAGTGGACCGCAGCCTATATAGGACTCTAGTAATAACGAATCGCCTCGGTGCTCGGTATTATGAATAGCCCCAACATCAACTGTGCGCATTATTGCGTATAATCGACAAAAATAGACATCACACAGCAAAAAGTAAACACAAAATGTTTCAAATACGTTCAACTGGACACGATACATTCAAAGTTTTCAAAAAAAAACCTTATTATCTTATTTAAATTTCGAAGAAATGCCGACTATCAGAAATTACTTCGACTGTCGCAAAACACATTTTTCACTACTACGATTTCAATATAACACCGTTACCAACAAATCTTTGTTAGCAACATCGTTACATTAGGACGTGTTTACAGTGTTTAAAGTAAATTTTTAATATGTACCCATAAAAAGATATTTCCAATTATCGAATTACCCCGTCTAACGATTTGCCCCGGTCTCTCCCCTATCTATAGATTTTGAAAAATTAATATAGATAGTGTAGATATTGATGTATAAATGTCAAATAGATTACATTAGATTCTTATTTAAAACAATGCAAATAATACTTTCAAACATTAACTTTTAATTTAACTTAATTTAATTTCTTAATGCAATTTTTAATTACTTTATTTTTTATTCAATTTTTAAATTATATTAAACTTACAATTTTTTATCGGTATTATTATATAACTCAACGAGAAATAACCTATCAAATTAATATCGAAATGATTTCGACATCAAATTGATGTCAATTTGACATCGATTCCATTATCATTTTATTTCTGCAGCGCCCCTTTTTTCTATGCACTGAATAACGGAAAACTAAACATCTAAATAATTTAAAGCATGTTACCATGTAAATAAATTTTTCTATACATACAATTAAATATAATAGTAATAATTTAATTTTCTGTTTTACACATAATTAAATTTTAAATTTCAATTACCGGTAAAAAATTTTTATGTAAAAAATATACGTAATTATATGTATATAAAATGTTCATATATGTTTTCTTATTGTTATTTTGTTATTTAGCATAAATTTAAAAATCTAATTTAAAAAAATTACATTCTTATTTAAAACAATACAAACAATACTTTTAAAAATTAACTTTTAATTTAACTTAATTTAATCTCTTTTAATGCAATTTTTAATTAATTAATTTTTTATTCAATTTTTAAATTTTTTTATCGGTATTATTTAACTAAACCTATCAAAGATTGTAAATGTTGTTGACGTTTGATTGACATCAATGATCGACGTCAAATTGTTGGAAAACATCGACGTTAATTTGACGTCGATTTCTCGACTTGGAAACGTTTTAGACGCCATCGACGTCAAATTGACGTCGATTCGACCTATCATTTCTCCCTGGGTAATTACACATACTTCCTCATTTTTTTAAAACTTGAGAATGTATTATCACGTGAACAATATACTCGAGTGTTTTTTTTTTATATTTTTACTTTTTATTCTTACCTATACATTTTGAATTTTGCAAAATAATTCAATAGCGTATAATCTTCTGCGCAATTCGACGCTTGATACTTGCATGTAATTGCACTTTGGGAAAAATTTATTTCTTTATTTTTCTAAAATCTTAATTTTTATAAAATAGAGTTTATAATTCTCTGAACATTTTATTTAATGATAATTACATTAAAAGATGAATATCCAAAGAATATTTAAATAAAAATAGTTCGTTGATTACAAAAACCTCATTCTTCATCAAACCTTTAACTGTATTGTCTTTCCTCACTTTCCTCTACATATGTAACAAAGTTACAATTTTTTTGTCAAAACTTAATAATTTTCTCTTTCTGATGCAGAAAATAATTTTTATAATTTTTCGATACTTTTTTTTCATTGCAAATTTAAAATAACTTTTAGATATTATTCTAGAATAGAAACTTAATAGATAGAACTTAAAGGGTAACACCACCCTTGAGGTTTGAAAAAATCGATTTTTTTTTGCTTAAATCATTAGTTTATACTTATAAAAATATGCTGTAAGTAGTTTAGAACAAAATTCAAACTGTATTATAGTGTTTGAGCTGATTAAATGAATCGTCTCTATGCGCCTACCGAGCAGCTGCAAGCGATTTGGAGCGGCCTCGTCTTCCCTATGCTCCGTAGATATCTGGGTCTTATTTATATACCAAAAATAGAACTTTGACTAACACAATATAAATGTTATTACTTGTACTATATCAGTAAATAGTTTTGGAAGCGTCGGTTTCTGTTTTTATGTGACGCCATTAGTTTTTCTGTGTTTATGCAACAAATTTGGCTGTTTGCTATTATAATGATGGCTATAATAGTCTAATGAAAATTTTGCAAGTCTGAAACCTCATGGTGGGCACTACTTGTCATTATTATTGCCAAAAATTGGATGCGCGGCGCGTCGTACTTGCCGAGCGCAGTCTCACCCAAGAAGCAAAAGAGACCAGAAATATCATTATTAGCAACAAGAAAGAAATATAATGAGGCTGCTGAACTCGTGGAAGGACAGCTTTATGAAGCAGGCATCGCAGATTAGAGATAAATTAAAAATTTTCAACTTTATACACAAAAAATCAGTTACCAAAACTTTAAACACGTTTTTCTCAAAACACAGTTTTTCAAATTTGCGTGCAACGTCACTCTTTTTTATCCGATTGACTTGAAATTTTAACAAAATCTTGTAACTATTCTACAGAAAAGTACGTAGGCTTTTTGCGAAATGTTGAAAACTCTTTTTGTAATCAGCATTTTTTCAACAAATTTTTGGGTAAAAAAATGCACTTTTTTTTATAAATAGCTGCCATTTTGATAAAAATTAATATTTTTAAAAATCCCTACGTACTTCCTTAGTTTTGAATATGTAGATAATGTAGATTTTTTTTGTTTGGTTCCAACATAAACCATGTCGCAGAAAACTTGCACGCAAAAATTCATCTTTAAGAAAAAACGATTTCGTAAATGAGCCAATACGCCGCCATTTTGTGCATGAAAAAAAATTAAAAAAATATTTTTTACTCGTCAATATATGTACAATAAAGACCTTTAAGTTTTTTTTATATAAAGTTATTCATTTACCGACAATAAATTCTCAAACTTAGGTATCATTTTAAAGCCTCAAGGGTGGTGTTACCCCTTAATTCATTCACTCATAAATTAAAAAAAAAATTCTTTTTTGAATCTGAAAAAGAATTCACAATTGCTGATATAAATATAAAAAGTCTTTTGAGATTTGTCAGAATACTTTTAGAACAGAAATGAGACAAAAAAAATTTATTTTGTAATCCAAGAAACAAAAAAGAATTCTTTTTCGATTCTTTGTGTTATCTGGGTAATAAAATTTATATCGAATGAAATAAATCATTAATTAATATAATGCAAGATTTTCAATCATATTTATTACATTTCACATTTTTATTGATAAAATAATTATAATCTTATTATACACCTTTATAAATACAAATAACATAATTGTTAATTTTAAAGAAAAAATAAAAATACTATCAAATTCAATCTTAAAATGGTATGGAATATGTAGACCAATGTCTTCTCGTAACAATGTAACATACAATTACATTTTATTTTCTTCTACATATCACCTTAGCAGTCAGGACTAGTCAAACTTACAACAATATTACTTGACTTATAGTCAATAAAAAGTCTCATCGGCGGACAAACAATGAGTACTCCGCTGCAGAACTGACAGAAACAAGCCGTTACACCATCATAGAAGAGAAGCACGTAATGCGGAGAGAGAACTTATCTATAAGCCAATTAACACGCTTAAAAAAATTGTTTCGTACGACAAATATAAATATCGACTTAAGAGCCACTTAAGAGCCTATGTGCGCTCAGCATAATACTGATTAACTTCTATTCTGTATTAGTATCACCTCCTTGAATCTCGTAGAGAGACTATGAATGTGTTTCGTGAGTTTCGTCTAGAATAAAATTTTGACAGTTGCTAATGCAATCAATGCAATGCCGTTTGTATTTCAAGACTTTCTAAGAATTCGCTTGTGCAAGATTCAAATAACGTGCCTTATGGTTGAAACATTCCTATAAAATTAAAAAGGAGATGAGTATCAATAACATTAAGGAAAAATATCACTGTCTTTTTTGATGCAGCAACTTATTTTTGGCAACACAGCTCCCCATCGTCGATAAAGTTCACAATTATATTTTATCTGTACACACTGAGAAAGTGCGCATAAACGCCTAACCAACTAAAATTAACTGCGTTCCAAACTTTCTGTAGCATGTAACATATTTTTCATATGGAACAGTCTTCTCTCATTCAATGTATTCTCCGTATGTAAGAAGTGGTTTTAATGTCATCGCAAAAAATTAATCAATAGATAGTGTTAGTAATCTTGCATTCACATGACAAAAAGTGATTTTAATTATTTGACAGATTTGATATCACCAACTCCTATTAATCTAATCGATCGATTAAATTTATAAATTACTAACTTCAAAGTTTAAAACTGATCACTCTAAATTATTTTTAAAAATTACTTTATAATAACATTTAAAGTATTATATTTTAATAAACTAAAATTTACAGAATAAACAAGAAAAACAAAATACAATTTTAAATAATATGATTATGTTTCGTAGTTAACTAATTTTAAATTTAATCGATCAAGTCAATCAGAATTGGTAAAACTGGTCTTTACTACTTTAACACAAGATTAATGTCATCTATGAACTACGGTCAACTGCAACAACTTGGGTACACTTTTTTTTATCGAGAAGATATGGAATATAAAATACAGTTAATTTCGGATGAATAGGAATTTATGTATGTACAACTAAACACGAATTTTCGCTAAGTCTCTTAACATTTAACATGATTTCGGTGTATGTCCATGTTTATCTATGGCTGCAGTCCACTTGACGCTACAAATCAAATGCATCGAAGCATTTGATTAATCAATCGGAACAAAGAATTTTACAAATTAACCAATCAAAGAATGCTTTAAAGTATTATTCGTAGTATAAAATGGATCGAAGCCTATGTCTATTATCTAAAGCTAAACATCGATGTTTTGGAACATAGATATCGATAATAGACACTTAGTGGTCAAAGTATCCATAATAATAAAATTCTGTCCCTACTCGATCATTCTGACTATAAAATCTGTCCTCAAATTTTGTGACTTCGGAGTCTTAAGAAAAACCAACTGTTTCAATTCATGGCTTAATGTCCTAATTTACACCAAACACTTGTTACGCGTACTAACAAGTAACTTTCTATTAAATTATTTTATTTTCAACAATGCGTGTAGATGTATATAAGATACGTATATTTAATTATTTTGATTCATATTGTACCAGCTTAATATACTATTCTTTAAATTCATTGCTGAAATTAAGATAATTTAATAGAAAGTTACTAGTTAGTTACTACAAATAGTTAGTACAAATATCAAGTGTTCTAGGCTAATATCGGTTGAAGTAGCCAGTTTCGAACAGTTTTTTATAAACTGAGATCTAATTACGTCTTTTTAGAAGCTATTAGATATTTTTGCGATATTGTCTTGCTTCGATTAATCGACATTTGTTATACAGTCACTCATTCATTTTTTCTTTTGTACACATTATATATTTTCATGATTGTTTGCTTGATCCTCCCAAAACATCACTTTTCCCTCATTTTCAATTAATTCTTTTATTGACGGATTATTATTTAATCTTACTTAAATACCGTTGAACATCAATTAAAATAAATTCCAATGTTTCGGCTTGGAATTGCATTAAAATATTACTGTGTTAAATGTATTTATACTACTTTTTAGTTTCTAGTACCGTTAATTTCGTCACTATTAATATTAATTTTTGATTTAGTCTTTCTATTTGATCATTCGAACACAATATTCTGGCAATGAGAGCTTAAATAAACTCATGTCCAAAATCAGAACATTAAACATCTTAAAAACAACTTAAAGATGTCATTACGTCATGTCATATGATACTGATTCAAGCGAATCGGAAATCCAAAGGCCACTTAAGAAGAAAAAAAATGTTATAAAATTTTTAAAATGTCTTGAAGTCGTTTAACATTCCGATTTTGGACGTTCGCTATCTAAAAGTATATGGTACATATTTACATTTTAGCACTCGTGATATTTTCATTTTGACAATATTCTTTTGATGTGAAAACCATTTTTTTGTCAGAAGTAATTCTTTTAGAATTTCCGAAAATAAGTAGATAATTTACTTAAGTTATTCAGAACTTTGCTGCAATTGATCACGTTTCAAGTAACTGTACAAATTTTAAGAATATCTTTATTAAAAAAAAAAATAGTAATATTTTTTTGTATTTTTTTTATTCAAGGTGATCAATATGATAAATATCAAAAGCATAGTATCTACTTATTAAAGAATATATTTACGCAATTTCAAATAATTTTTTTATTTTACTGTGTAAATATTTAAAAACCAATAGTTTTAAAAGCGCCTTTTTTATCAAAATAGCCATTTTCATGAATTCATCATTTAAAATTGCAATAATTTTGGCACTACTAAATGTACATTGCTGTTTTTTTTTTTTTTAAATAACAATCCACCTCTTACAATACAGCGATCGTATTATACTTTGTCAACTAATGAATAAACATGTTACAAATTTCGCATCGTGTCTGTGTTTATCGGATTCTTAATACTTAATTATACTATCTTCCGATTCATCTATCAACATATTGCATAAAAATGGCAACTCAACGTATCGTCTTTTTATCTAGCCAATGTTATTTTTTTTATTTCGTAATGAAGTTTTTCGAGTCATCAAAGCCATCTAGCAACATATTCATCAGTAATTAAAACTTGAAAATTTGTAATTATTTTAAATAGTCGAAAAAAAGATAAACTCTAAATTTTCGAAGTGCCTTTATTATTGCTAAACTTTCTAACTTATAACATATATTATTTCATGTCAGCGTTGGTTGTCGTTCTACAGCAAGTTCTCTAGTATTTTTCCTCGGATTGTTTTTTTTTTTTTTTAAAGTAGTATCATAATTGTGCGTAGAAGTATCTATATATATAAATCATTTTTACTATTTTATTGATATAATCACAATACTAAGTCATTAGTCAATGGTAATTTTTAAAATTTAATTGAAAAATTTCTTCTTCCTTAAATTCAAACTTTATATCTGCTTTTATTAAATTACTTCAGGATCTAACAATTAAAGCATAATTTTGAGCTATTCCGATTGCGCATAGTAAGAAGAGCCTAAAGAGATGGAATTACTGATATTGTAGAGTAAAAGATTCTCCGAATTGGTTTTACAGAATTGATTCTTTTACATATGTAAAGTACATACAAGAATAAACTAGGAAGTAATTAAGACTAAGAACAACAAAAATTTTTTAATACATAAAGATATTAAAAATTTTTTTTTTATTTTTACATCCAAGCTAAGTATTTCGCGATTTATTCTGTATACTTTAAACAAATAAAAAAAGTTTTCAATTCTGTAAAGTCAATTCGAAGAATTATGTATCCTATTATAACAATAATTTCGTAATTTTAGGATCCTCTTAACGATCGGACTCTATAGCATTTCTTAATCGGACACAGATTTAATTGCATACGGATCCGATCGGACACATAGCGTTACCATAGGATACGGATTCGATTGCGTACGAGGCATCTTGTTTGAACATATAGCAATTGGGTACCGTCGATTGAACACTATTAGACATGTTCAAATTGGACACTGTACAATTGGACACCATAAGAATCCTATTATGGGTTTAGCGGGGTTTATCCCATCGCTTGGTGCTGCAGTATGAAATAAGATCCATGATTGCACGATTCTACGTGAGTTTTTAACTTCCCACGCGAAGCAAAGTTCTACATGGGTTTAGCGAGGTTTACCTCACCCAATGCTACAGTACGAAACAAGGTCCATAATTGTACGATTTCACATGGGTTAAAATAAATCACATAAATGTATCGGAAATAATACCAATTCTTATCTCTTACCCAAGTAGCAAACTGATAGCAGTCCCATCATTTTAACGCTAAATATCGTCAGAGACGTCATGTTCACATAAAAATGACGACAAATAAGATTTACTGCCTGGATTATCGCGTTCTATTTTGTGTGTAATCGATCCGCACGCAATATGGGATCTGTATATAATCAAGTATTTGATCAGGAAATATTATCATACTATATATTGATCATGAATATGCACAAGTGGGTCTCATTTATCATTTTTAATAAATTTACGATCACATATTCTGTCCTAACAAATTTTGAATTTGCTTTGTTTGAAGATTGAAGAAATTTTATTATGATTTTAGTTTACGCGAAAGGATGCATCGTATCATTTTCAATAATATGGCTCAAGAAATGACTTGACAAGAATTGAAACTCTTAAAACTTGCATTTTTGTCAATTGATATTTAACCTGAATTCGCTGACATATAAAATAACGCGCATATCTAACAACAAAAATTTGCCAAAAGTAAATCACCGATTTTAATAAAATTTTATGGATGTGCAATATTCACTCAAATCTTTACTATGATAAAGCTGTAAGTTGCGGAAATTAGACATTATCGAGAAAATAACGATTAAATATTTCCAGTACTTACAGTACCGTTACAGAAAAACGATTGTCGAGTCAGCAGCGTAGTGTCCGACGTTAGGAAAATCGCCATACCTACAACGGTCTCCGAATGAAATAAAACGATTTTGTTATTGTTTTCTTTTTTTTTATCTAGACCTCATAAAAAAGCTAAAAGCTGTAACGGTACTATATGTGATGTAAGTTGAATACTATACATCCATAACATTTTTAAAAAATCGGTGATCCATTTCTGACGGATGTAAGCCAATGTGCTCTTGCTTTCTATATCTTTGAGCACTATTTTATCAAAAATTGTGTTCCTTATCACGTGTTTCTTATCTCTTTCGGAGTTCGTTAACTTTTATCTCTCCAACTTCGATGAAATAATGTGTGAAGAGGCAAAAAACCAAAAACAGGAAGCAAAGAGCACATTATAAACTAGCTTCAAAAGACATCTTAAAAATTTTTTAAAACGTCTTAAAATTTTATTAGAAGATGTCTTAAAATTGTCTTTTACAAGACATGTTGTGAACTATATGCAGCTGTTTACATTACTGACTACATTTATCGTTTAAAATATGTGACATGGCCAATCTGAATCTAACAGCAGTGTATAAAAATATTTCAGTAACATAACATTTCACAAACATAACATTAATGTTATAATTTCTCACTCAACAATGTAACTATTACGTACATGTGTTATGTTACATTTATATTGAGTATAAAATTGAGTATAAAATTGTGACATTGATGTTATGATTACTGTTTGTTTTCTACTGGAATTTATTAATTAATCTGGCACTTCAATATTTTGGACTTTTCGGTAATAAAATTAAGCCAAAGCTAATATTGTTCAAATTATAAATATAAAATTATTGACATACTGATTTATTACATAATTCCAACTTCAGTTTCATATTTTTTCTTGTGATGTGTATCCATATCGTTAATTTTTATAATAGGTCTAAAAATAATCCAAAATAAGACGTCTAAAAAATATCTTAATGTCTCTGGGATCTTTTTGATTTGCAAATGCAGCTTCAAAGTTTATAGAGAAAACAATTAAATCACCCACATAGTATACGTTAGAATTATATATCCTTAAATAAATTTTTTAATATTCTATTTACGAATTTCTGAAACACTGCCAGTAAATTACATAAATCAAAAGGTGCATAAAGAAATTCATACCGTTAGGAAGGAACTATGAAGTATTCTTTTTACTTCCTTTTCTACAGTATATATCATAAGTATATAAATAATTTATTTAAAGATAAATAAATTAAGTTTATTTTTAAGTCAGTATTAAACACAATAGCTCTCTGAAAAATTTTTGGTCGAGTGTCGATTAATGGAAGCAAAGACGTATTCCCTTCTTAACTGTATAATCAAAGCATGGTCCCTTCCATCTTTTTTTTCAACACTATTAGATTTGCGTATTTTTATTAAACCATTCGTTTGTGCTAATAAACGGGCACATTATTTTTCAGAACTATTATCATTTTGATGTGTCTTGAGAATATAATTATTAATTAAATACTCAATGAGATTATTCGATATTCGGTAGTTACATAGAACAGATCACGATTATTTGCGTTAATAGTCTATCTTAAATATCTCTGGAATTTTATTCAATGTCTCAACTTAAATGTAGCTTCCAAATTGAAATTTCCTTAATATGCAATTATATTTGGTCAAGAGTATTAGTTAAAATTAGGGGGTAAAGTATATTGTATCAAATTATTTTTACTATTATTTATCATAAACAAGACCTTATTACCGTTTCCATTCTTAGTGTATCATGGATTTTCTGAGTCTATTAATAATCGACTTTTAACATTTTGACATATCCAAACTCTTAACAATTAAAATTTTTCATATTACTCATACCTCAATTTATTGCATAATAATCTTGAGCATCACTTTATGACGCCGCCTTATGTCTTTCGCTGTTTCTCGGTTTTCTTTCACGTTGCTTCCTTGCTCCTTCGCATTTCGCTGACAATCCAGTTGAATAATTTTTTTTGAAGTCGGCAAGAGCTCGAATTTGTGTTGCTTTGAAAAGGTGATTCAACAATTGTTGTGTTTTCTGGCGCTTTTTTATGATGCTTATGGATAGGACATCAACAAAAACTCCCGAAGTTTCTGTAATATTGCCAATAACTGATGAATAGAGAAAATAGAAACCTGGAAAAGAACCCTTTCAAATCTAGGATTTAGATGTTGTCAAGAAACAATAGAAACAATTCCTTCAGATCCTAGAATATCTTAGATTATTATAAGATAAATTTGGACCGGGATTGCAGATAGCAAACCGATTATCTGACAAGGAGTAGGCAAGAACTGTAAAATGCTAAATGATATGAATCATAGCTCATTCGAAAAGGGGAAACAAGTATATTAAAAGTGTAAAAGGGTTAGCGTGAATGGGCCTTACTTTTTAAGAAAATTGCAATTAAAGTTTAACATCTAGACGTTTGTATGTTAAGTACTAGAATTTTAAGACTAGCAGATTTATTCCGAAAAATAATACACTTTAATTTATAACGTTTTATAAATTTATAACATCTTATAATTTATACTTCTTATAATTTATAACTTCTTATAATTTATAATATTATAGAAACTCTCAAAGTGTATTATTTTTCGGAATAAATCTGCTCGGTAAGGCCTAATTATTAATCTTTATAAATAATTTTATTATAATAAATAATTTGTTAAACATTTTTATTAATTTTTTATTAATAAACAATTGCTTAATTTTATTAGTATATGTAAGTACATTATTATTAATTAATTTAAAAAATACTAAAGATAATGCAATTGTAAAATAGCAAAAAGTTTAAAAAAAAGTAAAAAAAATTTGATACTGCGGAGATTCGAACCCGGTTCGCCACAAAGGGAAAAATGCTAGAACTTAGCCCTCTCAGCCACGACGCTCTCTTAGATAATAGTTCAAGATTCTAGTACAAACGTCCAAATATTAAAGTTTAATTGCAATTTTCTTAAAAAGTAAGGCCCATTTACGTTAACTCTTTTACACTTTTAATATACTTGTTCCCCCCTTTCAAATGAGCTATGATTCATCTCATTTGGCATTTTAAAGTTCTTGCCTACTTCTTGTGAATACGATCTTTCTCAATGAAATACACCATTAAAAAATTGGCGATGAGAGAAAGAAATTAAGATCACAGACATTTGGAATGTGAGCTCTGTATGGAAGAAAGTCTGTACTATCAATAATGTAGAATGTGAATTAAAAAGTATTATACAAATAGATTCCGCTTATGATGCGAATACAATATACTTTGTAAAACATATAAAATTCCGATTATTAAAACACTAACAAAGAACATTAATAAAAACGTCGAAACGTATATTACTTTATAATATGTAATATTATTATAACAGGTTGCGTTCAACAGAAAAAGCAGTTTTGCAACTGTTGTAAGATTCTTTAATACAATTCGTTTTTTGCCCTTAGTTCTTATCGGATCTAAATGTATAAACAAATAATAATAAAGAATCTTACAACAGTTGCAAAATTGATTTTTTTGCTGAACGCAGTCATTGTTTAATTAGCACGAATATAAATAGTTGTTTATTTATTTATATACATTTGTTTGACATCAACAATCTTGATTCTCTAGTCTATTTAACTTATTATTAAAATATTTTTTCTTAGTGCTTTCCTAGGATTCTGTCAAAGGAAAAAAAAGATGGGTTCTTTCCCAGATTTTGATTTAAACAAAATTTTTTAAATATTATTTTAATAATACTATTAGTGAAATACTAAATTTTCAGGATACTAAAAAGAATTCAAGATTTATTAAAAAATTAAGAGATTCAACCTACCATACGTAGAATTATTTTAATTCTGTGTAGTCAAACAAAATTAACGAATTTCCTCTAATTAAACGTTGTTTTAACTTAAACATTCGAAACTTTGATTTGCTGAGCTAAAAAACGCATTTTTTTTGTATATAGACTGTTAAAACGATGTCAAATTTAGTTCGGTTTTCCAACATCTAGACGAACAAACTTTTAAGCTATTTTCAATGTTGTTAAAACATTCCTGAAAAACATGAATATATTAATTTAAAAAACGCATTTATTAACCGTTTCCCATACAGTATATGACATTGAAAGAATATTCTAATTTTTTCTTTGAGACAATGTTGAATGTTTAAGTACGCACGTTTTTTGAACTTCAAATCTGTGTATTAATTTTTTTCATTTAGTGTTTTTGTTTTTAACATCAAGACAACACTGAATGAATTATCTTTTAAAGATTAACAAAAAATAATACACATACATATTTTATTAAATAAACAGTAAATATTTAAGCATATAAAATTCAAAAAACGTATTAATTTATGCATAGTTTTTCAAATAGCAAGCTATTGTTATTTTTAAGTCAAACTTAGATCAATTATAGTCCATCCTCAAGATCTAATCAGTTTCTTTTAAGGTGACGCTAAAGTCATCCTTTTTTTACCGATCGAACGTTAATGTTCGGGCATGCCGTTCTTCTGATTGCATTTACAGATTTAAAAATCCTTTTCCATAGTTAAAGTATAGACAGTAATGTATAATGGACGCTATATAAGGATAAGGAAAACAAAACAAATTGAGAATTTTCCAATTTTTTTCGTTTTCATTATCCTTATATAGCGTCCATTATACATTACTGTCTATATTTTAATTGTGGAAAAGGATTTTTAAATCTGTAAAAACAATTAGAAGACGGCATGCCCAAAAATTAACGTTCGGTCGGTAAAAAAAAAACGACTTTAGCATTCCCTTAAGGCTATTTTAAGGGGATACTGAAGATGTTCTCTTTTTAGCAACTTAAAGCGATTAATTTTTGCGCACATCATTTTTCTAATTGCATTTACAGATTCAAAAATCCTTCTCAATTAAAATATAGGCACCTCATAGTAACTGACTTTATGCTGAGAACGTTAAATTTATAACTTTCTTTTATCTAGAAAGATATTCGACCGATACATGTAACATACAATTTAAATAAAAAAGCCTATACGGTCATAGATGGATCTTAGTGCTTTATGTATACATGTGATTTTATATACTTTCTTAGACTCAACCAAACTGCGTGCCGTTACTTTCGGTCATATAACATAGTTATAATCGAATAAGAGTTAGTAATATCACTTTTATTAATTATTTAATAATTTAAATTAAAATTAATTTAATAATACTTGATGCTTACTAGCATCTATATTAACCCTTTCCCTCCTAAAAAAAATTGTAAAGAATTTATTGCAAAAAATATCACCTCAGCCAGGGTTCGAACCTGGGACCTCCCGAATCTCCGTCAGTCATTGCGAGAAATATCATCACAGCCTCAGTGGTCGAGTTGGCTAAGACACCCGTACCGGAGATTCGGGAAGTCCCAGGTTCGAATCCTGGCTGAGATGATATTTTTCGCAATAAATTCTTTACAGTTTTTTCAGGGGAGGAAAGGATTAATGCTAGTAAGCATCAAATATTATTAAATTAATTTTAATTTAATAAAAGTGATATTACTAACTCTTATTCAATTATAACTGTGTTATATGACCAAAAGTAACGGCGCGCAGTTTGGTTGAGTCTGAGAAAGTATATAAAATCACACGTATACATAAAGCACTAAGATCCAGCTATGACCAAATAGGCCTTCTTGTTTAGATTTCTTTATCTAATCTTACAATTAGTCCAACATCACATCTAGAGCTGTCAACGGGTCTAGGGCTCCCAATATTTGCTTCATACAAATATTTGATTCTTTTTCTATAAAATGAGATTACTATAAAGTGCAAATTATACGTAAAAATAAGTTTCCAAAATTTGCAAGAATTGGTTTATAATAACCGTTACCGTAAGAAATTTATCAATCATAGTCAATTATTCTTCTATAAATCAACTATGATTGGCCAATTTTTTACGGTTACGGCTATTGTAAACCAACTTTGAAAGTTTAATATAAAAGATTTACGTGTCTAAAAATTTGTGCATGTAACAAAGATGAACCCATAATAAATACAGCAGTTGTGGGACAGTGAGTGACAAATCTTGCATTAAGATTGATTTATAATTGCCCTTACCGTAATCCGGCCACAACCATAAAGCCTTTATTGTAATCTGTAAAAAGATTGTTTATAGCCACCATGGCCACAAAAATATAAATTTAAATTACACAAGAAATATGGATTTATTCAAAATTGTAGTGTGTGAAAAGACAAAATAATTAAATTTTACTAGTATTTGCGCGCTTCATATACTGCCACTTTACAAATTTGACTTCTTTTCCGTCAATTTACTGGCCGTAGGCCGGTAAAGATAAAGTTGAGTCAAATTTTCGGTTACAAACAACGGCTTGCTTACAATTTACAGTCAAAAACAACAGATTATTGCTAGCTATTATAAATGATTGTACAGATTTCTTATTTTCCAAATTTTATGGCACCGGCCTAAGTTAACGGTAACGGCTATTATAAACCAACTTTTAGATAGCGTTGAAGTTAAAGAACTATAGCGTCCTCCTTTGACTATATACTATAGACTAAAACTATGGACTGCCAGTTATCTCCACTTTTCCTATTCTCACAACGCTTTGCTGTGTCAACATAACGCACCTTCGACAGTTAAATGGCAGAAAATTGAAACACAAAGTCGCATTTCTTTTGCACATTTTATTTATGTAGTACAAGTGGTTTTGAACTTTGCTAAGTATAATAAAACAACGCAATATCATATCATACAAGAGCTATTTGATAAATACCCGTGTTAGGGAAAAAAACACTTTAAAACAAATTTTTGTTTACTTATTTCTCTACATAATCTGCTTTCAGCTCGATACATTTAGCTCAGTAATATTCCAACATTTTTATAGCGTTTAAAAAATACTCCTTAAAATAGGCCTCTGTTTCGGCGATGACTTTTTCATTTGATGCAAAGCTTTCCGCCAGGTCATTTTTTCATGTTTGGAAATAAATAGAAATCGCAGAAGGCCAAATCTGGAGAATAGGATGGATAAAACAACAATTCGTAGCGTAATTCCACCAATTGTTATGGCAATTGCGAATGAGCTGGTGCCCTATCATGATGAAAAAGCACCATTTTTGCCCTAAATAAGGCCGTTTTTTCTTTAATTCAGCGTCAAATCGGTCCAATAAATCAGCATAGTACAGTCTCGTGATTGTCCTTCCCTTCTTCTAATAGTCAGTAAAAATGATGTCTCGCGAATCCCAAAAAACGGTGGCCATGATATTTCCAGCCGATGGAACCGTTTTTGCTTTCTTTGGAGCAGATTCGCCGGATTTAGTCCACTGTTTAAACCAATGATTCCCAAAGTGGTCCAGGTGGTCCCCCTCCAGGGATCCACGGGAGACTCGACAGGGGTCTACGTTGGCGTAAAAAAAAAAAAAAAAATGGGGGTTTACAAGTTGTGAGAGTCCACGAAAATTTATCTAGTTTCGATAGTAAAGAACAAAAATGTTGGCTCAGCTTTACCTATCAATGTAGGCAGATAATACGCTACTCAAAAAAAGGGAGCAAAAGAAAATTCCAAATTTTTCGGTGATTTTTGACAGGCTGTATTTCGGTGAAAAATGGTCGTGTTGAGACTTTAAAAAAGTATTTTGAAGCTTTAAGATTCTAATTTTGAGAATATGGTAGAAATGTAGCAGCAGGGGACTTCACCGAAACTAGTAAAATTTTGAAAGTGGTGTACAAGAAAAAAAAGTTTGAAAACCTCTGGTTTAGACTGTTCTTTCGTTTCTGGTGTGTAATGGTGGATCCATGTTTCGTCAACAGTGACGAAACGCCGCAAAAACTCTTTCGGATTGCGATTAAACATATCCAAACAGTGCTTTACCCCTATAACCCCCATTTTTGCAACTGCAAAGGTTGGTAACAGATTTTGGTCCGCATATGGTCCGCATACATTGGTATTTCCGGTACTGTTAGCAGATTTGTACCAAATATACTACAACCTTGTTAGCAGAATATATGACAAATTGGCGTTGAAAAGTAAGCAAATCTATTGAAAGTTTTGACGACAAATTTATAACAAATATTAAACAAGTTTGCTATTGCAAAAATTTTAGCAATTTTCACGCAAGAATGCAATATTATTCCTTTGTCAAAATACACGACAGATTGGAAGTTAATAGCAGACAGATCTGTTGTTTGTATGATTAACAAATTGATGGCAGACATTATCATACAAGAATGTAACATTAGTTGAGTTCCGTAAAGCGCATAATGCACATAACATAATCCTTGTTGATCACCAAAAGTTAAACAAGGATAAAATGTTACATAATGCACATCATGCTCTCTTTACGAAATTTGGCCATTATCTTTTTATTAAAATAATTCTGCAACTAATTTGTTTATAATAATTATAACAACTATAACAATTAAGAAAACGTCATATATACGTTTCTTTAGTAATTTTTCCCAGTGAATCGATTGGTGCAATCAATTTTCCTCTACATTCATTTTTAACAATTTGTTTATAACAATTAATTGCAAATTGACGTGCTCTTTACGTCAATAATGTTTTATTATGCTTCGATACTACTTCTAATTGTTATTTTTTGACTAATCTGGCCAGAAAAAGATTTTAATTATTTATAGAGTTTATATTAAAAATATCTAAGGCTAAATAATCATAGGGTTAGTGATAGTGTTCGCGCGATATTTAACCCTTAAACACGTAAGTGGGTTTGAGAGACCCCATATGAAGTTTTGAACGCTTGCTATGTGAAGACGAAATGAGATAGGAGGTTCGGACCAAGACATAAAAAAAGTTTGAATCTCCTCTTTTAATTGATATAGCTGATCAACTTTTTTAGTCAACTAGAATTCGAACGGCATGGCAGCAAAGTTTTGTTAGGGTCAATGTGATCCATATAGTGTGTAAGTGAAACTTTTTTTGTGAGTATTTTACATAAAAAAACTGGACAAAATACGTTTGAGCAAGTCAATTTGCAGATGTTACTCGCATATATTCTGTCTAAAGTTGGAATACTATAAAATGTTGTAGAAAAGAGTTTTTCCGAAATATATCATGAAACACATCAATTTTCAATTTTAGACACGATTTAATCAAAAATTCCTCATATTCGCCTTGTTACATAAATACATTTTTTAATAGAAATGACAATAATATAATTTTTTTTTTGAAAGTATGAATCTTTAGCTTTAAAACGCCGTATTGTAAAGTTCTTCAAAGTTTTTTGTTGCAAAGATATGATTTTTTTTTAAATTGGATTTTTAGATGCCCAAAAATACCTCATATTCTCTATGTTACATAATTATACTTTTTAAAAGAAATGACTTTGCCAAATTTTATTTTGAAAGTGTGACTCTTTAGCTTTAAAACGCCATATTTGAAAGTTCTTAAACGTTTGTTGTTGCGAAGATATGATTTTTTGAAGGAAAAGTGGATTTTTGACCAATTTCTCATTTTTGCTTAATGGTTTTGCTTTTATAACTTCACAATAAATTATTTGTCTGCAATGCCAATTATGCAGTCACACTCCTGAGATTTTGAACTTTTGTTTAAAAAAAAAAATCGAAGAAAATTGAATGTAATCAGAATTATAGTTTCTCAAAGTTGAAAAAGTCTCCCAGACCCAAAAATGTGTTTCCGTATTTTACATACCCGGTAAGCGAAAAAATTACTGATTGTATATTTAAAGTTCTAGTTAAAGAAGAAATTACCAACATTTCGGTGAACTGACTTAAACCGGCGTTTATAGAGGCAATACCAGAGAAGGAAAACGGATCATCACCCATGCAAGCAGAGTAGGCTAACAACTCGAGAGTATATCCAGACAAACGTGTTAGGTTTGTGATATAGTAGAAACCATGTCACTTGAGGGAAAGTATGTGGCAACTTTCCATTACGCCAACAGCCGACTAGACAAGTTCCACTAGACAAGCGAGACGGCTAATCAGTAAGTTACACGCATTATGGGGAAGTTCGCGCATGTTTTTTGGCGCCTTGCAGAGAGACGCTTCCCGGCGCGACTCACTCCGCTAGAGTCCTCGAAAGAATAAAGATTTAATCTGTGTTAGAAATATTTTGTTCCTATTATGTACGCCGTAGACTATTAAGCAGTGGGAAAGTTCCTTTATATTACGCTAACGCGCTCTAGCCCATGCAATCCTTTTTTTTGTCAAGCGTTGAGCCTAAAGACTGGCCTACGCTTATTGTTAGTTCGCCATGAGCGCTGTACTAGCTAATACGCATTCTTAAATAAATCTTTGATACGTAGACTTTGTTCCATTACTGCGCATATCCCAACAATGTATACCATTGAATAAACCCAAAGAAGAAAATTGATACTGTTGTGGGGGCGACATGCGGCGCTGCGGGCACGCTCGCGGAATCGCTAGAGATGCTACCGATCCCGAGAGGGAGCCAGGGGGACTCGCGGCGCAAGATGGCGACACGATGCCCGAGGTAAAGTACGTGTTTATTTCTCTCGCGACCCGATCCCATTATATGGTGCCAGCGTGGGGTACGGAAAAAGACTATTCGTGAAAAATGCTGAACAATGGGGATGTTAGTGGAGTTGCGGGAGTACAACCTCCGGGCGAGCTGGACTTTTCGAGGCCCGAAATGTGGCCAAAATGGCTCAAGCAATTCGAGAGGTATCTATCGGTGTCAAACGCGGTATCCAGAGGAGATAAAGAGAAGAACGACTTACTTTGTTATGTGATGGGGGAGAAATCAGAGGAAATTTTGTCTCAAATCATGCCCAATTTGAACGCAGAAACGTCATACAAAGCCGTCAAAGCCAAATTTAATGGATATTTCGCCCCAAAAAAGAACATAGTGTTCAAAAGGTACAAATTTAACTCAAGAGTGCAACAGGCCGACGAGAGCGTAGACTCTTTTGTCACGGCGCTATATGTCACGCTAGCAGAAACCTGTGAGTTTGGAGAATTGAAGGAGGACCTTATCCGCGACAGAGTAGTCATAGGAATTCGCGACACACGGGTCTCGGAACGAATGCAACTTGCAGCAGACCTAAAGATAAGCAAGGCTTTAAAAATGGCTCGTCAGGCCGAGATTCAAGCAAAAGGCAGAAAAATAAGAGAGGAGTTAGCAAGTTTACAACTAGCGGAAGTGAACAGAATCACCAATAAGAGAAGAGAGCATGCCAACGCCGACGTGAGAGGAAGTCGCGAAGGCGGGAAGTGCGGAAAGTGCGGGCTGCCGAGGCACATGGAGGCCCAGAGGTGTCCGGCAGTCGGCTCCAGATGTCGCAAATGTAGCAGGACAGGACACTGGGAACGTGCATGCAAGACAAAGCCGACTAGCAAAGTAGACAGAGTGGAAGAAGGAGAAGACGAGGAGGAAAACGAAGAAGAGGCAGCCTTCATCGGTGCAGTGAGTGGAAAAGACAGCGGAAGCAAGTTTATGTTTAAGATCTATGTACATGAGTTAGAAAAAAGCTTCAATTTTGTAATCGACTCAGGCGCGGACGTAACATGCATCCCTTTAAACGACGTGCCGGGAAACTGTAAAAACAAAATACCCAACAAAATGCCCAAGTAAGAAAATAATTCTGGGACCGGACGGAAAGAGGTTAGCATTGTTAGGTTATGTAGATACAAACATAAAAGCCAAAGCCGATAAAGCTAAAGCAAGAGTTTACGTTATAAAGAATTTAAAAAGCTGCTTGCTAGGTAAACCAGAAATAAGAAGGCTGGATTTGATAAAGATTATAAACAGTCTGAGCAAAATAAACGATCAAGGGGCAGAGGAATTTACCGAGAGATTTCCGAAGGTATTTAAAGGTATAGGTCAGTTCGATAAGCCGTTAGAGATTCAATTAAAAGAAAATGCAAGCCCCTATTTTCAGTCCGTTCCCAGAACCGTGGCGATTCCGTTGCGTAACAAAGTCAAAGAGAAATTAGACCGCTTAAAGAAAGCAGGCATTATAACTCCAGTCGATTTTCCGACGGATTGGTGTAGCCCGATTGTAGTTGTACTGAAAAAAAACGGCACGAGCGTCCGTGTGTGCGGGGACTACACAAAATTAAATAATAGCGTAAAACGTTCAAACTTTCCTATACAAAAAGTCGATGTAGCACTAGCTAATCTGAAAAGAAAAAAATATTTCTCAAAATTAGACGCGGAATCCGGGTTTTATCAAATAAAATTGGATGAAAAAAGTAAAAAACTAAACACATTTATTACGCCGTTCGGACGATTCATGTTTACGCGCCTACCGTTCGGTATAAACTGTGCTCCGGACTATTTTTCACGATTTAAAAGATGTTACAATACACATGGACGACGTGTTGATTCACACAGAGACCAAAGTAAAACACCTAGAATTACTAAACACTATTTTCAAAAGGCTCGAAAAAGCAGGTATAACCCTTAACAAAAACAAATGCGTGTTTTGCGTGAAATAGAATTTTTAGGGCATATAATTTCACAAAAGGGGATTAAGGTTCATCCAAGTCGAGTTTCCGCGATTTTAAACTACACGCCCCCTAATAATAAAAAATCACTAATGCAATTTCTGGGCATGGTTAACTACGTTAATAAATTCATTCCAAAGAAATCAGAGATCTTAGAACCGTTAAACGCTCTTTTGAAAGAGGACGTGCCATTTACGTGGAGACATTCAGCAGCGAGCTTTTCAGAAAATAAAAAAATTATTAACGCAAGCGCCAACGTTAGCATTCTTCGATTACAAAAAAAAAAAATCTTAATTCAAGCCGATGCATCGAGTTACGGATAGGAGCGGCACTAATTCAAACGGATAATAATGAAAATCGTGAAATCGTGGCTTATGCTTCAAAATCACTCACAGAGTGAGAGAAAAAATTTAGTCAAATCGAGAAAGAAGCACTAGCGTTAACATACGCGTGTGATCATTTTAGGGAATATATTCTCGGCATAAAAATAATACTTGAGACAGACCATAAACCCCTATTGCAAATTTTACAAACAAAGCCGGTCGACGATCTTACCCCTAGACTCCAAAGAATGCGTTTGCGGCTTATGAAATACAATTATAAAATAGAATATGTTAGAGGTAAGCAATTAGTTTTAGCAGATTGTCTATCAAGAACACCGGAAGTTCTCGCGGAGGACCACGGAAATGATCTCTCAGAAGAGATAGAAGGATATATCAGATTTGTAACAAGCAACCTTCTTGCATCAAAGGATATGCTGAGTAGAATTAAATAGGGACAACAGAGTGATCGCATCTGTCAAATTCTAATTAAGTATTGTTTAAAAGGATGGCCGGAGAAAAACAATCTAGCAGAGAGATTACTATCCTACTTCGCTTATAAAGATAATATATCGTATACCGAAAACTATCTGTTGTACAATTCTAGACTAGTAATACCACCAGCGTTACAAAAAGAAATACTTAACAGAATACATGGGGGCCACTTAGGAATAAGCAAATGTAGAGATAGAGCAAGCCAATCAGTATGGTGGATTGGTTTAAGCACTTAGTTGAAAAATACAGTACAATATTGCCAGAAATGTATAGAACAAAGAGCGAATCACAAAGAACCTTTTATGCGGGAAGATTTTCCTTCAAGACCATGGCAAAAAATAAGGTTAGATCTCTTCAAATGTGAAAAATGGTACCTGATAATAGTCGACTACTACAGTAGATTTATTGAGATACACGCCTTAAATTATTTAACGCAGAGGGAAATTATAGGAAAGTGTCGCGAAAACTTTGCGCGTTTCGGCATTCCCGAAGTTGTTAGGTCGGATTGCGGGAAACAGTTTGAATCCGAATTTCAAAAATTTGCAAAGGAATAGGAATTCCAGCACATAACAAGCTCACCCAAGTACCAACAAAGCAATGGTTTAGCAGAAGCCGCAATAAAAATAGCTAAGGGCATTATAAAAAAATGCGATGATGTACACGAGGGGTTGTTGGCGTACAGGACGACACCGCTTGAGAATGGGTATAGCCCAGCAGAGTTAATATTTAATCGGAAAATACGGTCTACACTTCCGATTCTTCCGTCTAATCTAAAGTCATTCAAAAACCACAGGGAAATAATTCAGCGGGAAAAAAGAAACAAGCAGAAACAAATCGAAGCATACAACAAGCGTCACCGGGCGAGTAAATTATCAGATTTAAATCCTTCAGACGCGGTCTGGATCATAGACCTACGTGTATACGGAGTTGTCCTGCGACGTTTGGAAACACCTCGTTTCTAATAAAAACGGAAACTGGTTCAACGGTAAAAAGAAATAGATGGCATCTAGTGCCGACGCCCTATAAATCGGAATCAGGGAAGGAAAAGCGTTTGATGTCGGAGCGCCGACATTTTTCGAGGAGGAGAGTGAAGACGCAATACCGGGTGACGACCAAATAGCGGAAGAACGGAGTGCGAATGATATAGGAGCCAATGCGTTAGCCGAAAATAACGAAGGGGGCAATAGTCACACGGAAAATGACGAGCGTATTTACAGACCTAGGAGAAACTGCGGACCTCCAAAGTTTTACGGCAAAGTGGTCTCATATGGACCTTGATAACTGTATTGAAACTTATAAGAAACTTATTAATAAAAGGGAGATGTTGTGGGGGCGACATGCGGCGCTGCGGGCACGCTCGCGGAATCGCTAGAGATGCTACCGATCCCGAGAGGGAACCAGGGGCACTCGCGGCGCAACATGGCGACACGACGCCCGAGGTAAAGCACGTGTTTATTCCTCTCGCGACCCGGTCCCATTACAGATACATTCTCTAATAAAGGTGTTATATAGCATAATCGCGTATTATGTATATATGTATGTTTGGAAACCCTCACCCCTCTACAGAACAAAAATAGATGATATATTCATAAGTGCGTTAACCAAAAAGCACTAGCCTGCTCAGTTGCCCTTAGAGATATTCCTCTTATCCTTCGTCTCATGCGCGACCGCGTGCCGCTCAACTTTCGCTCAAAAAAAGAATGTATAACGTCGAGTGAGTTCAGGTACCACTTCAGCATCCCCTTAAATACCGTCTTAAAAAATATTAATATAAATCTGTGATTGATTAAGGACATTTTAAAATTGTACTTGAGATGATTTTAAATTTAAAAACGGATTATGAATACCAACATTAATTAAGTTATTCTTAAATTTCTTAAGAATAGTAGAAAGCGTGATAGAAGACATAGATTGTTTAAATGAAAACTTTCAGAAAAGTTGTAAGGTAAAACTTACAAGTTTCAACTTTAACTCGTCCAATCCCGTTAATTCTTTTAATCCTAATCTGTTGTACTTTTGATTAAGCTATCGATACGTAGCTGGAACAAATAATTAAAATAAACTTATTGCCTTTTTTTAAAAGAAAAGTTGTTTAATGTTCTTACATTGCTTATAATCAAGATTCCTTTTAAAAATTATTATCCAGTTAGATTTTTAAAGAGAAAAATTATCAAAACTAATCAGAAACCAATTTACGCTTGTCGTTAAAAGCTTGATAAAGTTTCTTCTTACATTTTGACAGTTTAATTTTATCAGCAATTTTCCGCATAAATTTATTATTGACATACTATCAAGAATGGATTCTGTCTCTCTTAAATAAACTAACTCAA
This sequence comes from Solenopsis invicta, assembly GCF_016802725.1. Classification (NCBI taxonomy): domain Eukaryota; kingdom Metazoa; phylum Arthropoda; class Insecta; order Hymenoptera; family Formicidae; genus Solenopsis; species Solenopsis invicta. Next base: position 19,532,018 of record NC_052671.1, read on the forward strand.
GCACAAATTAATTTAAAGCTAAATTCAAAACTTTATTTTTAACTAAATTTACTTTAAAATTTTAAAAATTTATACTTACAAGCTTGACTATTTCCATTTATTATTCTCTTGAGTGTATTCATCCTTATATCATTACGTTTTCAACAGTTACGAAGACAAATATTTGACATTGTTCATCATTTAGTTAACTTCATTTAACAAAAATTTATTTAAAATCTCTTCTGAAAAAATATCTTCTGAAAAATATAACATTTTTGGAAAACATTACACTAAAATAAAAAATAACATTGTATCGGCTATTAATACTTTCACGCTGTTTTTCATATGCGCATACGTTTTAAATAGGATACGTGCATTATATGAAATGTATGTGAATATAGAATGCAAATATTAAATCGCAATATTACTTTTTAAAGAACGATGGATAAAGTAATCCAATTTTGATTCGTAAAGTGGCAAGTAAAAGCAATGTTGTATTTTTTAGTTTTCGAACTGCTGAATTCGATTTTGATTTTTAAAACGTAATACTGTGCTTTTATTTTAAAACATTTTAATTTATCAAAAAAGTATTAAAATAAACATATGAGGCTTATTATTAAATCTGTGACAAAAGCTGTTATGAGAACGTTATGTTAATGAAACTATAACATTGTACTGTATAAAGCTATAACATTATACTGTATTACAGTTAATTATATTATACTAAAATAAACTATAGTATTAAGTAAAAATCGACTGATGTGTAAATAATATATAAATTAGTAAGTAAAAAAAGTTTATTCAATCAAAGCAAATCTTGGTGCTTAAAAATAATATAAAAATTACATAAATCTAACAATTTCCAGCAATAAAATACAGTACTTAAAATATAAAATATTCTGGAAATTGACAAGATTTTATCTTAATTTTTTGGACTACAACATTATCAAATTGTTTCAAGAGATGACATCATTAAGGGCCAGTTTCACAACTTAGTTTAACCGGAGTTTAAACCTTTAAACTTGGTTTACGGTAAATATCGTGTCTCACAACTGTCTTAAACCTCGGTTAACGTTGTTAAACTGCGATTAAAGTTGAACGGCGAAATTTGGGCGTTTAAGGTAGATAACCGAGGTTTAATACTGCAGCGCCACTGCTTTCAGTAATCTTTCGAGTATTGTACTTTATGGCTGATATCTCCACGGAATTGTAAAAAGGTTATGTTGCGAGATATGGCTCTAGAATATATGTTATCGTCATCTGACGATGAAGATTTTGTGCAAATAATAAATCGACGCCAGAGAATAATTAGAAGACTACCGTCATATTTTGAAGAATTTGATGACATTGATTTTTATGCTCGATTTCGCTTAACCAAGGAATCTGTTACTGCAGTCTTAAGAGAAATCAAAGAAGAAATTTCTCATAAAACAGAACAGTAAAAATAGTTTTGTAATATTATTAAATTAGTACTTATAGATTACATACTATAATTACGATGACCATATATGTGTTTTTCCAAAGAACAGTTTTTTTTTATTTCGAGTGGCTGTCTTTTAGATTTATTTATTTTTTTCAAAACTCAATTTTGTCTCTCATTTTAATCTGTTGTTCTTTATTTTATGAGAAATTTTTTTCTAATTAGTGTTCCAATGTTTAATGTACTTAATAAAGTGTAAATTTTTACAGTAACAATTGAATTTAATTGTTTAGTTCAAACTGATTTGGAAACATGTAAGAAGAAAACTTTAAAACTTTTAAATTTGTTCATTATTTTTTGCCTTGGTGTAGAACCTGTAATATCTCATTCCCTACTCTTCGGTAACAACCAATCACACTACTTGTTCTAGAAGAAAAATAAGTCTGTTGAAGTTTCTTCGCATAGATTATAGGTTTACGTAACCTAGAGTTAAAATCTGGTTGTGAAACGCGATAGAAGTTTAACCGTGGCGTTAAACTTGACGGTAGTTCAACTAAGCTCGGGTTAAACCCAAAGTTGTGAAACTGGGCCTAAAGAAAACATTTCACCAATATTGCAATTATACATAAGAAATTTGACATGCACCCAATGACTTCAATATTCAGTATTTTCATATTTATATTACGTTCAAGTTTTTGTAAATTACTGTTATTAGGCTGAGGATAATTTAGTAAAGTTAAAACATTCCTTTCATTATATAGTTTAATACTGTTTCATAAAATTATAATATAATGTTAAATCCTTTTAATTGCTCGCTTGTTGACCTATTTCTCTATACTGTTCTATTGTTTAAAAATAACGAGCGTATAAGAGTGTTATATATTTATATACTAATATAATAATTTACAAATTTATATAGGATGTCCCAGATCAAACGCATTATCTCTCGTGAAAAAATAGAAGGGATTAAAATAAGTCAAAATATCTTCATTTTGCAATATTTGCAATCATTTTCGAGTCATTAAATATTAAAGTCGAACAAATAAGAGCGCACGGAGAAAAAGTATTCTTATTCGTTCAATTTTAATATTTAATAACTCAAAAATTATTATGAATATCGCAAAATGGTATGACATTTTGGCTTATCTCGATCCCTTCTACCTCCTCACTAATACGTTTAGTTTGGGACACCATGTATACTAATATTATATTACACTTATTTGCAAATTTAATGAAGAAATAACATTATCAATAAAATCAAAATTTTTACACACTAATAAAACTAATAATTGTGCAAAAATTCATTTAAATGCACGTACTCATTTAAAAGTTATTTATTTAAAACTTCAATAAAATATAGTAATTTTTGTTGCAAAAAACATTAATCAAAGTTTTCATTTTTTTTCTTTGAAGCTAGTTTTAAAGTTTTAAATTCGGGCATGCAACAAAAATTTTTTATTATTGATTAGAAAAAAAAAGAAATCTAGAGCAGTCTATACTTTTTAAATTTCGATAGCTTTTAGCTCGTATAGCTTATATAGGATTTTATAGCCAAAATATTCCAGTACTACAATTATAAGAAGGTAAAGGAAAAGTCAAGCCGATTCAAATAAAGTAAATCTATAATAATAATTTAAAAGACGGGATCCGATAGCGCACGGTGCAATAGCCCACCAACCAATCATCTTGACTTATCTAACCTAACCAACGGAAAAACTCGAGGCATCGGCCGCTGTGAATAGTGGTGTGCTATCGGTCCCATGTGCTATCGGAATCCACCCTAACTTAAGCATTACAATTTATTTTTAAGTTTTTACAGTCCAAAATTTAAAATAACTGATGGCCAGATTTTTCGAGGAGAGGGATGATTTATAGATGCTAGTTAGTATCAATGTTATTAGGTACCAAATTAAATTGATTGTCAATTTGATTCAATGATATTATTTTTCTTCAATTTAAGACTCTTGATTCCATGTGCCATATTAAAGTTGTGACGTCATAAACGAGAAATAACATGTAAAAGTTTCCGCCGTGGCATTTGTAAATAAAGAGAATTTGGATAAAACAGAATAATAAGATCGCTTTAAAATGCTTATGAAAATAGACCTTGATTATTCCTTTTCCGCCTAACGGTCAATAAATAGTCGTAAAAAGCACGTAAAATAAAGCCTATTCAGATAAGAAAATACATAGAAATATACTTTTATGTATAAAATTCAAAAAAACTGTACTTGTGGTTTATTTTTACAAATTTGGTAAATCCGAGACAAGTTACTTTATCACAATGAAACATAATAACAAACAAGACATACAAGACAAAAATTCATCGTCAACCTATCACGTTTTACACCTATTAGGTTCTAATTTTTTCCGCGATGATACATATATCTCTATCGTTAACATAGAATTCTCGGCTAGAAAATTTAAGGCTCGGTTTTTCATTATCTGATTAACTGATGGTTAAAATTTTACCTCATGTTTTACTTAGTGGGTTTCATCCGTGATGATGCCATGAGTGAAGCTCATTGGCTAAAACTTCAAGTTAAGTTTAACCATAAGTTAACTAGATAATAAAAAACCGGGCCTAAAAGTTATGCTTGAAACAGAAAGTAACAAAAAAAAAATTCGGAAAATTGAAAATTTTTTTAATCATACAAGAAACATTCATTCAGCACTAAGATTTTACTGTGACTATTTATGGACCTGCCCCAATTTGAACTGAAATCATTTAATATTTGTGCACTAAGAAAAGTGGTCAGGAAAGATGAAGAGGAACAATTATATACCCATCTAGACTGATAAATTTCTATAAAAATCACATGGGAAGCGCTTGAGTAAAAAGAAATTTATAAAAATAACATTTTTTGCATCAAATTGCAGAGGAAATCAAGTTACATAATATTTTATATTTTAATTCAAGTTATTGTTAATATACCTGCTTAATGCACAATTCTTGAATTTTATAAGTTTAATTAATATTAATTTTTTTATTAAGCAGAAGATAAATTATTAAAAATGAAAAAATTATGTTTTATTAGCAAAAAAAAAACACAAATTAATATTGTAACGACCTGACTTCCGCGTACGGACGGTGTTGTATCAGTGGACGAGGACGCGGGTAGGCCGAGAGAACTAGACGGATATTACAGATGACAAATAAAGCAGTTTATTGTAAAAGAGAGAAGTGTACAAATAGATGTTTGCAAAAGCGGCGCGCGGACGGACAAGATGAATATGATGCTCGGACGGACAAACAGATAATCTATAAGTACGCACGGACGGACGGAACATATAATTCGCAATTAATGCGCAAACGGACGGATGACGGAAAGTAAACGCAAACGCTCAGACGAACGGAATAGATAAGTAACGCGCGGACGGACGAATACAGAAAATAATCGCAGCGCTCGGACAGACGGAAAATAATACAGGGTTGCCACAAATTTTTCATCCTAAAATTCCCTGACTTTTCCCTGATTTCCAGACAAAATTTTATGATTTTCCCTGACTTTCAATAATACATATTTTTTTGTTTTTATCAAAACTAAATTCTATTATTAATCGTTTATTGAAACCCCAATCTGCTATTATAAAGGTTCACATATTTGAAAGAAGTCACAAAAATATAAAATTATCATTTATTTTATTCGCTTGTTCATAAGTGACAGAGAACTTTCTTATAACAAGACTATCTTATAATACAAAAGAACAGACAACTTAAAATTTTTGATGTTCTTGGTAAAGCATTTTTAATCACAACAAGTTCACGTTAGCTTTTTAACATAAAAACTAAAATTTTAAATCTTTACAAAAACTTCAATACATAGTAATGTACATTACAAGTTAATATAAAAAATATTGCACAAGACTTTTACTCAAATGTCTTTGATCTTAATAACGCTATTTCATCATCGAGAGCACTTAGCTCATTAGTTTTATCTGTTAAAAGTTTTACCTTCTTAGCCTTCAATTCTGAAATTTTTGTAAACAAAGATCTTTTTTCAGCAATTTTTGCATTTTCTTGTTCTTTCTCAGAGCGCTGCTTTTCCAATGCTTTACCATACATATCCCTCGCATTTCGGTAAGATAAAATCATCTTTTTATCTATTGTAAGTTTGGTGAGACCACCAGCAGCTTTAAGACCATCATAAACTTGTCTCTGAGATATTAGAGATCTAGGTAGTTGATTTTCAACAATGCATTCCTTGTTTATTGAAAAACCTCTTTCCACAAATGCTTGACCATGACTCAGAATAAAGATCTTTTTCAAAAAGACATACAAATTCTGGAAATTATCTCGACCCTGAAGCAAGTTTCTCCAAAAATGATCAATTCTGTTATTTTCCCTAACAAACTGCTTGCATAAATCAATTACTTCTTTATTATTGCAAAGAACGTTAAATTCTTTCTCAATTTTATCACAAATCTGACTAGTAATCCAGTTTCTTGCGGAAAACAATTCTAGAGCATTAGAAAGCCTATTCTTACTGATACTTAAATTACTAGAAATTAACATAGGATCACAAAAACAAATTGCTTTACAGATACTATATTGCAAAGGAGACTTTTTCAACAAATGTATGCACATTTTGACTAAAAATTCTCTGCATTCAGTCTTGAATAACATCATCTCCTTGTCACTTATTTTCAGTTTTTTTAATTCAGCTCTGACTGCATGACCTAATTTCAAATTTTTTGATGGAATTAAGTTACTTTCTGTTCTTAAATCAATATTATAAATTGCCTTTTGTTTATCTAAAACTTCCTCTTTGACAATAAGAGACATCAAATCATGTAGTATAACGTATAGGTCATTATATAAAAATGGTGACATAGGAGCTTCACATTGATATTCTTTCAGGAAAGGAGTGACTTGGTGAGCAACATAACCAAAAAAAGAAAGTTTAGCAGTTAACAGTTTGTCCTCAAGACATGATTTCATAGTTCCAAAGCTCTTAGATATAATTTTAATTTTTTCTTCTTTAACTCCATTAATAAAATTCTTTAGATTGGGAATTATTTTAATTGTTGTTTCAATTATTTTCTCATTCTCTAACCAGCAAACAGAACAAAACTTTGCAGGGAGAGGTAATGGTTGTGACTTATTAAACCTCAGATAGTCACTCCTCCTAGAAGGAATATCCTTGAAAACATAATATGCTGATCTGAGAAAGGCAATCACATTCCAGCCAGTAGACTTAGCTGCCTCCTTGTAACTGTTATTGACAATGTGTAATCCACAGGAACCCATATTGATAAAAATTGGACTGTTTTCACCGTAGGTAGATCGAATATCACATTCAAGTTCTTTCAAAAAGGCCCAATTTACATTGGGGCCGTCCATGGATACTTGTAACAAATTTTGTAAATTCAAATCTTTTAGTTCTTCTTTAAAAGTTCTTAATAATTCTTAGCACGAGCGTGGTAAGCCAAAAAAAGCAGAAGAAAAATAGTGTGTTTCTACTTGATTACTATTATTATTCCAGAATCTCAAAGCAATATCCATTTGTTGAGTTTGTGTCATTTTATTTAAGCTTTCATCAAAAGAAACTACAAATGGACCACAGTTACAAACAGCGTCAAGAACTTTTCTATTAAAATAGGGCGCCAGAAACTATCCCATATGATAGCTTTCTACGAGCTAGACACAAGGAGGATGCTATTCTACTATCTGGGAACATAAGTGGAAACAGAGAGGATTGTTTTCCTGCCGATGAAATAGATGCATGATTTTCGACAGTTTGGAGACACCACAAAATTTCAACTCTAGTAACATCATCTTTAAAGAAATATTTGTCAATGCAACTATTAGCAAGAGAAGTCGTTTCTGAGTGCGAGGCAGTGCCAGCAAGACCCGATATGAATTGCGTCTCTGAATGAGTTGGAACAGACTGTTCATTCGTTTTTTGCTTCAAAACCGAGTTATCAGTATCTACATGTAATGTAGAAGAACAAGAATCCTGAAAAGCCAAAAAATAACATTCTCGTCATATAACAATGTAACAAACACATCTCACTTGATTTATGCTTATTATTTTTATTAGTTTTAATGAAATATTTTTCAAGAATCAAATTGCAAAATATGGCTTTGTACATGACTTCGTAACTTCTTAATTATAAAAAAGATGCTGAAAAGGTTTCGTAGCGAAATATTGTTTCTACAAAACAAAATATTTCAAGGTTATATTCACACCATGAGTAAGAAATATATCATTTTACTTATTATAATATTTTTAAAAGCAAAAATGCAAAATTTAGTTCTTTCGGAGACTTCATAAAACATGTCAAAGTTTCATGTCAAAATATTTCTCTCATAAGACAATATACTGGAGTGCAGATATTGTATCTGCATGGCCAATGAGGTGTAAATGTATTCTTGTTGCTCCTGCCAGCTCTTAAAACCTAACTCAATACTTCAAATATCAACTAAATGACGTACAAGACACAATTTCAAAAAACTTGGACACAAAGAGGATAGGCCTACCTTCGCTGTTGTAAAGAAATGCATGTTTGCAGATTTTTTTACATCCAACATTAGCTTGTTATGTTTGGTTCCCGACTTTACGTGACTTTTTAAAGACATTATACCCATATTACTTAATTGTAGAACCTTTTTACATATAGTACAGTAAGCCTCTGTCTTCACTTTGCCTTTTTGAATCCCAATAAATTCGGGTTTCAGTGTCCACTCGTCACGAAAAACAGTTTTCTTTAATCCACTCATTATTACAATATCTGTGAATAGAAAGCAAGAAATATTACACCAAAAAGAAAATCAAACGACAAGAATAATGACGAGGCTAATGATGTCTCCATATCATTTAAAAAATCTCAGGTCAATCAAATCAGCAACATATCACATAATTTATCATCAAACGATTATCAGTTTACCTTTGATGTGAATTTCCTTTCTTCAAAACAGGAAGGACATGCTCAGAGCTCAATGGCCAAACACTATAATATACGCAATGCACTATCTTTACAACGTAAATAACATTAGCAACATGTCCTAACACACGAAAGGCTTACCAGCGAGTAACACGCATGGTAACACGTCCAAATAAAACGAGTCAAAACAAAACATACACGCACACACAAGACAATGGTGCAAGCGCCACAAAGATTACGGCAAATTATAAAGCAAAAAATTATCGGCCGAGCCGTCTTAAAGAACGAAGGATAATGATTTTATCGACTGTCTGTGGCGCCCTGATATAAATGAAACAAGACACCGAGCTGAACAGATGTGAACGCGTATTTTAAACTTCTTTACAGTCATTTTATTTTTCCAGAAATTTTTGTTAAATCCCTGACTTTTCCCTGACCATTTTCAAATTCCATGACTTTTCCCTGACTTCCCTGACTTGTGGCAACCCTGTAATACGCGGGTACGAAACGAAAAGCAAATCGTGTCTATTTACAAGAACAAGTAATTCCGAGACAAATTTCTCCGAACTCAAAATCCCTGTTTACGTGTTTGCACGGCCTGTTATTTGCGCGGCTTTGCCGAAGGCCGTGGCTAAGACAATGGACGCGCGACCCGGCAACAAGATAGACGCACGCGGTACAGCTGTACTGTGATTCGATACGCGATCGCGGTGTATACAGTGTTACCGTTCGGGACACATTTTCTCGCACTTGGTCGTACACGTGACTTCTGTGAAGTATCAAATTCAGAGAAATAAAAGTACATTTAGACCCCGTCACAATCAGATGAGATAAAATTCTTTCTTTTTTAATGGCTCCTTTACCAATTTCGGAATTAATTTTTAATTATATTAAAAAAATAAAAATAAATTAATAAGTATTAATAATAAAATAACACACTTACCTAATCTAACCTATTCCTACTGCCTATATCCTACATCGGCTGCGTTCTGAAATTCACTGTCAGTACTGCAAATCTATAATTTACGTAACGTAAACTATATATTTTTAGTACTGATAGTGAATTTCAAAACGTAGCCATCGACGGAGCTGGACACCAAAAGAACTCATCATCACAAATGGCTAGACATGACTGGTTTACCGCGTATACGCAAGAAAACGCGTCCCGAACGGTAACACTGAGCGTATGGCGGTTAATACCGCGGTGTTGTTACGGCGGTGGCAACGACTCACGCCAAGATCTTTTGGTGGAGGCGCGGAACTCCACACCTCAGGTTGTGAGTCGGTGCCGACGGAGAAGAGAAAGGATAATGAATTCTCCGACTACCGAGATCTCTCGGTTGAGCCCAATATTTATTTGAGCCCGTAAATCAACGGTCTAGGAAGCGGAGGGCTAGTCGCCAAGATCGCTTGGCAGAGCTAAGATCTCTTAACTTTCAGGCTAGCTTAGGAGGCACTTCTTCACGGACGGAAATTCAGACGAAAAGAAGCCCTGTTTGCAGAAGCGGCGTCGCTTATATACCTGCATCTCAAGAGAAAGCGGTCAGTACATCGGCACAAAAGGGATCTCCGCCATTCAAGATCGGCAGCGACCGCCACTTCTATCGTTCTTATGGCACGTGCTCGACGCACGGATGCGAGTTCGCGCCAAAGTGTGTAATAGACATAGGGCTCCTGTAAGTGGAAGCGTTTAGCTAATAGTAAGAAAAAGAAAATGAGGTGATCCCCACTGTCCTTGTCTAATGTTGTGCGCGCGCATCAAGCTGAGTGGTGCTGAGTGGGTATGGTGTACTTTGTCTCAAATCCTTCCCACTTGACTGCAAAAATCAACAGCGCATGCGTGATTGAACAAGGATGATGAGGATCATTTCGTTTCTTGTCTCTATTAGCTTACGCATTCGTAGCTAGCTCTTCCCCTCTATAGTATAATCTCTTTGGTTTGCGCGCCATGCGTGTACTTGAATTTCTAATTGGCGCTATGCGCCTCTTCTTTGCTGTCCGGCGGGTGGTCGGCTGGACAGCACGGAGCAGTGGACGGTCCGAGAGGAAACGGAAAGGCGGTTCGTTACAATATGTTTGTCAAGTTTAACAATAATAATTTAAATCAATGAAAAGAAGGTCAATAACGAGTGACGCACTACGATGTCATTTGTCTATAATTGATAATTTATTTAAAAACAATTTGGACGTTTCAGTTTAACTTAACCCTCCTCAGCTGAAATTATTAAATAAACCTTTACATTATTTAAACAAAACCTTTATATTATTTGAATGAATAAAACTTTGAATAATTCTTAAATTACATTACATTATTTTGACAATTAATTAAATATCAAGCATAACAAGTCACATCACAAGTTCGACACAATTAGTACATAGAAAATCAAAAAATAAAGTCAAGTGAATAGAAGTCCTCAATATCAAAAATCCCCGAATAAATTCATCTAAATGTTTCATCATTTTGGCGAGAAAAAGTATCAGTACAAAATTACCTTTTTTAACCCTTAAACACGTAAGTGGATCTGAGAGACCCCATATAAAGTTTTGAACGCTTGCTATGTAAAGACGGAATGAGATAAGAGGTTCGGACCAAGACGTAAAAAAAGTTTGAAATCTCCTTTTTTAATTGATATAGTTGATCAACTTTTTTGGTCAACTAGAATTCGAACGGCACAACAGCAAAGTTTTGTTAGGGTTAATGCGACCCATATAGTGTGTAAGTAAAACTTTTTTTGTATTTTACATAAAAAAACTGGGTAAAATACGTTCGAACAGGTCGATTTGCAGATGTCACTCGCATATACTCTGTCTAAAGTTGGAATACTATAAAATGTTGTAGAAAAAAAGAGTTTTTCCGAAATATATCATGAAACACATCAATTTTCAATTTTAGACACGATTTAATCAAAAATTCCTCATATTCGCCTTGTTACGGTAAGTACATTTTTTAATAGAAATGACAATATAATTTTTTTTGAAAGTATGAATCTTTAGCTTTAAAACGCCGTATTGTAAAGTTCTTTAAAGTTTTTTTGTTGCAGATATGATTTTTTTTTTAAAGTGGATTTTTAGATGCCCAAAAATACTTCATATTCTCCATGTTACATAATTCTACTTTTTAAAAGAAATTACTTTGCCAAATTTTATTTTGAAAGTGTGATTCTTTAGCTTTAAAACGCCGTATTTAAAAGTCCTTAAACGTTTGTTATTGCAAAGATATGATTTTTTGAAGAAAAAGTGGATTTTTGACCAATTTCTCATTTTTGCTTAATGGTTTTGCTTTTATAACTTCACAATAAATTATTTGTCGGCAATGCCGATTATGCAGTCACACTCCTGAGATTTTAAACTTTTGTTTAAAAAAAAAATCGTAGAAAAATATTGATTGTAATCAAAATTATAGCTTCTCAAGTTGAAAAAGTCTCCCAGATCCAAAAATGTGTTTCCGTATTTTACAGGATCGGTGTGTTTAAGGGTTAAAAAAAATAAAAAAAGTGTGCGCGCCTAAAAATCTTTACTTTTTAATCAAAATAATATGTAATAATATCTTCTACAAAATCTTTTATTCAAACCTAAGTGGTATTTACTTAAAATAAATGTCAAAAAATGATATGCGTTTATTCAAAAAAATATATGAAATCTTTAAAGTGCACTTATTTAAAAGAATCAAAGAGAAAACACTACAAAATGAGAAAATTTTATTAAAATAAATAATTTTTAATGCAAAAAATATGGTGCTGCTAAAGATAGTAGCAATTAGGTTTTGTATAAAAATTATTCAATTTTTCTCATTGCTTTTCCCATCTAGCAGCGCCATGTTTTTGTGCATTAAAAATTATTTATTTCAATAAAAATTTTCTCATTTTGTATTGTTTCCTCCGAGGGGTCAACCACTAGTGGGAATCATTATACATTTCTCTATAAATATATTGCGGCAGTACAGAAATAGAACAAGCAATACTAGTAATACGTGCAATACATTAACAATACGTAGCAATAAATGGCAATACATAATAGCAATACATTAATAATACGTAACAATACGTTAGCAATAACTTCGCAATAAATGACAATATTTGAGTAAATTGTATAAATATCAGTTTAATGCAGTATTTCTACAGTAGTGTACGGTAATAAAAGAAGTGCAAAGAATGCCAAGAAGATAAACAATAACCTAAAAAACACGAACGTCTGCAAACACGAATGCGCACACACACGAGTGACGAGTTTTCTTTGGAAATAAAAATTACTATCTATATTTTGTAACAAAAATGTGAGTATTTATCAGCCAGACAGACCTATATTGCAAATGATTATCTACGAAAAAATACGTTCGTTTCTTTAACACACAATTAAGTAAGATTTATTTAAAAAATTCTATCTACTTTTTTCGATCTCCAATGAAATATACATTTGTAATAAAAAATAATTTTTATTATCAAGATTATATATTTCAGATTTAAAATGGAAGCTGAAGACTTTATTGATAAACTATTAAATAATTATCACACAAAATTACCAAGTTATATAAAATTACTTTTAAATTATGCAGGCTATGATAATATTATATCGATTTCGAAAATAGATGATGCTTCTATAGCGGAATTAGAAAAGTTTGCAAAAGAAGATTTAACTAAATTTTTAAATGAAAATAAATTAGTGGAATTATTTGGCAAAATATATCATCAAAATCCGTCATTTTTCAAGATTCTTGATGATTACAAGAAACTATTGTTACATAGGAAATCTGTGTCAAGGAACTATTGTTACAAAGGAAATCTGTGTCAAGGAAGTTGAAAATATTTCAAATAAATTGTATAAAATGTAATGAGAAAAATAGTACTCGTGAAGGAAAAAAAGAAAAGAGCCAAAAGAAAAGAAACTTTCATGACATGCAAAGAGAAGCAGAAGAAGTAATAATTGAAAATGACAAAGAAAATAAAACAGATAATGCTAAAGAACACGTAGAAAATTTAGCTAAAAAATATGTTAAAAGATGTATTGATGAGTACTGTGAAGAACACATTGAAAACTTTATTAAAAAAATTGATAATTTAAAGGTCATAATGGATACTAATAAAAATTATTGTGCAAAAATTAAATGCTGCTTCTGCGATTTTATTTCCACGGGATATTCGGTAAAAAATTCTGGAATTAAAAGAAAATGGATATTATCTAATTTTAATAAGCACATTTTAATTCATATGAAAAATAAAAAAAAACAAAAAACAGAGAAAAGAAAACAAACCTAACAGTACTTCACTTTCATTTATAAAAGTACAAAATAACAATTCTTTTGCGAGTTCACTTCCAAGTTCACTTCCGAGTTCAAATCAAAGCAAAAGTAAAATTCAAAATAACATAAATATTTCATTTAAAATTACTGATACTAATAGTTTGGCCAACACTAATACCAATACTATTCAAAATGCGGAAATTTATATTTTGCCAAATATAAATCCCATAGAATTAAATGCATTTTCTTTGACAAACAGCTCGATAAATTTACAACCTGAGTTACAACCATTATGTCCAAGTGTAACCGATTGCAGTGAAACTTCTAATTTATTAGAATTATCGGATTTTTACGAACGCAGAATTATTGAAGAGGCTAATAATTCTGCAACATTAAATAATGAGCCTCAACTACAAATGGAAAAAAATGCAAAAGTAGATGTCATGAGTAGACAACAACAAAAACTAAAAAAATTTGAAGCATTTGATGAATCCCAGACTAAAATTACAGATTATTTTCTTAAAACTATTACAAAAATTATTAAAGACCATCCTGATATACAAAATACTTTGTTAAGTATCGCTAATACAGAAAGTACAAGCAATTTTGCAAATATAAGTTCATTCTTAGAATGTTTAAAAGATACGGCAATGAAGACTATCAAACGCAAGAAACATGGAAACAAATTTACTAGCCCTTTAAAACTTTTTAGTTTATATATTTTCATTGTTGGTGGTCGTATGCTCTATGAACTTTTACATGCAAATCTACAAAATATATTATCATCAATTACAACAATTAACAGATTAATAGATAAGAAAAGTAATATATGGAATAGTTCGATTAAAAGAATTAAAGTTTTTCTTAATAAAACAAAATTATCCTTTAAATGTATTTATTTCTGAAGATCAAACCGCAATAATTAAGAACATAGCATATGATTCTAAAAGTAATCAAATGATTGGCTTTGTGTCTTCATGTAAAAAGAATGGATTTCCCAAAAATAATTTTTATGTAAATTCTGTAAAAGACCTTGAAAATGCCTTTTCAAAATATGTTGTTGGCTGTAACGCCTATGTGTACATGACTCAACCGCTTATTGATAACGCAACAGCATTTTGTTTAACAGTTTTTGCAAGTGATAATAGATTTAATCATAATAACGTCTTAGCTAGATGGACGTTCTTAAAATATGAACTTGAAAAACTTGATATATAAATAACTGGATTTTCAAGTGACGGTGATACAAGGTGCTTAAAAGCCATGAGAATATGGTCTAAAATTCCTTTATCGTCTAAAAATCCATATTCTCCTTACTTTCAGGGGAGTAATTCATTCATTTCTATTTTTTTAAAGCAAGTTGTTAAATTAACAATGTTGTCAATTAGAATCAATCAAATTTCTGTTTCAAATTGCAAATATAGAACAATAGAATAATTTTTTATATTAATAATATTACTATTTAACTATACTAATATATAACTAATTTAACAATTTTAATTAAAAAATAATGTAACAACCTGTGCAAATTATTTTAATTATTTATTTTAGATAGAATTTAATATAAAAAAACCAGTATGTATTCAAGATACAGTTCATATTGGAACAAAAATAAAAACAAAATTTTTAAAACATAATGTATTTTTACCGATGGGCTCAAAAATTGTCTCCAGAACATGTAAAAAAATTAATAAAGCAATTTTCTAAAGATAAATATTTATTATGTGACAGTAATCTTGAACGTATGTTTAATTTAATTTAATTAATATATGAAATATTGTATTAGGAGTATAAATAAGTTTCCGCCGTTTCACAAAAAATGGCGCCACTAGTATGTTATGGTTGAAATTGTCTGTTGTAAAACGTTATATCGTAAGGTTGGACATCTGCCAACAACATAACCTTAAAATATTAGCGATTTTGTATCAGCATCACATATCTTTTTTCGTACGAAAATGTCGAGTTTTGAGCCGAATAAGCGTCATTTGCGGGAGCTTTTGATTTATTTCTTAAATTTGAAGAAATCTGCAGCCGAGGCGCATCGATTGCTTGTAGAAGCTTGGTGAAGCTGCCTTAAGTGAGAGAAGTTGCCGTGAGTGGTTTCACAAGTTTAAAAACGGTGAATTTGACGTCGAAGACAAAGAACGTAGCGGAAGGCCGAAAGTGTACGAAGACGCGGAATTGGAAACATTATTAGATGAAGATTCGTGCCAAACGCAAGAAGCACTTGCACTTATATTAGGAGTGACTCAACCAGCAATTTCACATCGCTTAAAATCATTGGGAATGATTCAAAAACAAGGAAACTGGGTTCCATATGAACTGAAGCCGAGAAACGTTGAACGCCGATTTTTCACATGTGAAATGCTGCTTGCCAGGCATAAACAAAAGGGTTTTTTGCATCGTATAGTCACTGGTGATGAAAAATGGATCCACTACGATAACCCAAAGAAGAAGAAATCATAGGGACCACCTGGCCATGCTTCAACATCGACAGCCAAGCCGAACATTCATGGAAAAAAGCTCAAGTTGTGTATTTGGTGGGATCAGCTTGGTGTCGTGTATTATGAGTTGCTCAAACCGAATGAAACCATTACTGGGGCTCTCTACCGAACACAATTGATGAGATTGAGCCGAGTACTCAAGGAAAAACGTGCCCACTACTACTCCAGACACGACAAAGTTATTCTTCTGCATAATGCTCGTCCACATGTTGCGGCGCCGGTCAAAACCTGGAAACACTCAATTGGGAAGTTTTACCCCACCCGCCATATTCACCAGACATTGCTCCTTCTGATTACTACCTGTTTCAATCGATGGCGCATGGCCTGTCTGAGCAACACTTCACATCATATGAAGATACAAAAAATTGGGTCGATTTGTGGATAGCTTCAAAAGATGAAGCATTCTTCCGACGCGGTATCCGTATGCTGCCAGAAAGATGGGAAAAAGTAATGGCTAGTGATAAACAATACTTCAAATAAAACATTAGGTACCGTTCTTTCACAATAAATGCCCAATTTTTGATAAAAAACGGCGGAAACTTATTTATACTCCTAATATTATTTATCTAAAACTCTAAAAATTATTTTTCAGCAAAAGATAAGATAAATTTTGATGCAGTTAAAAATTTATGTGCGCCTCGAGTTACGGAATTATTATCTGCTATTCCAGATAGCAAGAGTACTAAACAATTTCTTATTTTAATTAAACACATATTAAATTCTTTTTTAAATAAAAAATTAAAAATTGAAGAGCGCATATATTCCATATGGCACGTAACATTTTTTTTAAGATTCTAGAGAAACTGGTTATAAGAAAATAACTACAGTATTGATAAAAATTTTATAACTTCTAATGCTTACACGTCCATAGAATTAAATGCACATGGTTTATTAATATTGATTGAAAAATTACGAGAAAATAATCAGTTTACACCTTGATTATGTAGTAATCAACCATGTGAAAAAATTTTCAGACAAATAAGATCCATGACATCTACTTTCTCAACAATAACTAATTTTAATTTATTGAGCATTTTGAGACGTTTAAATCGAGTGCAAATTTTAAACGACATAAGTACTAACTTAAATAAGTTTAATTCATAATACTTTAATTAAATTTATACATAATTATAAAAATTCAATTTAATAATATATTCTTATTTCAAGGCGATACATTTCTATTTCCACGAGAAGAAAATAATAGATTAGGAATTTCTTCAGAAAGAACTTTATATTCTGATGCAATTCCATCTACAGAAAAAATTTTACATATTTTGGACACCGTTAAAAATGATGCACTAAATATTGCAATAAAATTAGAAATAAATATGAATGAAAAAATAATAAAGTTTTGAAGAGATCAACATTCGACATTTAATTGCCAAAAAGGAAAATAAAGAAAAAGAGGAAAATAATGATGATATTATAGAACAACAAAATGAAGATATTGTACTTGCTAGTGAAGATTTTGGAAATTTTAAAGATTTGGAAAATTTGCCAAATAATATTTTAATATTTAAAAATCAAACAGAATTAAACTTAAGAGATTATATAACTAACTGTACAGAAAGTAATAAAGGTTTATTTTTAGATGTGAACGTTAATAGAAAAAAATATGTTGTCAGAAAATCTTCACTCTGTTGGCTATATCAAAATAAAAATAGATTGTCTAATGACATTATATCGAGTTCGTGGTATTAACATTGCAAATACAAATGAAAAGTCGAGTGAAAAATTGAGGATAGAATGTGAAAAATATTACTGTGTTTATTATGATGCAGGATGGTACATAGGAAGGATGTTACATGTAGAACAATATACATGTAAAATGAAATTTTTATGTGCTAATTTAGATGAATTTAAATGGTCAAAGAAAAATAATGTTCAAGAAGTAGATAAAAAATTTATAATGTATGGGCCGATAACTTTAAATGGCATAAATCCTTTTACAATTAATAAAGAAGTGCGTACAAAAATCCAAAGAAAATTAAAAAAATTAAAAAATACATAAATTATTTGCATTGTTAACAATCATTATTAACATTGTATAATGTTTATAAACAAACAAACAAAATAAACAAAATTTAAATAAACAAAATAAATATAATTTTATACATATACATACCAACCAATATTAGCAATATAAGAAAAAAAAGCAATATATTAGAAATACTTGACAATACCGGCAATACCAAAGGCAATACAATAAAATAAAATAAAAATACTGGGAATAATCAGCATTACCAGTAATACGAGAGTAATACAATAGCAATACAGCAATAAAATCTAATGCATTGTCAGAAACGGCAATCACTGTACGTTTTCCTTATTGTTAGTAGTGGTTGACCTCTCGGTTTCCTCTTTAATTCTTTTAAATAGGCGCACTTTAAAGATTTCATACATTTTTTTGAATAAACGCATATCATTTTTAGACATTTATTTTACATTCAAGTAAATACAATTTAGGTTTGAATAAAAGATTTTGTAGAAAGTATTAATACATATCATTTTGATTAAAAAGCAAAGATTTTTAGGCGCGCGCACACACATAGGCGCCTTTTTTTACCTTTTTTGAAAAGGTAATTTTGTACTTGTTAAGATGTCCCTGTGGGCTCATTGTCGATGCGTTGCGATACGCGCGTTTCACTGTCGTGCGCCCCCTGTCGTATTGGCTCGCGTCTGACTGTTGAGTCTACCGATCTAGCTTCGCCACACACTCTCTCTCTTGTTCTGCTCGCCCGCTTGTACGTGTCGTCCTGTCCATCCGCAAATAAAGATCTCCATTTTTTCTGTGAATACGCTGTGTACGAATTCATCAAATCTGCCTTCACCCAGCGTGCTCTAACAGGTTATGGGCCCAGAGCATTATGGAACAAGCGCAGGGAATAAATAAAAAGTACACGCTAGCAAAACGAGACGAGACCCACACACGCTTCTCGACATAAAAAAAAATGGCGTCTCATCACACCGTGCGGATCGAGCCTCTAAATAAAGACAACTTCGACACGTGGAAAGTTCAGATGGAAGCGTTGCTCGTTAAGAACAACTCGTGGGGATACGTAAGTGGAGAACACGTAAAACCCGAGGTTGTTGCGACGAATGTGGAATCGGTCGCGGCCGGCGCTGCATGGGACGCAGCAGATCGAAAGGCGAGATCGGACATCATCCTTGGAATCTCCCCGTCCGAGTTGAAACAAGTCAAAGGGTGCGAGACGTCGAACGCTATGTGGCGAAAACTATAGTCAATCGACGGAACCGGCGAGGAAAGCGACTCTACTGAAGCAACTAACTCTGCATCGAATGGACGACGGAGGCGACATCCGAGAGCACTTGCGCAAGTTCTTCGATACGGTAGATAAACTTAGCGAAATGGAAATCGAGGTAAATCCGGACTTGTTAACATGTTGCTGTATAGCCTACCGCCGAGTTTCGAAAATTTTAGATGCGCGATCGAGTCCCGCAACGAATTACCAAGTCCCGAAGCGTTACGCGTGAAAATCGTCGAAGAGAACGACGCACGGAAGGGCGATGCGCGAGCGACAATGCCGAACGCCCTAATTGCGAAAGGGCCTCGCGGTAGAAAACCGAAGCCGAAGTTGAAACAAAACGACGCGCGCAAAACAAAAAGTGCCGAAACGTTTAAATATAAGTGTCACCGTTGTCGTAAAGTCGGGCACAAAACAGCTGACTGCCGGGAAACGCTCGACAACGCCGTCGCTCAGAAAACAAACGACGTAAGCCTATACGTTCGATCGGAAAATACACACGTTGGACGTGCGTTCAGTACCGGAAGCGAGAAGCAGCGCGTGGGCTGGTGCTTAGATAGCGGTTGTTCGACCCATTTGTGTAACGATAGGCGCAATTTTGTAGAAATATTGGACAAAGCGGTAGAGAAATTGAACCTCGCGAGCAACGCGTCGACCGAGATCAAGGCAAAAGGAAAAGTCTCGATAGCGATTGAAACAAATGGTTACGCCAGAAACGTGAATATACATGATGTATCGTATGTACCGGATTTGCGAATAAATCTCCTTTCGGTCGGAAAAATCGCTGACAGGAGGTACACAGTGATCTTCGATAAAAATGTCGGAAAGGTAGTTGATAGACATAAGCGCACTGTATTAGTAGCCGATCGCGTCGACGACTTGTATTACTTGCGTGATAGAGAGCTGGCTTGTTATAACGCGACAAAAAGCGGAAACAAACGCGAATCGTTCGAGAGATGGCACCGTAGGATGGGCCACTTAAATGCGCGCGACTTAATGTTAGGCGTCCGAGACGGAAAGATACGCGGCATAGATCTAATCGCTCCCCTCGAAAAAGTAGACTGTGAAGTTTGCATTCTCGGTAAAATGACGCGCGCTCCGTTCACAAAAACCACTAATAGGAAGTCGGAACTCCTCGAAATTATACATTCCGACGTGTGCGGACCGATACGTATAGAATCTAACGGTCACGCTAGATATTTTGTAACATTCATTGACGATTACTCGAAGTGGTGCAAAGTTCGATTGTTAAAGGGAAAAGACAAAATTTTCAAGGCCTTCAAGGAATACAAGGCGTCCGTGGACACGAACCGGCAAGAGCATAAAGTACTTTCAGTCCAATAACGGAAAGGAATTCAAAAACGAAAGATTCGACGCCTTTTTGAAGGAGCATGAAATCGGACGGCGGCTAACTGTCACCAATACTCCCGAGCAGCTCGGGGTGGCCAAGAGACGAAACCGCACGCTCATTGAAATGGCCAGATGTCTCCTGATACAGTCAGCATTACCACCGTTTTTCTGGGGAGAAGCCGTAAATACGGCGAACTACATCAGGAATCGATGCCCGTCGAACAGTTTAAGCGGCGAGATCGCTTATCAAAGATGGACCGGAAACGTACCCAACGTTCGCCATCTAAGGGAATTTGGCTGCAATGTCTACACCTTGAACCGATCTTCGAACAAGGGGAAGTTCGCCGATCAATCTAAGAAGGGAGTTCTTGTTGGATATTCCGACGAGTCCAAGGCCTATCGAGTCTGGATCCCCGACGAAAGGAAAATAGATATAACTCGCGACGTGAAATTTTTGGAGAGAGACCGAATTTCACCCGCCGAATTTGAAGACTTCAGCGCACACGAGGATGGCCGCGTCGAGGGCCTTGACGCCGGCAACACGGATATACCCCGATCGCGACGGAAACAGAGATCGAATTAGACGTAGAGCTAACAAACGCACCAAATGGGGACGAAGAAAACGCGCCCAGAGATGATGCTAGAGACGCGGATCCGCCAAGAAGAGACCCAGGAAGACCAAAGTTTATACGGACTGGACTCAGGGGAAGACCGAGGAAGCAGTATCACGAGGCTGCACTCGCAAGTGAGAAGACGGAGTTTGCTTGCTCGACCGAAATTCCGATCGACACGGCGCTACAAGGACCAAACGTGGACGAATGGCTCGAAGCCATAGTATCGGAGGTCAAGTCGCTGCTGAAAAACGATACGTGGACCGTAGTCAAGCGTCCAAAGGATAGAGAGATCATCGGCTGTCGCTTCGTTCTTCGAAACAAGCACAACAGCGACGGGACATTGGAGCGAAGGAAGGCTCGACTTGTAGCAAAGGGTTACGCGCAACGCCCTGGAGTAGATTTTTGCGACACTTTTGCGCCAGTGGCCAGGATGAGCTCTATACGTGCCGTGTCGGCACTCGCAGCTCAGTTCGGATTAACGCTGCATCATTTTGACGTCACCACTGCTTACCTGAATGGCAAGTTGGAAGATATCTTCATGAAGGTTCCCGAGAATATTGAGGACTGCCTGGAAGAAATTATTCGCTCTGGTAAGAAAAACTGCGTCATTCGAAAGAGGGTGGTGAAGATGCTCGAAGAATTGGCCGACGAGGAAAACGTGCTTCTTCTACGCAAATCCCTATATGGACTACGTCAGGCGGGAAGGCGATGACACGTGAAATTGAGCGGAGTACTCAAGGAATTTGGATTTTCCCAATCGATCTCGGATCCGTGCGTGTTCCATCTTGGGCAGGGGGAAGATTCCCTCTTAGCCGTAGTGTATGTGGACGACATTTTATTGGTCTCCAAGGAAGAGCAGACCCTAGCGAATCTGTTCCAACACTTGACGCGTTTCGACATTAAAAATCTGGGTCCCGTGAAGCACTGCCTCGACATAGAATTCTCGCAGGGCCGAGGCTTCGTGGCCATGAATCGGAAAGGCTAGATAAATGACATTCTGAATCGTTTTGGTATGTCCGAGTCAAAGCCTGTTGGAACGCCTGTGGAGCTTGGAACTCAACTGCGACGAAACAAGAAAGTCAGCTCGGAAATAAAGGCCTTACCTTACAGAGAGCTTGTAGGAGCTCTGATGTACCTGTCCGTATGCACTAGACCTGATATCGCTCACGTCATCAGCTACTTGAGTCAATTCAACTGCTATAGTAGTATCATTGGACGGCGGCTAAACGCGTATTAAGGTACTTGAAAGGTACAAATAACACCGGCCTTTTCTTTAGAAAAACTTCGGATCCGCTCATCGGATTTGCTGACGCCGACTGGGCAAACTGCGTGGACGACAGGAAATCATACACCGGGTACGCATTTGTGTTTGGAGGATGTCCCATTTCGTGGGAGTCGCGGAAGCAGAAGACGACCGTTCTCTCATCCATGGAAGCTGAATACATGGCTTTAAGCGAAGCTACAAAGGAGGCTGTGCATCTCCGGAGTCTCCTAAGCGAATTAGGTTTTCCGTATCCCAAGATTAAACTGTGGAGCGATAATTGCGGCGCCATCAAACTGGCAGAGAATCCGGTGTTCCATAACCGATCAAAGCATATCGACGTGCGACACCATTTCGTCCGAGAGATGTTGGAAATCGGCGTGATCGATATCGACCACAGACCAACGGAATACATGGCCGCAGATGTTCTTACGAAGGGATTATCGGGCCCCAAGCATCGGAAATGCTAAGAGCTCCTGGGCGTAAAAATTAACGAGGAGCGCTCACAGAATCTCTCGCGTATCAAGGGGAAGTGTTAAGATGTCCCTGTGGGCTCATTGTCGATGCATTGCGATACCCGCGTTTCACTGTCGTGCGCCCCCTGTCATATTGGCTCGCGTCTGACTGTCGAGTCTACCGATCTAGCTTCGCCACACTCTCTCTCTTGTTCTGCTCGCCCGCTTGTACGTGTCGTTCTGTCCATCCGCAAATAAAGATCTCCATTTTTCCTGTGAATACGCTGTGTACGAATTCATCAAATCTGCCTCCACCCAGCGTGCTCTAACAGTACTGATATCACGCATTTTGTAGTGTTAAGCAATATGTTTTTTTTTTTTTTTTTGTAGGAAGACATAATATACACTATCAATTAGGTTTTATGGAATTAAATTAACATAAAAAATTAAGTACAACCACTTGGGTTAAAACTAAAAGATTTTTCAATGACAATACAAAGTACACTTTAATATAACATATAAATTAAATATTAATGTTTATTTAATTAAATATTAAATAAACGTTAAATATTTTCCCAAATCACTATTTTAAATATTTAATTAATGTTAAATAAATGTTAAGTAAATGTTAAATAAATATTAAATATTTTTTCTAAATCATTATTTTAAATATTTAATTAATGTTAAATAAATATTTAATAAACGTTTATAATAAATATTTTTGTTATAATAAATTGTACAATAAAAAATATTAAATAAATATTAGAAAAATATTTAAAAAATATTGTGTACTAATTGGGTTAACCTTATGTACCACAAAATTAATAGTATATAGGGGACCGGGGCAAATCGTTAGACCTTTTTTTCTTTTGTGTCTCCTGAGTCCTATATTAATTAAAAAAACATAAGCCGGTTTGAAAGGTTGAACCTTCCCCTTCACAATGCCGATATTAATAGAACATGCAAATGTACTTGCTTTAAAGTACATATAAAAATTTCGACCAATGTCAAGAATTAAAAATAGCCCCAAGCCCGGGGTAATTCGTAACTAATCCGGAATATTCCAAAATTTATATTTTAACTTGAAAGTCTGTAAAAAAGCTGTTATTAAGACTTTCTTTCATTTAAAAAAGGATATAGGTATACAAAAAACAAATGCAAACATACACGTTCGCATGTTCTTTTATGCCATCGGTGTGACAGATTTCCTAACCTCACAAGTGTCAATCTTTAACGCTTTATAACTTTTTACCTGCTTAAGAGCGACGATTTTATATTCATATTCATGTTCTATGTACTAAAAGACACAATATTATTATGTTTGAACTAAATCAATGAAGAACTTTACCTCAATGTTTAACTCTGCGTAGCGCAGACGTTCGTAACACAGCCGAAAGGTTAAGGTTACCCAACTTAGGTTAGGCGCTGCAATCAGTATTAACGAATCGCCCCGGTGCTCGGTATTACAAATAGCCCAAACATCAACTGTGCGCATTATTGCGTATGATCGACAAAAATAGACATCACACAGCAAAAAGTAAACACGAAATGTTTCAAATACGTTCAACTGGACACGATACATTCAAAGTTTTCAAAAAAACCTTATTATCTTATTTAAATTTCGAAGAAATGCCGATTATCAAAAATTACTTCAACTGTCGCAAAACACATTTTTCACTACTACAACTTCAATATGACGCCGTTACCAACAAATCTTTGTTAGCAACATCGTTACATTAGGACGTATTTACAGTGTTTAAAGTAAATTATTAATATGTACCCATAAAAAGATATTTCCAATTATCGAATTACCCCGTCTAACGATTTGCCCCGGTCTCCCCTATAGTTTAGTATTACATATACATATTTTTACATTAATTTCATTATTATTAAAGACATTCATTCCATAAAACTGTAGCCTAAGAAAAATGCGTGCACTTAATACAAGCGTATTAACTATTAACTTTTTTATTAAATTAACATATTAAGGCTTCTGAGTACTCGCCGCGGCCATATTGAAGTCGTGACGTCAGAAACAAGAAATTGCGTGAAATGACACGTAATTTTGTCAAACATACCATTTGTAAATAAAACCAATTTGGATAAAATAGCCTAATTAGATGGCTTTAAAACACTTCTAAATATCGGTCACGACTATCCTTTTTTCGCTTAGCAGTCAGTAAATAGTCATAAAAAGCACGTAAAATAACGCCTATTCAGACAGGAAAACACACGGATAGCTATTAAAAGGAGTGAAAAATGTACTTTTATGTATAAAATTCAAAGAAACTTTACTCGCGGTCTCTTTTTACAAATTTGGTAAATACAAGACAAGTCATATTTTCACAATAAAACACATAATAACAAAATAACATGCACGACAACATCTCATCGTCAATCTGTCACGTTTCACATGTATTAGTTCTAATTTTGTCCGCGACGGAATGTCGCTACCATCAACGCGGAGTTCTTGGCTGAGGAATCAGGAGCCTTAAAAAACGATGCGTGTACATATGACACGTATATTTAATTATCTTGATTCATATTGTAGCAGTTTAATATAGTACTGTTTAAATTAATTTCCAAAATTAAGATAATTTAATAGAAAATTTCTATTAGTACGCGTATCAAACGCACGATGTAAACTAGACTAATCCTCCGATAAATGACTTTTCCCCAGAAAAAAAAATCTTATAAAAATAATCCCGCGAAACAAGATATCAATCGTTATAGTTCACAAACAGATTTAGGTATTCTTGCTGTAAATCAAATATATAATCACCTTATGTTGAAGCATCTTCCTTGTTTCTTGGCCATTACCAGATGCGTTTTAAATAATCCCACGTTCTCCGCGTTCGTACTGTTCACACCGAAATTTTGACAACCGTTTAGGTTAATAACAGTTAATAAGAAACCGTCGTTAGTACTGCCATAAATAATACATCATATGTCACATAAAAATATAGCTATGCGAGCGACACTGTGTCAAAAAGATGTACTGGATAACATTCGCTTGGCGACGATAACGACTTTTCTCAAATGTAAAACAATGAGATTTGGACTTTGCGTCACGATATCTCTGCACGTAGGGCACGGAGAAAAAAATAAAAACCCTTTTATTATGCAATTTTCCCCAAGCTATCAATTGAGCCTACTCAGAACTTGATCTGTTACTGAAATCTGAGAACCTCGTTCGCTTGGAAGTTACTTGCTCGCGTAAAAGAGGTTCGGTCTGCGATTTTTTTTCTACATAGGCGCAAGTCGCGACCGCGCCTCTTGATAGTTGGTTGATCAATCGACTAACTATACTTTTTCTCGCTAAAATGATGAAACACTTAGACAAATTTATTCGGGGAATTTTGACATGGAGGACGATTTCTATTCACTTGATTTCATTTTTCGATTTTCTATATACTAATTGTGTCAAATTTGTGATATGACTTGTTATGTTTGATATTTAATTGATTGTCAAAATAATGTAATGTAATTTGAGAATTATTCAAAGTTTCATTCATTCAAACAATGTAAAGGTTTTGTTTAAATAATGTAAAGGTTTATTTAATAATTTCGGCTGAGGAGGATTAAGTTAAACCAAAACGTACTAATTGTTTTCAAATAAATTATCAATTATAAACAAATAACATCGTGGTGCGTCGCTCGTTATTGATCTCCTCTTTATTGATTTGCTTTCGCTAAATCGAGTTAGACATAAGAATTGTTCTAATAATAATTTAACCTTCATACGCTAATTTTAATACTTTCCTGACATTAAAACTTTATAAAAATCAGAGTCAGATTCGGCTAATCAAAAACTACAAAAGTTTTTAAGGTACCCAAGCCAAATAAGGCCCACTTAACTTATTTTATTTTTTATAAATTTTATTTACAAAGATATTGAAATAAACTAAATAAGAATAAAATGTTTATTTCAATCACTCGCCAAAATAAAATTATCTTCTATATAAAACATTTTTAAATAAACAGAAAAAAAAATGTTTTTAAACTCTGACATTAGACCTTATTAAATTCTTGTGCTTTTAATAAGGCCCGAATTAAAAATAAATTGAAAAAATAACAAAGGAATTAAATATTATTTTCCAACTCACTGTTAAAATAATTATTAATCACCAATACAAAATCTTTTAAGATCTATTTTACTAGTAAAACATCACAATTATTTTTAATTTTGTCTATAATTAATACTTTAACTTTAAGAAATTCTGGCTATTTTAGTACAAATTTAGTTTATGGAAAGTTAGCATCATTGAAAATCGTTATTCTCTGTTGCAAGCCGCACACCACATAATAAACAAATGGCAATGGCTACAATAAATGTATAAGTGGGCCTTATTTAATAATACATTATTTATAAAAAAGTACACTTATTCCAAAAAATTGATATATACAGGGTATCCCGTAACGCTTCATAAATATTTCAGGAAGCAAAAGAGGATGATATTTTGAAGTAAAAGTTTCTTTGCCAATTTTGACTCATATCATTATTTACCGAGTTATTAACAGTTAAAGTTGATCAATCAGATTGCATGCAGCCGAAGCGCCCAGAAGCGTAGCGTGCCGTGGGACTCCTCGCGCTTACTGTAAACATTCTTCCAATTAAAATGTCATTCTAATTCTTCATATTAATAAATCAATCAATCAATCAATAAATGAGTAGATAAATAATTAAATAAATAGGTAAATAAGAATAAATTACAATTAAAAACTTATCTAACTTTTGATTATTTTTGATTGTAATTTATTATTTATTTATTTGTTTAATTCAATTATTTAATCCATTTGCTCATTCAGTTACTTAATGTCCATAGCTAACCTCGTAGCGATCGCTAATTTTTCCCCATCGATGGGGAAAAATTAACTATGAGATGTTTGGCATAGGTATAAAAAAAGATTATTGGAAAAAAAACATTATCAAAATAAATTATATAATAAATAATTTGTTAAACACCTTCAAAAAATGTTTTGACATGTATCACGCATGATTATTTCGCTTTATTGTCATTAAAACCGATAAAGCTATCCGTTTTTATTTAAAATCAATTTTTTAAAAAACTGTTTAATTGTTTGAAGAGAAACTGTTTAACAAATTGTTTATAAACAATTTATTTCAATTATTTCTTGTTAGCATCCTAATATTAGTATGTAACGTACAATTCTATCTTTTTCCTTACAATTCGATCACGTTATTAACGTACAATTCTGTCTTTTTTCCTCACGTTATTATTTTAAATCAAATTACGTTATTAATTTAAATCAAAAATTAAAATTTACATATATGTAATTAATTAAATTCTCAATTGTCACTTTCATCTTTTCGTTACACAATAAACAATGTTTTGTTAAATTTAACATATATATTTTATTATGTACCAAACCAGTTCACTCAAATTTTTTCGTTAATTAAATTCAAGATAAATACATATATTAAAAAATAACACAAATATTATGTAAAAAATTAACACAAAGAAAATATAGCAATGACATAATTTGGAAACAAATTGTGAAAACACATTTCTTCAGTAAAATTGAACAAATGGGTGAAATAATTGAATTAAACAAAGAAATAAATAATTACCTAATAAATAAAAATAAAAAATTATAAAAAATTAGATAAATTTTCAATTGTAATTTATTCTTATTCATTTACCTATTTATTCAATTATTTATCTACCCATTGATTGATTGATTGATTGATTGATTTAATTAATTTATTTATTAATATGAAGAATTAGAATAACATTTTAATCGGGAGAATGTTTACAGTAAGCGCGAGGCGTCCCACGGCACGCCAGGCTTCTGGGCGCTCCGGCTGCGTGCAATCTGATTGATCAACTTTAACCGTTAATAACTTGGTAAATAATGATTTTAGCCAAAATTGGCAAAGAAACTTTTAGTTCAAAATTTCATCCTATATCGCTCCCTGAAATATTTATGAAGCGTTACGGGACACCCTGTATATTTGTTTTCTGATAGTTAGAAAGTTAAATAATATTATAATATGTTGTGGGACTTGGTTAGGTGGCGTGCGAGTGAGTGGATGTGTGGCGAGAGCGTGCAAGATTCGGTAGGCGTTGCGTAGTTAAAGCGGAGGGTATTAGGAGAGGAGAGAAACAGGAGAGGGGTAGTTTTAGTGAAAGCAGAGGGGAGGAAGAGGTGAGTAAGAAGCTAGAAGGGTAGATAGGTAACGGCGAAAAGAGGTTAGGATGACGAGCAAGGCGGGAGATAAAGTCGGTAAGGTAGGGAGCAGAGATTTGAGACAGTAAAAGTTGGTAACTGAGGAGAAATCGAATGGTAAAAAAGTCTCTTAGAAAAGTCGGGAGGGACGAGGACAGTAGATTGAAAAAGAGAGCGAGAGAAGATGAGAAGAAAATGGAAAGAAGAGGTGAAGGAACTAAAGGAGGAGATAAAAAAGTTAAAGGAGGAATTATATAAAACAAAGAACAAAGAAAAAATTTGGGACGAAAGATTCTGCGATGTGGTAAAGAGAATGGGAAATGTTGAAAGATGGAAGGAGGAGGTCAGGAAGGAGTTCATAGGAGAAAAGGAGGAAGAGGAACTGAGAAACAGCGAAGGAGAAAGTGAAAGAGGAGGAAGCAGCAGAGCGTCTAGAATAAGTAAATGGGGGAGTATAAGATCAATAGGTAGTAATGACAGATTCAGCGACAGAAAAGTGAACAAACTGAAAAGATGGATGCACGAGAAGGAAAGAGAGGAAAAAAGCAGCAATATAGTCATCAGAGGACTGGGTAGAAGAGAAAAATTAGAAAAAGAAAAGGATAAGAACACATGGATAGAGAAGTTTTTGAAGAATGAAATCGGAGTAGAATGCAAAATAAGAATGTGTAGAATAAGCAGAACAGTAGTTATAGCAAAAGTGGACGAAGATAAAAAGAAAGAGATCAGGATAAACAAGAGTAAATTAAGAGGAGGCAAAATTTTCATAGTAAATGATTTATCATAGGAGGAGAGAAAGACTCAAGAGAAGATTCACAAATGGAGAAGAGAACAGAGAGAGAAGGGAATAGAAATAAAAATAGGGACAGAAAGAGTAAAGATAGGAGATAGATGGAGAAACTGGGAAGAGATAGAGGAGGAAAGAGAGAGAGAGAGAAGGAAGAAGAGCAGAAGAGGAAAAAGAGAGGGAAAGGGAAAGGAAGAAAGTGGAAGACGGAGAAGATAAGAGACGGGAGGATTTCAACTAAGCCAGGAAGAGGAAGGGGAAGAAAAAGGAAGGAGGAGAATGAAGAGAGGAGACTGACCTTTTGGAATATAGCAGGTATCTGGAGACAAGATGTAGAGTTTTGGAAATTTATAGAAGAAATGAATTATGTATGCTTAATGGAAA
The DNA here is from genome assembly GCF_016802725.1 of Solenopsis invicta. Taxonomy (NCBI): domain Eukaryota; kingdom Metazoa; phylum Arthropoda; class Insecta; order Hymenoptera; family Formicidae; genus Solenopsis; species Solenopsis invicta. The sequence continues at coordinate 19,562,354 of NC_052671.1, forward strand.
CATGGTTGGAGGAGAAAGGATGGAAAAGAATTAAGAAGAGACTACCAACGACACATTCATGGGATTGCAGCTTTGCGATTAGAGAGAAGAGGGGTAGAGCAAAAGGAAGTTTTATTGTAGGAGTAAGTAAAGAGTGGGGAAAAGAGCACCTAAAAGTAAAATGGTTAGAAGAAGAAAGGTTGTTAGTAACAAAAATCAAGAACAAAGAAGATAAACGATGTTTTATAATAATAGGGATATACGCAACCAGAAACTGGGATACAACAAGCAACATAATAGAGAGGATAGTGGAAGAAAACAAAGGAGAATATATAATAATAGGAGACTTTAATGCAAGAACTGGTACGGAAGGAAGAAATGATGAAGAAGGATGGGGAGTAGTACGCAAAAGCAAAGACAAAGTAGTTAACAATAGAGGGAGGGAATTCATAGATTTAGTAGGGGAAATAGGGGGAAACATTATGAATGGAACAATGAAAGGGGATAAAGAAAGGGAATTCACATATGTAGGAGAGAGGGGTAGCTCAGTAATAGACTACGTAGTAATAAGCGAATATTGTAGAAAAATTATAAACGATTTTAAAATCGTAGGCCGATCGGACTCGGATCATATGCCCCTGGTCTTGGAGATGAAGAGGAACACAGGAAGAAAGAAGAAGAAGAAAACAAGAGAGAAGAAAGATGCAGATGTAGATGGAAAGAAAAGGATATAAAGGAATATAAGGAAAGGACAAATGAGACGGAACCGAAAGAAGAGAAAATAGAGGAGGTAACAATAGAAGAAAAATAGAAGGCGCTAAAGGAGTTGGTTCTCGAAGCTATGACAAAAATAAAGGTAAAAGGAGGAAAGAAAAAGAGATTAGGATACAAGGAATGGTTGGACAAAAGTTGCACAAGGAGGAAAAAGATAGCCCACAGAGTTTACAGAGGTTGGAGAGCGGGAAAACTAAACAGAGAGAGATTTGTACAGGAAAGAAAAAAGTATAGAGAACACATGGAAGAAAAGAAGAGAAGGTGGAAAGCGAAAGAAAAAGAACTGAGGAAGTTGAAGAATAAGGCGGAAGTATGGAAAGTAATAAATAAGAGGAAAAGGAAATTAGATAGGAAATGAGATAAGTAAAGAAGCTTGGACAGAACATTTTAGAAAACTAATAGAAGGGGAAGAAGAGGTGCCAGAAGAGGAAAAGAAAAGAAGAGGAGCAGAAGAGAAGAAACAAGCAAAAAAACAAGAAGTAAAGGAAACGGACAAAGAAGAGCTGAAAAAGGCAGAAATAATTACGGTAATAAATAGATTGAAGAAAGGAAAAGCAGCAGGTATTGATGGGATTCCGATGGAAGCTTGGAAATACGGAGGATCAAAAGTAAGGAAAAGATTTGTGAATTTAGTAAAGGAAATCTGAAAGGAGAAAGAGATTCCGGAAGACTGGAAGAAAAGTGTAATTGTGACAATTCATAAGAAAGGGGACACGGAGAAGGCAGAAAATTATAGAGGAGTAGCGCTGTTATGTACGGCCTACAAGGTATATGCAGAAGTTATAAGGAGAAGATTGAAAAAGAAAGTAGAGGAGAGAGAGCTAATACCGGAGAGTCAAGCAGGCTTTAAGAAAGGAAGAAAGACAGTAGACAACATATTCATACTGAGCCATGTTGTCCAAAGAGAGAGAGAGAAAGAGAGGAAGATGGAAATAAAAGAAAGGTGTTCGCCTTCTTCGTGGACCTAAGAGCAACAACGTAAACAGAGAAAAGCTTTGGGAACTGATGGAGGAGTGGAACATAAACGGAAACATAATAGACAGGTTGAAGAAAATATACAAAAAAACAATGGCAACAATCAGGACGGAAGATGGACTAACAGAGGAGATTAAAACAAGAAAAAGAGTAAGACAGGGGTGTGTTCTGAGTCCGATACGATTCAACATGTATATCGCGGATATTGATAAGTATTTAGATGTAAGGAGGGTAGGGGGAGGGGGTAAAGATAGGGAAAAAAAGAATTTGGTCCTTGGCATATACAGACGACTTGATTTTACTAGCAAAGAATAAAGAAGCCATGGTGAATATGATGGGAATGCTAAGAAGATTTCTAAAAGACAGAAAACTAGATTTAAATGTAGAAAAATCGAAAGTTATGGTTTTCAATAGTGGAGGGAGAGAGAAGAAAAGAAAATAGACATGAGAAGGAAAGGAAATAGAAGAAGTACAAAAATTTAAGTATCTAGGTTTCACGTTTAACAAAAGAGGGGATTATGCGAGTCACATAAAAGAGCTAAAGAGAAAGAGAAAGATGGCGGCGAATATAGTATGGGGTATAGGCGAAAGGATGTACAAAAACGATTTTTCGAGGCGATGGATTTTATTTAGATACTTGGTAGAAAGCGTGATGGTATACGGAGTAGAGATATGAGGATGGGAAGAAAGGAAAGAGTTAGAAAAGATACTTTTGGATTATATGAGATGGATGTTCAAACTAGATTTTTGTACACCAAGATATTTAATAACGAAAGAATTAGGTTTAAGAAAGTTAAAAGTAGAATTAGAGAGCAAAAAAATACGAAGAAAAGATTGAGGAAATGGAGAAAGAGAGATGAGTACAGATATGCTGGAGAGAAAAAAGAAAGGACGGATGGAAAGAATTATATGGTAAAGAAAGAGAAAAGTATTATAATAGAAATGGCTGGGGAGTAATAGCGATTGATAACATACCAAAGTCGGAGAGAAATCTAATAGAGGAGCTAAGAGAAAGAGAAAGGGATGTACAAGCGCAAGAAGAAGAAAGCAGAATAAAAGAAGCGAGGTATAATAAAAGACACAAGAAGTTCGGAAAAGAAAATGTCCCAGGATACATAGAAAAAGGAATAGTAAGAGGAAGTAAAAGAGGGGAAGGAATAAGGGCTTTAATTAGATTAAAATGCGGAAACATGGAAAATGATAATAAATACTGGTTGGAGGAGAAAAATAGGATTTGTATATTTTGTAAGGAGGGGAAAGACAATATGAAGCATTTTACAGGCAAATGTAAGGTAATAGGTGATTGTTTTGTAGAATTAGGAGAGAATGTAAGAGATAGAATAAGAAAATTAGAAAATGAGGAGTTAAACGAAAAGAAAAAAGAGTTATTAAATTTTAGAAAGAAAAAGAGAAGCTTAAGTGTAAAGAGGAAGAGAAAAGGAAAAGGAGAAATAAAATTTTCAAATAACAAAGAAAAGTAAGAAAAAGAAGAAAAATTAGAAATAATAGAAATTGGAGTAGGGTTTGCATTTTAGAAAAATTTCACACGAGTAGTCATATAAGCTCTCTGTATAATTGTATAGTGTATATTGTAAAGGGAGTACTAACACGTTGTATTAGAAGGGGAGGGTATCAGAAGATATTTTATTTATTTAAGTATTCGTACTGTATCATAGTGTAACATCTGTATTATATTGTATATTGTATATTTGTTAGTTTGTAGTAGGGTAGGATACAAGGCCAAGGGCGTAATGTATATAATGCATATAAAGAAAAAGATAAAGAAATAGGAAAAGACCATCTAATAATAGTTTAGTAATGGTTTTAGTATTAGTTTATAGAATAAGTAGACTTTACAAGCAAAGTACAAACGGAAACGTCAGTACAAAGAAAGATCTCACATAGCTATTTATATTTTAGATTTAAGTAGGAGAAGGTAAGACAAGGGAAGAAAAGAAAGAGTTAAACAGAGAAAGGAGGAAAAGAGAAAGGAATTTCGGAGAGCGTAGGGAGGGGGGGGGAGGAAGGAACTCGCACGCATGCATGCATAGTATGAAAAGATGTGTGAGATAAGGTCTTTTGTAAACCAAGTCCCTCTTCCTGGCTGTATGTAGTTAAAGAAAATAAACATTCATTCATTCATTCATTCATTCATTCATTCATTCATTCATTATAATATGTTGTAATAAATCATAAAATAATGTATACTTATTAAATTTACAACAAATTTTTATAAAAACAGCTGATTTACCCATTTTGTTACAAGCTTTTGTCGCATTAAATAAACATATTGCTAACGGTATTAATTTCCTAATCAGTCTTTATCTACTTCCTATGACATATCTTTTAAACATATATTTCAAACATAAAGCGCGTTTTTAAATGGTAAGTTTAAAAGTGGACCTTATATAGTACTGGGCCTTATTCGGCTCAAGTATCTTATTTGTCACTCCAAAGACCAAAATCCATTCTATCTACCGTTCTTTAGATTTTTTCCAATAATTTAAAATCTAATTTTACACATTTTGAATTTTTTAACAATGTAATGTACATAGATAATCTCATCTTCCTATCCTTTCTGAAAAAAAGCATGTAAAGAATATATCAAATGTATCAAAATTATTGTTGTTGCTTTTCCGTGATGCCGATTGGTTCTCTCGTTGCGCTAACTTCGTGAGCGGCTGTCATCGCGGAGATCACGTATTTTAACTATGTGTATTGAGAAGTTAATAGTGTAACATTCAATTTATAATTTGTATGAAATTATGTAATATTAGAAGCTTTGTAGTGCGCGCCTGTTTTGTCTAGTATATATAAAATCTACATTGCATATACATCAAATAAATATTGAATTAACATAGAATATTTCTGATTATGAATTCTGATTTATTCTATGAACATTAGACGTTTCTATAACGTCTTTTTAATATTAAATCTACTTGAAATGTTAATTCAATATTCGCAATTTTGTAATTCAACATTTCTAAAATGTTAATTCAACGTTACTGTATAGGTGTTTTATTATGACTTCATACCTGCTTTAAATAAGATTTGAAATCATATCCAGTCGAAATTCTCTACTGGCTGTACAAATTACATGAGAATTTTTCTTGAAGAATATCCACATTTCTTGAAACATTTCTAAAAAAACATAGTTACTTATAGCACATCATTGTAATAAGACTCTCTTTTATCATAAAAATTTATTTAAGTGCTCACATGTTATCAGAGAAGATGTAGTTTGTAGAATCTCTTCAATCATCGTATTTTGGGCTGTTTCGTATGATTAATGAAATCAATAATCATTTATTTACTACTAGTAGCAATAGTAGTGATATTTATCGATTTCATTCTGTTTTACGCAAGATGTTAATTGAGAGAGATAGATGTCCCGCAAATGCACTTCCTCTATCAGTGATACATTGCTCACTTCCCACACAGGATTGATGTACAATTCTTTGGGCCTAGCAAACTTACGGATTCGATTTCGACTTCGAATTGTGCATTACTATAAGACATTGGCCGTGTTGCCTTTCGCAAGAAAGCAGGCATTATTGCAGAAATGATTCCACGTCCACAATTAAATATCAGTAAGCATTAAAGACTCGCATATCAAATGCGACAAATAAAAAAAGGATGTAAACTGCAAATTTTCGGAATCATTCCCACCATAGTAAAAGCATAGGAAAATGTCTGATATAAATATATAATCACTATTTGGAACATAGATATTAACAATAGACATTTAGCGATCGAAGTGCCCATCTATATAAATAAAATGCAATCTCTACAATACAGCGTTAACAGTCGTTTATGTTCCTGGAATTTTCGTAAATTTTTGGAACTATCAAAATCTGCTATCATATTTACAAGCTCTCCTTGGTTTAATCTATTAAGTATATCAGGTTTACCAACTACGAATTGTTAAAAATAGTAAAAAAACGCGTTTTCCGAATATTTTTGGAAAATAAGAGTAAAAAAACAAAACAAATAGTTGTGCGAAAAAAAGAGTAAATGTTTATTAACTCTTTCTAGCAATAATTCTTTTAAATTAAAATTTTAAAAATAAAATCAAACTGAAAAATCACAATATTAACTTTATCTGAAATATCTCGCTAGGAAAGTAAATATTTATTTAGTCTTGTTGATCGCTCTTGTTTCTATAATTCCACTATGGCAAGACCAGGGATGGCACGCAAAACAGAACTCGCGGTTCAAATGTGTGAAAAACGATTAGTTTTGCTTCAGAGAACAAAATTCAGGAGCAGAGCTATATTCAAATTTTGAATATAGAAACAAAACTAAAAGCAAATGTTATACATTTAGTTTCGCGACTAGTGCAAAACAAAAATAAAATTAAAGTTTTGTACTAAGAATCAAAATTATATTAATAAGTATTTTGTTTTCGCATCTAGTATGAAATTAAATGCATCAGCAAAACATAGTTTTGTCACCAGATCAACAAGGTAAGAGAAAAAAAATAACAAGTATCATTATAACTCATTTGTGTGTATGCGTCCTTAATAATGTGTGAGAAGTTGCGCAATTGAGCAGTTGTTTTTGCGTACGTAAATTGTTTCATGTTCAAATTTTTTTCTCAATTCTTCTCGACATTTATGACAGGTTATGTTAAGCTACAATGTCTAAAGTAACAGGAAGACGTCCTTTAGATTTTATTCGAAAATATTTTGAATTTAATTCAAATACGGATTACTCCATGTGCAATGTCTTGGTAAAAGATCCAAAGACAGGAAAAGAGAAACAATGCGGAAAGTTGTTGAAGGTAAGTATTTATCCAGTTTGAAATATAGGGAATTTAGACTATTAACATTTATATTAATATTTAAATAATATATGCAAAAATAATAAATGGACCGTTCTGGATTATAGTAATTCTGGATTATAGAAATATTGTATCTTCAACTCTGTCTCAAATTTAGAGATTTACTTTTTCTTAATAGGGACAACATTCGGGAAAATTAAAAAAGCATATTATCAGGATGCATCCTGAAAGTGTTGCATGTATAAATATTACTGCTGAAAGAATTCGAAGAGCCCAGATGAAAAGAAAAATAAATAGTGAGTACTGTAATCCCCCGCACACACATGCACATTAAAAATAGTATGTGTTATTGTTATCTGCGCAAATTATATTTTATATCGTAAGAAGAAAAGTTACACTTTTTTTCAAAATAGATTTTTTCATTCCCATACAGCACCAAAATTTTTCAAAGATGTAAAATAATTCAACTAAAAAAATAAAAGGTTTCAAAATACATCTGTAACGTTTCGCAGATGTTTCTGGAATGGCAAAATGTCCGTGATTTTTGCAATAAAACCTGGCAAAAATATTATTGAAAAAGTATTGAAATCTTTTTGAAATGTTCTTGATCGCATTCTTCTAAATATAATAGATTTAAACATTATTTTATATTATCTTCTGAATATAATAAATTTAAATATTATTTTACAAGGATTTTAAATTTGGACTACTTCAAAATAATGTTTTATTGTTATTCAGATTATAAGTATTAAAAAGTTATAATGAAAATTATGTATAAAATATAATTAATGTTTTCATTCTATGTTTTTATTTACTATTTGCAATCTAATTAATATAATAAATATATGATTTTTGAAACATTTAATAAAAAGAATGAATAGTATATATATAATACAATATTTTATTTGCGTAACATTCATGTATTCTGATTACTCACGTACATGAGCACGGGCACACACGCAGACATAAACTTAATAATAATGAAGATATGTGATTATATATAAATGTACAAAACAAACTGTACAAGTTTTTCAAACCACCAAACCAACCAAACAAAATGAGACTAAAAATAGCAATTTTCAAATAGTGCTACAGCAAAATCTGTCCATTTTTTTATGTTTTTACTTATAATAACTTTTGATCAGCATTTCAGAATCTATAAAATATCACAATACAACTTAAATATTACACGATTTTTACAACTTTTCTGTTACAATATTTTATACAGGATGACCCATTTTAACTTAGGCAGCCAAATAACTCGAAAAATAAGCACACAAAAAAATATTTAGAATCAAAATTTCGTCATTTCGAGGGAGACGTACAATGACGTTAAAATCAGCCCCCCCCCCTACTCCTCCCCCTGGGCGATGAGAGGGGGCAAGTTTGAAATCTTAAATGGAAACCCCTATTTTTTATTGCATATTCGGAATCTTTGGCTAAAAATACATACAATTTGTCTGAAACATTTTTCTCGATTCATGATAGATGGCACTGTAATCGACAAAATTCAATTTCTTCGATTTCTTTTACTGAGAACCCATGCTTACGATTCTGCAATAAATTAACAATAAAAATACCACGTTTTCATTGTTCATACTCGATTTTCTTCATACTCGAAATTAGTCTTAAAACAAACTTCTCATTATTTTTTATTACTCATTAATTACTTTCTCAAAAAACTGCTTTTAGCGTAACCCGGGTGCCACCACACGACCTTGCCTTCACTGGCTGGGTTACCACACGTTCAAGCACCCCGAATTGTGAGAGGCGAGGGGACTCACGTTAATCAAGCACCCCGAATTGTGAGAGGCGAGGGGACTCACGTTAATCAAGCACCCCGAAGGGAACAGAAAACTGCTACGTCCACGTCGTTGTTCCTGGGTTACGCTAAAAGCAGATTCTTGAGAAGTAATTAATGAGTAATAAAAAATAATAAGAAGTTTGTTTTAAGACTAATTTCGAGTATTAACAATGAAAACGTAGTACTTTTATTGTTAATTTATTGCAGAATCGTAAGCATGGGTTCTCAGTAAAAGAAATCGAAGAAATTGAATTTTGTCGATTACAGTGCCATCTATCATGAATCGAGAAAAATGTTTCAGACAAATTGTATGTGTTTTTAGCCAAAGATTTCGAATATGCAATAAAAAATAAGGGTTTCTATTTAAGATTTCAAACTTGTCCCCCCTCACCGCCCAGGGGGAGGGGTGGAGGGGGCTGATTTTAACGTCATTGTACGTCCCCCTCGAAATGACAAAATTTTGATTCTAAACATTTTTTCGTAGTGTGTTTATTTTTCGAGTTATTTGGCTGCCTAAGTTAAAATGGGTCACCCTGTATATTTTATAGAATCCTTTCAAAAATGTTGCACATAAAAAGTAAAAGGTTGAAACATTTCTAGAAGCTCTTTGCAACAATCAGTTCTGTATGGGTTATTTTTTTATTACGTGATAATGATTTACGTAGTTTAAAAGATTTGTGCTTCTCTTAGTAGAAATAAAAAGTGTTTATATTCTTATGCAATAGGTGAATCAAGTAATGCTGAAACTGATAATGAGATTCTTTCTCATGAAGATGTGATAGATTCCTTTGCTTCGAGTTCATCTTTATCTCTTTCACAAACGTCTCAGTCTACAGAACAACATCAAGACATTTCTCGAAAAAAACGCATTCGTGCATCGAAGATAAGCATTACAATGACTGATAGAACTCTTCGTGCAGCATGTGTTGTATTAACGACAACCAACGGTCGTCCATTTACTTTGTTGGAAGATTCAGGAATAAAAATGATTTTAGATCCAATTATTATTGCTCTAAAAGAACAAGCTCTTTTCACATTAAATAGAAAAATTGTACGTTCCTGGGTGATAGAAGAGGCTGCACAATTGAGATACAAGATCCAAAAGGAAGTAACAGGAAAAATGATATGCTTAAAATTTGACACAGCTATTCGATTGGATCGTTCAGTTATTGGTATTAATATTCAGTTTTGTCAAGAAAACAAATTAATTCTTCGATGCTTATGTGTGAAACAACTGCATAAACGCTATACTGCTAAAAATTTAAAGAATAAAATCCTTCAAGTCTTATTATCATATGGCATATTACCAAAACAAATTTATGCAATCACTACTGATAATGCTATGAATGTCGTAAAAACTGTCACTTTTTTAGGAAAAGAAGTAATGAATCATACTCGCAATTGTAAGAGCAAAAATAATGAGGATGATCCTGACTCAAGCGATCATGAGGATAATTGTACTGATAACGATTGCGCAAAATTCGTTTATATCGACACTGACAGTGAGATAAACGCAGAAAATATATTGAATATTAATAAAAAAAATAATTCTACACCCGATATTAAATATTTTCAGTGGCCTCAACAAGTAGAGGATGTAAAAAACAGCTTGACAGAAGATGGTATTATGAGAACGAGATGTGCTGCACATACGTTGCAACTTGCAGTTTGGGATGCGCTTCGATCTCCGCAAATTGTCACATTGATTGATAAAATTCGCACTATGTGCAGAGCTTAGATCACCAATTGCTAGTGAATATTTACGCGCCTTAAACTTGACGAAACCTTCGCTTGACAATGAAACTCGATGGCACTCAACTGAAGACATGATACTCAGTCTTCTTCGTCTCAAGGATGTGTGCTACGAAGCTATGAAGCATTGTAAGAAAAAAATTCATTTATCTAATGCAGAATGGGAAACTGCTACCAAAATTTCAGATGCACTGCTTCCTGCTAAGATAGCTACGAAACAATTACAATCTGAGCAACTCACTGTAAGAGATTTTCTTGCAACTTGATTGAGATATAAACTAGATACTGCATCCAAGACAAGTAATCTAGCACAAGACATTGCAGCAGCTATGGAAAAACGTGAAAAGCGTTTATTAGATTCAGATGCCATTGTGGCTGCTATCTATATGGATCCAAGATATCAAGTGCTTCTAGACGAAGAGCATCAGCGAAAAGCACAAAATCATTTGTTATTACTGTGGTACCAAATGCAAGATGTTAAAAATGTTCCTGAATCATTTAACTGTAGCGAACCTAAACATGATGTGGACAATAAAACGGATGCAATTGACATAGATGATGACCCACTAGAGAAGCTCCTCAAACAACAAGAAAAGAATAAGAATCATCTCACACAACTTCAGCGTTCCAAACATATTTCAATCGAATGATTGCTTCGCGATTTTGCTGGTAGCCCTCGATTAAAACTGAATGAAAATGTATTACAATATTGGGAAGCAAGACGCGACAGCCCCTAGCTTAGAGAATTAGCATTTGTCATTACCAATGACACAAGTTAGTGTAGAACAAGTGTTCTCGAACCTAAAATATATTCTTTCCGTTTTAAGAGGTAACCTAGATTCACATGTGACGGATGATATTTTAGTTTTGAGATGTAACAATTTATTCGTGCGACGGGAGTAAGCTAGTTTAATTAATGTAATATTTAATGTAAATGTTAAACCTTTCCTTTCTCTCTCTTTTTCTATCCGGGAAAAAATTTTATAAATTATTTATACATATATATATATATATATATATATATATATATATATATACATATATATTATATATAAAATGTCTATAAACAATTATATATAATTAATACAATTTTATAATTAATATAATTATATATATGAACATATTGAATATAAAATTATATACAAAAAATTTTTCCCAGGTGATTTTTATGAGAACTTGAGTTACACTCGTAGCATTGTATATTTTTCATAAACTGTCATTAGAGTATACTTAGTATGGTTTTGATGTTATTGTTCTACTAGTGATAATACTTATAGTTATGCTTGAAATGTCGTGTCCAAATTTCTCAATAAAATTGCAGGAACGCAATTATAGTTTACGCTAAAAACTTCGCGGATTAATAAATAATTGTTAATATATGTTAAATAAATAAATTTAATAAACTTTTTAATATCTATGTTAAACTGAAAAACTACAATTACTGATATAATAACAGCGACCAGAACGTATTCTGGAGTGTTTTCTAGCTTAATGACTGTTTTCGTTTTTTGATATAGAATATAAACTATATATACGTTTCGGTGTTGGACATATATATACAGGGTAGTCAAAAAGTATCGGACCCCCCCCCAATATTTCCGTTCCCTTGCATTTTACAAGAAAATGTTTCAGACAAAAGTTGTAGGGTTTAAAAAGATCTATTTACTGATCTTATCAGTTTGACCTTGGATAGCGTCGCCAAGGTCAGATCGAAATTACATTAACTTTTTTAAATGGAACACCTAACTTTTTATTGCATATTCTTGTAGCTTATCTCGAGACCTTTCCAAAACACTACAAGAAAGTTTATTTTCGTTGAGTACTTTCCGAGTTGTGAGGCTTGAAAGCTACAGTGTACTGTAGTGTGGGTCCAGCCAGTTAAGGCAAGAGTGGCGTGTGGGTCCGGCCAGTTAAGGCAAGAGTGGCGTGTGGGTCCGGCCAGTTAAGGCAAGTGTGGCGTGTGTCCGGCCAGTTAAGGCAAGTGTGGCGTGTGTCCGGCCAGTTAAGGCAAGAGTGGCCTTAACTGGCTGGACCCACACTACAGTACACTGTAGCTTTCAAGCCTCACAACTCGGAAAGTACTCAACGAAAATAAACTTTCTTGTAGTGTTTTGGAAAGGTCTCGAGATAAGCTACAAGAATATGCAATAAAAAGTTAGGTGTTCCATTTAAAAAAGTTAATGTAATTTCGATCTGACCTTGGCGACGCTATCCAAGGTCAAACTGATAAGATCAGTAAATAGATCTTTTTAAACCCTACAACTTTTGTCTGAAACATTTTCTTGTAAAATGCAAGGGAACGGAAATATTGGGGGGGTCCGATACTTTTTGACTACCCTGTATATATATACGTACGGTTTTTAGTTGTGTGCGTTGTCTCTTTACTACAATTTGCTGAAGCAAATCGACAACTTCCAACAAATTTATAATCAAATCATCTTATTTTTACAAGTTTTTACAGGTTTATATTATAAATAAGTTAAATCTAGTTTTTGCTATATAATTCTTATTGTCTAAATAAAAGATAGGTATGCAATTTTGGGTTTATATTATTAGGATTTTAACTATGGCCGCCTCTATAAGAATATTCCACGTCTATGTTTATACTACACTTTCAAATATGAGTGTGTAGCATGAACATAGACGTGGGATATCTTTATTGAGACGGCCATAGTTAAGATCCCAATAGACTATAAGTATAGACTATAGACAAATGAGTTACACACATAACGTGTGCTTCTTTTTTTCTCCTATTTGTCTCGTAACAAAATTATGTTTTGTTGCTGACGTATTTAGTTTCATAATAAATGCAAAAACAAAATACTTATTAATATAATTTTAATTCTTAATATAAAACTTTAATTATTTATTTTTGTTTCGCACCGGTCGCAAAACTAAATGTGTAGCATTTACTTTTAATTTTGTTTCTAAGTCGAAACTTTTCTCAAGTTTTGTTTTGCATGCCATCCCTGGGCAAGACTTAAAAAATTTCTATCGAATAATAGCAGTAATGACACATAAATATTTGAAAAAAAAAGCACACGTATTGAATATGCGCTGATACGCACGCAATTTTGAATGGCTAGACCATCTTGTCTCCATGTGTACTTCAAATAAAATAAATATATATTTAAAGTTTAGGGAAAGTGAGATAGAAAGTTATAGTGTAGTCCAGTGTGATAACAAAAACAGGCCTATTAAAACATCTTTGAAACAAGCAAGTTTAAAAAAAATGTCTTAATGACATCTTCAAAGTTGGTAACACATAGAAAATAGTGAACAGTAAAACATAAACAACAAATAAATCGACGAATTATAATCAATAGAGTGTTTACTCAAATTTTATAAAAGAATTTCCTCAGAATTGTATTCAAAATTCCTATTAGGTTTAGAGAATATTTTAATATAAATTTAAAAAAATGATAAAAATAGAGATGTACAAATCAAGCATTTGCAAAGTAAAATCAAACCTTTTAACAAATTCAAAATCAAACATATATCAAAATACAGTACATTCAATTAAATTTTATCAAATCTGAAATTTTTAAGTCAAACTGACAAATCGAATCTGTTCAATTCAATACGAACCAAATATAAATCAAATTTTCGCGGTTTTATATTATAACGTATTCAATCATGATAAAATATTTCCAATAACGTTGCAGATGTTCTATTTAATAAACAATAAAAATTATTGCAAAAATTTTAAAAAATAATTATAAGAAATGATATGCTAAATGACAATTTTGTAATAGGTAGATAATACGTGAGCAAGTATTGTGTTGATAAATTCATATAAATAAACACTTTTTATAAGTTAGTAAGTATATTAGTTAGTATATACAAACGGAATTTTTTTTTATTTTTGATGTAAGGTATCTATGAATGATTTCAAGTTGTATGTATATCTACATTTCAAACAATTATGCACAATAATTGGTACACGCTGATATGTAAAATTGGTCGCGCGGAAAATATAAATAAAGAAAAAAGCAAAGAAAATAGATTGATTCAAAATCGAATCATTAATGATCCCAAATTTGGAACTATCCGAATTTTAATTTTCTACATTTGAATTCTAGAAATAAATTTGAATTAAATCCACTGTTTTGATTCATTTCAAATTCAAGTTACTTGCATATTTCTAAATAAAAAAAAATTTTGTCCACAAAAAAGAAAAACAGAATTTAAATTTAAAAGTAACATTTCAAAAATTTCCTTGAGTTCAATAAAATTCCTTGATTTTTAAGGATAAAAATAAACTTTCCTGAAAATGTCTAATTTTCCCTGTTTTTCTCATTGTAGTCCATTTCCACCAATGTAGATTAACTTTGACCTCAGTTTAACTTACTCTTTATTTTTTTTCAATTCTTAGAACTAGAAAGAAAGATAAAGAGTGACTTAAACTGAGATCAAAATTGGTGAAAATAGACATAAGTCAAGCAGACTTGATTAGTTATTAGCAGAATTTATTTCCCTGTCATTTATGTCTTATTACTACTTATGCTTTTCTATGTGCCATTAGCCTAAGACGTCTTATGCTCCGCCTTGGACATACGTGCTGTTTGAGTTATTGTGCATTGTTATTTGAGGAGGGACCAGCAATATCATCATTATTGTTATCATCACCATCACCATTATCATCAACATAATCATCATCATCATCATCATCCACATGACGATTACATTTTTGTCCAACCTTTTTTTTATGTACATTAGCATACAATTTATCTGATGACATGAGAGAAAAATAATCCTCATTAATTTTCATGCTTAAAACGGTTTCTCCTCTCGTTTCCAATGCCGATTGTAATACACAAATCGCGTTTACAGCGGCCGATGACAGTTTATTTCGTTTCTTCGTTTTAACATTCGATAGAAAAGAGTATATCCTTTCCGGATCAGCATTCGAGTTTGGTATCGATCTAATGGAATTCAAAAGAGTTGTAAGATGTGGATATTTAATTTCATTATTTGGATATCGACTTTGTAAAATTTGCTTCCACATATCGTCAAAATTTAATTGTAGTAGATTCTTCTTCTCCGTTATAGTGAAATCTACATTCAATGCAAACCATTCCCTCTTTAAACCGATTTTGTCGAAACCGCCAATGGTCGTGGCGATGAAAGCGATATCATTATACGATACTTTTCTATCTGTATTTAACAAGGCTATTTGCGGTAGCAAAACTTTTAACTTCATTAAAAATATATCGTCAACCGGTAGTTTTCTACAAATCTCCTCGGCCGCTGTCACGTAGAATTGCAGACAGTTCTTCTGAACGATTGGAACCATGTTTGTGTATCCTTCAACCATCAATTGACAGAGGTATTCCTCGCATTCTTTTCCTAAAGTAATGTCGTCAAGTGCTTTATAATTCTCAACCTTGCGAAATGCTACATTAGGTAAATCATTTAAGAGTTCAGGCTTTAAAAACTTTTTACAAATTTCAGTCAGAAAATCTAATGATTTTAGTTGTAGCAAGTGAATTCTCGTTTCCACAACATTGAAAAAGGTGTTAAATTCATTGAAAAAATGCAATATGTATTTTAAAAACAACAAGTATGCTTTTATGTCTACGTTCTGCATGATGTACAATAAATTTTCACCATTCTTTGTCTTTTCAATCATGATTATCTCTTCTAAAATATGCTTTATATTGTCCCAAAATTCGAGAAGTTTTTCGACACATGTATAGTGAGAAAGCCACCGTGTCTCGGATAATTTTAAAATCG
Organism: Solenopsis invicta; assembly: GCF_016802725.1. Classification (NCBI taxonomy): domain Eukaryota; kingdom Metazoa; phylum Arthropoda; class Insecta; order Hymenoptera; family Formicidae; genus Solenopsis; species Solenopsis invicta. The sequence continues at coordinate 19,578,157 of NC_052671.1, forward strand.
CATGATTTTTTTCCCGAAAACATTCGCAAAAGTCACGAAAAGTGGCTGATCGCTTGTGACCTGACTTAACATTCGACTTAATATAATTGGCAACTTTCTTCAAAAAGTCCTCGCAGACCTGAGGTATTTTGGCGCACGCGGCATGCGCGATTAATGCAACAGATTGACACGGGCATGATAATATCAGTACATTTTCACATAATTCTTTCAATCTTTTCTTAAATTGTTTCCCAGTGACGATAGAAGCATTATCGTCGCGCAACAAAGAAACAGTATTTGACAAAGGTATTTGGAGCTTCAATATCTCGTGCTTAAATTCATTAAATAATTTTTCCGCGGTACATTCCGTTATGTCAATGTCAATTAGTTTCATTAATTGTGAATGTACTTCGAAGGTCTCGGGATCAACATATCGAACAAAAAAATGAAACAGCCTCCTATTATCATTTGAAATATCCGCCGTCTCGTCGATAAAAATAGAAAATCTTGGATTTTTATTTTGATTAATGTTTTTTATGAGACGATCCGTTTCAATTGGGCACAGAACATTTGTAATGATGTTCGTACATTTCGTTCGACCCAAGCTCATGCATTTCAATACATTGGGTTCTTTCCCCACGTCTTTAAAGAAATCGAGCAATTCCTTTGCCGTTTCATGTGGAATATTTTTATCAGCGATTAGAGCAGCGTAACGGATTTCCGCCGACTTTTTTCGCTCTTCAAATTTTAGATACGTTTCATCAATTGGTACATCTAATTCTTTATTCGAATCATTTGGTACATATTTTTCACAATTTTCTTTATGTATTTTGGATTCTCCGTGACGATGGATTTGTGACAAACCTCCGGAAATAGCTTTGTCACAATATGTACAATAAAACATGGTTGGATTATGCTGTACTTCACGCAGCCACAGCCTGAATTCTTCAATCTCCAACCATTGTTGTCTAAATGCTTTCTTACGAAATGGCTTCTTTTTACAATTTTCATTATCTCTCTCTGATGGATCCTTCCCAACATTTTCTTTATGATGCGCAGATTCTGCGTGTCTTGAGATATGCGACAACGAGCTACAGGAAAAATTTTTGTTGCATATGACACAGTGAAAAAGGGTGTTGTCATGGGTCACTCTGCGTATCCAGGTTTTAAAACGATTGTCATTAAGCCAAGCTTCAAGAAAGCCTCGCTTACTTTTTCTCTTTAGTTCATCACCCGTTTCCATACTAAACTAGACATATAAGAATATGAAATGATTGTGATAAATAGAATTAACAAAGAAAATTGAAATTAATAGAAACGTGAAATATCTGAATATTAAGGCCGCTGCAACAAACTGCACTAGAACCTCCTATTTCGTTTTCGCCAAATTTCAAATGTATATCTATTTCATTTTACGTACAAGTGTATACTTGTTTGGTTATGAAAAATAAATCTATTTCAAGATATGCAAATAGTATCTTGCACAGTTCGAGACTACCCCGTGTGTTTACGTCAGCCGGCTAGTTACAAGTAATCGCACAACTTGCATATGATTTTTACATCAACTGACCTTTGCAGAAATGAAGATTTCTCAATTGACTAAAAGCACAATTTTCTTCTTTTTATCATACCTTTATCTTGGATGACCGACCTTACATAATTAAAGCTTCGTAACAGTCAAATTATGGCGGAGTCTTTAGGGTTAAGGAAGCACGTTTGATGCCTCGCAGAATACGCAAAGTTTCTGTCAGAAAATCTTCAAAGGCGCAAAAATACAACTCAAGAAACACACTTGCAAGTCACAGGATCGTAAGACATTTGAATAATGTGCATCCATCCATAACCGTTAGATTTTGAGACACGAGATCTCCATGTGATGCAAAAGTCTATCATGATATATCGTATTTACCATGATGTAAGGGTGCCGTCACATGGGGCGTAACTACCTCAGTGAACAGCCGGGCAACTTCAACGTATCGAACTTTAATTAATTGCATTCGTTTGGTGGTCGTTTGGTGGTCGTTTGGTGGTCTTTGGTAGTCTAGTCCGATCGTTTGGTGGTTAGTCGTTTTCCTGTAAAATAAAAAAGTAATTTTCGGTGTGAAGTTAGCCGGACAATTTTTATTTTTCAACCGATTTAATTCAAACAGGGCTCATTCGACGCGGAATCGTTTGGTGGTCACGAATATCGCGATGAAAACGTTTGGTGGTCAATCGTTTTCCCGGAAAATAGAAAAAACCGTACGCTCACGCCATGGGTTGCATGAAAACGTGACCTAAGCTGTGTAATTTGGTGGATAAATATTATTTTTCAACCGATTTAACTCAAACGGGGCTCATTCGACGCGGAATCGTTTGGTGGTCAACTGTTTTGTTGAAAAATATATGTACACCCAAGGACTTTGATTCTGTCCATGGGGAAATTTTCCAAACTGAGAAGTTAACACTTTCTACATACTCGCAGTTCATGATTAATGAAACAACTAGAGCTTATTGGTTGTTACGTTAATCATGAACTGTAAGTATGTAGAAAGATAGCTACTTTTCAGTTTGAAAAATTTCCCCATGGACAGAATCAAAGTCCTTGGGTGTACACCCAAGCATGATGTAAGAAGAAAGGTGAAACAAGTAACCAGATGCGCAGTAGACCATACTCTAGACCAATCAGAACTGGGTCCAAATTTTGAGATTCAATATGGCTACGGCTGCGGTACTGGGACGTATGCATACTTGTATTTATACGTGAATCTGAGACAATTGGTGAATCGAAGAAATTCAAAGCTACTTAAAAAAAGAAGAACGTGAAGGTAAGGTTGAGACTTTGTACATTAATGAAAATTGTGATTTCAAATTTTTTAAACTTGGATTAGAAGAAATTTGGAAAGTTATAAGAATGAGCTTATGTGTATGGCTAAATTGTTATATTTCATGTTTATAACAACAGTGTTTATTGCAACAGTGATTTGTGTTAAAGATAATAAATTTCAAGTATTTTTACATTTATATATATATATTTTTTTAACAACTTCTACATTTTAAGTACGTGTGACTACATATGATTGTTCGTATTTAAATTGCGCGGATATATTTGGACCCAAATTTCATTGGCGCATCACATTGAGCCACGCCTCTTACCGCGCATCGAGCCGCCGACGATGCGCGTTGTTTCACCTTGTTTTTTACATCATGCACCCAAGGACTTTGATTCTGTCAATGGGGAAATTTTTCAAACTGAGAAGTCGCTATCTTTCTACATACTTACAGTTCATGATTAACGTAACGACCAATAAGCTCTAGTCGTTTTATTAATCATGAACTGCGAGTATGTAGAAAGTCGTGACTTCTCAGTTTGGAAAATTTCCCCATGGACAGAATCAAAGTCCTTGGGTGTACAAAACCCATATGTCCACTTTTTTGTTCATAAACGATTTGAACAAAAAAGTGGGCATATGGGTTTTGTACATATATTTTTCAACAAAACAGTTGACCACCAAACGATTCCGCGTCGAATGAGCCCTGTTTGAATTAAATCGGTTGAAAAATAATATTTATCCACCAAATTACACAGCTTAGGTCACGTTTTCATGCAACCCATGGCGTGAGCGTGCAGTTTTTTCTATTTTCCGGAAAAACGATTGACCACCAAACGTTTTCATCGCGATATTCGTGACCACCAAACTATTCCGCGTCGAATGAGCCCTGTTTGAGTTAAATCGGTTAAAAAATAAAAATTGTCCGGCTAACTTCACACCGAAAATTACTTCTTTATTTTACAGGAAAACGACTAACCACCAAACGATCGGACTAGACTACCAAAGACCACCAAACGACCATCAAACGAATGCAATTAATTAAAGTTCGATACGTTGAAGTTGCCCGGCTAACTTCACTGAGATGGCGTAACTTGCGTAGCGTAATGCCTCGTGCCCACAGGACGCGGCAAGGCTTGCCGCGCGGCAGAAGTTGGCTGAGGAATATTTCGATAGCCAATCAACGTCTCGTTCGCCTGGATGTAATTTCCGCCTCGCGGCAAAAGTTGGATCGAGTTCAACTTCATGATTGGCTACCATGCCAACTTCCGCCGCGCGGCAAGCCTTGCCGCGTCCTGTGGGCACGAGGCATAATTTGCGTATTCTAGTAACTTACTAAAATATGTTACGCCATTTAAAAGCCTTCTTTCACATGAAGCGTATTTCGCGGATTTTCAAGAAATGCGTATCTAATAGCGTTTTTCATTGGGAAAACTAGTGCGCACTGAGTGTGCACTTGCCGCTGGCAATTGGACGTTTCTGTTTGCGCGATGACGGTGCCAACGGAAACGCCCAATTACCTGTAGCAAGTGCACATTCAGTGCGCACTAGTTTTCCCAATGAAAAACGCTATAAGGGTGCCGTCACATGGGACGTAACTTGCGTAAGCGTAACTTGCGCCGACCAATGATATCGTTTTACTGGAACATTAGCTTCCGCCTAGTTACTTTACGCTTTTTACGTTATTAACGTTACGTCGAATCCAATTTCCTGCGTAAGAAATGCTGTGTATACATGTATTGGTAACACATGTATTACTTAAATAAGCAGAACAAAATTGAAAGATAGATAATGATATCAGGGTAAATTAAGAAATAGTTTTATGTCAAATTTATTATTTATAATAGCTATTCTGTAATAACATTCTGTCATATCCAATCTTCTTGCGATATGTTGATACAAAATTTTAAGGTTATAGTTGTAAATTAATAGATAAGTCCGTATTGTTTGAATTTCTTGCATGTAAAATGCTTTCTTTTTCTTAAATGCCTAACATATATTTATTTTGTTTTAAATATATAAATTTTTGAAAATTACAAAGAACAGGAATATATGCCCGCACAGGTTAGATTTGCACATAGATGATTCACACATACTAGTGTGCAGAGTATCAGTTCCACATGAGACGTATTTTCCGAGACGCGTAAATTACAAAAACCAATTGCAAATTTGTTTAGCATTTCTGTTAGAGAGTACAAGAGAAACCCTAATCAGCAATTGGTTGCATTAGGGTGCCGTCACATGGGGCGTAACTTGCGTAGCGTAATTTGTGTATTCTAGTGGGTGCTTGCGATAACCCAACCGTTTGTTTTCTGTTCCTGAACTCCCTGAATTAGTGTGCACTTAAAATGAAATAGATATATATTTGAAAGCTAGTGAAAGCAAGATGGAACGTTCCAGTGCAGTCTAGTGCATGATGTAATAGCGTTTTTCATTGGGAAAACTAGTGCGCACTGAGTGTGCACTCGCCGCTGGCAATTAGACGTTTCGGTTCGCGCGATGACGGTGCCAACGGAAACACCCAATTACCTGCAGTAAGTGCACGTTCAGTGCGCACTAGTTTTCCCAATGAAAAACGCTATAAGAAACAAGGTGAAACAACGCGCATCGTCGGCGGCTCGATGCGCGGTAAGAGGCGTGGCTCGATGTGGTGAACCAATGAAATTTGAGTCCATATATATCCGCGCAATTTGAATACGAAACAATCATATGTAGTCACACGTACTTAAAATGTAGATATTGTTAAAAAAAATAAATATAAAAATGTCAAAATACTTGAAATTTATTATCTTTAACACAAATTACTGTTTCAATAAACATTGTTGTTATAAACATGAAATACAACAATTTAGCCATACACATAAGCTCATTCTTATAACTTTCCAAATTTCTTCTAATTCAAGTTTAAAAAATTTGAAATAACAATTATCACAATTTTCATTAATGTACAAAGTCTTAACTTTACCTTCACGTTCTTCCTTTTTTAAGTAGCTTTGAATTTCTCCGATTCACCGATTATTTCCGATTCATGTATAAATACAAGTATAAATACGCTCCAGTACCGAAGCCGTAGCTATATTGAATCTCAAAATTTGGACCCACTTCTGATTGGTCTAGAGTATGGTCTACTGCGCATCTGGTTACTTGTTTCACCTTTCTTCTTACATCATGATTAATGCTACGAATGCTCTGTAGCGTTTGAAGCGCTAAGTGGACCGCAGCCTATGTCTATTTTCCATTATTGGCGGTTTTATTTACTGTCGTAATTAAATTTAATTAAGAAGTAAAATATATTTATATTTAATAATAAAATACAGTTTCTAGACGAATCTTCTTTTAATTCTATATAAAGCAAAATTTTTTTTATTGCACTTTAAAATTGCTGTCTTATAATACTAAACATAAGTTCTAAATGATCTTGACTTAATTTGAAAGTGCAAATATATTACAACAAAGAATTTGGTTTTTCGAAAAGCATAATCCCATTAAACATTTAATTGAAATACAAGAATCTAAAAATCTGGCGTTTCTACGAGAATTAATGAGCATGTTTCCATATGGAGTTTCTTTTAAATTGGAAATATATTCAAAACATTTATTTAATTTTGTATACATGATGTTTTTATTTCTAAAATTAATTCGTGCCTTATAATCGTATTGTTTCATATTTTGACTATTCTACGCAGTCCACCGGTTGAGCACGAGGTTTAACTTAACTCAGGCAATACGATACAACCACGGGGGTGTGGGTGACACTGCTTATACTTCACTACATGGTGGAAGTAACAAGGTGTGCTATCTTCTCGGACGAATTTTCGTCACATTCTGCGCAGCACCAAGTTTCCGCCATCTTGCAAAATCACCATTGCCAACCAATAGCAACGCGACGATAAAAGTAAACGAAATAGTATCACGGTATACACAGGTTATACACAATTTTATAATGCCGTCGTGTTCTTTCAAAAACTGTAAAAATACGTCGCGAAATAAAAAAAATGTAAGCTATTTTTCATTTCCAAAAAATCAAGAAATGATTGCGAAATGGAAAATACTTTGCAAAGAAAACGTCAACCCAAACAACGGTATGTATATAATACTGACAGGTGATAAATGGAATTTAACAAATTAAAAATTATAAAATATAACAAAATTGATGAAATACATTATTTAAAATTTGTTTATCTAGCTCGGGTTTGTTCCCAACATTTCCATTCTTCACAATTCAAAGATCGATCGTGGCTACTTGGGCTACTACCTAACTATAGCCCTGTGAAATCTCGGAAATTGAAACTTGATGCAATTCCAATGGAATTTGTAGAGGACAATGCAACAACTGTGGTGGAGAAGGATTTGAGTATGTATATAGACATTACTTCTATTGATGTGAATAGATTTATGTTTTAAGTGATTATATATTAATAATGTATAAATAATACTCCTGTCTTCCATACAATATATTAAATATACTTTCAGGAACAGAAGTAAGAGAATGTACACACGTTGCTACAGACTGTGTTGCATCGAGCTCTGAGAGTTTTGTGATATCAACGCTTGCAAATGAAGTCACATTAAGCTTCACAAATGAAGAAGCATCATGCTCTCTGACTCAAGTCGCATCGAGCTCTGAGACTCCAGATACACCAAGCTCTGCGAATCCAGTTGCATCATGCTCTACAAGTACAAGCAGTGATAACTTTAGTACGTCCTTCTATTATGATTTTTTTGTTGGTTAGATTTCTATAACTTAACTTAACTAAATTTTTAGCAAAGTTATATTTATTTATTTTTATATTTCCTTATCGTGAAGGTTCAATACAAATTCCTTTCAATCAAGATGATATACAAAAACTGATACGGGAAAATGCAGACTTGGTTCGCCAAAATAAAATTCTTCAAAATAAAGTTCTTCAATTGGATCAGATTAATAAACTACATGAGAAAGAGATGAAGAATATTAATAAAGGACACGAGCAATAGATGAAAAACAAATTGCAAGAGATGCTAAGTCTTTTTTTTACACCTGGACAAGTTAAACGCTTAATGAATCCCATGCAGAAGTTAACCCGTTGGTCTTCAGAGGATATTGCAGCTGCAATATCATTAAGAAGCGTAAGCCCGAAAGCTTACAGATATTTGCGAAAAAACAAAAAGATTCCTCTTCCAGCACTGTCAACCCTCCGAAAGTGGGTAGCATCATTCAACCTTGATGAAGGAATTCTTACTGACGTCTTGCTGATTATGAAATATAAAGGTGAAAACATGACAGAGTTCGAGAAGGCAACAGTGATCTGTTTTGACAAAATTCATTTGTCAAATCAAATGGCAATTGAAAGAAGGAGAGAGTTATTGGCCCTCATAAAAAATGCCAAGTCGTTATGGCTCGTGGGTTATTCAAAAAATGGAAACAGCCTGTCTTCTACAATTTTGACCAAGATCTCACCAAAGAATTATTATTTAAAATAATTGTCCAATTGTATAACAGTGGCTATACTGTGTTCGGAATGACTTGTGATCTGGGACCATCAAATCAAAATTTAATAAAACAATTAAAAAGTAATATAATGGAAAATGAGGATGAAACATACTTTGAGCATCCGTGCGATGAAAATGTAAAGATCCACGTTTTTGTCGATGCTCCTCATTTAATGAAATTACTTCGAAATCATTTTTTGGATTCCGGATTACATGTAGATGGGCATTTTGTGACTTCGGTAGCCTTGGAAAGGTTACTTCAAATTAACAGTGGGGATTTGAAAATTGCATTCAAGCTGTCGCGTAGTCATTTAGACGTCAAAGGAACGCAACGACAAAATGTGAAACTCGCAACCCAAATTTTCTCTGCGACAAATGCATCTGCAATTGAATGGTGCGGTTCGCGAGGATTCATGGATAATTGTCCAGAATGGGTTGCAACTGCTACATTATTAAAAATGTATAACGATTGGTTCGATATTTTTAATAGCGTTTCTAAATACGGAAATAATCCTGGACAAAATGGATATGGTGTTGATCTTGTGCAGCAAAATAATATTCTTGCCAAAGTCACGTCAACAACTAAACATATGAAAGTTGGTAATCGACAGGCTTTGCTTCCTTTTCAAAAAAGAATTCTCATATGTATTTCGTCATTACGAAACCTGTACTATGATTTAAAGAAGAAATTCAATTCAGAAATGTCATATGTAATTACAAGTCGATTGAACCAAGACGTAGTGGAAAATCTTTTCTCGTACATACGATCAATGGGAGCAACAAATAATAGGCCCACGGCATTAGATATTCGCTACAGACTGCGGTGGTATATATTGGGAAAGCATTCAACGGACTTCTTCACACAAGGAAGCAATACCATCGCTCATGACTCAAGCATGGACGAAACGTGTCTTACTAGTGGCATTGATTTTGACTCGAACGTAATGTCACCGACCGACGATGATGTTGAGGGTAACATTGGTAGTATTGCTAATTTTCAAAACGATTTACCTGATGATTGTGAATCATATACTTTTAATGAAGAAAATGCTGATTGTGGTAAGTTTGTATCTTAATGATAATTATTACACTTTCATTGTTAAGTATTAAGTACGAGTATGTTATGTAATATTGTGGTAAGACGATTGTAGATTAATTTTTAGCATAATATATATCATTCTAATTAATTCATAGTTTAAGGTAATGTAATATTTTATTCTAAGTAAATTGTACTTTAAATTAGAATAGTAGTTTAATTACATTATTGTAAGCATACTCTGATGTACTATTATAAAAGAATTTCAATTATATATAATTTGCCTTACTTTGTAATTATTACAATTATTAATTGTGATCGTATTATTAATTAGTGACGTGGGCAATCGAGTTTCATTCATATAAGTGAATGAAATCATTGTAAATAAATTGAAATTTGAAATTGTCAAAGTGTTTTACCGATATAATATATATGCATGTTTTGCTTCACACCTTTTCTTTCAGATCCAAGTAGTAGTAGTACATTTATTTATTCTCCTACTTCTGAAGAACTGAAATTATTAAGTCAAGTCGAAAATTTAGAAGTTGTGGACGTCATAGAAGAAGAAGGCTTAAAATATATTGCGGGTTATGCCGCTTTTAAATTTATAAATAAATATAAAAATTTAGGTAATCCTACTGAGGTGTTGGTTAATCCAGAAAATGACTGGATTAACTACATCTCTAGAGGAAAAATTATAAGTCCTTCTTCAGACTTATTAAAAGTAGGAAAAATAATGAACCAAGAATTCCAAAATTACCATGGATCCTTCATGCGAAAGGATCCGTCGATATTTGAAACAATCGCAAATAGGGTTAAAAAAAAATGAAAAATATAACAATCCCGCGCGAGGTTCTACTTTGTTTAATTAGAACAAGAACATATATAAGACTTCGAGTAATCAATAAAAAAATTTCGGTAGAAAATGCTACAATAAAACAAAAAAGAAAAATGAAAAAATTTACAAATAAAAAGTAATTTTATTTTTATTATATTTTTCATATATTTATTATCTTTTTATTGTTTTTTTTGTGTCTGTTATATTTGTTTATTTATATTTATGAGTTTATATTTACTATATTTTTTAAATATATTCACCAGAATTATATTTATACACGAAAGATCTTTCATTAAAACCCTTTCTTGCCCGAGTCTTCGTTTTAATATCCATTTAAATTATACAAGATGGCGGAATCTTGTCACGTTCTCTTAATGGTCAGTAGAAATGCCTGATGCGCAAGAGCACACCTTGTTACTTCCACCATGCTTCGCTATGCTTTTACGCGTCCCTCGAATGTCTCCCTACGATCAAAAAATCCGCAAGAGGCGCTAGTTCCTACCTGCATCCTTTGATTTGACCGATTTGGCTGACGCATAGACCTGCTAAACATTAAAACGATTAAAACTGTTAGAAAGCTTTATTCGGTCTTATAAGATTAAATTGTGTTTTTTGAACCTGCATTTTCTAGTAAAACAATAACTTTCAAATCGGTTGTAAGTGTTGTAAGGATGCAGGTCGATGCGCAGGCCCCCTTTAAGGGCCTCGCACATGAAATGCATAACATAACATAAGCACAACATAAAACCGACGGACCAATGAAAATGTTATGTAAATCAATATGGCGACTTTATGCTGAATGCTCATTGGCCCATCGGTCTTATGTTGTGCTTATGTTATGTTATGCATTTTATGTGCGAGGCCCTTTACCCCCGTGGATACAGCGTTGAGTTGTCATGAATCATAAAGGTATTAGAGAAAGTCACGCTTAATATTTTTTGGCCCTAGTAGAAACCAACTCAACTTAGGTTATCATAAATACTCAGAATCTTACAAATAGCGAATTCGGTTAGGTGCACTAATGTGCATCAGGGTTGAGCAATTTAGCATTTCGAGAGGTTTCTTATAGCGTTTTTCATTGGGAAAATTAGTGCGCATTGAATGTGCACTTGCTGCAGGTAATTGGGCGTTTCCGTTGGCACCGTCATCGCGCGAACCGAAACGTCCAATTGCCAGCGGCAAGTGCACACTCAGTGCGCACTATTTTTCCCAATGAAAAACGCTATTACATTAGGTTTGTTCGAGTTGCTTGAAATTCCCAAAAATTTTTCACTCGAGATGAGATAAATATATATTTGTTCGTAAGAAAGAGAGAGACGACAAAGAAATTAATTCAAAAAGGGCAGCAACACGAACAGGCCTATTTCCTACGTATAAAACGTATAATGACTCTGGCAGACCAGCGCGATTTGCGACACGCGACGCGCGATTATCCAATAGGCGTTTACAAATTTTTGAAAAGACGTACGCCTATTGGATAATCGCGCGTCGCGTGTCGCAAATCGCGCTGGTCTGCCAGAGCTATAAGGGTGCTATTACACATGTCGTACAACAAATGTTTTAAACGTGTTGATTGGCTGCAGAATAGAAAATTTTCTCTAGAATTCTATCCTGCAGCCAATCAACATGCTTAAAAAATTTGTCGTACGACACGTGTAATATTGGCCTAATACGTAGAAAACCTGTATAAAACGGATTATACACGTTAAATATTCAAAAATCCATCGTACATGATATTCAATACATCATAAATATAATTTGTTTTGCACTTTTATATAATATACGATACGATATACTGATGAGCGTTTTTGTCCTTTTTTAATATTTAAGAAACCAAATAAAATTAAGTCTGTTCGTGTTGCTTGCACTTAGAATCTTCGCGATACGCGACAAATCGACAGTCCAATAAGCGTATAGCTTTGTTTAATTTGTCGATAAAAACTGCATACTCATTAGATTATTGCGAGTCGCATGTCACATCATTACAATAAGCTGCAGCCTTAGGTTTGTTCGTATCGTATGCTCCAACAGACTCCAAACTCCAATACGGGAGGGTTCCGATAGCGCACATCTCGATTAGAGTCCTATATAAAGAGAGAAGCGACATCAAACCCCCACCACAACCTTCAGTATCCATTTGAGTCCTCCATCGCCATTTTGGGACAGCTTTAACGTCATCAAACGCCATTCGTATCATTCTACAAACAGCTGTGGACACAATATGGCTGCTCGTTTAGCCAATCAAGTATCAATCAGATTACCAATCAGAGCTTCGGACATCAATGTCGCTTCTCTCTTTATATAGGACTCTAATACCGATCATGATGTAAAAAGAAAGGTGAAACAAGTAACCAGTTGCGCAGTAGACCATACTCTAGACCAATCAGAACTGGGTCCAAATTTTGAGATTCAATATGGCTACGGCTCCGGTACTGGGACGTATGTATACTTGTATTTATACGTGAATCTGAGATAATTGGTGAATCGAAGAAATTCAAAGCTACTTAAAAAAAGAAGAACGTGAAGGTAAGGTTGAGACTTTGTACATTAATGAAAATTGTGATTTCAAATTTTTTAAACTTGGATTAGAAGAAATTTGGAAAGTTATAAGAATGAGCTTATGTGTATGGCTAAATTGTTGTATTTCATGTTTATAACAACAGTGTTTATTGCAACAGTGATTTGTGTTAAAGATAATAAATTTCAAGTATTTTTACATTTTTATATATTCTTTTTTAACAACTTCTACATTTTAAGTACGTGTGACTACATATAATTGTTTCGTATTTAAATTGCGCGGATATATTTGGACCCAAATTTCATTGGCGCATCACATTGAGCCACGCCTCTTACCGCGCATCGAGCCGCCGACGATGCGCGTTGTTTCATCTTGTTTTTTACATCATGATACCGATAGCCCACCAACCAATCATCTTGACTTATCTAACCCAACCTACGGAAAATCTCTAGGCATCTGCCATTGTGAGTGGTTTATGTGCTATCGGGATGTGCGCTATCGGGACCCGCCGATTATATATACCCATTATAAGATCTCAACAGGCGAAGCAGTGGTTTGAATCTTGAGGTGATAAGAGATAAAGCAATTGGGCTAGAAAGCCCTCTTTTATAAAATGAGTCATATTCCCCCGGTCGGATGGGGGAATGGAAGCGAAATGCCAAAGAAGGATCAAGCTAAGGAGAGTATTAGAGGAAGAAGAAAGAGAATAATGGATATACAGGAGGTTACGAGTATAGAAAAGAAAAGAATCTTGGAATTGGAAAAGATACTGGAGAGGACAAAGGATATCTTGAAGGAAGAGATAGACCTAGAAATCATGGACGTGGATAACCAGGAACAAACAGCAGATAGCAAAATTCAGCCGATAACCACACAGGCAGAAATAGAATGCGTAGCAGGTAACAACAACCAACCGTTAAACGAGGTGAGTAAGAAAGCACATGTCTATTCAAGACCAAAGAATTGCCGGCTCCCATCAACAAAGGATTCAATAATAGTTATTCAGAATAAAGAAAATACCAGTAATATGAACATTAACCGAGAAATTTATTATATAATAAAAGGACAATTAGTTAACAAATGTGATATAACAGATAATGACCTTAAACAATTAAACTCAAGTAAGAATAGATTCGATAAGGATTATAAAGGTCCCCCGTAGGGGTCTGGAGTCGTTTTGGGGCCTCCCGAGGCTCTGCAACGACTCCGGATACAGGAATTGGCGTTCCTGCGGTTCCCGAGCTCGCTAGGGGGTCTGCGGTCTCTCGTAGGCCGTAGATTCAGGGATCTCAGCGACCCTGGCGCCCGAGCTGGTATACCATAATCCGTCACGTGCTGAAATTACGTGCTGGACGGGCCGGTGGCCTGGGTCTCACCGCTCGGGCTGCGAGGAGTAAACCTCTATAAAAAAATCCAAGGGTGGCGTCCGTGGCGCGGGTGTCGTTCCGTGTAACAGCGGGGCGGTGCCTTGTGTCTCGGACGCCAACGTATTTAGTCGGTTGGCAGCGCTGCTGCTGGGGTGGGGGTGCCGGTCCGGGGTGGCTCCGGGCGGGTGCTTGCGCCTGTCTGTGGCCTCCCCGGGCTGTCTCCCCCGCCTTGGTGGATCCGTCTGCCCATGGTGCCTCGGGCCGATGGTCCCCGGACATCGGCCTGAGTAGGCTCCGGGGCGAGGATGGGGTTCCCCTCGTTAAATAAGACCCCACTTATGGATTACATGGGCAGACGACGTAAAAAGAAGATACCGCCCAGGGGTGAACGGACACCCCAGGGCCGGCACGGGGGGGCTATTGTCCCGGGTCCCCCCCTGTCGTCATCGAACGACGGGCGGTCGAGCGGAGTGCCCGCAGGCTCCGCCGACCACAGCGCGACTGTGGAATATGATAAGTACGAGCCCGACTCTGCTTGGTGGAGACGGGTAAAAGGGGCTGAAAGAGAATTTGGCCCGATGGACTGGGATCGCCTGGACCGTATGCTAAGGCGCCGTGGGACTGACCCCAAGGGGGCGTCGAAAAAGGATTGGGTCGACATGATGGTCATCCATGTACGAGGAGAGTGATTCTGATTCTGGGAAGTTCGCTACTTCCTCCTCGGAGGACGAGGACGGGGTTGAGCCGGCTCAACGAGCCGTGGCCCCGGCCCGATCTCCGAGAGTGGGACGATTCCGCTCTCCTCCGGGCGGCCCGGGGTAGAGCCGGCCGAAATGGCCGTGGCCCCCGTGCCTACCGCTGGGGAGCCCTCGACTCGGTCACCCGATGGAAGCCGCGAGGCGGAAGTCGGTGGACGGGGTCCTGTTTGCGGGGCGCGTCGATCGCGCTCCCTGTCTCCGGGCCGGTTGCTCGGCGGACGCCGCGAGGCGGATGCCGATCAGCCTAGCGGAGGCGGGGGGCGACGTCGGTCGCGCTCACGCTCGCCGATCCGCATCCGCGGGGGTGGCCGGGGGAGCGAGGGTGAGCCTAGCTCATCCGATGAGTCTCCTCCGGGCACCATCGTGGATGTGGACCGGCCGGGGGATGTGGAGGTTTCGACCTCCAGGGGCCCGATGGAGACAGTCGCCCCTCCGCCTGAGCCTCCGGAGGAGGTCGTGGTTACCCCGGATGTTCAGGGCGTGCCCTCCGAATTCGGGACTCAGCGCGGGAGGAAGCGTGGCCGTCCCCGGCTCGACGGGAGCGGACCTTTCAGGTCTCCGTCTCCCCCGTCGGACGGGGCGGACATCGAAGACCGCCTCCACGGAGTGCCCATGGAGGGCTTTAGAGCGCGGCGACTCAGAGCCAACGTTATACGTGACTCTGAGTCGTCCGACGAGACGGCACAGGGGGGGGGTCTGATGCGCAGCCTAGGCAGCGCATCAAGATCCCCCCCACCCTGTTCACTTCTGAACAAAGGCGGGAGCTGGACAGGGAGTTGGGGGTCATCTCCCGCAGCACAACAACCGACTTGGCCGGTCTGGCCGACGGTTGGGTGCGGGAGGTGGAAAATGCCCGGACAAAGTGCACCAAGCTTGGGATGCATGGTGCCTTGTCCGGGCAAATAAAGAAGAATACGCATCTCGGGAGGCTGTCATGACCCTTGCGTATCGGGCCATGGGGCGTCTCGGGCGGGATGACGGCTACGAGGAGGTCAGGGCCGCGGCGCGCGAGAAGGAGATCAGAATCCTCCGCGCCGAGGTCGAAGAGCTGCGGGGGCAGTTGGGGGTGGCGAGAAGAGCACTCGTGCTCGGATCGGGGCCCTCGGCTGCGTCCCAGAGCGATGGGGGAGGATCGTCTCGCCCCCCGCCGACTCCGGCGGCTGTCCCTGTCCCCGACCCCTCTTCTTACGAGGAGAGGGTGATCGGGCTGCTGAGGCGGCTGGCGGGCTCGATGGGGGGGTTGGAGAGGCGCCTGGCGCGGGTCGAGGAAGGGGGCCGTTTCGGCCTCCTCCCTGGCCGGCGCCGGGGCTAAACGGGTGAGAGGGGGACGTCGGGGGGATCGGGCTCCGCGGGAGGAGCCCCCTGCCTCCGAACCCTCAGCGGCCCCGCGGATTCGCCCGCTCGAGCTCCGTCCACGGACGGACCGAGTTGGGCGACCGTGGTGGGCCGCAAAGAGAAGAGGAGGGCTGCGGCGGGGGGCTCCGACGAAGAAGTCGGCTCCCGCCCCCGTGCCCTCGAAAACCGGCCGCGGGCGCTCCCTTCCACGACCGGGCGTTGCCGGTGTTGGTGCCTCGGCGGGGGTGGGCGCGGCACTGTCGCCCCCTCCTCCTCCGGGGTCGCAGCCCGGCAAAAAGAAGAAAAAGAAAGGAGCAAAGGGGGGAAAACCGGGAAGGGGTCGTCGTCGTCACGGGCGGCCTCCGCTGCCCCGGGTGCGGTGGGGAGGCGGATCCCGAAGTCCTCCGTGGTTTCGATCACGGTGGAGCCGGGGTGTGCCTCCTACACCGACATCATTAGGAAGTCCAGGGCGGCGATCAATCTGAGGGATATCCTCCCTCAGCCCGCTCTGGGCTTCAAGTTCAGGGTCTCGCAATCCAGGGGTGTCCTTCTGGAGATCCCCGGCGCCGAGAGTCGGCCCGCGGCGGAGCGCCTCGCGGCCGAGATGCGGCGGATGGCTGGGGGCCCGGGGATCCGGATCACCTGCCCTATGCGTAGGGTGGGGGTCCGGGTGTCCGGGTTCCTGGACTCAACCCAGCCGGAGGAAGTGGCGGCGGCGCTGGCAGGCGCAGGAACCTGCAGTGCCGCCGAGATCAAAGTCGGGCGAGTTACTCGCGGCCGCCGGGGCATGGGCTCTGTGATAGCACAGTGCCCGGTCGCGGCGGCGGCGAGGCTCGCCAAAGTGGGGAAAGTGGCCCTGGGCTGGGCGGCTGCGCGCGTGGAGGCGCTTAAGGCGCCTCCACAGCGATGCTATCGCTGCCTGGCTCAGGGCCACATGCAGCACCGGTGCCCCGGTTACTTTGACCGGTCCCGGTACTGCTTCAACTGCGGCGGGGAGGGTCACACTCGGGCTCAGTGCGCTAATCAGCCATTCTGTCCCGAGTGTGCCTCCCGCAACAGGGCAGCCGGCCACCGACCGGGTGGCGCGGGCTGCCCCAAGATACCCCCCATGCCTCGGAGGGCCGGGGGCCTCCTCCCTCCTCCCCGAAACCGGGGAAGGATGAGGAGATGGAAATGGGGCGGCCTCCGTCACCGCCGGACGCTGGCGCTGCCCGCGGCGCTCAGGCCGCTGGAGGCGACGGTCCGGCGGGGGCCGTGGTCGCCAAGGGGGTGCGTCTCCCGCGGGCGGAGTCCCAGTCGATGGGCCCCCGGCTGCGGGGATGCTCGGCTGCCGGGGTCCACCTCGGACACTTCGGAGTCCGGGGAGGAGCCCCCGCCGCCCAAATCGCGCGCGGTCGACGAGACCGGCGCGCTCGATGCGATCAGCGTGACCAGTCACGCGTCTGGGGATAACCTCCCCGTGGCCAGGGTGATTCTCTCACCCCTCCCCCCCCAACTCCCGCAGAGGGAGCGGAGGGGGAGTAAGGCCACGAGGGAGGCGAGGCCCAAGGGAGGCGCGCCCAGTGCGCCCTCCCCGGGGCCGCCCGTCCTCGGCAAGGGGAAGCGGCGTTAAGTGCCGCTCCTCGGATGCCCGCCCCTAGCTGCCCCTAGCGCTCGGGGGATGCGACGGGACGGGGCCCAGGCCGATGGGACCCGGCGCCAGGCGAGATGTCTTCCCTCCCCTGGTGCTCCGGCCCGGCCACGCGAGCGCCGTGGACGGGAGGAGGTGGGGCGGGCGGCGGCGACCGCTTGTCCCTGGGCGTGGGGATTGCACCGGCGATATATCGGGAGCGGCCCCACGACCCTAAATGGGCGCGGGGGTGCGTGATGCCTCGCTCCGCATCCCCGGGGTCGGGCTAGGCCCTACTGGTTGATGTATCTCGGCTGGGCCAGCAAAACCCGACTCCCAACTCGACGAACTGGCGCGTCGGGGAGCTCCATGCTCCAACCCCCGGTGGAGGGATCTGAGTGTATGCCTTAGCAATCCCGATCCCTCCACGCAATGGGGTGAGATGGGCTCGGTGGGTTTTTAG
Organism: Solenopsis invicta; assembly: GCF_016802725.1. NCBI lineage: Eukaryota > Metazoa > Arthropoda > Insecta > Hymenoptera > Formicidae > Solenopsis > Solenopsis invicta. Next base: position 19,596,342 of record NC_052671.1, read on the forward strand.
TGGGTAGGCCGGGCCTCGCCAACTTTCTGCCGCGCAAGCGGTCTGTGCCGGCGAGGGGTACCGCGTCCCGAGTCCCACACTCCCGTGGTCTAGCCAACCCGGGGTGCAATGAGCATTTTCGCCCCGTTAAAAAAAAAAAGGATTATAAAGATTTGTTTAAAGTGTTCTGTTTCCGTAGGGGTCTGGAGTCGTTTCGGGGCCTTCCGAGGCTGCGGAACGACTCCAGATACAGGAATTGGCGTTCCTGCGGTTTCCCGAGCTCGCTAGGGGTGTGCGGTCTCTCGTAGGCCGTAGATTCAGGGATCTCAGCGACCCTGGCGCCCGAGCTGACACACCGTAATCCATCACGCGCTGAAATTACGTGCGGGATGGACCGGGGATCTTGGTTTCACCGCCCGGGTCGCGAGGAGTCAACCTCTATAAAAAATCAAGGAGGCGGCGCCTGAGTGTCGTGTTTTCGCGCCTCAGACGCCATGGTGGTGTGTACTTGTTCAATGTACGGTGTTCGTCGCGGCAGGGGGTCGGGTCGCCTTCTCCTTGCGGAATCTTGGAGCTATCTTCTTGTCGATGGTTAAATCCCGCGCGTTGACCCGCTGGTTGTCGATGTCTCCGGCTAGCCCGGGCGCATCGGCGCCGGGCCCTCGGGCCTAGGATCAGCCCGTATACAGGTGCGACTGGCGCTTCCTCTCGGGGATGTTCCTCGTTAGCGCGGGGGCATCGCCGTGGGGAGTGTTAGCTCTTGCCGAGGCCTCTAGTCGGGGGATCGCTCTGGGTGCCTGTCGGGACCGGGGGTCCCGTCTGCCCGCGGCAGTCCATTGTCTGACACGCGTCGATCGTGGGTTATCACGGGTGTGCGCTTAACTGCGTGCACTCGGTTTTCGTTTTGTGTTCTTCCCTGGTCGGCGCGTGTGATATTTTGTGTTGTCCATTAGGTTCGCCTCGGGTCGGTGGTCCCCGAACGCCGACCCGTAGTACCCCTCGGGGCGAGGGTGGGGTTCTCCTCGCGAAATAATACCCCACTTATGAATATATGGACAAGGATAAAGGTAACTTACCGCGCAGGGGGGGTCGGATACCACAGAGCCGGCAAGGGGGGACTAGTGTCCCGGGTGCCCCCTTGTTGATATCGACCGACGGGCTGTCGCGCGGGGTGCTCATAGGCTCCGCCGACGAACGGGCTACTGTGGTGATGAGTGTTCGTGCTTGCTTGGTGAGCCGTGGAGGTCGCGCGGGGGGACGCTCTTGCAGATGCGGGAGCGCCTCGGGCCCGAGGCCCGTGACGCAATTGATCGGTTCCTCGCCCTCGAGCAGCTCGAAGGAGAGCTGTCCGAGGCGGAAGACTCCGAATGGGAGGGGGGGAGTTTACGGGGGGGTCCTCTTCCTCCTCAGAAGACCAGGGGGAGGGTTATGCCTCCCTCAGCGAATTAACGCCGGAGGAGAGAGCTCGCTGGGCCGGGGTCCTGACCGAGTCCGCGGGGGAGGATTCAATCCTGCTGGCCGACGGTCGACGCAAGACGGGCGGCGGTCGGCAGGATACCAGTGCAATCGGGTCCGAAGAGACCCGATTTTTTGAGACGGTGGTATATGCGCCACCACCAACCACCGTAGAGGGATCGACGCCGATCCGCGTCCGTGGGGGGGACTCGGGCGGGGAGGACCTCGCCGACCCGCCTCGTAGGAGGCGGCAGGGGCTCTCTCAGCTCGATGCTGGGCCCATGAACGTCGATCGGCGTGAGGAGGAGGAGAAAACGATGGCCGGGAACCCCCTGGAGCCGGTCATCGATTTGGATGAGTCGGAGGGCCGTGTCCGGATCCCGGATGTTCCGGGGGATGGATCCGACCTTCCGACTCACGTCAGAAGCAGGCGCGCCCGTGGCCGATCCCGTTTGGACAGGAGTGGACCCTTCAGGTCCCCCTCCCCATTGTCCGACGGGGCGGACACAGAGGACCGGCTCCATGGGGTTCCTTTGGAGCGATTTAGGGCCCGCCGACTCAGAGCCAACGTCATCCGGAGCTCTGAGTCGGAGGGAGAGGGAACGGGGGCGAATGATGCGCGGCTTCGGCAGCGCATCAGGATCCCCCCGACCCTGTTTACGCCGGATCAACGCCGGTATGTTGACCGGCAACTGGGGGTGATCTCCCGGAGCACAACCACGGACTTGGCCGGTCTGGCCGATGGTTGGCTCCGGGAGGTCGAGGGGGCAAGGAATAAGGCCTCGACGGGTTGCCCACTGTCGGGCAACCTGTCGGGGCGTATGCAGTTAAACACCCATCTCGCCCGGGAGGCGCTCATGACGCTGGCGTACCGAGCCATGGGCCGTCTCGGGCGAGAGGATGGTCAGGAAGAGGTGACGATCGCGGCCCGGGAGGAGGAGGTTCGCTCCCTCCGGGCCGAGGTCGCCGAGCTGAGGGGGCAGCTGGGGGTCGCCAAGAGGGCCCTCATGCTGCAGAGTGGTCCCTCCTCGTCCGCGGCTGCTTCACAGCCAACGGCGAGAAGAAGGTCTCCATTCCCTCCGCCGCCCCCGTCGGTCGCTTCTGCCCTCGGCTCTTCTCCTTTCGAGGAGCGAGTGCTGGGGACGTTGGAGCGGCTGACGGCGACAGTGGAGGGCCTGGAGAGGCGCCTGGCGCGGGTGGAGACGGGGGCTGTCCCGGCCGCCGTCCCCACCGACGCCAGGGGCAGCAGGAAGAAGAAGAAGGGTAAGAGGGGAAAGGGGAGTACGGAAGCTCCGCCGGAGGAGCCTCCCGCGCCCCCGCCGTGCCGGCGGCAGCGCCCGGCCCCGATACGCCTGCGAGCGATCGGAGCTGGGTCGAGGTCGTCGGCACCCGAAAAAGAAGGAGGGTGGACAAAGGGGCCGTAGAGCCCCCCCCACTCGGCCTGCGGAGAGTGGCTGGGGGTGTTCCCCCCAGGTCACGGTGCGGCCCTAGTCCCGGATCGGCCATCGGGGGTAGCGGCACTTCCCGCCCCCCCGGCGGCCGGGCCCGGCAAAAAGAAGAAAAAGAAGAAGCAGGAAGGTCCGCCGCGAAGCAAAGCGCTCGCGGCGAAGAAAATTGGGAGGCGCGTCCCCAAGTCATCGGCGATTCTGGTGACGGTGACGACGCTTCCTATGCAAGAGTGATGCGGCGGGCCCGCGAGGCAATTGTCCTCGGGGACATATTGCCGCAGGGGGGAAAAGGGCTGCGGGTTCGCCGAGCCCAGACCGGGGGTCTCCTCCTGGAGATCCCCGCCGAAGATAGTAGGCCTGCCGCGGAAAGGCTGGCCTCAGAGATGAGGCGCGTCGCGGGGGGCCCGGACGTGCGGATCTCATGCCCGCTACGGAGGGTAGGGATCCGCATCTCCGGGTTCGACGAATCAATAACCCCAGAGGAGGTGGCCACGGCGGTCGCCGACTCCGGGGAGTGCTTCGTGGCGGACCTCAGGGTGGGTCGAGTGGTGCGCAGTCGGCGGGGGCTGGGCTCAGTCATAGTGCAGTGCCCGGTCGCCGCCGCTGCGAGGCTCGCTCGAGCGGGGAGTCTGACCCTGGGCTGGGTAGCGGCTCGCGTGGAGGTGCTCAAGGCCCCTCCGCAGCGATGCTCCCGCTGCCTAGCTCAGGGGCACACGCAGCACCGGTGTCCTGGCGGTGTCGACAGGGCCCGGTGCTGCTTCAATTGTGGGGGTGAGGGGCACACCCAGGCAGAATGTGCGAGTAGGCCGTTCTGCCCGGAGTGTGCTTCCAAAGGCAAAGCGCCCAACCACCGCCCTGGCGGTGAAAAGTGCGCCAGGGTTCCCCCGGCTCCTCGACCGGGGCAAAGGGCTCCCCCTCCTCCGCAGCGGGAGGAGAGTGGAGTCTCTGAAGAAGATCGGCGGCTGACCCCTCTGCCTCCCACCCCGCCCGGCGCTCAGGCCGTGGATGATGGCTTGGCGGAGGGGCCAGTGGCCGATGTCGAATTGGAGAAGACCCCTCCCGTGGCGGAGGCCTCTGTCAACGAGGCCTTCATCACGGGAGTGATAGAGATCTCGTCGGAGTCATCCGGAGCATCAGGGCTCCGGACGAGCCCGCCGACTAAAAAGAGGTGCGAGGCGCTCGACAGTCCGAGCGCCGCGCACCTCCCCCAGGCAAAGGTGGTGCTCGAGCCCCTCCCTCTCCCGCAACGGGAGAAGCGAGTGGGACGAGACTCGAGCACGCCTCTCAGAAAGGCGTTGAGACCCCAGGCGGAGAGGGCGTTGACGCCTTCTCCCCCGGGGTCGCCTATCCTCGGAGATAGGGCCGCGAAGTGACTCCCCGGGGGGGGGTCATTAGGCGATCCTGGGCCTCGTTTCCGGCTGCCCCTGCGCTCGGGGATGCCTAGGAGACGAGGACCCCGGCTGTTGGGCCGCCCGATGAGTAGGGGTCTCCGCTCATCCGGCGTGCCGGCCACGCGAGGATAGAAGGTAGGCCCGGTCGGTCCCCTCGGGACCACTGGACCTTGGGTAGGGGGTTGGCGCGGAACGGGTAAGTTCGGCGCTCGCCTCCTGCCCTAAAGGAGCGCGGGGGGGCGTACGGTGTTTTTCACGGCGCTACCCCGGAGTGGACAAGGCGGCGGCTGACGTATCTTGGCCGCCGCCCTGGCACGTCCTCTCCCAACCTGACGAACTGGCGCGTCGGGGGGCTCACGCTCCGACCCCCGGGGGAAGGCTACTGATGAAATAGCGTATTGCTGGCCGGGGCCTTCCTTCGATCTGGGGCGAGGTGGCTCGGTGAGGTTTTTAGTTGGTAGGCGGGTTAGAGCGAGCCTGGCCGTTGAAATTACGTGGCCGGGTTAGCACCGTCCTGACTCGAGTCCAACACTGTCAGGTCTAGCCAACCTCCGGGGGGGAGTCCATTGTTGATATAACGTGGGCTTCCCCCAACGCCCTTAATAGGGTTAAAGGATGGCTAGTGGAGACCGGCTCCTTAGGAGAACTGTCGAACCACAGACTTATCTCCATGGAGCTGGTCTCCCCCCCCGCGGAGGTGCGTGAGTTACGCCGCCGCAAACGTGATGGACGTCGATGGGTCTTGAAAAAACTCGACCCCGAAGCCCTCGAGGTCAGCCTCCTGGCATCCACTTGGCCAGAAGTAGGAGGAGCTGACCTCGAGGCCGAGGAGGAGGCGGAGCGCTTATGCGAGGTGATGTCGCGAGCTTGCGACGCCTCCATGCCCCGCAGCAGACCGATGGCGCGCCGCGCCGCCTACTGGTGGTCCGCGAAACTCGCAGAACTCAGGCGAGCTACCGTGGCCGCCAGGCGGGCGCACACGCGCGCCAAGCGGCAAGGCATGGAGGACGAGCTGACAAATATCACGGCGGTCCTCAGGGATGCCAGAAAGGCCCTGAGGACTGCCATAGCCCGGGCGAAGGCCGTGACCTGGGAGGATATGCTCTCCGAGCTGGATCGCGACCCATGGGGCAGGCCTTACCGAATAGTGTTGAAAAGGCTCCGCCCATGGGCGCCTCCAGTCTCAGAGACGCTGGACCCCCAGTTCCTCGGTAGGGTGGTGAACACATTGTTCACCACCCGGGGGAGGGACATCCCGGACAAGTCCGGCCCTCCCCCAGGATGGTCCGAGGAACTGGAGGTGTCCAGGCACGAAATGGTCGCGGCCTTCGCCCGCATTCAGGGTAGGAAGGCGAAGGCGCCCGGGCCGGACGGCATTTATGCCAAGGTCTGGGCCCGGGCGTCACCGTACGTCGGGGAGGCGCTTCGTGCTACATACACGAAGTGCCTCCGTGAAGGAACTTTTCCCAGGAAGTGGAAGAGGGCCCGGCTTGTCCTCCTTAGAAAGGAGGGCAAACCCGCGGAGAGTCCCTCCGCGTACAGGCCCCTCTGTATGCTGGATGATGCGGGCAAGATCATTGAGCGTATCATTGCCAATCGCATCATCCAGCATATGGCCCGGAACGGTCCCGAACTGTCCCCCGAGCAATATGGGTTCCGAGAGGCACGGTCGACCATCGACGCTATACGTCAGGTCCGATCCCTCTCGGAATCCATAACGGGGGACGGGATGGTGGCGTTGGCGATATCCCTGGATATCGCCAACGCCTTTAATAGTCTACCATGGGGCGAGGTAGTGGCGGCGCTGTGCGAACACTTTCGCCTGCCGCCCTACCTCGCCGCCATCGTTCGGGACTATTTCCGGGACAGGGTGCTGGAGTTCCGCGATAAATCCGGACTCCAGCAGCGGAGGGACCTGTCGTGTGGCGTTCCGCAGGGGTCCGTGTTGGGTCCCCTGCTGTGGAACGCCACATACGACAAAGTGCTCCGCGCGGCTCTACCCCCCGGTTGTTATGTCGTCGGCTGTGCCGACGACACGTTCATAGTGGCTGGGGGGACCTCTTGGGAAAGAGCGGTTGCCACGGGCAACTGGGCTGTGGCCTGTGTCGTTGGTGCCATTAAAGGCCTGGGCCTGAGGGTGGCCCCGGAGAAGTCTGAAGCCATCTTCTTTCACGATGGCTCCTCCGGGGTACCGCCCCAGGCCTTCGTCCTGGTGGACAACACCCGCGTTCAGGTGGGTGCAACCCTTAAGTACCTAGGGTTGCACCTGGACGGTCGCTGGGCCTTTACTAGTCACTTTGACAAGCTGGCCCAGCGGTTGGACAAGAGGGTTGACGCCCTAAACGGGTTAATGCCCAACCTCCGGGGTCCGAAGGTGGGTGCTAGACGCGCGTACGCCCTCGCGGTCATGTCCGGGGTTCTGTATGGAGCCCCGGTATGGTTCCGCGAGGCGCTGGCCAGCCACCGCATCAAGAAGGTTCTGCACGATGTGCAGCGGCGGCTGGCGCGTAGGATAACGCGCGCGTTTAGCACCGCTCCCAACGCGGCAATTATGGCCCTGGCGGGGCTCCCCCCGACGGAGTACACGGCCGACGCCCAGGCATGGAGTTATGCCAGAGCGAAAGCCGTCCGCCTCAAGGGGGGAGTGGTAACCCCCATGGTCGCCGCGTTGCTGAGCGAGAGGGCCCGTCGGCGGGTGATGAGAGCGTGGAAGAGAAATCTCATCGAAAACCCGCCGGCGGCCGGATCTCGGATCCTGGAGGCCGTCCTACCGCACCTGGACGAATGAGTGGGCCGCCCGTTTGGCGGCCTGTCCTACAGGACGACACAGGTGCTCACCGGGCATGGTTGCTTCGGTGAGTACCTGTGTAGGATTAAAAAGGAACCAACGACACGGTGCCATCACTGTGGTGCCGCCCGGGACTCCGTGCAGCACACGCTGGTAGACTGCCCAGCGTAGGAAGAGCTGCGCGGAGTCCTGAGGGCGGAAATAGGTAATGACCTCTCCCTGCCGGCCATCATTAGCCAAATGGTCGGCAGGGAGAGTGCCTGGAAAGCGGTCTCCTCCTTTTGCGAACAAGTAATGCTGCAGAAGGAGGCCGAGAAGGTGAGAGAGAGGCGGCCGGGGGGACGAAAGCCCCCCGGCAACGCAAATAGTGGCAGGAACGGCAGGGACGAGGACCATGACCCAACTTGGCTCCCGCCCCGGCCGCCCAGACGAAGAAAAACTGCCCCCCGTCCTCCGGGCTCTAGTGGCCCTGCTGTACGGAGGCGGAGGGGCAGAAGAGCCGTGGCGGTTGCCTCCTCCCTCCCCACTATCGCGGAGGAGAGGGAGGATGAAAACCGCTGCAGCAATGCAGAGAGGGGGCAACCCTCCTCTCCAGCGGCTGTCGGCCCCGCTTTCGGGACGCGCAGCCGCGGGAGGAGGGTTCCCCGCAACAGTGAGCCCGGCGAGGCAGACCCGACCTGACGGTCCGGGGGGAGCGATTAATGCGTGACACAATGCGCCACCGCTCCCCCCCAGTGCATCGCCGGGGTGGTGGAAGAGGGATTAACCCCCTCTCCACCACGTAGTAGAAGGTGCCCGCGCCTCCTCAAGAGGCGCGATGGGGCCCGGGAAATTCGGCGGGGACCGGATCCCCGGGCTTTGCCCCCGCAACACCATGGGGAAGAGGCGGGGGAGGGCTGGTGTCCCTCTCCCCCGACCTGAAGCCGGCTTGGCCTCACGGCCCTGCCGGAGGACCCTCAACAGGGTACCCCTGGCGTGCTGAGTCGGCCTCGGCAGACGTGGTCCGGGGGGCTCCGGAAGTATGCTGCACGCGTTCCCGGAGCCCCCCAGTCAAGGACCAAAGTTGGACACCCGGAGGGGTTTTAGTGGGTATGCCCCCACCGTCACGTTGACGGCGGGGGAGAGCCCCACATAACCGCCAGGCTTCCCCCGAGGCCTGGGGTATGCGGTAACGCATTTCCCCTCCGTGAACAAAAAAAAAAAAAAGGGTCTAGCCAACCTGTCGTGCCATGAGCATTTCCCTCATCGTATAAAAAAAAAAAAAAGTGTTCTGTAGAATATATACAAATGATATTTTTAGAAGCAGAGGTAAAAATTGTATTAGATTGCTTAACTGGTGCAATAGTAAAAAAATATTCCCGGAAAAAGTAGATATGCTTAGATACAACTTGGCTAATCTGATATTTAAAACTCTTGAAGAAGCTAACAGCTTCATTAAACAATCTGAGAAATCGGATGTGAAATTTTTATCCCCGTACATAGATAATAAAAGCAATACATATAGAAGCGTAATCTCCGATTGGCTTTATGATATTAAAGAATTATGGAATAATATAATAAAAAAAGAAGGAATAATAAAAATAGAACGGATGTATAAACGTATACGCTGTGAAACTACTAAAAACTACAAGCTAGTAGCGCTAGATAAATTTATTATTACTGAAAGGAGAGCCTATTTCAAAGATAAAATTTCTATTTTTGATAATATTTTGTTTAATCGGGAGGGTCCCAGATGCGCACAGACCCGATCGGACACCACCAATCACGTAATCTAATCTAACCCAACCAACGGAAATACTCTAGGCATCGGCCGCTATAATTGGTGATGTCCAATTGGGTCTGTGCGCAACTGGGACCCTCCCGTTTAATCTAAGGGTCAGACCTTATATTGAGCCAGTTACGCAATGCTATCAATGTTTTAAATTTGGTCATATGAAGACACATTGTAAAAGTGATGTCCGTTGTATACAATGCGGAGAGGTGGCTCATGGAGAGTGTAACAAGCCAAGCAAATGCCGAAATTGCGGGGATGATCATCGCGCTATTTCAAAACTGTGTCCTATCTATCAAATAAATCGGGAAACTAAAGTTGTAATGGCATATAATAATTGCTCTTTCTTCGAAGCTGAACGTATACTCCGGGGCTCGGAGAACAGTTCTATACACTACGATAGATACACAGAACCAAGATCGTGGTCAGATCTGCCAACAAACAAAGCCAGCGGGGTCCCTAGACAAACAAATTCTAAGGAAAATATTACAAATAGTAGCAATAACAATATACGAAATTTTTTGCCACACGACTTGCCTTCTACTTCATATTTTCATAAATGTCAGGGGACATAAGTTTCTAAAAATAAAAAGTCTTTCAAAAATAAAAGAAATCCAGATAGGGAATATTCCCAGATAGCACAAAATATTTATGATAAATATTAATAAATATTTATCATAAATATTTTTTTAAATATTATAGAAATATTTTATACATATTTTATATATATGACGGAAAATATTATAAAAATCTTTATCAAAAATCATTGTTAAAATATTTTCTAAAATATTGGTCACGATTTGGATGGGTGACCGCCTCAAAATTTCCTAAGAATGGAATTTTTTTGCAAAAATTGTTTTTTAAAATATAGAGAAATATTGTTTTACTCATTGGGATTATGAGGTGTAATATAATCAGTACAAAATTACCTTTTCAAAAAAAGGTAAAAAAAAGATGCCAATTTATGTGTGTGCGTGCGCACTTTATTTTTAATTTTTCTTAAAAACCCAAGTGGTACTATTTTTGTATTTTAACAAGAATTTTTCCATACTAACCCATGTGGTAATTTTACCTTTAATTTTAATTTTACAAAACAATAATAGTACTACTTTGTACTTTGTATTCTCATTGAAAAATTTTCTTATTCCAACCCAAGTGGTATGTATTCTAAGAAATGAGTGAAATCTATAAATTGCGCTAATTATAAAAAGAATATATTGCTCTTTAAAATAACTGCTGTATTTACTTAAAAATAAATATCTTAAATTTAATCTAACCTAAATGTATTTTTTTCCAAAAAATGTATGAAATCTTTAAATTGCGCCAATTATAAAGAGAATATATTGCTGTTTGAAATAACTACTGTACTACTTTTAACGAATAAAATGCAAGTGATAGTATATTTATTTTTTAAGTAAAACCCAAGCAGCGATATCTTTAATTCCTTTTTAAATAAAATTCAAGTGATACTGTCTATGTATTTTTATTGAAACATTTTTCTGTTCTAACCTAAGTGGATGTACTTAATTTAAAAAAGTTTCAATGAAATATATAACATTTAATCTCAAAGAATTAAAGAGAAAACAGAAATGAGAATGTTTTATTAAAATAAAAAATTTTTAAACTACAAAAAATTAGCGCTGCTGTTTTACAACATTTTATTTAGATTATATTTAGACATCTAGCAGCGCTAATTTTTTGTAGTTTAAAAATTTTTTATTTTAATAAAACATTCTCATTTCTGTTTTCTCTTTAATTCTTTGAGATTAAATGTTATATATTTCATTGAAACTTTTTTAAATTAAGTACATCCATTTAGGTTAGAACAGAAAAATGTTTCAATAAAAATACATAAACAGTATCACTTGAATTTTATTTAAAAAGGAATTAAAGATATCGCTGCTTGGGTTTTACTTAAAAAATAAATATACTATCACTTGCATTTTATTCGTTAAAAGTAGTACAGTAGTTATTTCAAACAGCAATATATTCTTTTTATAATTGGCGCAATTTAAAGATTTCATACATTTTTTGGAAAAAAATACATTTAGGTTAGATTAAATTTAAGATATTTATTTTTAAGTAAATACAGCAGTTATTTTAAAGAGCAATATATTTTTTTTATAATTAGCGCAATTTAAAGATTTCACTCATTTCTTAGAATACATACCACTTGGATTGGAATAAGAAAATTTTTCAATGAGAATACAAAGTACAAAGTAGTACTACTATTGTTTTGTAGAATTAAAATTAAAGGTAAAATTACCACATGGCTTACAAGGGGAGCACCAGACATTGTCCCCTCCGATTTCGTTGAACTTTATATATGTTATAAACCTATCCTCCTACTAATTCATTCTAAAGTAATAAGACCCGCCTCTCAAGCATTCGCGAGAAAAACGTGTTTAAAGATTTACGTGTGCGTAATGTACCGTGTAGTAAAAACAGATTGACACCTAAGCAGCGTAGCCTAGTCGGTAAGGCGCCTGACTACAATGCTGCATATTACTGGTTCGAATCTTACTTTTATCATTTTTTTTTTTTTTTTAATTTCCTTGCAACGTACTATTGTGTGTGGTGTATGTTTTTAAATATTTAGCCTATAAAATAACTGTTTTAATCATACAATTAATTATATTTCAGAAATTATAAAATTCATCTATTTATTAACGTTTTTAAGGTTTTGTGAGTATTAGTTAGCAGATTTTCTGCTACTAATAAACTCTTGCAATAAATAAGAGCGTTTGTTAGGTTATTTTTCATTACTTCATTTTCATTCAGCGGAGATTCCGGGCTTGAAATATTTTCTTCTGCACTGGAACTTGTTGGTTCTTGCATTTTTATAAATGATATATTCGCACTGCAATTTACACACGGTATGCTCTGAACGCTACCTACTACTCGAATGAACCCAACGGTCTCAAAACCGTTTAAACGACCTTATAGTGTTACAAAGAAAACAAGTTCTCAGGTAGCGTGCGTATAACTACACAGATATCCTTGCCAAAAGGAACTGTCTGTGTAGCCGAAATTCGTTGCAACAAGAAGAAAAATCGTGGCAAAAATAATTTGAAATTTGTTTAATTGAATAGAAAATAAATTTCAACATATAATTAATAATATTTTATTAACACATTCTAAAATTATATAATAAAATCATATTATTTTTTATTCACAAAACTTTAAAAACGTTAATAAATAGATGAATTTTATAATTTCTGAAATATAATTAATTGTATAATTAAAACAGTTATTTTATAGGCTAAATATTTAAAAACATACACCACACACAATAGTACGTTGCAAGAAAATTAAAAAAAAAAAAAAAATAAAAAAAGTAAGATTCGAACCAGTAATATGCAGCATTGCAGTCAGGCGCCTTACCGACTAGGCTACGCTGCTTAGGTGTCAATCTGTTCTTACTGCACGGTACATTACGCACACGTAAATCCTTAAACGCGTTTTTCTAACGAATGCTTGAGAGGCGGGTTCTATTACTTTAGGATGAATTATTGGGAGGATAGGTTTATAACATATATAAAGTTCAATGAAATCGGAGGGGACAATGTCTGGTGCTCCCCTTGTTAGTATGGAAAAATTCTTGTTAAAATACAAAAATAGTACCACTTGGGTTTTTAAGAAAAATTAAAGATAAGGTGCGCACGCACACATAAATTGGCACCTTTTTTTTACCTTTTGTTGAAAAGGTAATTTTGTACTGATATCACGCGTTTTGTAGTGATAAGCAAAATTTATTTTGTTTGTAATGAAATACATGATTTTAGCTTTGCAAGATTGTGAAGATATATACCACTTGGGTTGGAATAAGAAAATTTTTCAATGAGAATACAAAGTATAATGTAGTACTACTTTTGTTTTGTAAAATTAAAGTTAAAAATAAAATTATTACATGGGTTAGCATGGAAAAATTTTTCTGTTAATTAAAAAAAATTAAAAATAAGGTGCATGCACACGCATAAATTGACATCTTTTTTTTACCTTTCTTTGGAAAAAAAAAATATATATATATATGTATGTGTATATATATATATATATATATACAGAGTGCGAGAAAAGTTCCGGGACGGCGAAATATCTCGAAAACTAAGCATTTTAGGAAAAAGTGTTTCAGACAAAAGTTGTAGGGTTTAAAAAGATCTATTTACTGATCTTATCAGTTTGACCTTGGATGGCGTCGCCAAGGTCAGATCGAAATTACATTAACTTTTTTAAATGGAACACCTAACTTTTTATTGCATATTCTTGTAGCTTATCTCGAGACCTTTCCAAAACATTACAAGAAAGTTTATTTTCGTTGAGTACTTTCCGAGTTGTGAGGCTTGAAAGCTACAGTGTACTGTAGTGTGGGTCCAGCCACTCTTGCCTTAACTGGCCGGACACACGCCACACTTGCCTTAACTGGCCGGACACACGCCACACTTGCCTTAACTGGCCGGACACACGCCACACTTGCCTTAACTGGCCGGACCCACACGCCACTCTTGCCTTAACTGGCTGGACCCACACTACAGTACACTGTAGCTTTCAAGCCTCACAACTCGGAAAGTACTCAACGAAAATAAACTTTCTTGTAATGTTTTGAAAAAGTCTCGAGATAAGCTACAAGAATATGCAATAAAAAGTTAGGTGTTCCATTTAAAAAAGTTAATGTAATTTCGATCTGACCTTGGCGACGCCATCCAAGGTCAAACTGATAAGATCAGTAAATAGATCTTTTTAAACCCTACAACTTTTGTCTGAAACACTTTTTCCTAAAATGCTTAGTTTTCGAGATATTTCGCCGTCCCGGAACTTTTCTCGCACCCTGTATATACAGGGTGTTTCAGACCACCCGTACACCCCTTTTCTCTTCGCAGGATTAGGACCAATCAAAAATATGTTCAGACGAAAGTTGTAGGGTTTCAAAAGATCTATTCAATGATCTTATCAGTTTGACCTTGGATGGCGTCGCCAAGGTCAGATCGAAATCACATTAAGTTTTTTAAATGAAACACCCTATTTTTGATTCCAGAATCTAATAGCTGGTGTCAAGACCTTTCCAAAACACTACAAGAAAGTTTATTTTCGTTGACTACTTTCCGAGTTGTGCGGCTTGAAAGTTACACTACCGCCAACACCATGTAAATAACAATATAAAATCACGCGTTACGCAGAAAGCCGTGCAGCCGACACAAAGAAAGTAAACACGCGAGCCGGGCCAACAAAAACAGATCATGAAAAATCGTGAAAGTTAGCTGTCGCGACCGTAGATAGTCACATACATATGTATGTCATAATATTATGTAATTACATTATTACTTTAACGGTAGCACACGAGCAATAACGAGCGCGGCTTTCTGCGTAACGATGTCTAACTCGTGATTTTATACATATTGTTATTTGCATAGGATGTAGTAGAGATGTATTCACCACAACGCTATTGTGACTCAACTCAACACGAGTGACAATAACTCTCTCAAACTTGTCACCTACGTCTTCAATAACCGCGCGATTCATATCAGTATCAATCGCGCAACAAAAATCCGACCCTCTTTATTAGTCTAGGTTTATTTAGCCATGTCCTATTCCAATGAAGAAGCATATGATATGCTGCTAATTTTAGGTGAGTGTCGAGGTACATTCATTGCAGCGGAAAGATTGTGGCGGGAACGTTATCCTGATCGGACTCCTCACTCGCGAAATGTTTTTTCACGTTTGGCTAAACGAATCAAAATTAAAGGTGTCGTTCAGCCTCAACATAACAAAGGTACACAAATTCGTCGTCCGATTATGGATGAAAGAACAGTGGAAATTCTTGCATCGACAGAATTGAACCCTTATGATTCTTTAAGACGACGAGAACAAGATTCTGGTGTTAGTAAAATCAGTGTTTGGCGCATTCTAAAAAATAACAAATTTCACCCTTACAGAATGTCTGTTCATCAAGCGTTGAATTATAACAATATTAGACAGAGACTTGTATTTTGCAACTTTATAAGACAGCAACCACTTGATTTCCACTTGAAAATTTTATTTTCTGACGAATGTACACTTAAAAGTGATGGATCTGTTAATACTTGGAACTCTCGTTATTGGGCACAAAATAATCCTCACTGGTTGAGAGAAGTAGATCATCAAACCATTTGGAAAGTCAATGTTTGGTGTGGAATTATTGGAAGTCAAATCATAGGTCCTGTTTTCTTTGACGAAAATCTAAACGGTGATAGATATTCCGCCTTGATAATGACAGATCTTCCTGTCTTACTAGAAAATATTCCTCTGCAATTGCGCCTGAACATGTGGTTCCAACAAGATGCATGTCCGTCTCATACATCGAGAGTTGCTCATGCGGCATTAAATACTATGTTCCCCGACAAGTGGATAGGCAAATACGGTCCAATCAATTATCCACCCCGATCACCAGATCTCACCGTCCTTGATTATTATTTCTGGGGAAGGATAAAAAACTTGGTCTATCATGAACGTCCGTCTACGAGGGATAATATGATTCGTAGAATAAGTGAAGCAATTCGATCCTTACGTGCCGAGGAAATTCTTCGAGCAACCAATGATTTTCAAAATAGAGTTGATGCTTGCATCGCAGAGAATGGTGCTCACTTTGAACATTTAGTCGCTTAACAAAACATACACTCATTCATTCCCGAACGTGAGAGGCAAGGGAACTCACGTGAATCAAGCACCCCAAACGTGAGAGGCAAGGGGACTCACGTGAATCAAGCATCCCAAACGTGAGAGGCAAGGGGACTCACGTGAATCAAGCACCCCAAACGTGAGAGGCAAGGGGACTCACGTGAATCAAGCACCCCAAACGTGAGAGGCAAGGGGACTCACGTGAATCAAGCACCCCAAACGTGAGAGGCAAGGGGACTCACGTGAATCAAGCACCCCAAACGTGAGAGGCAAGAGGACTCACGTGAATCAAGCATCCCAAACGTGAGAGGCAAGGGGACTCACGTGAATCAAGCACCCCAAACGTGAGAGGCAAGGGGACTCACGTGAATCAAGCACCCCAAACGTGAGAGGCAAGGGGACTCACGTGAATCAAGCACCCCAAACGTGAGAGGCAAGGGGACTCACGTGAATCAAGCACCCCAATGGGATGAAATTCTCGTCACGTCCACGTCGTTCATTCTGGATAATGCTAAGCACGGGAAAATGCATACAGTCAATCTGGACATGATTGATCATCAAACATAATCAATCCAGTTAATAAACAAAAGCAGAGTACATAAAACTTTGACTCCCCTTTTCCTCCCCCATACACATACGCATGCACGTATGCACACACCCACACACAAGATTAAATCCGACTAAGTAACCACCACATGGTACATCTTGAGTAATGCTGATGCTGGCGGTAGTGTAACTTTCAAGCCGCACAACTCGGAAAGTAGTCAACGAAAATAAACATTCTTATAGTGTTTTGGAAAGGTCTTGACACCAGCTATTAGATTCTGGAATCAAAAATAGGGTGTTCCATTTAAAAAATCTAATGTGATTTCGATCTGACCTTGGCGACGCCATCCAAGGTCAAACTGATAAGATCATTGAATAGATCTTTTGAAACCCTACAACTTTCGTCTGAACATATTTTTGATTGGTCCTAATCCTGCGAAGAGAAAAGGGGTGTACGGGTGGTCTGAAACACCCTGTATATATATATATATATATATATATATATAAATATATATATATATACATACATGCTTACGTTATTATTTATAACAAAAGCCATTAATAAATCTTATTATTAAAAATTCAACATTATCGTTAAGTAGCACATCTTTAGGATCACCAAATTTTAAAAGAATCGATCCCACAATTTAATCTAAAATCCTCTATTCCTACCTTTGAATAATAACAGTAAATATCCAATTTTTATAACTTTTAATTTTTATCTTCTATTTTTATACGAGACATCAAAAGAATAACAATAATAAAGAAAACAATAGAAATTGTAAAGTATTATGATAAAATTAAACATTTCCAACAAGCACCAAATATAATTCTAAGATGTAATGTATGTATATAACATACAGGGTGTCCTATTTTAATCCATCCACGCAAATATTTCCGTTCCCTTGCATTTTACAAGAAAATGTTTCAGACAAAAGTTGTATGGTTTCGAAGGGGACATAAGATGATGTCATAAATTTGACCTCGAATAGTTGCTTAAAGATCACATGAAGGTCACCTTCAATTTTTTAGATAGAAATGCCTACTTTTTATTGCATATTCTTGTAGCTTATCTCGAGACGTTTCCAAAACACTATAAATAAATGTCTTTCCGTTAAGTATTTTGCGAGTTGTGACGCTTGAAAGTTGGTGGGCCATTTTAATCCATCCACGCAAATATTTCCGTTCCCTTGCATTTTACAAGAAAATGTTTCAGACAAAAGTTATATGGTTCAAAGGGGGCCAACCATTGATGACCTTGAACTTGACCTTGAAGTCGATTTTCAAAGTCATTTTAAGATTAACAAGTGTTTTTTCAATAGAAACCCGTATTTTTGATCCCGGATTTGGAAAGAGCACAAAATTTTGCGTAAAAAATATGTACCCATGTTAGGCCCTAAAAGTAGACCATAGGGGACTTTTAGACGAAAACAAGTGATTTTATTTTAGCACTATTTTTAGCATTACCCAGGAACAACGACGTGGACGTAGTAGTTTTCTGTTCCCTTTGGGGTGCTTAATTAACGTGTGTAGTGCTAAATACTTTAGCACAAAAAGTAGTGCTAAAATAAAATCACTTGTTTTCGTCTAAAAGTCCTTTATGGTCCATTTTTAGGCCCTAACATGGGTACATATTTTTTACCCAAAATTTTGTGCTCTTTCCAAATCCGGGATCAAAAATACGGGTTTCCATTGAAAAAACACTTGTTAATCTTAAAATGACTTTGAAAATCGACTTCAAGGTCAAGTTCAAGGTCATCAATGGTTGGCCCCTTTGAACTATACAACCTTTGTTTGAAACATTTTCTTGTAAAATGCAAGGGAACGGAAATATTTGCGTGGATGGATTAAAATGGCCCACCAACTTTCAAGCGTCACAATTCGCAAAATACTTAACGGAAAGACATTTATTTATAGTGTTTTGGAAACGTCTCGAGATAAGCTACAAGAATATGCAATAAAAAATTTGCATTTCGATTTAAAAAATTGAAGGTGACCTTCATGTGACCTTTAAGCAACTATTCAAGGTCAAATTTATGACACCATCTTATGTCCCCTTCGAAATCATACAACTTTTGTCTGAAACATTTTCTTGTAAAATGCAAGGGAACGGAAATATTTGCGTGGATGAATTAAAATGGGACACCCTGTATATAACATAGATCAAGATAATTACGTTACATTAAGTTAAACACATACGCTATGTGTTTGCTAAGTTTGAAAATTAAATTTTCGTTATTCGTAATTAGAATAGAATATAAGACGCTTTTTCGAGATCTCGAGGATTACCTGGACGTCAACACTCAGATCGCCTTTGCCGCCGCCGTCGCCGTCGCGTCGTCGTTACCGCGCGTCGTCGCCGTCGCCGTCGCCGCCGTCGTCGTCGTCGTTACTCGCACGTCGTCGTCGTTACCGCGCGTCGTCGCTCATCGTTACCGCGCGTCGTCGCCGTCGCCGTCATCGTTGCCGTCGTCGTCGTCGTTATCGCGCGTCGTTGTCGTCGCCGTCGTCGTTACCGCGCGTCGTTGTCGTCGCCGTCGTCGTCGTCGTCGTTACCGCGCGTCGTCGTCGTCGTCGTTGCCGTCGCCGTCGTCGTCCGTCTTCGTCGCCGTCGTCGTCGTCGTCGTCGTTACCGCGCGTTGTTGTCGTCGTCGTCGTCGTCGTCGTCGTTACTGCGCGTCGTCGTCGTCGTCGTCGTCGTCGCCATCGTCATCGTCGTCGCCATCGTCGCCGTCGTCGCCGTCGCCGTCGTCGTCGTCGTCGTTACCGCGCGTCGTCGCCGTCGCCGTCATCGTCGCTCGTCGTCGTCGTCGTCGTTATCGCGCGTCGTTGTCGTCGTCGCCGTCGTCGTCATCGTTACCGCGCGTCGTCGCCGTCGCCGTCGTCGTCGTCGTTACCGCGCGTCGTCGCGCCGTCGTCGTCGTCGTTACCGCGCGTCGTCGCCGTCGCCGTCGTCGCCGTCGTTACCGTTGTCGCCGTCTTTACCGCGCGTTGTCGCCATCATCGTCGCCGTCGCCGTCGTCGTTACTGCACGTCATTTCCAGTCGTCCACTGTCACTATCACCACTTCTACTACTGACACCTCGTGCTGTTTTCGAAAGCGTCCTTGAAGTGTGCTGTCCTCGTCGAGGGATCACGAGGACGTACAATCACCCAGCACTAACGACCGTATACCTAATGCACCGCGCTTTTCGCGACGCGACGTGCCTGATTCGCGAATCTAAAAATAACAGGTTAGGAAAACTGTCACCTTAACTTACCATTACATGTATGTACACATATATAGTGGTAGACGGCCATGATGCTTATGGGTACGGCCATGTTATATCACGTGATAGAACGGCTATAAATGAGCGCCACTCGTTACTCGTGTCAAAAAGAGGTACTGGACAAGATTCGCTTGGCGACGATAATGACGTATCTTACACATGTAAAACATGTATTGGACTTTGCGTCGCGATATCTCCGCTCGTAGGACACGGAAAGAAAAAATAAAAACACTTTTATTATGCAATTCGTCACCAAGCTATCGATTGAGACTACTCAGACCTTGATCGGTTCAGCCGTTACTGAGATCTGATAACTCGTTAATGCTTGAAATCGCTGACTCGCGTAAAAGAGGCGCGGGTCTTTCTCGCTTTGCGTTTTTTATCTTTTTTTTAAATTGGCACGAGACGCGACCGCGCCTCTTGATATTTATGCAGATATTTCGAACATTTTCAAATAATTATCATAAATCATAAATATTTTTGAAACATTCATGATAAATATTTATGTTCAGTCCAATCTACGGCCATAAAAACATTTATTAAATGTTTTGATAAATGTTTATAAAATATTAAAATAAATATAAATATTTTATAAATATTTTATAAATATTTTGTGCTATCTGGGTTATTCATCGTTTAATAATAGAGAACACAAAATTCGCAAAGAAAATTACAGTGTAGCTTTAAATTCAAATCAGAATATTAAGTTAACAGAGAATGTAGAAATTGATTCTAGTCCCCCATAATCCTATTCGGAAAGGAATCAGGGAACTTACCTCGGTACAAACTACGTGGTGTAATTCAATTGAGTTCAGGATAAAAACTAGCTTAGAAAGCTTATGAGAAAATATGCTACTCTGGAAGAGTTAGGAGAAAAGGAGGTACAAGAGAAACATGAACATGACGTAAATGCTATTTGGAGTATAAATAAGTTTCCGCCGTTTCACAAAAAATGGCGCCACTAGTATTAGGAGTACAAATTGAAAACCGCCGTTTTTTGTCAAAATTTGAGGATTGATTGTTGAAAAATGGTTACATACTTATTCTTGAAAGTATTGTCCATCGCTGGCCACTACTTTCTCCCACCTTTCGGGCAGCATACGAATCCCGCGTCGAAAAAACTGCTCGTCTTTTGCGGCGATCCACGAATCGACCCAGTTTTTGGTCTCTTCGTAATAATGGAAGTGCTGCTCAGCCAGGCCATGCGCCATTGATCGGAACAAGTGGTAATCTGAAGGGGCGATGTCAGGAGAATACGGCGGATGAGGTAAGACGTCCCATTTCAATGTTTCCAGATAGGTTTTAACGACCTGAGCAACATGTGGCCGAGCGTTGTCGTGCAGCAACATCACTTTTTCGTGTCTTTGCTCGTATTGTGGCCGTTTTTTCTGCAATGCTCGACTCAAACGCATTAGTTGTGTTCGGTAGCGAGCTCCTGTGATGGTTTCACCCGGTTGCAACAGCTCATAATAAATCACGCCGAGCTGGTCCCACCAAATACACAGCATGAGCTTCGAGCCATGGATGTTTGGCTTGGCCGTCGATGTTGATGCATGGCCGCGGTAGCCCCACGATTTTTTTTGCTTTGGATTATCATAATGGATCCACTTTTCATCGCCGGTTACAATATGATGCAGAAAACCCTTCCGTTTTTGCCGTTGGAGCAGCTGTTCGCACGCGAAAAAACGTCGTTCGACGTCTCTCGGCTTTAATTCGTATGGCACCCAGTGTCCATACTTTTGGATCATTCCCATGGATTTCAAACGATGTGAAATAGCTTGTTGAGTCACGCCCAATGAATCTGCAAGCTCCTGTTGCGTTTGAGATGAATCTTCATTCAGTAATGTTTCCAATTGTGCGTCTTCAAACTTTTTCACCTGTCCGGGAAGCTCCTTGTCTTCTACGCCGAAATCACCACTTTTGAAGCGTTGGAACCATTCTCGATACGTTCTTTCACTAATGGAAGCCTCATCATAAGTTTTTACAATCATTCGATGCGCCTCAGCCGCAGATTTTTTCGAATTGAAGACAAAAAGCAAAACTTCCCGCAAATGACGCTTATTGGGCACAAATTTCGACATTTTCGATCACAAAAAAATATATAACGCCGATAAAAATTCACAACTGCAATGATAAGGAATTGTTGCCAGATGCCCAACCTTACATTTAAAATTTTTGATCTAACGTTTGGCGCCAGCATTTACCGCTGGCGCCATCTACTGGAAAACGGCGGTTTTCAATTTGTACTGCTAATATGTTATGGTTGGAATTGTCTGTTGTAAAACGTTATGTAAGGTTGGACATCTGGCAACAACATAAAATATTAGCGATTTTGTATCAGCATCATATATCTTTTTTCGTGCGAAAATGTCGAGGTTTGAGTCGAATAAGCGTCATTTGCGGGAGCTTTTGATTTACTTCTTTAATTTGAAGAAATCTGCAGCCGAGGCGCATCAATTGCTTGTAGAAGCATATGGTGAGGTTGCCTTAAGTGAGAGAAGTTGCCGTGAGTGGTTTCACAAATTTAAGAACGGTGAATATGACGTCAAAGACAAAGAACGTAGCGGAAGGCCGAAAGTGTACGAAGACGCGGAATTGGAAACATTATTAGATGAAGATTCGTGCCAAACGCAAGAAGCACTTGCACTTACATTAGGAGTGACTCAACTAGCAATTTCACATCGCTTAAAATTATTGGGAATGATTCAAAAACAAGGAAACTGGGTTCCATATGAACTGAAGCCGAGAAACGTTGAACGCCGATTTTTCACATGTGAAATGCTGCTTGCCAGGCATAAACGAAAGGGTTTTTTGCATCGTATAGTCACTGGTGATGAAAAATGGATCCACTACGATAACCCAAAGAAGAAGAAATCATAGGGACCACCTGGCCATGCTTCAACATCGACAGCCAAGCCGAACATTCATGGAAAAAAGCTCATGTTGTGTATTTGGTGGGATCAGCTTGGTGTCGTGTATTATGAGTTGCTCAAACCGAATGAAACCATTACTGGGGCTCTCTACCGAACACAATTGATGAGATTAAGCCGAGTACTCAAGGAAAAACGTGCCCACTACTACTCCAGACACGACAAAGTTATTCTTCTGCATGATAATGCTCGTCCACATGTTGCGGCGCCGGTCAAAACCTACCTGGAAACATTCAATTGGGAAGTTTTACCCCACCCGCCATATTCACCAGACATTGCTCCTTCTGATTACTACCTGTTTCAATCGATGGCGCATGGCCTCTGAGCAACACTTCACATCATATGAAGATACAAAAAATTGGGTCGATTTGTGGGTAGCTTCAAAAGATGAAGCATTCTTCCGACGCGGTATCCGTATGCTGCCAGAAAGATGGGAAAAAATAAGTGGTTAGCGATGGACAATACTTTGAATAAAACATTAGGTACCGTTCTTTCACAATAAATGCCCAATTTTTGATAAAAAACGGCGGAAACTTATTTATACTCCTAATATAATAGGTAAAAGAAAAAGACAATTTCAAAAATTAGATAATATGAAAAAGATTTCAGCGGATATTAAGTACAAATTTTGGAATAACTTAGGTAATAAAATAATTTATAATTCAAACTAAAAATGGCGAATATAATACTATGGAACGCTAAAGGTATTAGCAACAAAAATCTGAATTTAGTAATACAATTTTAGATTTTGATATTGCTGCTATTACAGAAACAAAATTAAGTACAAATAAAATACTTTATTTTAAAGGATATAAAACGATTAAATCTAAAAATAGAAATAATAATGACGGTGTTGCTCTAATCATTAAAAATAATATTCAGTTTGACGTAATTCCGGATTGGCACATCAATTCTGAGAATTTTGACGTTATAGGTGTTAGAATTAGAAGCTTCTCTATACTATTTAATATAATAGTAGTATATCGCAGACGCTCAACAGATTCAGACAATTCTTGGAAAAATTTAACTAAATTTAAGATGGTTGTAGCGAATTAGAGCGTTCAACGGTGTTGCGAGGCGCGTAAGAGAAAGAGAAGGAAGATAGAGGAGAGAGATAGATTTAGGAGAAAGTGGAAAATATGCCCAGCGGAAAGGAAAAAGCGCGAGACGAGCAAGGCGAGCAATGGAATGTGAGAAAAGGAAATAGAAGAATAAAAATAATGGCAGGACGGCGAGGGAAAAATAATGGCAGCATGGCGAGGGAAAGGAGACGGGGACCGGAGAATTAGATCAGAAGCATTCGGACTAGCCTGGGCAGAAGATCTAAACCGGAAGGAGTCCGGCTGTGTCGTGGATTGACAAGGTGTAGTCGGGGACACGCCGACACGAAGCCCAGAGACTTGGAGGATAAAAGATTACTCCGAAGGAGAGGCGCCAACGGAGCCTGACGCAAGACGCGGAACACCGAGCTTGGGAGAACGCGTGAGGTCCTGCGGCTCCGAATCCAGCCCCAGCACGGCATCGCAGTACTGGGTTTGATTGTCATCATATGAGCAGAATCGCCTTCGCTCTCACGGCGCTCCGACATCAAACATCACGCCAGGTCGTACTTTCTCTCTCTTAATGATCCGCGCGCATACGATACGTTTCGATTATCGTTGATCCCGCCTGTGGGTGCCCAATAAATTTTGTTAATTCAATTGTTTTCAAGCATATCAGAAATATAATTAATTATTTAATTCATGTGGATCGCTTATGCATTCATTCTGAGTCTTCTAAGCCCGATTTATGTTACATGGTGGAGGATAATGTTATTATTATGGGGGATTTCAATGTTCATAACCGTACATGGAATTGTAACAAGACAGACACCAACGGGGAAAGATTGTATAACGCTATGTTTAATAAGAACGTTATTTTTGCTTAAATAATGACACTATATCGAGACTTAATTACACGGCGGGTCCCGATAGCGCACATCCCAATAGCACACAAACCACTCACAATGACCTCAGTGAAGTTAGCTGGGCAACTTCAACGTATCGAACTTTAATTAATTGCATTCGTTTGGTGGTCGTTTGGTGGTCTTTGGTAGTCTAGTCCGATCGTTTGGTGGTTAGTCGTTTTCCTGTAAAATAAAGAAGTAATTTTCGGTGTGAAGTTAGCCGGACAATTTTTATTTTTCAACCGATTTAACTCAAACAGGGCTCATTCGACGCGGAATCGTTTCGTGGTCACGAATATCGCGATGAAAACGTTTGGTGGTCAATCGTTTTCCCGGAAAATAGAAAAAACCGTACGCTCACGCCATGGGTTGCATGAAAACGTGACCTAAGCTGTGTAATTTGGTGGATAAATATTATTTTTCAACCGATTTAACTCAAACGGGGCTCATTCGACGCGGAATCGTTTGGTGGTCACGAATATCGCAATGAAAACGTTTGGTGGTCAATCGTTTTCCCGGAAAATAGAAAAAACCGTACGCTCACGCCATGGGTTGCATGAAAACGTGACCTAAGCTGTGTAATTTGGTGGATAAATATTATTTTTCAACCGATTTAACTCAAACAGGGCTCATTCGACGCGGAATCATTTGGTGGTCACCTGTTTTGTTGAAAAATATATGTACAAAACCCATAAGCCCACTTTTTTGTTCATAAACGATTTGTTTCATAACAAACGATTTCAAAAATAGGTACCCTATAAATGTTCTGCATATATATAAAAGTAGCTCGAGCTTATTACTACGTCTGGAGGATGTTTGAGGAAGAAACGACACAATATATGAACGTTTAACAAGAATAAGAACTCTTTTAATAATCTTTCTGATACTCAGTACAATATGGCACGTGGTAAGTGAACGGTTCGACTCGTAACTCGTAACTGTCTTTTTCTCTCTCTCTCTCTCTCTGGTGTTCATAAAAGCATTCAATCCGGCTTGTCCAATAGGCGTACGCCACAACCCAGGACGCGATGTGAATCAGCCAGTAAGTTATTGCTCCGGCCGTCACGATATATTTCATCATCAACTCGTGTGCAATTATGCGTGCTTGCCATACAAAACAATGCAAATTGGAGTACAATTGTGTTTTTCATCATTTGAGAAGCGATACCTTTCAGAGGAAGATATATAAATCAAGTAATCCGATATTTATAAACTTTTGTTTCGACGTGTTTCTTTCTCACATTTTGAATATGGTTATTCGTACATTTACACTTTGACTTTTATTGGCAAAAGACAATTTGTTCTACTCCGCTAGTGCTCCTATTCACAGTATTCCGTTAATATGTTTTGTCGTAATCGCGATTTTGATATCGTTGACTCAAGAATGTAAAAATTTATTGATAATAAAGATAATTAACAATGCACCGATACAGATATGATGATTTTTTTTCAGAAGTACATTGGATATGCTACAACCTGCTGATTGTTATAATGGGATTGTATGCCAGTATGACAATGGATAAAATGGACAACTTAAAAGACAGCTAAGGTGCAATGTCATTTCTATCACAGAACGAGCAACGCTTTGTGGTGGCTGATAATGACTACAGTGGACAGATTCATTGTTTGAGGGTGAAAATGCTACTATTGTTACACTATACGAAGATCCAGTAAGTTTGTTTTTATTTTCCTCAATGTCTTATATGGCATGTTGCACTAAACAGTAGCATAGCTATACCACAGCTATATTGGTCTAAGCAAGCAAGGAACTGTCCGTTACTTTCTATAATCTCAAAATATTAGTAAATTTCAGCTCGATGTATAGGTCCTCTTTTCAATTTTGTTAAAGCTGTTTTAATGTATTAAGAAAAATGTTTAAAATGTTTAACTCCATCTCTCTGTTGTATACGAAGGGCTCACTTAGATTCTTTTGGTGTTCTTATCAACAGAGAGTTCTGTAAAGAGTTGTGAATGTCAATGGATTAGTTTACACCGTCCGTTTGATACGCGTACCAAGTAGTACTATATCCATATCAAATCCGTATTAAATATCTGGTTATGCCGGTGTAAATCCAGATTTGATACGAATATATGGTATAGTATGCCAGGCAACCAAAAACTCGCGCCAACCTTATCTCTTCTGGTAGCGACATTGTCATGCAGGTCTACCACTCGATCAACTGCACGCACGAAACATACCACGCGGGAAGTTTGAATATACCGCCCGTTTTCGTTAACATGGTTAATGAACAGATTAAAGAGTTTCATGAATAATAGGGAGAGGGCAAATCTTGGTAATAGGACGTTTCAGTACAGATAATTGAGTACGTACTGTTACGACTCGAGTTAGACCATCTTTACCAGGATGAACCTGAGTGATACGCCCGAGAGGCCATTTTGAGGGAGGGTATCTTTCGTCAACCACTAAGGCCAGAGTACCTTCTTTCAGAGATGGAGTTGGTTTGTTCCACTTGTATCTCGCATAATACCTCTGCAGGCACTCTTTGGACCATCTAGTCCAGAAACTCTCTAACATCTGGCGAATCAGTTGCCATCTGGAAAGGTGCGATGTTTTAGCCGACTCAATAGAGGGCTCAGGAATGACGGTAGGTGCACAGCCCATCAGCAAATGTCCTGGAGTGAGTGGAGCCAAGTCTTCAGGGTCTTCACTTAGAGGTGACAGCGGCCTCGAGTTGAGTACTGCCTCTATTTGTGTCAATAGAGTAATGAACTCTTCGTATGTGAGTAAGGCGTTTCCCACTACTCTATTCAGGTGAAATTTCACCGATTTGACTCCTGCCTCCCATTTACCTCCAAAGTGTGGAGCGGCCGGTGGATTAAATTTCCACTCAGTTCCATTCCTAGCCAATAGTATGGCTAACCTATCTGATTCTTTGGTGGCCTGAGTGAATAACCGCCGTAGCTTAGAATCAGCACCCTTGAGGTTGGTACCGCAATCGCTCGAGAGAGTCGTACATATTCCTCGCCGTGCGGTAAATCTCTTGTATGCTGCGATGAACGTATCCGCCGTATAATCTGTCACAAGCTCGAGGTGGACAGCAGATGAGGAATAGCATACGAAGAGAGCAATGTATACCTTATACGTTCTTGCGTTTTTCCCTTTCCATGTTTTAACTGTAAAAGGACCGGCGTAGTCAATTCCGGTGTGTGTGAAAGGTCGAGAAGGAGTTACCCTTTCTTTCGGAAGTTGTCCCATCAACTGTCGTGCTCTTTCCTGTCGAAATCGTGCGCATGTGACACACCTCAGGATAAATGTCTTCACAGGAATTCGACCCCCAACGATCCAATAAGTTTTCCTTATGTAGGATAAGGTAATCTGAGTACCACCGTGTAGTGTCTTAGCATGAGCGTCGGCTATTAATAAATCGGTCAGTGGCGACTTCTTTGGAATAATCAGTGGATGCTGCTCTGAATAATCAAGGAGGGATTGTTGTAACCGTCCTCCTACTCGCAGCAGACCGCGACCGTCCAGGAATGGACTAAGCCGTAACAAGGCACTGCTCTTTGGTAAGACTTCTTCTTTAGATAGTGTATCAATCTCGGAATGGAAATAGACTCTCTGGATACGCTGGACCCAGAAGAACCTGGATATTTCTACCTCCTTAACAGTAGCGGTAAGTGATGTATTTATATGAGGATCTCTCTTAAAGTGAGAGGCGGCTCGGAGACATAAAGCGGTGACATGAAGAAGCTTGATGAGGTCATGAAACCTGTATATCAGCTCCCACAGTTCAAGGCGTTTTCTCACTATGTTTGCTTTAGCAGGTCTTTCCTCAGGAATCTCACTTTGTTTGGTGGTTGATGGCATGACAGGCCAACTTTCCGGTGATTGCAATAGCCAAGGTGGACCTGTCCACCATGTAATCAGTTCTGAGAGCTGAGCAGGGGTCGGTCCTCTGGTTGCTAGATCAGCAGGATTTTCAATCCCCGGTACGAATCTCCATCTTGCTTGAGGAAGAGTATCTTGAACAAAGGAGACTCGGTTCTGTACAAATTCCTTCCAGCGAGAAGGATGATTATTTATCCATGTGTATGTAATGGACGAATCAGTCCACAGAACGATAGGCATATTAGCGGAGGTAAAAACTTTGAGTACATGGGATACAAGTCTAGTCAATAGACAAGCTCCAGACAACTCCAAGCGACGAATGGTGAGCTTCTTTAACGGAGCTACCTTTGTCTTTGATGTTAAGAGAGCGGTTTGAGTAACTCCTTGCGTATCAGTCACTCTGATGTACACAGCGGCAGCAATTGCTTGATGGGATGCATCACAGAAGCCATGAATTTCCATCGGGTAGATAGTCGTATAATGTACCCAACGAGGGAATGTAAGTTGATGTAAACCTGTTAGGCTTTTGATAAAATCCAACCATCGTTTTTTTGCGGAATCAGGCAAAGGATCATTCCAGTCCAACTTTAAAGTCCATAACTCTTGAATAATGATCTTGGCAGTAATGATGATAGGAGACAATAAACCAAGCGGGTCATACAGCTTCGCAATATACGATAATATTGATCTCTTCGTGAAAGATTTAGAATCAGAGAGAGAAGTGAAAGGAATCTGTAGTTGGTTGCCAGCACAACCCGAGAGTGTGAATGCTAAGATCACCACTAATATTGATCGTTGTGGTCTCCATTCGATTATCCTCCGGGATAAAATCGATCACCAGTGGATGGTTGCTTATCCATTTCCGTAATTTAAAGCCGCCCGCCATGCAAATCCCTATCAATTGCTGAGAGATTTCCTTAGCCTCTTCGATCGAATCCGCTCCACCAAAGATATCGTCCACATATCTTCCCTTCTCCAAAACCGGAACCACTAGAGGATATTTCGATCCTTCGTCCCGTAATAGTTGATTAAAGACTCGTAGAGAAAGGTAAGGAGCACAAGCTAGTCCGTAAGTCACCGTTGTTAACTCGTAAATGCGACGGCCCTTGTCAGCATCCTGCTACAGTATTCGTTGAAAAGCCCAATGGTCTGGATAAACTTTGATTTGTCTGAACATTTTCTCCGCGTCGGTAGAAAAGACATAACGAAACAGACGGAACCAAATCAGGACGTCAAAAATATCGGTTTGCAACTTAGATCCCGTATGGAGAATGTCGTTCAAAGAATATCCGGTTGTAGTGGGGCTGGAACCATTGAACACGACTCTCAATTTTGTCGTGAGACTTTGCTCCTTCCAGACTCCATGATGTAGAATATAAAATGTATGAGGAGGTGATCTTAAATCCTCGTCAACGAGTCGCATGTGTTGTAACTCTTCGTATTCAGAAATAAAAGCCGAATAATATTTAGAGTACTCCTTGTTCTGTTTAAATCGATCAACTAATTTTGTAAGTAACTTTGACGCCCTGGCATACGAATCTCCCAAAAGATTTACGGACTTCTTGAAGGGAAGCTTAACGATGTAACGATCTCGTTGATCTCTAGAATGTGTAGTAATAAAATAGTCCTCACATTCTTGTTCCTCTGGTGAGAGATGCGATTTTGTATTTAACGGAATTTCCTTCAATGTCCAGAATTTGCGTAGAAGATCATAGAGATCTATATCACGTGAGACATGAAATCCATGTACAATAGATGGAATGTTCATTACTTCTGTTGGTCCAGAAACAATCCAGCCCAAGTGAGTTTGTTGTGCAATAGGAGAATCCTCGGAACCTTTGACAACTCCATTTAAAAGGATGCGCCCATAAACATTGGCTGCAAGTATTATGTCAATGGGCCCTTGGCGATAGTATTCAGGATCAGCCATCTTGATCTTGTGTAAGTGGGTCCAAGAACTTGGGTCCACGTCCTCAGACGGAATACATGTTGTAAGCTTTGGTAGGATATGAGCGTACACTACTCGACTGAAGGGAGATTCAAAATGTGGTGACAGTGTAAATGTTGTGAGATCTTTAGAACTTGTTGATTTTTGAGCACCAACTCCTATAAGAGAGACTTTGGATGATAAACGTGTAAAATGTAGTCGTTGAGCCAGACGTTCTGTAATCAGGGAGACTTCGGATCCTGGATCTATGAGTGCCCGTGATTTGGCGTTCCTTCCATTTAAACCAGAGATGCTAACAAAAGCTGTTGCTAGTAAAATATTTGACTCGTTAGCTTTATCAACAGAAGAATGCAGTACTTGTGCTTCATTTTTACTAAGTGTAATGTCAGATTCGCTTGTAGCAGGTTTCGAAGTAGTTTTCTGAAGAGGCGTTTGATGAATAGAAGTGTGATGTTTAGCGGCACACTTAGTGCACCGTTTAGTACTTTTGCATTGTGATGACAAATGGAAACCAAGACAATTGAAGCAAAGTTTGTGTTTCTTGATAATTGCAGTACGTTGCTGAACAGATTTATTAGAGTAACTGGGGCATGACATAATGTAATGTTTCTCTTTGCAAAGCGGACATGATTTTGTATCGGCGCTAACAAACTCCTTTGCTTTTCCGTGGTAATGGGCTTTAACGGTATTCTGGAATGGTTGCGAATCACCTTTACCCGTACGAGATTTCTCGAAGGCCTTCAAAGATAGTAAACGAGAGACTAAAAATTCATTTAACTGAGCCCAAGTGGGAATCTCCTTTGAGGAGCCCAAATGTTGTTCCCACGTTTTCACGGACTCCGAATCAATGCGTTGCAATATGATGAAAATCAAAAAATCGTCCCAAAAAGCTACTGGGCGATTCAAATTTTCTAAAGTTCTATAAATTTGCATGAAACTTGTATACAATTTTTCCAGCTCAACGGATGATTCCCTCGTCATACGTTTAAGAGACAACAACGATTGTAATGCTGCGTTAACCAATAAGCGTTTATTCTCATAAAATTCGTTTAATGATTCCCAAGATTTCAAAAAGTTATCTACTGCCAAAGTTGTGTTCTTTAATAAAAACGACGCGGTTCCAGTTAAACTGGTCTTAAGATATTGGAGTTTTTCTACGGGAGATAATGTTGGATTATTGATAACGAGTGAATTAAATAAATCCTTGAATGGTAACCAATCGTTAGGGGTGCCATTAAACTTGGGAAGATCAATTCGAGGCAGTCTTGCATGATGAACGAACACCGGTAAGCTGGAAGTGGAGAATGATGCAGCCTGTGAAGATGACGTACTTGGAGCGCTTCCCTGATCACTTTGAATTAATGAATTCAAACGTTCAACCACGCTCACATAGCTTTCATGTGTTGAAGTGTAAAGATCGGTTGAAAAATATAAATGAGTTCTAATAGAAAGCTTATCTTCGTTACTTAGCTCTTGAATAGATATCAAAATGGCCTTATGTTCTAGACAGAAGCGCTCCCAGTCGTCACTTAATGTTGACAAGCGAGCATACACTCTCTGTGGTGTGACACTGTATAATCCGTTTTTTACAAAATTGTCATATGAGTGTGTTATCAAATCTGAAAGTGAAAATTGTTGCTCAATATGAGCGTGAATATGACTGAGTTTCATCGTTAAATACAATCTCTTTTTTTTTTTTGTTTATTATCCGGCTCGAAGGACCAAAAATATGTTAAAAAAACATGAATGATAAAAGGTGAAGAAATTTAACAACATTAATAAAAATAATTATATGAAATTTAGATTTTATCTATTAGAAATACAATATAGCAATCCACGGAAATACATTAATTATAATTATCTTATGTCAATAAAGTCAAAATAGAGAGGAAAAGAAACATTAAATTCAAAGAGAAATTCATACATTTAAATATTATAATTAATTATATTCACGAAACTGTTACATTATTAGGTTATCGGATGAGTCTCAATCTATTCAAAAAACAGAAGATAAACTTAAAAATTAGTAAATACGTATCGTTGGTAAGCTGATAATAAGAACGTCGTTTGTAGAAGAAAAAATGGCGTAGTTTCGTAATCCGATGAAAGAATTCGACATTCTCATCTCTATCTTTCTCGTCTTCTTTCTCTGTCTTTGATCGGCAACTTGCGCTAGAAGTCTCTATGAATCGGGTGAAATGAACAAATTAGAAGAAAAGATTTATCTTTCTTCTCTCTTACTCTCACCGCCCGAGTGGCACTATATCATTAAACATAGAATAAGTAAAAAAAATACCAAAGCCTGTGCTCTTGGTCACTTTCTCTCTCTCTCTCTCTCTCCTTTTTGTCCGAAAGACAGTAATTCACCGCCCGAATGGCTGATTGCGTTTGCACGTGCAATTCTAAGGAAAGCTTGTACTTTCTCTCACTCACTCCACCCGAACGGCAATGTGTTTTTCTCTCATTCGCTCCGCCCGAATGGCAATGTAACTTTAAAGATATACTGAGAGTTCACGGTTTTCTCTTATTATGTTCAAAAAGGCTTGATTCATAAATAAAACTGAACTGTATTACTCGAAAAAGAGGGAAAACCGAATAACAACCAACAACGTTCGCTCGTCGCCAGGCAACCAAAAACTCGCGCCAACCTTATCTCTTCTGATAGCGACATCGTCATGCAGGTCTACCACTCGATCAACTGCACGCACGAAACATACCACGCGGGAAGTTTGAACAGATTACTTGATTTATATATCTTCCTCTGAAAGGTATCGCTTCTCAAATGATGAAAAACACAATTGTACTCCAATTTACATTGTTTTGTATGGCAAGCACGCATAATTGCACACGAGTTGATGATGAAATATATCGTGACGACCGGAGCAATAACTTACCGGCTGATTTACATCGCGTCCTGGGTACCTATTTTTGAAATCGTTCGTTATGAAACGAATTGTTTATGAACAAAAAAGTGGGCCTATGGGTTTTGTATATATATTTTTCAACAAAACAGTTGACCACCAAACGATTCCGCGTCGAATGAGCCCCGTTTGAGTTAAATCGGTTGAAAAATAATATTTATCCACCAAATTACACAGCTTAGGTCACGTTTTCATGCAACCCATGGCGTGAGCGTACGGTTTTTTCTATTTTCCGGGAAAACGATTGACCACCAAACGTTTTCATCGCGATATTCGTGACCACGAAACGATTCCGCGTCGAATGAGCCCTGTTTGAGTTAAATCGGTTGAAAAATAAAAATTGTCCGGCTAACTTCACACCGAAAATTACTTCTTTATTTTACAGGAAAACGACTAATCACCAAACGATCGGACTAGACTACCAAAGACCACCAAACGACCACCAAACGAATGCAATTAATTAAAGTTCGATACGTTGAAGTTGCCCGGCTAACTTCACTGGGGTCTCACAATGGCAGATGCCTAAAGATTTTCCGTAGGTTGGATTAGATAAGTCAAGATGATTGGTTGGTGGGCTATCGGGATGTGCGCTATCGGAACCCTCCCATTAGAGATAAGTCGAGCTTTACTTTACATAACCACAACGAACAATATGGTAGGTTGGACAATGCATTCAATATGGATGAATTGAGCAGAGCCCTTAATATGATCAGAAAAGATTCTTCACCTGGATTGGACCAGATTGATTATATGATGATTAAATATCTGCCAATTTGTGCTTTGGACTTGCTCCTAAAAATTTATAATGCTATATGGTTTTTGGGAGATTTTCCAAAAAAATGGAAAAAATACCAAGTTGTCTTTATTGATAAAGCTAACAAAGAAAAAGTGGGTCCTATAGCATTGTCCTCATGTATGGGCAAAATAATGGAACGACTCGTTAATGAAAGGTTGGTATGGTGGATGAAAGAAAATAAAAAAATAGTTCAAATGCAGAATGGATTCAGGAGAGGCAAGTCGTGCGCCGAAAATTTGGTAAAATTTTTTACGGATGTTAGAAGGTCTACCTTGGTGAGTAAATTTTCTTTAGCTTTTCTAGACGTCTCATCCACGTATGACAATGTGGATTTGGATATTTTGTTAAATAAATTAAAATTGAAGAAATGCCCCAAACGTATTTTAAATTTTCTGGCTGGATGGACAATGCCGAGACTCACTCAATTTATTGTTAGTCACCAAACCATTGTCGAGAAGTTGGTCGGTCGAGGACTACCGCAGGGGGCAGCATGGTGGAAGTAACATGGTGTGTGCAGTTTGCAAGCATCTCTCTCTAATTCTTTGCCCTCTCGTTTGTTTTCTGACCGTTCAGACCCCAGGTGTACCAATCTTATTTAACTCCACAAAGTTGTTACAACTGAATGTAGTTGTCTTCGTTGCACGCATATCATGTTGTATTCTCTCGGTCTTTTTTTATCGCATACGTGAATATCGTACGAGAACCTCGAACAGAAGGAAGAGTGTGATTTGCATGTAAGTAATATTTTTTAATATTTTACAATAATTGAAGAAGTTTGTTCATATATTAAGATAAATTAAACTGGAAAGGCTTCAAATAAAATTACATAAAATTCAATGAAATGACTCTTTGAAGGTCTCTTTCAATATATAAAAAGAAAAAACAAATACAAAAATTTAATTTTAAAGAATTTTCAGTTAATTATCTCCCAAATTAGTTCGATCCGCCATAAGGCCGCGAACTGCACTATATATAGTGCTTTTCCTAGATCGCTCCGATTGAAAAGTCGCGATTTTTTTACTCAATCCGCATAAAATGCCGCGAGTAATGTATAAAATTCTTAAGATCGTTTCGCTTGAAAAGCCGCGATCGTTTTACTCGATCCGCACAAAATGCTGCGAGTAAATGTAAAATTGATATTTTACAAACTTTGATTAATTTGTGGAAGTTTGACTAGTATAGGTTGCTCATTTACCACAAAAGTCGATGCAGTCTTGTTGAGATAACAACACTCTAAAGGAAGCAGGATCAGTTTGTCTTTAAAAATTTTCGCAAATCGTTGACTAAAACCTGCCGCAGACGATACGTTTTTTTCTAAGCACGAGATTGCTTACGTGCTCCTATACTGGCAGTCTTACGTGCCCCACTGGAAATGGGTAGCTTACGGGCTACGCTACTGGCTCGCGTACTGGATTTTCGTAATAGATCATGTCCTATTTTTCTTATGTGATTCTGTACTAGTTTATTGTGAAAGCCAATCAGGATGCAGTCTTATAGGTTATACTGGGTTATACCAGGTTATACTATCGAAGTGTTGTCAAAGTTCAAACATGAATTCACTTCGCAAACATAACATCGTGCAGAAATGAAAAGACTTCAAAATAGTCCAAAGAAAGTATTTTATGTTTAATAGAGACCTACTAATAAGAACCATGTTTATATGCGATAAACACACCAAATTACCATAATAAACATAGTAAATGTGAGGCATTAAAGAATGTATTGACTGTCGACTCCATAAACGTCGGCGATATTTATTTCGTTGTCGCAATTTTTCAATAATTAAAAATAATGCAATTTTACAACAATGTACAACTGTTGCAATAATTTCATCCATCTCATCTATCTCATCCATATTTAAGCGTGTCGCTTCTATGAAACAAATTTCAGTTGCTTAGCCCGTACGAAAACTCGCACCGTGTGAAGCCACGGCCAGTAGCACTGCCAGTACCATTGCCCGTACGGTAGCAAGAAAATCCAATTAGAAATCCAGTAAAAAAAAACGTATCGTCTGCGGCAGGCTTAAGTCACCAAAAGTTGGTCTATGTTTATTTTTTGTTGCAAAAATTATGTTTTTGTTGCGGAAATAATTTTTTTATTTTTTAATTTTTTCTCCGTTTATCATTTTTTAAGTATTGCTTCTTATTTATTTTACGATGCACCGACGCACCATCTTCACTAAATTTCACATAAAATCTCTCAAATTACGTACTTCTCTCAAAATCACGCGTACTACAAACGGTACAAACTGCAATTCTTTCAGAGAAAAGGACACAACGAACATATAGCAGAGTGCGACAAAGATGCAATCATAACAGTTGTAGTAACCTGATATTATCAAACATTTAATTTTTCGAAGTTGGTACACCTGGGGTCTGAGCGGTATCCGAAGCGAAAAAGGGGCGTGGTTTGCGGATTTTGCACACACCATGTAATACTTCCACCATGGGGAGCAGTGCTCTGTTCTGTATTATATACGTTTTATACAAGGGACATTACTTTAGGTACAGAGCGAAATATAAAGATTGTACAATTTACGGATGACATCGCAGTAAATATCTGTGATAAATCTAGATTTAACAATAGAATACTTTTAGAAGCCGCTGTAGACAGGTTAAGAAGAAATCTAGAAAAGATAGGTCTCTCGCTATAACCTAAGAAATGTAAGCTTGTAGAGTTTACCAAGTCGGGTTATTATGATAGAAACACATATATAAATATTAAAGGAAACAGAATCAGAAATCAGGATGCGGCAAAATTCTTGGGTATCTGGTTCGATGGGCACCTCTCCTTTCAAAAACAAATTATAGAAATAAGAGGGAAAGTCGATAGAGCAAACTCAATTCTGAAATACTTAGGAGAAGTTCACAACGGCATAGAAGTTAATACCGCATTAATGCTTTACAAAAGTATAGTGAGGTCTGTAATGGATTACGGATCATTTGTATTCTACCCCTCAAATAAAAATCTACAATTTAAATTAGAAAGAGATTAGTTTTTGGGCATATGAATAGCCCTTGGTTATCGTAATAGTACGCCTAATGGAGTTATCATGGCAGAATCCAAGGTAACGTACACCCAAGGACTTTGATTCTGTCCATGGGGAAATTTTCCAAACTGAGAAATTGCTATCTTTCTACATACTTACAGTTTATGATTAACGTAACGACCAATAAGCTGTATTCGTTACATCAATCATAAACTGCGAGTATGTAGAAAGTGGTGACTTCTCAGTTTAGAAAATTTCCTCATGGACAGAATCAAATTCCATGGCTGTACATACAGTCGTGAGCTAAAAGGTTGCAACACATTTTCTTTGATTGTTTTTGGAATGTAGACTTGCTCATCGAACAACGAACGTCATTGGTTCTTACCTGTGGATCCAACCAATTAGCATTGAATCATCTAACCATCGAAGAAAATGTGTTGCAACCTTTTAGCTCACAACTGTACACCCAAGGACTTTGATTCTGTCCATGGGGAAATATTCCAAACTGAGAAGTCACCATTTTCTACATACTTGCAGTTCATGATTAATAAAATGACTAAAGCTTATTGGTTGTTAAGTTAGTCATAAACTGTAAGTATGTAGAAAGATAGCGACTTCTCAGTTTGGAAAATTTCCCCATGGACAGAATCAAAAGGCTTGTTTTCTATTCCTTCACTAGACTGCACTGGAACGTTCCTTCTTGCTTTCGCTAACTTTGAAACATCTATCTATTTCATTTTAAGTGTACACTTATTTAGAGAGTTCAGGAACAGAAAACAAACGGAAAGTCTTTAGATGTACACCCATGGAATTTGATTCTGTCCATGGGGAAATTTTCCAACCTAAGAAGTCGCTATCTTTCTACATACTTACAGTTCATGATTAATGTAACGACTAATAAGCTCTAGTCGTTACATTAATCAGGGACTTGTGATGGCACAGAACATATACTATGAGAAATGAAAGCTCTGTACTTAACATGGGAAACAAAAAAGCACTGCTATCTGGTAGTGAAGTGGGAAATTAAATGGATTATAGAAGGGGGGTCAAGGGAGTCTTCAGAAAAGAGAATAGAAGAAACTTATTTATGCAGACAATAACCATTAACTTATGCCGGAACCGGTAAAGTTCATTATTAGGATTTCAATGCTTCTGTTTACCGAGGTCTCAATAAACAGTAGCCTTGAAATTCTAGTATTGAACTTTACCAGATCCTGCATAAGTTAAATGTTATTGCCTGCATAAACCATCCGTTACTCTGCATTGCTGGAGAGACCAGTTCATCAATGCTACCACACGAAAATCGAGTGAGCAGATGCTCACTCTTACCAACTTACATCAAGGTGTTTTCTGATTGGTCATTTTAACTCTCACTTTCAAGGGCTGCGTTCAGATTCCCCACCCGAGTGCACCCAGGCACCTAAAGAGCGTTCAGATTCCTTTAGAGTGCCTCTACCGGACATTAGGTGGGTCGTTCACTTTATCACTCTGTCTATCCCGAGAGAGTGGAAAAACCACATGGGTCCTTGAGCCGGGTGAAACGGGTGGGTGACGTAAAGGTGCGTTCCAAAATGTATCGCTATAAAAATTTCTATATATTTGTGATAAAGCTCGTATATTTAAAACAAATTTAAAATAAAAAAATTAATTTAATTTAAAATATTATAGTAAATAAAAATTAAAATGTATAAATATAATAAAAAAAAACGTTAATAACCAAGTAAAGTTTAAACGTTTTGTTTATTATTCTGTTTATGTAATTACAGATTAATAAATATTAATCTTTTATTCTATTAATGTAAGGTTTCTTGGTCTACAGTCTCACAAAACCGTTATATAAATATTTATATTTGAGATTAGTATGTTAAAGATTTTTAGTATTATTAAATATTTTCTGATACTAATAAAATATACTGTTTGTTTTCTGTTCCTGAACTCCCTGAATTAGTGTGCACTTAAAGTGAAATAGATATATATTTGAAAGTTAGTAAAAACAAGAAGGAACGTTCCAGTGCAGTCTAGTGCAGGAATAGAAAACAAGCCTATACATATAATAGATGATATGCGCAATATATATCTTCATCTAATTTGTTAAAATAAAAATTTATTTTCATTGTTTAAATTGATTCGTCCTATTCTACTAACATTTAATTTTCATCTACTTTAGTTATATTGATAAAAATATTCATAGTAAAATATTTATGTATTATCTTTATCGTTTATCTTAATTTATTATGTAATTTATTCTGAATCTGAGATATTTATGTTACTATTTCTCAGCGTTATTTGCTAAACACACTCAATGTTTGAGAGTGCGTTCAGATTCCATAAACCACTAGGGAGCTTTTCATTAGCTCCGCCCATTTACCCAGTCACCCAGAGTTCACTCACCGGGTGGAGAATCTGAACGCAGCCAAGTGGGCTCCACTTTTTCCGTGTTACCGGAAACCGCTATATTAGTTTCACCCCCGTGGTTGATGGCGGCTTGTTGCGATCGGGCGTGTTTGTGATCTGCTGCTACGTAGTTGCCGTTTTTGCGATTATTTTCGTGTTTAATCGGGCCTTCTTGCGGCTGTTTGATCTCTCTTACACACCATTTACTATTTCTGTACCTATTAGTGTGTACTTAATAACTCTGCGGTCTCTGTCGCGGTCATTTTACTATGAACAATAATCCCCCTGCCTCAACGACAGGGGGCGGCGGGAAGGATGCAACTACCGGCGATTTTCGCCGCTTGCATCCTGAAATCCCCGTTCGCCCTCCTGATCCTCTTTTTCCCCCCCTCCCTCCTACCCTCCCATTCCTATTCCATCCAACTTCGGCGTTCCTGCTGACCAATTTAACAAGTTTAAAACCTCACTGAATAGTAACGCTTGCTTTAATACTGACTTGGCTGACGATACTCATAATTTTTAGGCGAACACTCTTTCAACTCAAGATACGCCATCGTCCAGCACTAACACGCGTCTTAATTCTCAAGGCCACAACTCAACACATAACTGTCCTACGAGGGAAAGTATCGACAATACAGACAAAGGCAACGCTTCTACGAATACGGACTCTGCAAAAGACACTATCTCAACCAACACTTACCTGAACCCCGGTGGTTTAAACTACACCAGCTCATCAAACAATAAAGCAAATAAAGCAGCTAATTCTGAAAGCGACTGCCCTATGGAAATTGACCCTTTAAAGGGCTACCGGAAGAGATAACTAGAGGAACAAACTGAACATCCACACTCATCTACATCCAAGGTGAGCAAAACAAAGCCAAAGCCAGACAAGCCTGACGCTGACAAAAATCTAATAATCCGTCTCTTACTACTGTACCTCCTAACCTCTCCTCACATCACAATCACTTACCTAATGCTACACTCGTTAATAACAGTAATGGCTCTAATGGTGATTCCTCTTCGTCGGAGACTGCTCGCTCTCCAACATATAAATACTCACATAACGACAAGGCTCCTTATACGGTTTACGTATATAATTACGATGACGCTAAGACTGAGGCCTCTCACCCCCTTCATGTCAGCTGTACTATTTCCAAAATAGCCTCCAAGAACATCCTTAAAATCAGAAAGATCGGTAGGGGTAAGATGCTAGTTGACTTTGGCTCTGCAGACTCTGCTAACAACCTCGTTACCTCTCAAACTTTCAAGTCTCATGGCTTGCGTGCCTTCATACTCACTTATCGCACTATGCGTACGGGTATTGTTAGAGATATACCGCCCAGTATTAGTGTCAAAACAATCTCCAATTCAATAGAAGCACATCCTTTTCGCATCATTGAGGTTAAAAGATTACAAAAAAGAGTCTCCTCTGAAGGCTCGACTAAACTTGTACCTTCATCTTTTATTACCATCAAATTTGAAGGCCAAATTCTTCCCAAACAGGTCTCCATTTTCAAAACCAGACATGAAGTCCGTCCCTTCACTCCAAGACCTCGCACTTGTTTCAAGTGTTTTAGAGTTGGCCATATTAAAAATGTCTGCAGAGGGTCGGAGAGATGTCTCTACTGCGGTAACAATAGTCACAAAGATGATGAGCACTGCCCCATGCTTGATAAACCCCTTATCTGTATTAACTGTAAGGGAAATCATCTGGCTACCTCTCCGGATTGTCCAATCGTGTTCAGACATAAACAAATTCTTTCTCTGGCAGCTACTGAAAATATACCCCTCTTTGAAACCAGGAAAATCATTCGCTCCAACACTCCAACTAGCATCTCACAGTCCTATTCTTTTGACTTTGTAGTGGATCCTAGATTGGATTATAATAATTTTCCGCGCCTAGTCAACAAACACCCTGATAATTACCATCACAAATACTCATCGCTTCCTGATGATCTCTTCGTTTTTCATGATAATAACATATTTAACACTTTAAATAACGCTAATTCCAACGGGCCTCAGGCTCCCCCTCACTCCTCCTCTTTTGATTCCTATGCCAGCGCGACTGCAAACAGGAACTTCTCCCGCACTCGCTCCGCTAGTCATACTTTCTCTCATCCTATCACTTCCGCTCCTGGTACTCACCAACACCGAGGTGATCCATCACTGCCTCGCCGCCCTCCCCCGCACAACGGGCAACAAGCGGATCCAAACAGAGATATACTTTTCTACCCAAATGGCCGCTCCTCGTTCCCTTCGAGAAATGGCATCGCGTTTGACCACCCTAACTCTAATTCATCCTCTCTTTACGCGCGTTCTTATCTCTCTGACTCATCCTCGAACTCTAATAGTTTCAATAATTTTATTGAAAACTTAAGTAAATTTCTCATTAAAGACCTCCTACCTTTAATTCTCAAAAAGGACGTCTCTGCCATCATTGACTCCTCTCTCAACTTCTTATCTGGTAATATCAACACAAACATCATTAACAACTTACTTAAAAACATATTCAATTCATTTAATAACGATAACACTTATCATAACTCTTTTGACTCCTCCCACCATAATTCAGATACTTCCCTTGACCAACACACTGATTGTTCTCAGCCTTCTCAAAGTGATAGGCACTCCCTAGGCCGCTCATCTCCTTCTGTTTTACCTCTCCCCAAATTAATTAACACCAATCTTTCTTCTTAAACCTTAATAACGCAATGAGTGATCCCCTCTCTCGCAGAAACAACTCTCATAAACACTTTCAAAATTCATTTAGCATACTACAATGGAACTGTCAGGGAATTCGCAGCAAATTTACTACTCTACAATCAATCGCTTATAAATACGAAATCATTTGTATTCAAGAGTCCATTCTACACGATGCTAATCATTTTTACCTGAAAGGTTTTCAGATCAGGAAAGATATTAACAGTCAAAACAAGCGGGGTCTGTGCACTCTTGTACGTAATGATATATCATTTTCACACGTTGACCTCGATCACATCACAGACCCT
Organism: Solenopsis invicta; assembly: GCF_016802725.1. Lineage (NCBI taxonomy): Eukaryota > Metazoa > Arthropoda > Insecta > Hymenoptera > Formicidae > Solenopsis > Solenopsis invicta. The sequence goes on from NC_052671.1 coordinate 19,638,421, forward strand.
TGAAATACTCGGTATATTAATCAAGGTCAACAGCGCTCACTGCCTCGTTGTTAACCTTTACCGACACCCTGGCACACGCACTTCATCTAATATATTCAACAATATTCTCAAACTTCAAGATAATTTTCAATTTATGCTTTTAGTCGGAGACTTTAACTGTCATCACTCCTATTGGAATAACTCATACGATGACGGTCCTGGCAGAATATTTGCCAGAGCCGTCGACTACCACAACTTTGTCATCCTCAACGACAAAAGTCCTACACTTCTGCTTCCTCCTGGGTCGAGGGACTCGACCATCGACCTTTCCCTCTCTTCTCACAAATTAGACACCTTATGTCTATCCAAGACTTTAGAAGACACATGGGGCAGTGACCACTTCCCGGTGGTCACACAAATAAACGGCTCCTTAGTTACTCGGAAAAAATTCACCTATAAATGGCCTTTATCTCGCAGCCTACTGAACGCTTTTGGCGCCACGTGTCTTACACATCCTATCTCCTATGAAGATCTTCCTGGCTCTTACGCTTGCGACAAATATAATAACTTCATCGCTCACATTACAAACATTCTATATAATTTTATTCCCGAGCATCAAAGATCCTCTAAAACCACTATAATTAAGCCTTCCAAAAATCCACCCCCTGGTGGAACAACGACTGTTAGAGGGCTGTCGACCTGCATAGAGAGGCAACGGCCATTTACAAACGCTATCCTTCTGAGGACAACTTCAATCATTATACTCAAGCTAAAAGATCGTGCTCTAACATCCTTAAAAATCAAAAAAGAAATAGTTGGAAAAATCTCTGCAAATCATTTAATTCTAAGATCCCTTCTACAGAACTATGGTCGCTTGTCAAAAGTTTTAAAAAACGCAGTCTAGCCCAATCTCTGTCTTCCAACGATCCATCTGAAACTATCAGGTCTCAATTAGCCTGTGTCGACAAACTCTGTCCACCTTCCTGCTTACACGAATTCCAAGCATCTAACCCTATGTTTTTCAATCCCTCTATTCAATCTTCTAACCTTTTTCCTGCTAAAAACTACCCGGAAAGCTTTAGTCTACTCAATTCCGATGTCTCCCTCTCCGAGTTTACCTCCACCCTTCACACCATGAAGATGACTTCCGCTCCCGGTGCATCTCGACGAGTTCACATATAGCATCATTACAGATCTCCCTGACCACCTTCTCGAAACCCAGGTAGACTTGTATAATGCCCTCATCAAGGAAGGACTCTTTCCTGAACACTGGTCTCAATCATTGGTTGTCCTTATTCCTAAACCAACAGGTGGCGTCAGACCCATTTCACTTCTGTCAAACTTTCTTAAAATCTTAGAAAAAATTTTCTACTACAGGCTCAGATGGGTCACCGAATACAATTGTTCTATACCGGACTTTCAAGCCGGCTTCAGATCTAATAGATCCTGCATTGACACCAGGATGGCTCGGTGGTGATAATTGGTGGTGGTGGTCCGCGAGCTCTCCCCCTCTCTCTCATTGAGAGGGGGGAGGGCTACGTGGCCGCAAGATGGGGCGGGACGATGGTTGTGGGGGTTTACGCCCCACCGAGCCGCCGTCTCGCCCAATTTGAGGAACTTCTCGAGAGGGTGGGACTGGTCGTCGACCGGTCCCGCCCCTCACCAACAATCGTCGCCGGGGAATGCCAAGCTGGAGGATTGCGGGTCCCCGGCGACATGTCTACGTGGGGACTCCCTGGGAAATTGGGCCCTGGAATTAGGGCTCAATTTTCTAAACAGGGGGTCCGTGGACACCTGCGTGAGGCACAACGGGGGCTCCATTGTGGACCATACCCTTGGATGCCCCCGTGCTTCGCGCAAGGTGTCCGGGTGGCGGGTCTTGGAGGGGGAGGAGACTCTATCGGATCACCGATACATTCGATTCGAGGTCTCCGACCCCTCCGACGGCCGCCAGCGACAAGCTCAAGAGCAAACCGCTGATGGCGACGGGGAGGGCCGAACGCCGTGCCGCTGGGCCGTCAGGAAGCTCAATGTTGACTTCTTGATGGCCGCGGCTGAGTCAGTGGCCTGGTCAGGCATTTTGACCACGCCTATGGTCGACGTGGATGAGGGAGCGGCACGGCTGCGGGGTGCGCTCACAGACATCTGTGATGCCGCAATGCCCCGCATCCGAAAGCCCCCCCCCGCAAGAAGTGGGTGTACTGGTGAACGCCCGAGATCGCGCAGCTCAGGCGCGAGTGCAATCGGGCGATCCATCGGTGCATCCATTATGCGCGCAAGCGCGTAAAGGACCCGGAGGTGATGGCCTCGCTGAGGGACCTGCGGCGCGATGCCAAAAGGTCCCTCCAGCGAGCCATCGGAGAATCCAAGGCCAGGGCCTGGGAAGAGCTGGTCGAGACGGTCGACCGTGACCCGTGGGGGCGCCCATATAAACTTGTTCGTAACAAATTCAGGGCGGCGGGCGCACCCCTAACGGAGAGTCTCGACCAGCAGTTCCTCGAGACCGTGGTCATCACCCTGTTCCCTGAGGGGCCAGGGGAGGTGGCTCATCTTGGCGTGCCCCCTCCGCCGGTGCCTGACCGGTGGGGGGAAGAGCGCGAGGTCTCGAGGGACGAGATAATGGGGGTTGTCAAACGGCTCAGGGCGAAGAAGACAGCCCCGGGCCCGGACCGCATCCCCGCTAAGGTCCTGGCCTTGGTGTCAGGAAAGTTGATGGACGGCCTCCAGCACTTGTTCGGGAAGTGTCTGGAGGCTGGGCGGTTCCCCACCGCGTGGAAGGAGGCGAAATTGGTGCTCCTCCGGAAGGAGGGCAAGCCCGAGGGATCGCCCTCGGCTTACCGCCCTATTTGCCTGCTCGACGAGGCGAGCAAGATGCTGGAACGCGTTCTGGCTGCTCGCCTCCGAGAGCATCTATCCCGGGAGGGCCCCGATCTGGCCGACTGCCAGTTCGGATTCCGAGAGGGCAGATCAACCGTCGATGCTGTTCGGCGGATCCGTGCCCTCTCGGATGAGGCTGTCTCTCGCGGGAAGAAGGTGTTGGCGGTCTCATTAGACATAGCCAACGCTTTCAATACTCTCCCGTGGGAGTGTATACGCCAGGCACTCCGATTCCATCGGGTGCCGGCGTATATGCAGAAGGTAATCGGAGATTACCTTCGGGACAGGGGCATATGCTACGTGGGGCGGTACGGGCGACGTTATAAACGGGGGATCCACCGGGGTGTCCCGCAGGGATCGGTCCTTGGATCACTCCTGTGAGCCCTCGGATACAACTGGGTCCTCCGGGGCGCCCTCCTTCGTGGGCTGAGGATGGTGTGTTACGCCGATGACACACTACTCCTGGTCTGGGGGAAAGATTGGAGGAGCACTATTCGCCTCGCCGAGGTTGGCGTGGCACAACTGGTGGGTCGAATACGGAGGCTGGGCCTACGCGTGGCTCCCCAAAAGACCGAGGTCGTCTAGGTCGCCGGACCTCGGGTGAGGGGACCAATGCGCGGGGCCCAGCTTACCGTAGAGGGGGTTCGAGTCCCAATTGGGACCCAGATGAAGTATCTGGGTCTCATCCTCGACAGCAGATGGAGTTTCGTGCCGCACTTCCTGCGGTTGGTCCCCCGGGTGAGGGTAGTGTCTGCCAGCCTTGGCAGACTAATGCCCAATCTCGGGGGACCTGGAGGAGGAGCTCGCCGCCTGTACCTTGGCGTGGTCCGGTCCATGGCGCTATATGGCGCCCCCGTGTGGTACACGGATATGGTGGCCAACCATCGCTCAAGGGATCTCCTACAGAGATCCCAGCGTGGATTGGTCGTCCGTGCCGCACGGGGTTACCGGACCATCGCCACCAGGGCGGCGATGCTGGTGGCCGGAGAGCTCCCGTGGGCGCTCGAGGCGCGCATATACGCTCTTGCCTACGAGGAAAAACGTGCGCGTCTTCGGGCCCCCGGGGCTCCCTGGACACCGCAAGAGCAGGAAGCCTCCAAGCGAGGAGGCGCGCTGTCGAGGACTGGGGCGAGAGCCTGACCTTAGATGGGCCAGGCTCTCGCGTCGTCGGCGCCATTGGACCCGTTCTGATGGAATGGATGGGCCGGCGACGCTTCGGATCCCTTACTTACAGGCTGGGGCAGGTGCTCACCGGGCATGGTTGCTTCGGTGAGTTCCTGCACCGCATAGGCCGTGAACCCACCAGTGTGTGCCACCACTGCGGGGCTCGGGTGGACTCGACGGATCACACCCTGCTGGAATGTCCGGCATGGGACGGTGACCGCCGGGTTTTACTACGGGCCCTAAACATCAACCAGGCTGACTTCTCCCTGGAGAGCATGGTGAGTGCCATGCTCGAAGGGGAGGAGACCTGGGCAGCCGCGCTGTCCTTCTACGAGTCCGTAATCTCGCAGAAGGAGACCGAAGAACGACGGAGGGAGTCGGCCCCGAACGCCGACCCCTGCAGAAGGAAAAGACCGGGGAGAAGGGCTCGGGTCTTTGCCGGGTTTTATAACCCTCTCCCCCACTAACAGTCACGGGCTGGAGGGAGGCACGGGCGAATCAGCCTGGCCCTCCAGCCCGTGGCTGCTGTGAGCTGCAGGGATGGGGTGCGGGGGCACCCTATCCCATTGCACGCAGCTCCTCGGTAGGGGAGACCGTTGCGTGGTGGTCCCGCAACGGTCTCTAGTTAGGACGATCCTCTCCCTAGTGGGAGAGGGAAGGGGCTCGGGGAGGGGGCGCCCCCCCATGTCCCATGTGAAGGTGGACCACCATGGGGTTTTAGCCGGTAAGAGTCCGGCATAACCGCCTCCCTTCCCCTAGGGAGGGGTATCCATGAGGATTTCCCCATGTTAAAAAAAAAAAAAAAGATCCTGCATTGACAACCTCGTCTCCCTCTCCAGTTTCATCCACTCTTCTCTCATAAAGGGTGAATCTGTTGCTTGCGTTTTCCTTGACATCAAAGGAGCATTTGATAACGTGATTCCCTCTATATTAATTCGAGATCTGGTGGATATGGGACTTCCCCCCAACTTCTGCAAATTCATTGCTAATCTCACTACAGAAAGAAAACTGTTTTTCATTATTGATGGCGAGCTCAGAGGTCCTTTCCTTTCACACAAGGGCACCCCTCAGGGTTCCACCTTAAGTCCCATCCTTTTCAATATATACTTGAGGCACATAGGCAAACACCTGACCAAAGAATGTCAGATCCTCCAGTATGCAGACGACATCGCCCTTTTTGTTGCATCTAACAACGTCAATAGCGCTCTTGGCCTCCTTCAGAACAACTTAGATCGAATATCTATCTTCCTCGAGGACAGAGGCCTTGTTCTCTCTCCCGATAAATCCCAGCTTCTGATCTTCTCTCGGAACCGCCGTTCTTCGCATGACGCACACCGTCCCCGTGAAATCGTTATAAATGGTGCACCTGTCCCCAGAGTCTCTAGTGCCCGCTTCTTAGGCATTTGGCGACAAACTTAAAGGAAACATACACCTAAAATATCTTATACGAAAGGGCAGGAAATTAGCGGATGTCATCTCATCTCTCTCTGGCGTTTGGTGGGGTGCTCACCCCCGTCTACTTCTGCAAATTTTCCGTGCCATCTTTAGAAGCTCTATCGAATACGGCGGTCAGATTTTCCAATTTCGAAACAATTCATCCGATTTTCTCAAACTCAAAAGACTAATATATAGGTGCATTAGGACCGCACTTGGGTACAGAGCTTCCACCCCTATTAACATAATGCTATACGAATCTAAAGAGCCTCCTCTGGAAACTAGAATTTCTTACATTTCCTTTAAATACATATATAAATCTATCTCTAATAAATGTAACCCTGCTATTTCCTTCTTAATGTCCCTCAAAGGAGCGGCGGCCTCAGCCCTCGATAAAGTCAAACTCATTAAAAAATTTCCCATCTTTGGGATTTATATTCAGGCCTCCGGCGATGAGGAATCTCTATTTCGCAGCACAATTCCCCCCAAATTCCAGTATTCCTACTCCGCTTACTCCTTCACCCCACGCATCAATTACTCCCTCAAGAAGCTCGACAAGAATGCTCCTAACGAACTTGTTAATCAAAGTTTTCTCCACGTTATCGACAAATCTTTCAACCATCACACTCAACTCTACACAGACGGCTCAAAATCCAGATTCTCGGCCGTTGGAGCTGGTATTTTCATTCCCCACTTGAATAAAGCTATAGGACATAAATTACCTGCCAAGACCTCCATCTTTTCTGCTGAAGCCTGGGCGCTCCTCGAGGCCATAGGAATCATTGAAGAACTCCATTGGATTAATTCTGTCATTTTTACCGACTCTCTAAGCGTGCTACAGACCACCGCGCAAAACTACCACAAAGCAGACAACTACATTGTATAGAGGCTTAAATATAAGCTCTTCCTTTTAAACAAATCACACTACAACGTTGTTCTCTGTTGGGTACCGGCGCACAGGGGGATCCCTGGCAACGAACAGGCGGACAAAGCAGCTAAACTGGCAATACGACAAGGATTTGTCCCCCCGTTCCGCATTCCTTACGCGGACTACTTTGCGCAAATATTAGGTGTTGGAATTAATTCGTAGAGTTTTTTTTAGAGAGAAACAATGATTTATTCTAAGTTTAAATATAAAAATACATTACTAAAAATATTTTCCATCGCTTGCCACAACTTTTTCCCATCTTTCGGGTAAGAGACGGATACCCCGTCGAAAAAACGCTTCGTCCTTAGAGGCGATCCATGAATCAATCCAAGTTTTGCATTCTTCATAAGAAGTAAATTTCTCCGCGGACAAACCATGGGCCATCGACCGGAACAAGTGATAATCCGAAGGAGCAATATCTGGAGAATACGGCAGGTGGGTTAGGACTTCCCATTTCAGTGTTTGCAGGTACGTTTGCACTGGCTTTGCGACGTGCGGTCTAGCATTGTTGTGCAGCAAAATAATTTTGTCGTGCCTTTCGCTCCATTCCGGCCGTTTCTCCTTCAATGCCCGACTCAAGCGCATCAATTGCAGTCGGTAACGATCCCCAGTGATGGTTTCATTTGGATTCAGCAGTTCGTAGTAAACCACACCCCGTTGATCCCACCAAATGCAAAGAAGAAGCTTAGATCCATGAATATTACGTTTTGGTACTGATGATGATGGTTGTCCAGGCTTAACCCATGATTTTTTGCGCTTGGGGTTATCGTAATATATCCACTTTTCATCACCCGTAACAATCCGATGTAAAAAACTTTTTCTTTTGTACCGTTGAAGCAGTAACTCGCAAGTCAAAAAACGCCTTTCAACGTCCCTCGGTTTTAATTCGTATGGGATCCAATGTCCTTCCTTTTGGATCATCCTTAACGCTTTAAGTCGTTTTCCCACTGTTGAAAAGTCAACCCCCAACGATGTGGACAACTCTTCGAGCGTTTGTGTTGAGTTCTCCTCAAGTAATGTCTCCAATTCTTTGTCTTCAAACTTTTTTGGCTGTCCAGGTCGTTCCTTGTCTTCTAAGTCGAAATCACCGCTCTTGAATCGCGCAAACCACTTCCGACACGTTTGTTCAGCTAAAGCTTGCTCACCGTAAACTTCTTCTAAAATCCTATGGCTTTCCGCAGCAGTTTTATTCATATGAAAGTAATGTAATAAAACTCCCCGCAAAAACACTTTATTTGGTATAAATTTAGACATATTTAAATAATTATAACTTGATGTTATTAACAAGTGAAAGTAAGATGTCGTAAAAATAACACCTAACCTAACAACTGATTTAAGATAAATTTGCTTCTGACGGTAAAAACAGAAAACTGTAGTATCCCCGCCATCTCTCGTAAAACGCTACGAATTAATTCCAACACCTAATAAATAATGCCACAGCCATCAAGTTTAGAACATACTTAGAAGAAGCGGCACGCGTCAACGGCACCCAACACGCCACTCTCTATCAGCACACTCTTCATAAACGTCCTTGGTTCCACCGCAAGCCTCTTCGCAGAGAAGAAGTCGTGATCATAAATCGGCTTAGAAGCAATCATTATAACTTAAACTACAGTTTACACAGAAAAAATATGTCAAATTCACCAAATTGCCCTTGCGGGGAGGGTCGGCAGGACGCTAATCATATCATCTTCTATTGTCCACAAACTACTCCTCATTCTGCTAAACTCAGACAATACAAGACAATTTCCCTTTATTTCCAATTGATATCTTTTCTATCCTCAGTCATCCTACCACCAAATTATATCGACTAGTGTTTTCATACTTCAAAGCCTGCAATCTCAATATTTAAATCCTCCCGCCTCGCGCGCGTACGCGAGTTCGCGTCCCAGACGCGATTCAAGGGGAGGGCGCTCAGTTATCGGTCTGCATTAGAGTCCTATATAAAGAGAGAAGCGACATCGAACCCCCACCACAACCTTCAGTATCCAATTGAGTCCTCCACCGCTTTAACGTCATCAAACACCATTCGTATCATTCTGCAAACAGCTGTGGTCACAAATTGGCTGTTCGCTTAGCCAATCAAGTATCAATCAGATTACCAATCAGAGCTTCGGACATCAATGTCGCTTCTCTCTTTATATACGAGGTGTGTTCAAAAAGTATCGCGAATTTTGAATTTTCGCGGGTTACGTATATTCGAATTTCGATCTTTTTGTGGCGTTATGTTGGTACTCATGTCTCTCACTTATGCCGACAAGCTCGGCCATTTTGAATGTTCACTTAATTGTTGACAGCTGCTTTGCTTGCACGTGTTTTGGATCGTCTTCGATTTTTACCTATTCAAAAAAATGGATCAAAGAACCTGTATCAAATTTTGTGTGAAAAACGAAATTAAGTGCGCGGATGCATTCCGAATGTTGACTGTGGCATACGGAGAAGCTACCTTGGACCGAAGCAACGTTTATCGGTGGTACAAAATGTTCTCAGAAGGCCGAGAAGATGTGAACGACGAAGAGCGTGCCGGACGCCCGAGCACTTCAACAACAGACGAAAAAATTAATGAAGTGGAGAAAATGGTATTGGCCAATCGTCGAATCACCGTTAGAGAAGTTGCTGAGGACCTAAACATATCGATTGGCTCGTGCCATTCGATTTTTATCAATGATTTGGGCATGAGACGGGTCGCCGCGAAATTCGTACCAAAATTGCTCAATTGCGACCAAAAACAGCATCGCATGAACATTGCTAATGAGATGTTGGACTCTGTCCGCGACGACCCAAATTTGCTCCAAAGGGTCATAACTGGTGACGAATCGTGGGTTTATGGTTATGACGTGGAAACTAAAGCTCAATCATCTCAATGGAAGCTGCCGCACGAACCAAGACCGAAAAAAGCGCGCCAAGTTCGGTCGAATGTGAAAGTTTTGCTGACAGTTTTCTTCGATTGCAGGGGCGTGGTGCATCATGAGTTCTTGCCACAGGGTAGAACGGTCAATAAGGAATATTATCTGCAAGTTATGCGCAATTTGCGCGAAGCAATCCGCCAGAAACGCCCGGATTTGTGGAAGAACAAAAATTGGCTTTTGCACCACGATAACGCCCCTGCTCACACATCGTTGCTTGTGCGCGACTTTTTGGCCAAAAACAACACACTAATGATGCCGCAGCCACCGTATTCCCCAGATCTGGCCCCCTGTGACTTTTTCTTGTTCCCTAAACTGAAGAGGCCCATGAAAGGACGACGTTACGCTACGCTTGACGAGATAAAGACGGCATCGAAGGAGGAGCTGAACAAGATAAAAAAAAATGATTTTTTGAAGTGCTTCGAAGATTGGAAAAACCGTTGGCACAAGTGTATAATATCTCATGGGGATTACTTTGAAGGGGACAAAATAGATATTCATGAATAAATAAATAATTTTTGAAAAAACACAAAATTCGCGATACTTTTTGAACACACCTCGTAGGACTCTAGTCTGCATGGCTTTGGAGCGCTGCTCCGCCATTACAAATTGACTCTACCACCACTACAGACATTGACCACTCATCACACAATTTAATCTGTCTCACACACTGATCTGCTTTTGGGAAACTAACGTGGTGCAATGGCCTAATCGTCCCTGCCCTACCAATTTACTGGGGACGGGTGCCATATCAACTGAAAAAGAAGAAGAAGAAGTTACATTAATGATAAACTGCGAGTATGTAGAAAGTGGTGACTTCTCAGTTTAAAAAATTTCCCCATGGACAGAATCAAATTCCATGGGTGTACATACAATAAGTCCTCCAAGACTTGAGTCATTGGCTTAGTTTACACCGAGCTCTTGACACGCGTACTAACTCGTAACTTTCTATTAATTTATCTTACTTTCGACGATGCGTGAATACATGATACATATATTTAATTATCTCGATTCATATTGTACCAACTTAATATACTATTTTTTTAATTTATTGCTGAAATTAAGATAATTTAATAGAAAATTACTAATTAGTACACGTATCAAATGCTCGGTGTAAACTAGGCCATTGGCTTAGTTTACACTGTAAGATTTATGCTACGTATTAGTTATTAACTACTTAATTTATTGAATACCTTTTAAGTTATCTGTCAAATGTCTTACATTGTCATGACAACTAAGAATAACATTCATTCGTTGAAGTGTATCAGCTGATGACGGACGTTTTATTATTCTTGTAATCCTAATTTCATAATAAAGCCTGACAATTATCTAATATCTACAATATTAATTATCTCTGCCTCTTACAACACCGAGCACTTAATACGCGTACTAACTCGTAACTTTCTATTAATTTATCTTACTTTCGACAATGCGTGTATACATGATACATATATTTATCTCGATTTATATTGTACCAACTTAATATATTTTTTTAATTTATTGCCGAAATTAAGATAATTTAATAGAAAATTACTAGTTAGTACGCGTATCAAGTGCTCGGTGTAAACTAGGCCATTGGCTTAGTTTACACCGAGCTCTTGACACGCGTACTAACTCGTAACTTTCTATTAATTTATCTTACTTTCGACAATGCGTGTATACATGATACATATATTTAATAATCTCGATTCATATTGTACCAACTTAATATACTATTTTTTTAATTTATTGCCGAAATTAAGATAATTTAATAGAAAATTACTAGTTAGTACGCGTATCAAGTGCTCGGTGTAAACTAGGCCATTTTATCCATCTTTCAATTTTGTTCTGCTTATTTAAGTTAAGAGTACATGTGTTACCAATACATGTATTATTACATGTACACAGCGTTTCTTACGCAGGAAATTGGATTCGACGTAACGATAATGACTACGTTTACACGGCACGATTTATGCCGAAGTTATAACATCGATGTTATAACTACCGACGTTAGATGCCGTGTAAACGCTATTTTACGCCGAAGTTATAACATCGATGTAGTAACTCAAAGTCAGTTGGTAAAGAGGGTTAGAGTTATAACTTCGACGTAAAAAGGACGTGTAAACGGTCGCAATATAACGACGGTTATAATGCCAACCCATAAAAATTGAACTTTATTTTCCATTGTTTATAGAGTTGGTATTAAGTTTCCAAATCTTAATACAGAAGGCAAAGAAAATTAAAGCAAGTGAAAAAAAATAAAAACGATGGAAACCAAAAAGCGTGAAAGTTGGGAAACCGAAGAAACTCAAGCATCTAATTTTTCGTTATTTTATGTTGGTATTAATGAAAATCCTTGACTCACTTCACTCGAAAATTCTTAAGCTGCTTTAGCTTGATGGGAATAAGATAAGCCTGAACGTGTAAACGCACCTCACTTTAAGTAGGAGTTACAACATTAACGTTACTAAATCGAAGTTAGAAGCCGTGTAAACGTAGTCAATAACGTAAAAAGCGTAAAGTAACTAAGCGGAAGCTAATATTCCAGTAAAACGATATCATTGTTTGGCGCAAGTTACGTTTACGCAAGTTACGTCCCATGTGACGGCACCCGAAGAGTGAGAGCACCCTAACTCAGTGAGAGTTAGAAATAATAAAAAATATAAGTTCTGAGGCTCGAATAGAAATCCATTCTCTAGATAATCTGCAATTTATTCATTATTTAACAGGGTACAGTTATGACATAATCTCTTCCATTAATATTATATAACTTCATCTATACAACGAACAAAATTGAGTTTCTAGTAATGCAAACGGATTAGATTGTTGATCCCTCAACATTCTTCTTGTAACTCTTAATATCTGTTTTTCCTTTTCATTTTCTTCGTCAAATAACACAACAATTACGATTTCCGCCATTATTTTCAATCGATGCGTATATTTTATGTGGCGAGTTTGGCATATTTGTCTCTTTCATGTGTGCATATAGCAACTACCTTTCTCTTTTCAATCTCATTTGGCAAGACATTTCTCGTCGAATAAACTCACGTGAGATGGCTCACATTTTCATTATGGTGAAAATCATGATGTAAGAAACAAGGTGAAACAACGCGCATCGTCGGCGGCTCGATGCGCGGTAAGAGACGTGGCTCGATGTGGTGAGCCAATGAAATTTGGGTCTATATATATCCGCGCAATTTGAATACGAAACAATCATATGTAGTCACACGTACTTAAAATGTAGATGTTGTTAAAAAAAATAAATATAAAAATGTAAAAATACTTGAAATTCATTATCTTTAACACAAATTACTGTTTCAATAAACATCGTTGTTATAAACATGAAATACAACAATTTAGCCATACACATAAGCTCATTCTTTAATATTAATAATTTAATAATTTTCCAAATTTCTTCTAATTCAAGTTTAAAAAATTTGAAATAACAATTATCACAATTTTCATTAATGTACAAAGTCTCAACTTTACCTTCACGTTCTTCCTTTTTTAAGTAGCTTTGAATTTCTCCGATTCACCGATTATTTCCGATTCACGTATAAATACAAGTATAAATACGCCCCAGGGGGTCAATCATGTAATTTCACGTGGAACTTTTCACGTTTCACTTTTCACTTTTCACTTTTCATGTTTCACTTTTCACTTTTCATTTTTCATTTTTCACTCATAGAGAGTTCACGTGAATCTTTTCACGCACAGCGATTATGTATGAATAATGCACGGAAATTTAGTTTGCGTTCCGAAATTCACCATTAGAGGCTCTGTCATTGCAACTATCAAGCGATCGTGAAAAAGGTTTCTATCTGCTTTTACAGTATAACTTTTACTGTAAAAATTTTGTTATATAAAAAAAATTGTAAAAAAAATATTCATAAATAAATAGCAATATTTCTTATATTGCATAAACTTAATTTACAAATATAATATATATTACATTTATTTTTAATGATCCGTATATTGTAACAACTATTTTATTATGTAGTAATCTAATATTCAAAATTACATTGTAATTTAATTCAAACATTGTTTTTCAAAATTAATTTTAATTAGTTTTTTATGTGTGCAAATTTTAAAGTAAATTAATTTCATTAGTCATTAAATTTAACTTTGTTTAATTAAAAAATATTGAATAATTTAGAATATGGACCTTGATCAAAACTGAATTCTCCGCTCACACATGTATTTTCCAAATTTATAAGTTATAAACACTTACATGATAGATTAATATTCTATTTCACAAGACGCACCTTTCTTATATCATTGAGTATCAAAACGCGTTTAAAGTATATTTTTATCTAAATTTGCATTTGATGAAATCTCATTCTATATAATTATCAAAATATCAATTTGTCAAATATAAATATCAAACCTAATTACATCACAAAAGCATTATTTTTATTTATGTATGTATTACTTTATCCTATCAACGCAATGCAATACCAAAAAGGTTAACCTTTTCAATAATACGTCTTCAAACTGTTACCACACTGTTACCACACTTTCATTCTTATTTCAAAATACATATAATTTATTAATTCCCTAAATTTTCACCTTTTCGCCATCACGGCTGATGGCGAAAAAGTTCACGTGAAAAAGTTCATATTTCCGCTCATGAGTGAGTTACATGATTCCGTGGAATCGTACATGATCGTGCAGTTCACGTGAAACTTTTCACTTTTCACGTTTCCGCCCTAGGGAAAATGTTACATGATAGACCCCCAGTACCGGAGCCGTAGCCATATTGAATCTCAAAATTTGGACCCACTTCTGATTGGTCTAGAATATGATCTACTGCGCATCTAGTTACTTGTTTCACCTTTCTTCTTACATCATGGTTAGAGTCCTATATAAAGAGAGAAGCGACATTGATGTCTAAAGCTCCGATTGGTAATCTGATTGATACTTGATTGGCTAAGCGAGCAGCCATATTGTGACCACAGCTGTTTGCAGAATGATACGAATGGTGTTTGATGACGTTGGAGCGGTCCCAAATTGGCGGTGGAGGACTCAATTGGATACTGAAGGTTGTGGTGGGGGTTCGATGTCGCTTCTCTCTTTATATAGGACTCTAATCATGGTGAAAATTACAAAATCACGTAAACTTTTCACATTTTCACCATATTTTAGTTAGACAATTGATGCTGAGATGGCTTTAAAACAACACTAACCATTGGTACTGAGACTTCTTAGAAGTCTGAAATCCAGGGCACAGAAAAGAAGAAAAAGGCTTTAAAACACTTCTAAATATCGGTCACGATTATCCTTTTTTCGCCTAGCAGTCAGTAAATAGTCATAAAAAGCATGTAAAGTGACGCCTATTTAGACAGGAAAACACACGGATAGCTATTGAAAGGAATGAAAAATGTACTTTTATGTATAAAATTCAAAAAAACTTTACTCGCGGTCCATTTTTACGAATTTGGTAAATATGAGACAAATCATATTTTCACAATAAAACACATAATAACAAAATGACATGCACGACAACATCTCATCGTTAATCTGTCACGTTTCACGTGTATTAGTTCTAATTTTGTCCGCAATGGAATGTCGCTACCGTCAACGCGGAGTTCTCGGTTGATGAGTCAGGAGCCTTAAGAGTTAAAGTTCTCTTCTTTTTTTTATTTTATTTAAAGCAACTGATTAGAATTATAAACTTATACAAAATACAAGTTTACATATATAAATTAATAACTATATAAAATTAAAGCTCCAATTTAAATAATTTGTTAGACATAAATTTATTGTTTCTTTGTAGATTAATCTGTAGAAGGTATATCATTTCGTACTATTAGATTTGTGTTGTAATAAATGTACATCACATTCAATCTCCAATTCAATAGTCTCCCTAGCATTGTACAATTGAAAGAAACGCTTGCCATGTTCAAAGGTCGCAATCATAATTGCACAAGCTGGGGCTACCTTCACTAAACGTGGTGTTAGTCCTGTGAATAAACCTTTCAATCCGTTCTGTTGATAGATCCTTTGTATTATGGCCCATGTGGTACTGCTACGAATAGGCTTATCTGAATAAATTTCTTTTTCACCCATTTCGATTTGCCTGTGTGTTTTTACCACATCAAACGGAATAGTGAAAAATGCTGCGATCTGTAATAATATTTATAATTTAATATTTTGTAAAATATAAAGAATATTATAACAATAGTTATACAGATATCCTTCTATTTATGATAGGGTTATATTCCAAGATTTCCGTCATAAATCAAATTAATTATAAGATGAATAACATTTATATTTCATATAAATAAAACATTAATGGAGAGATTTATTACAATTACAAACCTTTATTTCGGGAATAACAAAATAAATTATTTTCAAAGATAATTCCTAATATAATTTTACTATTAATAATAATTATAATAGAGGAGAGAGGGCTGTAGCGGACAATGCCAGTGCGTCACCGCGACCTAGAGAAGTCTATTGTGACAATACCCTAGCTTATAGTTGCGCCACGTCGAGGCTATTGAAGAACTTTACGACCCGTCGGAGATCTAGTTCCCTGATCTGGTCAGGGGTGATGAATAACTTCCCCTTAAATTCTTGTCTGAGATGGCCGACAGCCGGACAGCCATACATGATATGTTCAGCTGTTTCGGCCGTCTCCATACAGAAACGGTAGTCATTATCCTCAACTTTGCCAATTATGCTAAGGTTGTATTTAAGTTAGCAATGGCCAGAAAGCAGGCTTACCAGAGTGGTTAAATCCCTTTAGTCCAGGGAAAGTAAGTCCCGTGTTTTTTGCGGCAAGTATGTAATGAACTTTTTGGCCTGGGTAATTTTAATATTATAAAATTAACATTTAAATACAGATTAACACTTCAACGAGCAAAAATAAAATTAAAAAGCAATTTTTTTCTTGACTTTTAATGTTTAATATTATAAAATAAATATTAAAATATTTGGTATTACAATATTTAGTAATAATATTTAATTTGGATCACTGGTTAATAAGTGCTTAATTACCTTCATTATAAGCTATATTCCAACTAGGACACATTGATACTACACTGTTCAACTGTGTAAAGTTATTGTTGAAACATAATAAGAGCTCTAGACTTAATTTCTAATACACTAATAACTGAACAATAATCTTCCTCTATACAATTTAGATCGTGTTCATATTATAAATGAATATAATTACTGTATATTAAACATAAAATCTTTAAGAAAATTGATGACAGTATCATATTTTATACATTCTTATTTAGCTTTTTACAGTGTCGAGCAGTGTAACACTGTGTCCACACTTTGTGTTGGACATAGTGTTATATCTTGTCATCTATGTACCTTATTGGAAAACAACTATAATCTATAAGTTAATTTCTAATCAAGTATACCAATTGTATATTCAAAAATTTATAAATTGCAGTAATCTTAAGTAGAGGGATACCTGTATTTTTATATGAAATACATACAGATCCAGCTACAGCTCCTGCTGCCAGACTAAAAGCAAAAGTTTGTTGTGTACTATATGCACTGTACAGCCTTTTTATACTCTCATAATTTAACCAGTATATAGCGCTAAAAGGAACATCACGAAGAAGAGTCGAACTCAATCCCATCCATAAACCAGAAATGCCGCTATACTTCACAAACGTTTTCAATGTCTGTGTTATTTCTGAAATATATAGAGCATATTTAAAATTGTTAAAACGTCAACAAAACTTAATTTAAAGTTTAATATTATATTTATCCTACCTGCATAACTTAGTTTCTGAGATTGCATTTTTGTTCTTATCAACTCCAATGGACTCACCAGTGTTGCAGCCCAGATTCGCGCAGTGCCACCAGCTAAAATAGGAATCCAAAAAGGTTGTTCTACACTAGATCCCTTCTTTTTAAACTTTTTGTTATATGTGTCCTAAAAGATAATATTAAATATTCCATCTAAAGTTCCATCTAAAGCAATATATCACGTATTATCAAATAAATTAAAATTAAAAAGTGTTATCATAATGAAAACGGTAATACTTAAAATACCTTAAGATATAATCTTAATTGTTCATATGAAACAAAGTATACAACAGTTGCAGGTATAGCTAGAACAAGAGTAGGACTTAAGCCACTCCATAATGATGTCACGCCTTCCGTTTTACTTATTTTTATTAAAGCATCCTAAAGGAAAATTAATAAAAATGAATAATGTTAATATTGCGTTAAAACTGCATATTAAATTATGACGTTAGAAACAATTATATAAATGTTTCTTGTATTTTTTTTATTAAAAATATACAAGTTAGCTTTTGTAGGTTCATAATATATAAATTGAATTGGTAATATAAATTGAATAAAACATATCAGGAATTTTTTTCCTGTTTAAGTAAATGTATTAAATCAGTCTGTTTATATTCTTTGTTTTTAATGAAACTAGACTTTATAACACTTAATCAAGATTTAATATGTATACAAAAAAAATATTAATACATTTAACTATATTACAAAATGTACCAGAGCTGCAACTTTTCATGTGTCCAGTAGGCCTATTCTCTAACTTCGTAACAACAATTCGGTACCGTTACAGCGTCGTTGCGCAGATATTATACATGGTAGAAAAGCTGCGCAACGACACGTAACGATATCTCTAGCTGTCGTTAAGAGTTACAGAATACAGCCCCTAGATAATATTTTATTTTAGGCAACCCCTTAATTTATTTAGAAAAAAATAATAACAAATATAATATAATTGTTTAAATTGTTTACAAATAATTTTTTATAAGAAGTATAATATATTCACATATATTAATGTACATAAATAAAAACGATTATCTTAATTTCATTTTTTTGACTTTCATTACAATACATTTATTGATTACATAATTAATGATATATTCAACTAAAATTATAGACTAAAAACGAGATAATCATTTTTGTCTAATAGACAATTTTAAATAAATCTTAATTAATTTTAGTTTGCTAAAATTTTTCTTATACACAACAGTAGAAACAGGAAGAGTAAGAAATATTTAAAAAGCAGTGTTAATATTTATATATGATGCAATGCAAAATCATGAAAGATATATAAGTATCAAGCAGAATTGAAGTTTTAATGTTTTATATTAGTTTTGTGAGATCAAACTTAAGAGCACAGTAATGAAATTAAAAATTTGAAAATATCTTATTTGATAATTTTTTGGAGACAGTTCCATTTCAAAACCATCTGTCCTGGGTCCTGTTGCCCTGATCTTATGATTCAGAAATGTACTTAATAAAAAAAATATAGAAAAATCCAATGGTGTTTGGTACAATTTATAAAAAACTGAAAATGTATTCAAGATTTACATATAAAAAAAAATTAAGTACAAAGATCCATTAGTTGCAGTTGCTTTACTTATTTGTGTAAATTAAACAGTTTAGTTCAAATCATTACATAAAAAATGTTAATTTGTTAATATATTTTGACACAAAAAAAACTCATATAATTTTGCATTGTAAATATCATAATTTAATAAAAAAACAAATCCTAAATTGTATCACAATTATATAGTTATCACATACAACTGTTCCATTAAATTTTCCATTTCTTCTCATCCATTCAGGCATTTTACCATTGCTACAAGGACACAAATGATCCATTAAACCATTACAATATAAAAAACATTTATTTGAAAGCATCGCTTTCTGTTGTGTTTGAAGACGTATTTTCACCACATCCAATGGAGTTACTAAAAATAACAGAACAAGTTATAAACATTCAAAATTGTATTTACTAAAAGAATATGATTACATAAACAATCAAGAAATTAAAACATACTTAAAAAAATATATAAACACTACATTTAACTTCAAAAAAATATAATATACAATAGATGCAACAAGATACAATAGAATTTTGAAATTTTATTAGCTTACAAAATAATGAATTTTAAAATAGCATAAAAAAAGTATATACAATATTTTAATATTTTCTTATTATTTTATACAAAATATATTTATTCAAAATAACATTTTTATAAACTTATGTAAATATATCACTGAGAATATAAAAGTTAATTACAGCTATCCCGTTATATTTGCATACAAACTTACCAATGACCGACGTGATGACTGCACCGGTGCAAGAAGCCACCATTTGTTGATATGGTCTAATACGAAATCTTGGATCATCCAAGTCAATATGCGCGTTCGACGGTACGTTGGTTAATTTATTCATCGTAAACATAACTTCACTTTAATTTACATCAACATACGAAGCTTTCCAATGAAAACTTTAAAAAGCAAGTCATCAGTGTAATACGTCGTCAGAACAAACAGTGCACGTGACATTGTGATATTTTTCTTTTTTTTTAGCGTTCATGTAATAATTAACTTCCTTTACGCATGCCTGATATTTCTTGCATTAGATCTGATCAGATTTAACCTTGTCGACCAAATTCGAATCGGTGAAATTTTTTAATCTCTCCAGAAAAAATTTGAAAAATTTCACATAAATTCAATAATATCAATTAGTCTTATTGCCACAAAACTTAGTGGCTAAAAAATTATAAATCTAGAACTTAAATTACACGAGCGAAGAAATACCACTGAACATACTTCTCTACTGTTCTCTACTTCCTTTAAAGCTGCGTTCAGAAAAACATCCGTGTATATACAGTCACAGAACATATTCCAGTCTATTCCGAGAGAGTGGAAAAACCACATGGGTCCTTGAGCCAGGTGAAACGGGTGTGACGTAATGGTGCGTTCCAAAATGTATCGCTATAAAAATTTATATATAATTGTGATAGAGCTCGTATATTTAAAACAAATTTGAAATAAAAAAATAAATTTAATTTAAAATATTATAGTAAATAAAAATTAAAATGTATAAATACACTACTAAAAAAAAAATAGGGAACATTTTCCAGACACCAAAAATTAGGCTATTTTCAAATGACTGTAACTCGGTGAAAAATCATCGTAGATAAAAAATAAAAAAAGCATTTTGAAGCTTGAAGATCGAGCTTTAACGTTCTACCAGCAGATTTTCAAAATTCTTTTAACTTCCTTATCTTATGCAGTAAAAAAGCACACCTTGTTTTGTTCGTTAAAATTTCGTATTTTTGACACTTTGCAGATCGACCGACAAATTTTTTTCGAATAATTCAAGTAAAATTTCATAAACAACAACTTTTTACCTACAAAAAGGTTTTTTTAAAATTTCTCTACGATTCTTTTTGACCGAGTTACGCAACTTTGAAGCTAAACCTGCATTTTATACAAATGATATCCGTACTCCGTGAAAAATCATCGTAGACAATAAATCAAAAAACCATTTTAAAGCTCGAAGTTTCAGCTTTAACATGCTATTAATGGTTTTCAAAAATTTTCTCAATTTCTTAGTACTATGCCCCAAAAAAGATACACTGTTTTTTCCTTAAAATAACGTATTTTTAACAGCCTGTAGCTCAATAAAAAAATTTTTCTCGACAAATCCAATGCAAGTGCCATAAAGTATGACGTTTTCTCTACAAAATGCTTTTTTTTTAATTTTTTCTACGATTTTTTTTGACCGAGTTACAAGACTTCAAAGATATACATTTTATCAAAGTTATACACACATACACAGTAAAGAGGGTTTTGAGTCGTTAAATACTGCAGAAGTGACGAACTGTGGGGTCCTTATCTCTGCTGTGATACACACACACATACACAGTAAAGAGGGTTTGGAGTCGTTAAATACTGCAGAAGTGACGAACTATGGGCTCCTTATCTCTGCTGTGACACACACACACACACACACACACACACACACACACACGGTGTGCAAAAATCCGACCGACAACCTCCACGTGGTGCACATTGGGTAATGCTAATGTCGGCAGTAGACGTCATTTTTCGGAAAAATGTACTGTAAAAAATGTATATCTTTGAAATCTTGTAACTCGGTCAAAAAAAATCGTAGAAAAAATTAAAAAAAAAGCATTTTGTAGAGAAAATGTCATACTTTATGGCACTTGCATTGGATTTGTCGAGAAAAATTTTTTTATTGAGCTACAGGCTGTTAAAAATACGTTATTTTAAGGAAAAAACTGTACCTTTTTGGGGCATAGTACTAAGAAATTGAGAAAATTTTTGAAAACCATTAATAGCATGTTAAAGCTGAAACTTCGAGCTTTAAAATGGGTTTTTGATTTTTTGTCTACGATGATTTTTCACGGAGTACGGATATCATTTGTATAAAATGCAGGTTTAGCTTCAAAGTTGCGTAACTCGGTCAAAAAGAATCGTAGAGAAATTTTAAAAAAACCTTTTTATAGGTAAAAAGTTGTTGTTTATGAAATTTTACTTGAATTATACGAAAAAGATTTGTTGGTCGATCTGCAAAGTGTCAAAGATACGAAATTTTAACGAACAAAACAAGGTGTGCTTTTTTACTGCATAAGATAAGGAAGTTAAAAAAATTTTGAAAATCTGCTGGTAGAACGTTAAAGCTCGATCTTCAAGCTTCAAAATGCTTTTTTTATTTTTTATCTACGATGATTTTTCACCGAGTTACAGTCATTTGAAAATAGCCTAATTTTTGGTGTCTGGAAAGTGTTCCCTATTTTTTTTTTAGTAGTGTATAATAAAGAAAAACGTTAATAACAAAGTAAAGTTTAAATGTTTTGTTTATTATTCTATTTATGTTATTACAGATTAATAAATATTAATCTTTTATTCTATTAAGGTAAGGTTTCTTGGTCTGCAGTCTCACAAAACCGTTATATAAATATTTATATTTGAGATTAGTATGTTAAAGATTTTTAGTATTATTAAATATTTTCTGATACTAATAAAATATCTGTTTGTTTTCTGTTCCTGAACTCCCTGAATTAGTGTGCACTTAAAGTGAAATAGATATATATTTGAAAGTTAGTGAAAACAAGAAGAAACGTTCCAATGCAGTCTAGTGCAGGAATAGAAAACAAGCCTATACATATAATAGATGATATGCGCAACATATATCTTCATCTAATTTGTTAAAATAAAAATTTATTTTCATTGTTTAAATTGATTCGTCCTATTCTACTAGCATTTAATTTTCATCTACTTTAGTTATATTGATAAAAATATTCATAGTAAAATATTTATGTATTATCTTTATCGTTTATCTTGATTTATTATGTAATTTATTCTGGATCTGAGATATTTATGTTACTATTTCTCAGCGTTATTTGCTAAACACACCCAATGTTTGAGAGTGCGTTCAGATTCCATAAACCACTAGGGAGCTTTTCATTAGCTCCGCCCATTTACCCAGTCACCCAGAGATCACTCACCGGGTGGAGAATCTGGGGGTCGATTGTGTATCTTTGTCGGCTTTTCTCACTTCTCGTATTTTCATCTCACATGAAAAAATACGCGCGATTGGCTATGAGCATAGTGAAAATGCGATATCTCTATGCTCACGTGAGTCAAAATCACAAATGTGAGTGCGAGCAATGTTAGAATAGTTCACATAACCTTTAAAAAACGGTTGCCTTTGAGTTAAATAATCTCCAATAATCTCAAAGTCCCTTATGTTGACGATTGACAACGCGTGTCCCAAGTGAGATACAAATTTTTAAAAAACGGTGCGTAAATATTATATAATTTATTTACAATATATACTTATATTATTTATATCTAATTATTTATTTATTATTATTTATTCTTTATATACTTATTTATATACGTATATAATTATTAATTTATTTATATACTTTATTTATACAATTTTACAAATGTATTATCTAGAATATTGAATGCTTGAGTATCTTTCAGTCTTCTTCTTAATAAATTTAATTTTCTTTTTTTAATTTTATTCGCATTTTCCTCTTGCTCCATAGAAAGTAAAAAGTATTGCATTCTGAAACGATACAAGACTCCGCAAACTCGACCAAATTAGACACTATTTGATTGAACTCGACATCAAAATACTTGCCGAGCAATGTCATGTTAGAAATGTCGCATTTCCACTATGGTGAAAAGTAGCCAATCGAGTGAGAGCTCACTTTTATCATTTTCACTAGGTTTTAGAATACGCAATCGACCCCCAGGGCTGCGTTCAGATTCCCCACCCGAGTGCACCCAGGCACCTAAAGAGCGTTCAGATTCCTTTAGAGTGCCCCTACCGGACATTAGGTGGGTCGTTCACTTTATCACTCTGTCTATCCCGAGAGAGTGGAAAAATCACATGGGTCCTTGAGCCGGGATGAAACGGGTGGGTGACGTAAAGGTGCGTTCCAAAATGTATCGCTATAAAAATTTCTATATATTTGTGATAAAGCTCGTATATTTAAAACAAATTTAAAATAAAAAAATAAATTTAATTTAAAATATTATAGTAAATAAAAATTAAAATGTATAAATATAATAAAGAAAAACGTTAATAACTAAGTAAAGTTTAAACGTTTTGTTTATTATTCTGTTTATGTAATTACAGATTAATAAATATTAATCTTTTATTCTATTAATGTAAGGTGTACTTGGTCTACAGTCTCACAAAACCGTTATATAAATATTTATATTTGAGATTAGTATGTTAAAGATTTTTAGTATTATTAAATATTTTCTGATACTAATAAAATATACTGTTTGTTTTCTGTTCCTGAACTCCCTGAATTAGTGTGCACTTAAAGTGAAATAGATATATATTTGAAAGTTAGTGAAAACAAGAAGGAACGTTCCAGTGCAGTCTAGTGCAGGAATAGAAAACAAGCCTATACATATAATAGATGATATGCGCAATATATATCTTCATCTAATTTGTTAAAATAAAAATTTATTTTCATTGTTTAAATTGATTCGTCTTATTCTACTAACATTTAATTTTTATCTACTTTAGCTATATTGATAAAAAAATTCATAGTAAAATATTTATGTATTATCTTTATCGTTTATCTTAATTTATTATGTAATTTATTCTGAATCTGAGATATTTATGTTACTATTTCTCAGCGTTATTTGCTAAACACACCCAATGTTTGAGAGTGCGTTCAGATTCCATAAACCACTAGGGAGCTTTTCATTAGCTCCGCCCATTTACCCAGTCACCCAGAGATCACTCACCGGGTGGAGAATCTGAACGCAGCCCAGGGGGGTCGATTGTGTATCTTTGTCGACTTTTCTCACTTCTCGTATTTTCATCTCACATGAAAAAATACGCGCGATTGGCTATGAGCATAGTGAAAATGCGATATCTCTATGCTCACGTGAGTGAAAATCACAAATGCGAGTGCGAGCAATAGTAGAATACTTCACATAACCTTCAAAAAACGGTGCATTGCCTCTGAGTTAAATAATTTCCAATAATCTCAAAGTCCCTCCTGTTGACGAGTCAAGACGCGTGTCCCGAGTAAGATACCAATTTAAAAAAAACGGTGCGTAAATATTGCATAATTTATTTACAATATATACTTATATTATTTACATCTTATTATTTATTTATTGTTATTTATTATTTATATACTTATATAATTATTAATTTATTTATATACTTTATACAATTTTACAATGTATTATCTAGAATATATTATCTAAAATATCGAATGGATCCTGAGTATCTCTCAGTCTCCTTCTTAATAAATTTAAATTTCTTTTTCTAATTCTTTTTCTAATTCGCATTTTCTTCTTGCTCGATAAAAAGTAAAAGGTACTCCATTCTGAAACGATACAAGACTCCGCAAACTCGACCAAATTCGACATGATTTGATTGAACTTGACATCAAAATACTTGCCGAGCAATGTCATGTGAGAAATGTCGCATTTCCACTATGGTGAAAAGTAGCCAATCGAGTGAGAGCTCACTTTTACCATTTTCACTAGGTTTTTAAATATGCAATCGACCCCCTGTTCATCAATACCTACCACACGAGAATCGAGGGTGTTTACGATAACTAATCGGATCTCGGATTGGATTGAACAATGGTACTCAACGTAGGTATAGAAAATTTTTCTAGGCTAATCGGATTGACGATTGCTGTTTCAAATGTAATCCGATTGATGACGAAAGCGTGGAGACCGAGAAGCATGCTTGAAAAGTCTCTTTATTTTTTTAAATAATAACACAAAAAATCAAAGATAAAGTTAAAAAGAATGATTTGAATTTAGATTTATTGTAATTTTTTTGTCTAAACACTGGATTTCGTTTAAATTTTTGTTTGTAAAAATTAATTAATCTATTCTAAAGTTTGTGGTTATATCGAAAACAAATCAAAATTAATAAAACAATTATTAATTATTAGGTACATATTAAAGCATATAATATTTCAAGCATATCATATAGAATTCCTGTTTATTATAAACTTAGTAAAAATAACTTTGAAATTATTCAACTACATTATACATTAATCAATATTAATTTATATGTTAAAAATCAATAATGTCTCTGAAAATGTTTTTTTTATTTTTTTCCAGATCGTAAATAAACTTCAACTCCAAGAATAAATAAAAATTACTGGAAAATGGATTGACATGAAAAGGGCATTATTGAACATTATCAATTTGTGCTAACTTAAAATTTGTAAAATCTGCTATTCTTTGTTAGTTGTTCATTAGAGAGTAATAATATAAGACCGGAATATACATAAATAAAATTAAAATAATTGTATGCATATATGATGCGTATATTACATTTTTATATTATTACTCTCTAATAAATAACTAATAAAGAAAAGTAGATTTTACAAATTTTAAGTTAGCACAAATTGATATTGTTCAATAATGTTCTCTTCATATAAATCCGTTTTCCAGTAATTTTTATTTATTCATGGAATTGAAGTTTATTTACGATCTGGAAAAGAATAAAAAGAACATTTTTAGAAACATTATTGATTTTTAACATATAAATTAATATTGATTAATGTATAATGTAGTTGAATAATTTCAAAGTTATGTTTACTAAGTTTATAATAAACAGGAATTCTATATGATATGCTTGAAATATTATATGCTTTAATATGGACCTAATAATTAATAATTGTTTTATTAATTTTGATTTGTTTCCGATATAACCACAAACTTTAGAATAGATTAATTAATTTTTACAAACAGAAATTTAAACGAAATCTAGTGTTTAGACAAAAAAAATTATATTTAAATCTAAATTCAAATCATTCTTTTTAACTTAATCTTTGATTTTTTGTGTTATTATTTAAAAAAATAAAGAGACTTACTTTTCAAGCATGCTTTTCGGTCTCCACGCTTTCGTCATCAATCGGATTACATTTGAGACAGCAATTGTCAATCCGATTAGCCTAGGGAAATTTTCTATACTTACGTTGAGTACCATTGTTCAATCCAATCCAAGATCCGATTAGTTATCGTAAACACCCCGAGTGAGCATCTGCTCACTCTTACCAACTTACATCAAGGCATTTTCATTGGTCATTTTAACTCCCACTTTCAAGTGGGCCCTACTTTTTCCGTGTTACCGAAAACCGTTATGTTTCACCCCCGTGTGAAAATACGACATCACTAGTTTAATAATATGGGGAATATAATTTTGTCCAAGACTGTACACCCAAGGACTTTGATTCTGTCCATGGGGAAATTTTCCAAACTGAGAAGTCACCACTTTCTACATACTTGCAGTTTATGATTAATGAAACGACTAGAGCTTATTAGTCGTTACGTTAATCATGAACTGTAAATATGTAGAAAGATAGCGACTTCTCAGTTTGAAAAATTTCCCCATGGACAGAATCAAAGTCCTTGGGTGTACAATCGTGAGCTAAAAGGTTGCAACACATTTTCTTCGATAGTTTTTGGAATATAAACTTGCTTATCGATCGGCAAACGTAATTGGTTGGATCCACAGGTAAGAACCAATTATGTTTGCCGTTCAATGAGCAAGTCTACATTTCAAAAACCATTGAAAAAAATGTTGCAACCTTTTAGCTCACGACTTTACAGTGCGTTGCATTGATGCCTGGGGTACCGATTTTAAGGACCACGTTTCTTTCTTTATTTTTTTTTATGTTCATGACTGAATGCTGCGGTGATCGTTGACAGCAGCATTTGGTCATGAACGTAAAAATAACTAAGAAAGAAACGTGGTCCTTAAAATCGATACCCCAGGCATCAATGCAACGCACTGTACAGTCGTGAGCTAAAAGGTTGCAACACATTTTCTTCGATTGTTTTTGGAATGTAGAC
This sequence comes from Solenopsis invicta, assembly GCF_016802725.1. Taxonomy (NCBI): domain Eukaryota; kingdom Metazoa; phylum Arthropoda; class Insecta; order Hymenoptera; family Formicidae; genus Solenopsis; species Solenopsis invicta. Next base: position 19,665,823 of record NC_052671.1, read on the forward strand.
TTGCTCTTTGACCTAGTTTACATCGTTAAAACTTTAGTATTCGTATTAAGTTTGGTGCGCACTAATACTTTAATACAGGCTTGTTTACATCGAACGTACTAAACGTTTCTTACACGACATTTTTTAATATGTTATCGTTTCAGAAAAACCAAATAAGATTACTTATCATAAGACCGGTCAATTAAGGTTATATTCAATAGGCCTAATCCACTACAAAATACGTTTTCATTTGGTACGCGTGTATCATTTGGTACGCGTATCAGTTTGGTACGATAGGCCTAGTTTACACCCAGCACTTGATACGCGTACTAAAGTCGTAACTTTCTATTAAATTATCTTACTTTCGACGATGCATGTATACATGATACATATATTTAATTATCTCGATTTATATTGTACTAGCTTAGTATATTATTCTTTAAATTTATTGCCGAAATTAAGTTAATTTAATAGAAAATTACTAGTTAGTACGTGTATCAAGTACTCGGTGTAAACTAGGCCATACTCTTGCTTGATATGTTCGTACCAATTTGATCCGGCAGTGTTTACATCGTAAGTACTAAAAATTTAGTACGAATTTGATACAAATATAGGCCTAGTTTACACCGAGTACTTGATACACAAACTAACTAGTAATTTTTTATTAAATTATCGTAATTTCGGCAATAAATTTAAAGAATACTATATTAAGCTGGTACAATATGAATCGAAATAATTAAATATATGTATTATGTATACACGCATTGTCGAAAGTAAGATAATTTAATAAAAACTTACGAGTTAGTACGCGTATCAAGTGCTCGGTGTAAACTAGGCCATTGTCCTAGTTTATACTGAGCACTTGATACGCGTACTAACTAGTAATTTTCTATTAAATTATCTTAATTTTGGAAATAAATTAAAAAAATAGTATATTAAGTTGGTACAATATGAATCAAAATAATTAAATATATGTATTATGTATACACGCATTGTCGAAAGTAAGATAAATTAATAGAAAGTTACGAGTTAGTACGCGTATCAAGTGCTCGGTGTAAACTAGATCATAGTGCTTAATACGCATATCAAGTGCACGATGTAAACTAGGCCATTGAACGGCAAACGTCATTGGTTTTTACCTGTGGATCCAACCAATTAAAGGGCCTCGCACATGAAATGCATAACATAATATAAGCACAACATAAGACCAATGGGCCAATGAACATCCATCATAAAGTCGCCATATTGATTTACATAAGATTCCCATTGGTCCAGAAGCCTTAAGGGCCTCGCACATGAAATGCATAACATAACATAAGCACAACATAAAACCGACGGACCAATGAAAATGTTATGTAAATCAATATGGCGACTTTATGCTGAATGCTCATTGGCCCATCGGTCTTATGTTGTGCTTATGTTATGTTATGCATTTTATATGCGAGGCCCTTTATGCTACGCTTATGCTCTGTTATGCATTTCATGTGCGAGGCTCTTAAGGGCCTCACACATGAAATGCATAACATAAGGGCTGTGTTCCGATATTAACTGCCAGTACTGAAAATGTATAGTATATGTGACGTGAACTATAAATTTTCAGTACTGCCAGTAAAAACGGAACACAGCCAACATAAGCACAACATAAGACCGATGGACCAATAAAAATGTTATGTAAATCAATATGGCGACTTTATGTTGGATGTTCATTGGTCCATCGGTCTTATGTTGTGCTTATGTTATGTTATGCATTTCATGTGCGAGGCCCTTTAAGCATCGAACCATCATACACCCCCCAGGCTGCGTTCAGATTCCCCACCCGAGTGCACCCAGGCACCTAAAGAGCGTTCAGATTCCTTTAGAGTGCCCCTACCGGACATTAGGGGCCGTATTCATAGTCCAAGCTCAAGGCAGCGCTTAAGATCGTCTTGGCCAAGACCATCTTATTCAATCAAGATCGTCTTAAGTCATAAGACTTCATAGTCGCCAAATAAGGTGACCTTCGCGAAGAAGATTTTGCTCAAGTAATTCTTATTTGAGTTGACATCGACTTGGCAAAGTTGATCTTAAGATTGTACTTATTTGCCGTTTGGCTATTTTCGTAATATTCCCTAGGACTCCTCCAATAGAAACGTTGCATTTAAGTAATTTTTGTATACTGTAATACTATCTTATATATTATTAAGCTATGATTTTAATTTCATTTGAACTGAAGAGCTAACGGAATCGGCAGGTAATTGTTAAGTATTATTAATTAATATTAAATATTGCAAATATACCAGGGATGGCCTAGAGTATTTCGCTCGAGCACAAAGAAATCCTTATGATAAGCATATTTACATTCGTCTTTCACCGTGATGTCTCTCAGTTTTTGCGAGTGATCCACATTTTACACTGCCTGATAAAATTGGCAATAAAATAGTCTCCAGCACAATTCGTTTCTAGTTAGCCGATATTATTTCTGCATGAGTAGGCGCTCAAGATAAACCAAGGTGATGATGACAATTCAGCGACTAGCTGACTAGCTGAGCTGTATAAATATAAATATATATATATATATATATATATATCTGCTTATGTTCACACCGTCCTTCTGAAAAATAAATTTATTGTTGTAATGCAATGTACCACATGCAGAACAGTTCTTTCTGATTTGTGTCATTATTGATATTAATAGTTTAAAATTTAATACTACACTTAAGGTTTATAATAGCCGTAACCGTAAGAAATTGGTTAATCGTCAATTATTTTCTTATAAATTAACTATGATTGGTCAATTTCTTACGGTTACGGCTATTATAAACCTACTTTAAGTAATTATAAACCAGCCTTAAGAATGCAGAACTTTGTTATTGGCCTAGTTTACACCGAGCACTTGATACGCGTACTAACTCGTAACTTTCTATTAATTTATCTTACTGTCAACAATGCGTGTATACATAATACATATATTTAATTATCTTGATTCATATTGTACCAACTTAATATACTATTTTTTAAATTTATTACCGAAATCAAGATAATTTAAAAGAAAATTACTAGTTAGTACGCGTATCAAGTGCTCGGTGTAAACAAGGTCATTATCACTACAGATTTTACTTCAGATCAATTAAAAGTATGACCTTGGCCTAGTTTACACCGAGTACTTGATACACGTACTAACTAGTAATTTTCTATTAAATTGTTTTGATTTCGGCAATAAATTTAAAAAATAGTATATTAAGTTGGTATAATATGAATCAAGATAATTAAATATATGTATTATGTATACACGTATTGTCGACAGTAAGATAAATTAATAGAAAGTTACGAGTTATTACGCGTATCAAGTGCTCGATGTAAACTAGGCCTATGACCGGAGCACGCGAACCACTTAACCTCCAAAAGCCTTGCTTAATACGTCCTCGGACACGTCTTCGCGAAGATCGTCTTATTTATAAATGTGTGCGTGAAATAAGACAGTCTTAAATGACTATGAATTAATGACTAACAAGGTAGCCTTAAGAACATGCTTAGATGTGTTTATGAATCACATTAAGACATTCTTAAATAAGATCATCTTGAACAAGGTAAAGGGCCTCGCACATAAAATGCATAACATAACATAAGCACAACATAAGACCGATAGGCCAATGAGCATCCAGCATAAAGTCGCTATATGAATTACATAACATTTTCATTGGTTCGTCGATCTTATGTTGTGCTTACGTTACGTTATGCATTTCATGTGCGAGGCCTTTAAGCCTTGAGCATTTGCTTAAATCCTGCCTTGTTTTTCGACTATGAATCTAGAGGGCACCTTAAGATTAAACTTAAGGTGATCTTAAGAATAAGTTCCGACTATGAATACGGGCCTAGGTGGGTCGTTCACTTTATCACTCTGGGTGCTTTCCAGCTACGACACAAGTCGACACTGTGTAACACAGTGTCCATTAATGTGAGTGAAACAACTAAAATTTTCTCTCTTACACTAATGGACACTGTGTTACACAGTGTCGATTTGTGTCGTAGCTGGAAAGCACCCTCTGTCTATCCCGAGAGAGTGGAAAAACCACATGGGTCCTTGAGCCGGGTGAAACGGGTGGGTGACGTAAAGGTGCGTTCCAAAATGTATCGCTATAAAAATTTCTATATATTTGTGATAAAGTTCGTATATTTAAAACAAATTTAAAATAAAAAAATAAATTTAATTTAAAATATTATAGTAAATAAAAATAAAAATGTATAAATATAATAAAGAAAAACGTTAATAACCAAGTAAAGTTTAAACGTTTTGTTTATTATTCTGTTTATGTAATTACAGATTAATAAATATTAATCTTTTATTCTATTAATGTAAGGTTTCTTGGTCTACAGTCTCACAAAACCGTTATATAAATATTTATATTTGAGATTAGTATGTTAAAGATTTTTAGTATTATTAAATATTTTCTGATACTAATAAAATATATTGTTTGTTTTCTGTTCCTGAACTCCCTGAATTAGTGTGCACTTAAAGTGAAATAGATATATATTTGAAAGTTAGTGAAAACAAAAAGGAACGTTCCAGTGCAGTCTAGTGCAGGAATAGAAAACAAGCCTATACATATAATAGATGATATGCGCAATATATATCTTCATCTAATTTGTTAAAATAAAAATTTATTTTCATTGTTTAAATTGATTCGTCCTATTCTACTAACATTTAATTTTCACCTACTTTAGTTATATTGATAAAAATATTCATAGTAAAATATTTATGTATTATCTTTATCGTTTATCTCAATTTATTATGTAATTTATTCTGAATCTGAGATATTTATGTTAGGCTCAATGCACACAGGACGCGTCAACGCGTTACGCGTGGCGAATAGCCAATCATTTTTTCGTTTTTATGCCAAGAAATAAGAAAGCAAAAGAATGATTGGCTATTCGCCACGCGTAACGCGTTGACGCGTTTTGTGTGCATTGAGCCTTACTATTTCTCAGCGTTATTTGTTAAACACACCCAATGTTTGAGAGTGCGTTCAGATTCCATAAACCACTAGGGAGCTTTTCATTAGCTCCGCCCATTTACCCAGTCACCCAGGGTGCTTTCCAGCTACGACACAAATCGACACTGTGTAACACAGTGTCCATTAGTGTAAGAGAGAAAATTTTAGTTGTTTCACTCACACTAATGGACACTGTGTTACACAGTGGCTGTATTCCGATATTAACTGCCAGTACTGAAAATGTATAGTATATGTGACGTGAACTATAAATTTTCAGTACTGCCAGTAAAAACGGAACACAGCCAGTGTCGACTTGTGTCGTAGCTGGAAAGCACCCCCAGAGATCACTCACCGGGTGGAGAATCTGAACGCAGCCCAAGACTGACTAGCGTTCGGAAACACACGAGGGCACACTATATCCCCACTACTTTTCCACTTAAATTACAGAACACACTCACGAGTGGTATTTCCGAACGCAGCCCAAATGTTCTGTGAGTTTCACCCACAGAACATATGTAAAGGTTTCACTCCCGTGGTTGTCAGCGGTAATATTTATAACTTAACCTAAAGATTCGTTATACACTATTAATCACGTTTAATAGTATATATTTTTGCTTTACGCGTAAAAAGCAATGCAAGGTAAATAAAAAACTGACACATATAATCTGATAATTTGAAGTAATTATCGAAGTCTACTTCACAAATGTTAAACAATTGCCTTCAATTATAATTGCAGACTTAACATGAGATTCCTCGTTTGAGGTTGTTCCAAATTAATTGCAAAAGCAATAGCTTTTGTGCGAGGCAACAATTTAATTATTTCTTATCGATTACTACAACCTGTTAAAAAAATGTCTGGAAAGGGAAAGCAGAGTTCCAAGAAGGCTGTCGTCAAAGTTCGTGAGTCCGGAAAAACCACACAATCTTCAGCAAATATTGATACAAACGCAGAGGTATTGGAGCCAACAACTTCTCAATTTTTTTTAAAGACAGTCGACAACAATCGACACCTGCCAAGATATACTAGTATATTAAAGCGTACAGCAGAAGAAGGTATCAGTATGGATGATCTTGATACGCTACAATTAGAACTCGAGACACTCTTGTCAGCAGTTGTTGTACGGCATCGCACACTTCAAGACGAGATTGCCAGCTTGTTTTCAGCAGAAGAACGTAAAGATAGAAGATCGAAGAGTGGCAAAAGCCTGTCTTTACTTGACAAGAAGATACGCGAGGACAAGTTCAAGCCAAAGGAGACCAATACTAAGAGTCAGTCACCTTTACATTCAAAACTCTTTAAGCAGAAAACAGTGGGAGGTTCAACTAGTCAGGTGGTACCAAATTTGCATGAAATTTCAAGGATTGAAGGATCCAAGTCGGATGTGCCAAAGCTGCTCCTCCCAAAAAATGACACGCCTAACAAGTTTTGGGCGTCAGTGGATCCCTATTGCACTGACATCATGCCTGATGATGTGAAATTATTGGAGGAGTTAATTGCTACACATAGTGACATAAGTGAATTCAAGAAAATTCCTTCTTTAGGTCGTCATTACAGCTTAATGTGGGCGCATAACGATCTGTTGCAGGAAGAGGATGCAGCTAACCCAAACAGAGAGAAGAGAAAGAATCGCACAGATATGTCACATTTGATAGCCAAAGGTGATAGAAAGATCAATAGCATCACAGGACCCCTTACTCAGAGATTGGTTTCCGCGCTTCTTGAGGAGAATGTGTATATGGGGAATAATAATATGGAGAACAAATTATTCCGAGATGGAGATCCACCTGTATTGAGGGATCTGACTATTCAGAATTCTATGAATTTGGAGTTACGAATGCATAAAGAGCTAGTCGAGCAAGGTATCTTGGAACCTGATGCACAAAAAAAGAATCAAGAGGATGATGAGATTCTTGCAGAAATTAAAAGATGTCAACAGGAACTCTCTGCATTGTCTAATCACAATGTCACACAATTAAGGAGATTATTAAATTTGGCCCAGGAGGAAAGCAAGAGACAAGCATTGAAACGGAAAATTAGTGTTGCAGATAACGAGGTGATAGAGCATTATAAAAAATTAACTTTGGCAAAACAAAGAAAGGTGCCATTAACGAGAAAAGATCAGGAGAAGGCATGGGCGTGTCTTAAAGAAAGAGAGACTCTCTTGGAACAGTTAAATGTTACCAAATAGTTTAAAAATGTTTTAAACTATATAATGATTATGTCATAAGAAAAATATTTTTTGTGATCCTTTGACATTATAATAGTATTATAGTATTATAAATTGTGGATTCCTTATGCTAAGAAGTACATAGAGTAATTCATAAATAATATAACAATAACAATAAGGAACTGAAGGAGATATTCTTTGATTTATTTTAAAAAGAAGAGATCCCATGGACATATAGTGGTGATAATAAAAATAAAGTCATTTTATACTCAGTTCACAACAAGAACATACCCAAATCTATGCATATGGATAGCATAGTGGAGAAAGCGTAGCACATTACTTAGACTATATATATAAATATGGCACGCTCGGGCCCGCACTTACTGTTACAAAATTGAACAGGTGAAATAATCTCTACATTTCAGTGTGAAATCGATATATATTTAAATCACACAAGTAGGTGTCTATGATATACGAAATAGTTAAATCCGTAATACAAGCATATTTTTATGAAAATCGTGTTTATAATTGAGTATGAGTATTATGTTGTTCTTTAATATGTAGCATCTCAAAAATTAATATTGATATGCTAAGTCGATGCTCTTATGCTATCTGCTAAAGAAGCGAGTGTATAAGTCTGAGCAGGAGACTTTCTCCTGCAAGAGAACGTACGCGAAACGGACGAATTTTCGTTCGCGTTGGATATGTTCTTGCAGTGAACCGAGTATATATAAAAATTAATGCATTTATATTAGATTTTCACTTATTTTAATATAAATTGCAATAAAATAAAAATTTGTTTTTAATCTCTTATGTTTGGAATAAGTAATAAAATAAAAGTACATATTTAAATTTTAATATGATTAAATATTTTTATTAATGATTGTTGTTTTCTTTTTACAGTGGCTCTGTTTTCATGATTACATAGGACTTTCTTCCTAAAATAAGGAATATCTCCTTTAATTTTTTATACTTAAGAATCACCTTGTATAGGTTTAATGTAAAGAAAACAATGCATAACTTATATTATAATAAAAATTAATTTATGCAACACATAAACATAGAATTTAAAATTCGATAACATTACATATACCAAAGTTGAGCATATATTTCTTTCTTGACATATATGTTGCACGATTAATTTTTATTTTTAATACTAAGAAAGAATTCCAAGTTTGAATAATTTGATATAAATGTAAAAGATTTCTTTGCACTAAAGCATTATCATATCAAAATAATTCATATTATTTTACAGAAGTTATACATCAATTAATGGTTTCTAAACGAAATAAATTTTTGATTTATTTACAATATTCGCTATTTAATCTTTTATTTAAGAATGACATTAATTTTCATTCTGCTCTTAATATATGGATATCTTAATGTAAATACAGATTTTATAGTATAGTTTGTAATATAGAATTGATCAATAAAATGTGAGTAAATATTTATAAATACACATATTTAAGATTTGTTTCCATGTGTGTGCATAAAATTTGAAACTGCAAATATGAAATAATACAATCAAAGAAAATTATTTTTCTCTTAAATATATACAAAGCTCAATATAAAAAAGCTATAATTTATTTTATGCCACTATATGTATAACTAATTCAACATTTTTATTTGTTTGATTTAATCCTAGCTCCTCACACATAGGTTGTCCGACGGATCCTATGCGATCTTTTACTGTAACTTTATAATACAATTTGAAGACTAAAAATTGAAATTCAAAATAAACTTTAACTATTCATAGATACAATAAACCTGCAGGCACATTTTTGTTCATTGTTCTCAATGTGAGAATGTACGAAAGTTTAAAATGGATACCCTTCTGTGGATAACTTGCAAGTTTCTGACATTATGGATATCTCTTTATTTTTTACGAAATAGGTTTACTGAACTTCAAACAGTATAAAAATAAGTACATATGTATGTACATAAAATTGTAAGATTCAAAAAAATTATTTTAATGTATAGGGGAGACCGGGGCTATTCGTTAGAGCTTTTTTTCTTTTGTGTTTCCCGAGTCCTATATTCATTAAAAAAAAAGAAACATGGGACGGTTGAAAGGTTGAATCTTCCCCTTCACAATGCTGGTGTAGATAGAACATGGAATTGTACTTGCTTTGAAGTACATATAAAAATGTCGACCAATGCCAAAAATTACGAATAGCTCAAAGCCCGGGGTAATTTGTAACTAGTCCGGGAATATCCCGAAATTTGTGTTTCAAGTTGAAAGACTGTAAAAAAGCTATTGTTAAGACTTTCTTTTATTTAAAAAAAGGTATACAATAAACAAATGCAAACATACATGTTCGCATGTTTTTTTATGCTATCGGTGTGACAGATTTCCTAACCTCACAAATGTCAATCTTTAACGCTTTATAACTTTTTACCTGCTAGAGAGCGTTGATTTTATATTCATATTCATGTTCTATGTACTGAAATACACAATATTATCAAGTTTGAGCTAAACCAATGAAGAACTTTATCTCAATGGTTAACTCTGCGCAAGGTCCGTGGATTGGCGTTGGAGGGGAAGGAAGGTCGTTGCATCCACTTCAACGATGTGGAACGAAAATGGCGGCGGCCATACTTTTACTGCACACTCGCTCACTCATACAACTAATAGCTGTAGTACCTTACTATCTACGTACATACACTAACACTGACTCGCTGTCTCGAAAATGGCGGCTATGCAACGACCTTCCTTCCCCTCCAACGCCAATCCACGGACCTTGACTCTGCGTAGCGCAGACGTTCGTATGTAACACAGCCAAAGGATTAGATCTCCGCGCTGCCGGCTGTCGGACTAACAGATATAACAATTTTGAAGATGCCATTCGTTCGCTAGTTGTTTGCTAGTGTTTGCATGTTTTTTTGTTTTGTTTGCATATTATTTAGTTTAAACAAAAAATCGAAATTAAAATTTGGACAAATTTGGACAAGTAAAAAGCTGTTTTAGCCTTTACTTCATGATTTCCTGAATAATTTAGTGTCGAATCGTTTGCTAGTCGTTTGCTAGTTCCGAATATATAAGTATTCTAATTATATCGATAAATAATGTAATAATTCATTTATTAATAAATGGGATTCTATAGTAACTTTAGCCCTCGTAACTTTCTAGGTGATCGAGTTACCTAGAAAGTTACTAGGGCTAAAGTTACTATAAAAATCCCATTTATTAATAAATGAATTATTACATTATTTATCGATATAATTAGAATAATATTTATATATTTGGAACTAGCAAACGACTAGCAAACGATTCGACACTGAATTATTCAGGAAATCACGAGGTAAAGGCTAAAACAGCTTTTTACTTGTCCAAATTTGTCCAAATTTTAATTTCGAATTTTTGTTTAAACTAATTAATATGCAAACAAAACAAAAAAACATGCAAACACTAGCAAACGACTAGCAAACGAATGGCACCTTCAAAATTGTTATATCTGTTATGCCTGTTCTACAATAGCAGTAAACACAAGACCGTAAGGTTGTAACGTAAGAAATGAAAATTTTTCATTCGCTTACGAGCTCTTAAAAACGCCTTACAACCTTACGGTCTTGTGTTTATGCTATTGTAGAACAGGCTTTAGTCCGACAGCTGGCAGCGCGGAGGTAAGGATTAGGGTTACCCAACTTAGATTAGGCGCTGTAATCAGTATTAACGATCGCCCCGATGCTTAGTATTACGAATAGCCCCAACATCAACTGTGCGCATTATTGCGTATGATCGACAAAAATAGACATCACACAGCAAAAAGTAAACACGAAATGTTTCAAATACATTCAACTGGACACGATACATTCAAAGTTTTCAAAAAAAACCTTATTATCTTATTTAAATTTTGAAGAAATGCTATCAAAAATTATTTCGATTGTCGGAAAACACATTTTTCACTACTACGACATTAATATGACACCGTTACCAACAAAACTTTGTTACCCATATAGCACAGAGAGATTGCAGGAACATTGCAGAATAATTCCATTGAAACATTGTAATATTGCATTTTGATTGCGAAACATTGCTGCAACATTGCTGGAAGATTGCAGCAACATTAAAATGTCCGCTTTTTGAAATATTGCATTGAAACATCCCATTTTTTCAAAATATTTACATAAATATTATTACACCACATAATTCCAATAAACAAAACAATATTTGTGTAACATTTTAAAAAACATTTTTTGCACAAAAATTTTGGGAATATTTTTTTCGGAAATTTCCAAGCGGTCACCCATTCAAGTCGCGATTCCGGTGAACGTTGCTTGACCTCCGTGATCGCTGCGAACTGATCCCTCATGATGATCTGTGAACACCTTTATGCTGATATATGTTTATAATTTGTAGATCAGGTCAATATACGTTATCAAAAAAATGAAATATATATAACCGACAATACATCATCATTGATTGGTTCCATAAAAAAACTTTCTCTGGTCGTTATTTATCATTTTTTTCTCACAACCCAATATGCCACAAAATTGGAACAATCTATAATATGGTGGATAGAGCGCTAATGCTACCTCATCCTACTTTCCAACAAAAAAATTTGGAATTAATTATTGGACTACTTCTAAAAAATGGATATCCTCTAGAATTTATTTTCAAATATATTAAAATAAGAATAAAATATCTATTCAATACAAAAATGACACCCATCATCACAAATGATCAAGACCAGACAAAAAAAGATGAGAACACAAAAAATTCATTGTTGTCCCTTACATTCGAAATATCTCTAAAAAAACAACATCTTTATTAGACAAAAATACATTTACATTTGGCTATAGATGCATAAATAAAACTAACAATTTCATCAAAGTACACCCAAGGACTTTGATTCTGTCCATGGGGAAATTTTCCAAACTAAGAAGTCGCTATCTTTCTACATACTTACACTTCATGATTAACGTAACGACCAATAAGTTCTAGTCGTTTCATTAATCATGAACTGCGAGTATGTAGAAAGTGGTGACTTCTCAGTTTGGAAAATTTCCCCATGGACAGAATCAAAGTCCTTGGGTGTACATAAAGACAAAACGGAGAGGGACTGCAGTAGCAATGTCGTTTATAAGATCTTTTGTAATAATTGCGATGCTACATATGTAGGGCAGACGAAGAGACAGTTGAGGACTAGAGCAAAAGAGCATATTAACAATATAAAACTTGATCCTTCAAAACACTCAGGCTGTGTTCCGTTTTTACTGGTAGTACTGAAAATTTATAGTTCACGTCACATATACTATACATTTTCAGTACTGGCAGTTAATATCGGAAAATAGCCTCAGTCAGAACAAATCATAGAATATTTTTTGACCATTCCTTCAATTGGAAGGACATAAAAATTCTGGACACTGAAGAAAATTACCAAAAGAGATTAATTTCGGAAATAATACATATAAAACAATAAACAAACGGACTAAATTCATAGAGTGACACAGACCTTCTTCATGATTCCTATTTCTGTTTACTTGACTCGCTTAAAGATAACACGAACATACGTTACTGACTCCTGCTCCAACGGTTTTGCCTCACTTGCGCTCTGTCTGTCTCGGCAACAAGACCGTCGACGGGTGACACTCTTTTGGACACAGCACGATTGGACACCAACCAATCATCTTGACTTATCTAACCAAACCAACGGAAAAACTCTAGGCATCGGCCGCTGTGAGTGGTGGTGTCCAATCGTGCGCAATGGCGACGATGGCGAACGTCCATATAATTTCTGTTCAAATACTCTTTCAAATAAACCTTTTAATTAATCTATATGACAAAAAAATTTACAATTCATACAAGACAATAACGGGGTGCGCACGATTGGACACCGCACGATTGGACACCACCACTCACAGCGGCCGATGCCTAGAGTTTTTCCGTTGGTTTGGTTAAATAAGTCAAGATGATTGGTTGGTGTCCAATCGTGCTGTGTCCAAAAGAGTGTCACCTCCGTAAGTGATCTCGTGAGTTCTTCATCATGTAAGGAGGAGGAAAAAAAGTTGTTGCTGCTTGGAGGACTCAACACCTGTACACACACGCACACGCACACGCACACGCACGCACGCACGCACACACGTGCGCACACACACACACACACACACACACACACACAACATTTGATGGGGTGACACTCTTTTGGACACAGCACGATTGGACACCAACCAATCATCTTGACTTATCTAACCAAACCAACGGAAAAACCCTAGGCATCGGCCGCTGTGAGTGGTGGTGTCCAATCGTGCGGTGTTCAATCGTGCGCACCCCCATTTGATGCATGAGATTACCTGTTCGCCATAAAAAAAAATCACAGACGGTATGCGACACACACGATAAATTTTTAAAAAAAGACAGTTTAGGGAAAATTGTTATTTGTAGAAATTTAAATATAAGAAGAAAGAAAATTCTTTTGTAAAGAGATGAACTTTTAACTGTATTAATAGGCTGATGAAGGCTAAGTAAAGCCGAAACGTTCCAATTATTAGCGACTATATTATTGTAATTGTAAATCCTGAATTAAATCAATTTGGCTCGTTAAATTGACCGTTTTAACATTATACTCTGTGTTTATTCACATTACGAGCGTTGCCTTATGCTTTTTATTATTGAAATATGTATAATTAAAGCACAATATTTATATAAATAAATATAAAATTATAATTTTTTTACTTGTAACGTTACGCCTTTCCACCTCGCCACTACTCCGGTCCAAACGCCGAACGCAACACGTAAGACCGAACACGTGCACGCGCTCAGCTAAGCTTGCCGCGATCACGCGCTACCATGCGTGCCGCGCGCCGCGTTCGGCAAGCGTCCCTACTCCGGCCGGCCCCACCGCGCGCGCTGATTGGTACTTGCGACCGCGCGGACCGCTATATAAGCCGACAGTGGGCAGCCGAGATCAGATCGCTCCGAGCCACCGATCTCGAACCTACTTCGCTCCTGCGCCGGGTATTCTCGACGCTCCTTAGCTTGGGCATTCTCAAGCACTTCCTCGGGAACGGGCATTCTCGTTCTAACTTCCTCGACGGGCATACTCGTCGGTCCTAACGGCTGGGAATACTCGGCCGATCCCATCCTCCGTCCGCGACGGGAATACTCGTCGTCTCCGCGGCTGGGTATTCTCGGCCAATCGGAACCGTCCGTCCCGCAATTCCGTTCTCGGGGATTCTCGAGACCAGCACCGTCGTTGGGAATGCTCGACGCCGTTCTCTGGCTCATTCCGCAAACCTGTTCTCTACGGGGTGACAACACTCCGCAGGGAGAGACCGCTTAGGTCTCCACCGTCGACCGCTCTCGCGTATCGCGGAACTGTCCGCTGCGCCGCACACTGCCGATTCCGCGATCGTGACCGGCCGTCGCGCGGGCCAATCACGGCCCGTTTAACCGTAAGTTAAGTTAGCCGCTTCACGGCAACTCCGACTGTTACTTCCGAGCGCCTGGCGCATAATGCCTGTCCGTCCGTTGCTATAATTATCCGAGTCCGTTCTTTAGTATTAAGTGACACCGCGAATTATATTTTCTTGTCCGTGGAACCGATTATTGTTTAACCGAGCAACCCCGATTGCTACCTCCGAGCGCATAGCGCATGACACGTATCCGTCTGTTTCCAGAGTTGCTAAAATCCGTTTCTTCTAAGTGTCTAGATATTAAGTACGCCGCGAATACATTGTGACCGTGCTCTTATAGCGTTTTTCACTGGGAGAACTGGTGCGCACTGAGTGCGCACTCGCTACGGGCAACGTGTTTCACTGAACGTTTCGGTGCGCATGAAACCGGTGCGCGCTGTTTCACTGGGAAGGCTAGTGCCGAATTTTTGCCCTTTCGTGCAAGATTTCGGCACGAGTTCCCAGAGACGGTGCCAGTTCAATGCAACATGGCTGCGCGGGACGCACGATTAGCAATTGCATTACTAGATTTGCTTTCTTCATCATCATCTAGCAGTGATGAAGAAGAAGTATTAAAAAATCCACGGAAAATTCCGAAAATCAAAAATTTTGTTCAGGTGGTGCATAACTTAACGGATAAAGATGTAAATACATCTGTTTTCATTGTTTCTGCAGATTATATGTATATTGTATTACATATTGTATTACACGTGAAGCAATAATATATATTGTATAAATATATAGTATCAATAATACAAATAATTATCAAAATATTTAAGATAGACTTGGTAGTATTAAAATTAGAGAATAAAACGTAGGAAATGCGAGTCAAATGCGGTAGTTGGTGCGTCAATAATATAAATAGTAAATATATTTCGCTATCAGTACATAAATGTGAATACAAATAACGGACGCGTTTCGACTTTCTTTGAAGTCATTCTCAACGATAATTTTAAATTAACAATTAGCATATATGATTTTGTTAATTGAAAATTATCGTTGAGAATGACTTCAAGGAAAGTTGAAACGCGTCCGTTATTTGTATTCACGTTTATGTATTAATAGCGAAATATATGTATTATTATATTGACGCACCAACTACTGCGTTTAATTCGTATTTCCTACGTTTTATTCTCTAATACAAATAATTATATTATTAATAATTGTATTATTAATTATATTATTATTATTACTATTATTACTATTACTACTATTACTATTACTATTATTATTATATTACATTATTATTATTATTTTTAATCTAATGAAGTCTGTGGTACTTACCAATTAATTTTATTATTTTATTAATTTTATTATTATTTTTATTAATTAATTTTATAGAAATTTATCAATTTCTTTTCTAACATGTTCATTGAATAATCTCAAAAACCAAGATCATAAGTATATACTTACTCTTTAATTTATTATATAAGTCCGTTTCAAGCGGCTCAAGGGTTAAAGTTAATATTTCACTATTTATTCTAAAAGAAATACACAAACTAATCGATCCTTCCATATTAAATTACAAATTTTTGTGATGCTAATGTTCAAAAGGTATCGAATATAATGCGCCATAAAACTGCACGGAAAATAATGGACGTGTTTAGCTGAGAGTGCAAGAAACTCGCACTGTCAGTGCACTCGGGCAGTGTCGCCTGAACTCGGCGAGTTTCCAGTGCGCACTCAGTGTCGCCCAGTGAAAAACGCTATTAGTTTCACGCGGGTCGACGACCGCGCAATTAAGCACTCCAGTGCCGTAATGCTAATCGTGGAGTTCAGCATTATACGATAACGATACCGGAACCAGATTCTTTTGTACTAAACCATAGCAAAATATATTTAAATTATTTTGTTTTCACTACCAAATCACGGCGTTATCATTTGACACGAACCCGGACATCCGGCGAGCACATCCGAGCAACCGATCCTGAACCTAAATCCCGTAACCGACACCGAGAAACTACCAGCGTTACATACTAATTTTGCAAATGCAGAATAGCATTTGAAATAACTTTTCTGTTATTTGTTTAAATAAGATGCAATTAAAAAATATATATCAATATAATACAATAATTAAATTAAATATGAAAAAATTTTTATTAAAAAAAACAATTAAAAAATATTGTTTGTTTATTGGACTGTAGATCGAGGTTTCTTCATATATGGACCTATTTCGTCTATTGATATAAATATTTATGTTTCTTAACAATACTAGAATGCACACAGCACCACGGGACCGCATTCCTTTTTCTAGACATGTTATGGCTCTTGCAGACCAGCACGATGACGCGACACGCGATGCGTGATACGCAACAAATCGCGAGATTAGAATTTTCTATCTATTCACACAGACGCGATGATGTGCAATATATGTTTTTACGCGACCAGCAAGTGAGTTATTGTAATTCTACAAGTATTATAAAGTAATATAAGACAAATCAATAACGTGTCAATAACAAATAAAATAAGGTAATATAAATATCAAATTTTTATTAAATTAAGTCATACAAAATCTATAAATCTAAAATCTAATAAAAATATTTAAAAATATAAGGGCTTTACATTTTCTTTTATTTGTTATTGTTTTTACATTTTCTTATATTTGCTTTTCATAATACGAGCTTATTATTTTTATTTTTATACATTCTATATTATTTTTTAGAATACTAATGATGAACAGTAAACAGCAAAAACGATTTTTACTTTTATTATATCTTTTACAAAAGAAAGGTAAAGAAATTGATACGAATATGAAATTATTTATAGTTATTTGGTGGATTAGATTAAAGAGAACTAATATAAATGAACGAAAACGTCGAAGGGGTTTGACCTATTAATAAAAAACGTAATAAACAAAGTGATGGCAATCACTTTATTGAAGAAATGATCTGCTTTCTATGCCTCTTCTATGAAGCTTTTGTCTGCATTTGATTTTGAATGAAATTCAGATTTAAATCTGTAATCATTTGTATATTGTTGAATGTTCTAAAAAGATAAGCAAAAATATTTTTATACAACATATCTGTATAAACATAACTCTAATTTATTCTAAATCGCTACCAATTATTATGAAAATAATATTACTAATACAAGATATTAGGAGAACAAATTTAAAACCGCCGTTTTCCAGTAGATGGCGCCAGCGGTAAATGCTGGCGCCAAACGTTAGATCAAAAATTTTAAATGTAAGGTTGAGCATCTGGTAACAATTCCTTATCATTGCAGTTGTGAATTTTTATCGGCGTTATATATTTTTTTGTGATCGAAAATGTCGAAATTTGTGCCCAATAAGCGTCATTTGCGGGAAGTTTTGCTTTTTGCCTTCAATTCGAAAAAATCTGCGGCTGAAGCGCGTCGAATGATTGTAAAAACTTATGGTGAGGCTTCCATTAGTGAAAGAACGTGTCGAGAATGGTTCCAACGCTTCAAAAGTGATGATTTCGGCGTAGAAGACAAGGAGCGTCCCGGACAGGTGAAAAAGTTTGAAGACGCACAATTGGAAACATTACTGAATGAAGATTCATCTCAAACGCAACAGGAGCTTGCAGATTCATTGGGCGTGACTCAACAAGCTATTTCACATCGTTTGAAAACCATGGGAATGATCCAAAAGTATGGACACTGGGTGCCATACGAATTAAAGCCGAGAGACGTCGAACGGCGTTTTTTCGCGTGCGAACAGCTGCTCCAACGGCAAAAACGGAAGGGTTTTCTGCATCATATTGTAACCGGCGATGAAAAGTGGATCCATTATGATAATCCAAAGCAAAAAAAAATCGTGGGGCTACCGCGGCCATGCATCAACATCGACGGCCAAGCCAAACATCCATGGTTCGAAGCTCATGCTGTGTATTTGGTGGGACCAGCTCGGCGTGATTTATTATGAGCTGTTGCAACCGAGTGAAACCATCACAGGAGCTCGCTACCGAACACAACTAATGCGTTTGAGTCGAGCATTGCACTAAAAAAAATTGGTGCTGCTAAATGTCTAACTATAATCTAAATAAAATGTTGTAAAACAGCAGCGCCAATTTTTGTAGTTTAACAATTTTTTATTTTAATAAAACATTCTCATTTCTGTTTAATTCTTTGAGATTAAATGTTACATATTTTATTGAAACTTTTTTAAATTAAGTACATCCACTTAGGTTAGAACAGAAAAATGTTTCAATAAAAATACACAGACAGTATCACTTGAATTTTATTTAAAAAGGAATTAAAGATACCGCTACTTGGATTTTACTTAAAAAATAAATATACTATCACTTGCATTTTATTCGTTAAAAGTAGTACAACAGTTATTTCAAACAGTAATATATTCTCTTTATAATTGGCGCAATTTAAAGATTTCATACATTTTTTGGAAAAAATACATTTAGATTAAATTAAAAAATAGTACCACTTGAGTTTAAAAAAAAAATTATAGATAAGGTGCGCGCGCGCACACACATAAATTGGCACCTTTTTTTTACCTTTTTTTGAAAAGGTAATTTTGTACTGATTACGGATGTTTTTGCATTGCAGAAACATAAATTAATAATATGCCTGCAACATCGTATGGCATATGCCAGTAATATTCCGGAAACATTGCAATATCATAATTTTTTAATAAAGTAGTGGCAATAAAGAACCAAAGCAGAATATTTGCGTATAATAATATATTAATTTAACTCATCTATAATTATTCATCCTTTAGTAAACTAAGATCGGGCGAGGTTACTAAATTTTCCGCTAAATCTCTCCATTCCCTAAGAGTAAAACCGTCCATATATCGACTGTAAGTCGATTCATCCAAGTCAGGCTTTCAAAGTTGATTGCAAATCGACTTTGCATAGACGTCTGCAGACATCTTTCAAATGTTGACTCTAAGCGGGGATTCACATCTTGGCGGAAAAGCAGAAAGCAGAAAGCAGAGAGCCAATTAAAACTTGCGCTGGTAGTAAACAGGTACAGTCTGTAGCAGAATTTTGAAACTATATACTACCAGCGTAAGTTTTAATTGGCACTCTGCTTTCTGCTTTCTGCTTTTCCGCCAAGGTGTGAATCCCCGCTAAGACTCTAGAAAAAGGCATGCGGTCCCGTGGGGAGGGTTCCGATAGCGCACATCCCGATAGCCCACCAACCAATCATCTTGACTTATCTAACCCAACCTACGGAAAATCTCTAGGCATCTGTCATTGTGAGTGGTTTGTGTGCTATCGGGATGTGCGCTATCGGGACTCGCCGATATGAAAAAACCTCGATCTACAGCCTAATGAACAAACAATATTTTTTAATTGTTTTTTTTAATAAAAATGTTTTATATTTAATTTAATTATTGTATTATATTGATATATATTTTCTAATCGCATCTTATTTAAACAAATAACAGAAAAGTTATTCTAGATGCTATTCTGCATTTGCAAAATTAGTAAAAAAAACTATAATTTTATATTTGTTTATATAAATATTGTGCTTTAATTATACATATTTCATTTTTTCGATAACGTATATTAACCTGATCTATCAATTATATACACATATCAGCATCAAGTGTTCACCAGGGACCCCAATCTCTTCATGTGATGTATTTTTTTTTATTGAAGGCAAAAAGTGAGGCCTGGGAACGCTATCTAGCCGATACATACATAATTAAAACTAGAGGTACAGTCGTGTTCATTATAGTTGCGACACTTTTTCTTCGATAGTTTTTGGAATGTAGTCTTGCTCATCGAGCGGCGAACGTAATTGGTTGGATCCACAAGTAAGAACCAATCACCTTCTCAGCTCTATAATTGCGCGTTATAATTGCGCGTTCAGAAACGCATCTAAGAAAAAGTGTCGCAACTATAATGAACACGACTGTACACCCAACGATTTTGATTCTGTCCATGGGAAAATTTTCCAAACTGAGAAGTCACCACTTTCTACATACTCGCGTTTCATGATTAATGAAACAATTAGAGCTTATTGGTTGTTACGTTAATCATGAACTGTAAGTATGTAGAAAGATAGCGACTTTTCAGTTTGAAAAATTTCCCCATGGACAGAATCAAAGTCCTTGGGTGTACAGTCGTGAGCTAAAAGGTTGCAACACATTTTCTTCGATGGTTTTTGGAATGTAGAAATGCTCATTGATCGACGAACGTAATTGGTTGGAGCCACAGGTAAGAACCAATTATGTTCATCGTTTGATGAGCAAGTTTACTTTCCAAAAACCATTGAAGAAAACGTGTTGCAACCTTTTAGCTCACGACTATACATTAATAAGGTAATTTTTACAAAAGATAAACGACTTAAATTAACCTAAATTAAAATGCCACGACTGCACAGCGAGACAGTTTTCCTCGCAAGATTACAGCCTCTATCATACATGGGCTCGTCCGAATCATTGGTGCAACAATCTGCCTAATTATAATATGGCAATGCTTCAAACCAAGAAATTCTGCTGCGAGAATGCCAAAACTCTCGCCAGCCTGCCACATCGAGGCCATTAATTCAAGTCGATTGCCTCGTTCGGTGTTACTACACAACCGAACCTGCGACTGCACAATACCTAGTTGCAAGTCAGTTAGAGCTCGCCAATCCACGGCCAGTACTCGGCAATTCAGTCTCTCTCTGTACAACGAGATGACAGCAACCTCTAAATCTTTGACTAAACTGGAGCGGAGGATTGACGACTGCCTTGAAGGAGGACAATCGTCCCACTACTGATCGACAACGACAACGTCACGTGCAGTTTTGCAATAAACCCCCCCTCCCTTATAAATGTAACCTCGATTAATTAAAATTAATTGCAAGAATTAATTATAAAAATTAAGAGGAAACGACCCCTTAAAATTATTCACATTTTAACTGAGACAGCCTATGTTATCTAACAACTGGCGACGATTACAGTAAAACTTTATATGTCCAGTGGCGTTATATCATCCGACCTATAAACCACATCTTTTAAAACCCCACCATAATAACTGGTGACAATAATAACAGTCAATAACTGGTGGCAATAACAAATCTCAATCTATTAATTTTAGGGAGTCTTTTTCCCCTTGATCGCCTTATGTGTTAAAATTTTTAAATTATAATGCTTCAGAATCAATTTAAAATTCGCCACTGTCTCATTAACGAGAGTCTCCTTTTTTTTTCTTCTTTCTCCGAAATAACAATCGACGATAACTCGTACTAAAATCCTGACGTCTCTCATTTCCATCGACTCAATTGGAGTCTCTCCTTTCTAACAACAACTGGTGAATCTAAGGAAAATGATTATTGCCGATCAAAGCAATATAGTACCCCAATACCCCACCGCAATAATCATTGCGACCTATCGTTGCGAGATCATGCTTCTAATATCTTTCAACGTATTTACAAAAAGAAAATACAAAAAAATACACATAATATAAAAAGAAAAAAAAATTTTTAATAACAAAAAGAAAAATACATGCATATATGTGCAAGCCCCCGTATATGTATATATTTTTTATAAGATTTGCGATTATACGTTTCCATACTAACTCTAAGAATATTAAGCATATAACTGTATATAATACTAGTCATCTTTCCTGCGTTCATTGTTTTTCTGCATAGTTATAGTATTAATCTTTTCGCGTTGTTTTGCGTTCGCTGTTCAATACTGTATTAATCTGCTCTCACGTTGCGACAACTTATATTTTCTTTGCGTTCTTTTGCTCCTAATCGCATCTACTCATATTATACTTGTCCTAAGTTTTACATTCTTTGTTTATACTATACTTGCGTTCTCTTGCGTTATTAAACCCTATATCTATAATATCACCCAGTCACACGGCTGATCACACTAAGCTACTCATATTCATGCGCATTAGTTCCATGCTTATATACTCTGTTCATGTATTACTTGCGTTTTTTCTTTTTGCGTTGCGCTTTGCTTATGTTAACAATTCTCTGTAAGTTCTTACGTTCTTTTGCGATATAGTATCACACATTCGCCTCGCGTATATTTGCTTGCGCTTAAATTTTAGTTGTATGCGCTTATCATTCTTCGCTTATTGTTTTAATTTTTGTTTCTTTGCGAACCTTGCGTCCCTCTGCGCTTATTTAGCAACTAACCAATTATTATTATTTTTGCGTAAGTTTTAGTTGCGATGATATTTCTTTTGCGCTTATGCTATCGATGTGCTTCTTTTGCTCATATTTTGTTGGTTAATTTCTGCTTACATGTTTCCGAAAGATTGTCACGTTTTTTTTCTACACACTCCGTTTCTTTTTTGGGAGAGATTTCGCGCCCCGCTTTAAGAATTTGGGACTTCCGATTTCGCTCCTCCCTAACGATGGGGGTGTTACGTCTGGCGAGAAAATTTTTATTTTTCCGCGCCATCCGTACTAATAATAACCTAATCAGAATCCGGAAACATCCTCCGATCAATTAGATAAATCCCGCATCAGTCGATATCGCTCGATTTCAAATCTCATACGGCTTGGCTACATCGTGCCGCCCCCTCGACGCGCAACACCCGCGAGCGTCCATCGGTGCGAGACAAACATCGTGCGCGCCGACCCCTCGGCTCGCGACCCCCTCTGATACCGCCAAGTTCCGCGCGTTGGAATTCTATTCATCTTTCCAATTTAATACGAAATATTAAGAATGGCAAATTTATTATTATCTAAGCGTGATCCACTCATGGACGCTTCCCACTGCTGCACAATGCAACTCAGATTGAAACAACTCTAAAATCACGGCCAATAAAAATGCCAAATAATTTTGAATCAGTTAATCTCCTACGAACGATAATTAAACCTTAACTTTTTATACGTAAAACTATTGCATGTGCTTGGCGTTATCGCCTCGCACACTCTCAATTCTAATATACATTCTATTAAATTCTATTAATTTTCTGAGCACTGGATTTCGCGTCGGGGCTTGGTATGCGGTGCCCCTGCGAGTCGCGGTCCCCGGAGAAGTCTACAAGCGCTCGCGCGATATAGGCGCAAGCCGCGCGATCGCGGAACGGGGCGGGCTTCTAAGGGCCACACGTTACGAAAAACTATCGCTCCGAATTTTCCGCGAACCTGAGGAATCGTCCCGCGACACCTCTTGCCCATATCCTTGCCTATATAAGGAGCGAAATTGGAGCTCGAAATTCAGATCAGTCTTGTTGGTCGAGTGAGATTCGCTGCCATCGGCGACCACCAACGTTCAGACCTCCAGGTACGATCTCAGCGACGGGAGGGTTTTACTCCTGACGAAGACGTTGGTCTTCGGGGTGGCCCCGGTCGGATTGCCCCTTTTCCTCTCCCTCCTTTCCACCAGAGATCCTGAGGGTTGAACCTCACCTAGCACTAGCTAGAGTGTGGCCTCACTCGTTTCTCTGCCTCCCTCCCTCTCCTACGGCGTCGAAGAAGACTCGCTAACGCGACTCTTCGACGTCTGCTCTCTCTCTCTCTCTCTTTCCTGCGGCGTCGAAGAAGACTCGCTAACGCGACTTTTCGACACCGTCCTTCTTCCCTTCCCAACCCGTCGAGGAAGATTCGCTAGCGCGACTCCTCGACGCTTTCACCGTCCCCTCTTCTTCCATATAATTTCCACCTTTAAGGGAGGCGTTCTAACGGGTGACCACTCCGACCCAGCGGATTCGTCACTCGTTACATATACTCGATCACTAATCTATTTCACTAAATTTCGTACATTTTCTATACCGAGTTCTCTCTCTCTCTCTCTCTCTCTCTCTCTCTCTCGCGTTAAGATCGGTAAGTTACCTGTTCATATACGCATTAACGTGGCAATCCTTCACCCATATTAAATCTACCATGCCTCGCTCGAAGCACCTATGGGCAAACAAAGGGCTCACCGCGCGTACGCCGGCGGCAGAAAGCGCTTTTTCCGGAAGATGATAAGGGACCTCAACTCTGCGGGCGAGTTTGACCCATCGGTTTTCCCGCCTCCGCGACTCAGCCCCTTGCCCTCCCCCACAGAGGTGGACGAGGCTCTGAGTTACGACGACTCGCCTACCCAGGAAACCGCCGGAAACCTAGAGGACCACTCGCCCGGATCCCCGCGCACCGCTAACATAGTCGTCTCCGGAGAAACCCCAGCCAGGGACGATAGAGCTGACGGGAGGCCGCGGGCTAGAACGGCCAAAATATCTCCTGACCCCGCGCCGATTCGGGTCCCGACCAGGCCGTTGCCTCTCGGGGTGACCACATTGAAACCGGCCAGGCCCAGCCTCGCACGAAGAGGGCCCCGAATCATCGGAGACATCATGGTCCCCTTTAAAGTCAAGAGGACCCCGTCGGGTTACTTCATTTTTCACTTAACTCGCACTTAAGACAGGTGTCTCTACCTCAATGTACCAATAGTAAATATATACATATTCAGTTTAATTATTACACGCTCTGTCGTTCATTTAATCCCACGCCAAGCTCAAGCACGCACGCTACTCCTCCAGTAGCGTTAATAAAACTACTACATTTTCTAAACCTACTAATAATATATCTTCCTCCTATTTCCCATACAAGGAATTTGTCGCGTATCCGGCCGTGTTATCACACGATTCGGAGCCGCGACTGGTGACAGCTGCCTTAACACCAAAACTAATCAACGAACCAGATCTACGCCCCGGGATCGCAACCCTCGCGAATCCGCGGACGTAACAATATTTTAATCAATAATACATTACAATTATTTTATAAATAATTAAAATACAAAAAGTTAAACTAACCTCTCTGCTGATCTTTGCAAGCCAACGATAATCACAATTTCAACTTACATTACGAAACACAGCGTAGTTAGTTACAGTGTTACCAACTTTATGATTAAAAAGACTATTTTCAATAGAACTTTCGGAATACACCCCTAGACAGGATTCAGTTTGACTAAACGGAATAACAACTAAAATTATCATCACTTAAAAACTAGAAATCACAGTAGGGAAGACATAAAATAATATAGGAAACAGAACAACATAACTTTAAGTGATTGTAATAAATTACATTTACTGTCATACGGTAAATCTGTACCGATTCAAGTACAGTCGCCTGCATTATAGTTGCGACACTTTTTCTTTGATGGTTTTTGGAATGTAGCTTTTCTCATCGAGCGGCAAACGTAATTGGTTAGATCTACAAGTAACAACCAATTACATTCTCAGCTCTTGTTATAGTTGCGCGTTCAGAAACGCATCGAAAAAAAGTGTCGCAACTATAATCCAGGCAACTGTACCATCGGTGGCGAAGCCATGATAATACTTAATATGAGTCTAGTTACTATTGCGGTACAGTTAATATAATATAAGAATAGACATAACTATATATGCAACAAATAGACATATAAGATGAAAAATAACAATAACAGTTAAAAATAGAAATTAAAGTAAAAGATAATTTAAGTTTGAATTGAGTTGGCCCCGGCGTCATAACTGAACTCAAAATGTTAATTTTCGAGTATAGGCCTATTTTATTACACATACGTAATACTTAGATCTATGAATAGGGATAAAGTTAAAAAGCTGCGTACAAGCAAGTAACTTTAGCTTACAAGGGCACCACACACAACCCGGGTCACCGATTTTGATGAAACTTTACAGTTATGTAGTATTAGTATAGAAGTACTAAATGCTAAACGGAGACGATGCACTACTCAACCGTTGACGTGAAATCGTTGTTTGAATTTCACCATATAGCTTTAATACCGTAATATTGAAGGAGTTTGGCAAGTAGCAGCGTGGTGTGGCGGACAGCGCGAGCGCCTATAGTTTTGCAGGTCGCGGCCGTCGCGGGTTCGAGTCCACAAGTTTTTTTTTTTTTTTTCTTTTACCCAGTACTCTTATTGTTACAATATATATATATATATATATATATAATAAAATATATAATAAATAATACACAGATATAGATATAATAATACGCAAAAAATCTTCTCTGCATTCGAACTTTTGTTAGTTTACTTTATATACATTTATATATATATATATATATATATATATATATATATATATATATATATATATATATATATACACACATAGATTTATATGGATGGCGAGATATTTATATGATATATTTGATTGTGAGAGTTAATATGCATATTTATTTATGTGTAAGTACAAAAACAATTACAAATGAATTTATTCGTCGTCTTGCTCTGTAATTTTGCACACTTTCGGGTGATGATAATCATAAAAACAAGTAAAACATAAAACTGATTTACACCACGAACATTTTATAAATCCAATTTAAATCCAATTTTTTTTTTTTATTTATTATATATTTTTTATATATATATATATATATATATATTTATATATTATAACAATAAGAGTACTGGGTAAAAGAAAAAAAAAAAAAAACTTGTGGACTCGAACTCGCGACGGCCGCGACCTGCAAAACTATAGGCGCTCGCGCTGTCCGCCACACCACGCTGCTACTTGCCAAACTCCTTCAATGTTACGGTATTAAAGCTATATGGTGAAATTCAAACAACGATTTCACGTCAACGGTTGAGTAGTGCATCGTCTCCGTTTAGCATTTAGTACTTCTATACTAATACTACATAACTGTAAAGTTTCATCAAAATCGGTGACCCGGGTTGTGTGTGGTGCCCTTGTTAGAATAAGGTTACAGTAAGCGGCGGGTCCCGATAGCGCACATCCCGATAGCACACAAACCACTCACAATGGCAGATGCCTAGAGATTTTCCGTAGGTTGGGTTAGATAAGTCAAGATGATTGGTTGGTGAGCTATCTGGATGTGCGCTATCGGAACCCTCCCTACAGTAAGTATAAAAAAATAACAAGTGGGTGGGTCGCTTTTTCTTTTTTTCAGTTACAATTCCTTGCTATTGTAAATTTACAAGACGAGTCCGAGATCCAAAGATCGAAGCATAGACCGCGGGGAGGGGGAGGAAAAGTAGAAAGACAAATGTAATTAGACGTAAACGGTAGCTCCTTAAATCTTAACCGAAATGGCATCAATAAAAATGGTAAGCGCAAAAATAATATCCGGAGTCATAGTATGCAAAATTTGTTCGATGCAGAAAGGGCCCATAAAATCGTGAGCATAAAGAGTGCTCAAAAGGTTCTTTCTCTGCACATCCAACAGTTCACACTGCCAGAAAATGGGATTAGGAGATTGAATTTCCCCGCAATAACATAACGGTGAATCCACCACGTTATGCTTAAACAAGCATTCTGCTAAAGTGGTATGTCCGGATCTCAATCTATTTATTGACACAACACTTTTACGTCTGAATTTAAAACCATTGAACCACGATTTACGACTTCTCACCGGGAAACGTTCAAAAAAATATAATCCCTTTGTCCGATCTCGGTTCTCAGCCCATTCAAACAATTTATTATACAACTTGATCCTCCAAGATGCCCTCAGGTCAGAGGGGGGGAGGAGAAGATCAGAGTCCCTTCCTATCTCAATAATCTCCTTGGCCGCGCAGTCCGCCTGCTCGTTCTCTGCGATGCCTAAATGAGCAAAGGGTCTATCATGTAACATTTCCCCTAGGGCGGAAACGTGAAAAGTGAAAAGTTTCACGTAAACTGCACGATCATGTATGTACACCCAAGGACTTTGATTCTGTCCATGGGAAAATTTTCCAAACTGAGAAGTCGCTATCTTTCTACATACTTACAGTTCATGATTAACGTAACGACCAATAAGCTCTAGTCGTTTCATTAATCATGAACTGCAAGTATGTAGAAAGTGGTGACTTCTCAGTTTGAAAAATTTCCCCATGGACAGGATCAAAGTCCTTGGGTGTACGATTCCACGGAATCATGTAACTCACTCATGAGTGGAAATATGAACTTTTTCACGTGAACTTTTTCGCCATCACCCGTGATGGCGAAAAGGTGAAAATTTAGGGAATTAATAAATTGTACGTGTTTTGAAATAAGAATGAAAGTGTGGTAACAGTGTGGTAACAGTTTGAAGAGGTATTATTGAAGAGGTTAATCTTTTTGGTATTGCATTACGTTGATAGGATAAAGTAATGTACATACATAAATAAAAATAATGCTTTTGTGATATAATTAGGTTTGATATTTATATTTGACAAATTGATATTTTGATAATTATATAGAATGAGGCTTCATCAAATGCAAATTTAGATAAAAATATACTTTAACGCGTTTTGATACACAATGATATGAGAAAGGTGCGTCTTGTGAAATAGAATATTAATCAATCATGTAAGTGTTTATAACTTATAAATTTGGAAAATACATGTGTGAGCGGAGAATTCAGTTTTGATCAAAGTCCGTATTCTAAATTATTCAATATTTTTTAATTAAACAAAGTTAAATTTAATGACTAATAAAATTAATTTACTTTAAAATTTGCATAAATATAAAACTAAATCAAAGTTATTTTTGAAAAACATTGTATTAAATTATAATATAATTTTTAGAATTAGATTACTACATAATAAAATAGTTGTTACAATATATGGATCATCAAAAATAAATGTAATATATATTATATTTGTAAAATAAGTTTATGCATTATAACTAAGAAATATTGCTATTTATTTATGAATATATTTTTTTACAATTTCTTTTTTTATATAATTAAATTTTTACAGTTATACTATAAAAGTTATACTATAAAAGCAGGTAGAAACCTTTTCCACCGCTTGATAGTTGCGATGACAGATTCGAGCTTCTAAAGGTGAATTTCGGAACGCAACTTAAACTTCCGCGCATTATCCATACATAATCGCT
Source organism: Solenopsis invicta (assembly GCF_016802725.1). Lineage (NCBI taxonomy): Eukaryota > Metazoa > Arthropoda > Insecta > Hymenoptera > Formicidae > Solenopsis > Solenopsis invicta. Next base: position 19,695,019 of record NC_052671.1, read on the forward strand.
GTGCGTGAAAGATTCACGTGAACTCTCTATAAGTGAAAAATAAAAAAATGAAAAGTGAAAAGTGAAACGTGAAAAGTTCCACGTGAAATTACATGATTGACCCCCAGGGATCCATATAAGAGAGGCATCCTTTCCACTGAGTTTCATTTCCTCAAGAACATTCAGAATTTCAAGAATCAGGCCAGGAAATTTTTTCTTATTTTTTTTTGGAAGGTAGAAGAGCGCTCAGTACACTCTTAGAATCAGAGAAGACGGTTATTTTCCCAGTTGTGGAATTAGAAGCAATTTTCAACGCAGAGAGAATTGCCATCGCTTCGCACGTAAAACTAGACTCTTCATTCGTAACACCCCAAGTAGAACAACAAGTCAAAATGACATCAAAATGAATCGTAATTAATTGAAAAGTAACTTTTAATGATTATTTTGCAGTCACTTTGACATGATTTTGACGTTTTGATGACTCCCTGTTCTGCTTGGGACGGTATCGAAGAATATAGCCCCCTGATAAATCCAACACGGCGAAGCCCGCAAAAAAACGGTCTGCCGCCTTGGATCCATCCGTGAAGAAACGACTTTCGTCAGGCGATGGCGGAAATAGTCGATTGAAGCACGCTGAGGGGTCGGGGTCGTCACGAATGATGCTCCCTTCCTCCAGAAGGACTTGTAGTAAGGCGGATAAAACTGAAAACGGAAACGTACAGTATATCGGACAGTCCAATGTGTTGATAAGGTGTGAGAATCGGGAACAAATAATAAAACATTTATATAAAAAGGGAAGGGGAAACTTCATGACATTAGTAGGACATTCAATGAAATTTTGAATATCCTGCATAATCGGAATTAATTCATGATTAGAGCGAGCAAAAGCCCTAGACATAAAACTGCAGCCCAAGAACTCCACTCTAGCCTCCAGTAGGGGTTCCCCGGCCTCATAGAGCATGACATTGACAGGTGTAGTCCTCCTGTAATCCATCGCTATACGAATAGCCTGAGATTGTATGATCTCCAATTTTTTAACGAGATATTGAGGAAGGTTAAACCATGCGAACGCACCATACTCCATACGCGATCTTATCAAACCCTTGTATAGCATCAATAGAAGGGAGGGGTCAGACCCCCACCATGTGGTCCTAAGACAATTCAAAATGACTAACGGTTTGCTGCAGCTAGTGATTACCTTGCTTACCTGGCTGTTCCATTTCAGGTTATTTTGAAACAGTATACCCAAAAATCGTACGCACGGCACGGCTCGAATAATTGTGTTTTTAACACATATGGACCAGAAGCGGTCTCCGAGATTATTTCTTTTGCCAAAAATACAAAGTTGAGATTTGTCGGGAGCAAGCTCCAGGCCCAACGATTCAAACCAAGCAGCAATCCTATTACCCGCTTCCTCCAGTTTCGATAGCGCAGCGATACGATTTTTATGAGCTACATAAAGACAGACGTCGTCCGCGTATTGTAAGATTTTAACGTTAGCGTTATAATGAAATAATTTTTCCAATTCAGCGACATAGATAGAGTATAAAATAGGGCTCAGTACTGAACCCTGCGGTAAGCCCTTCTTAGCATGTCTAATTTCATCGATGTCATTAAACTTAAATTGAACCACCCTAGAAGAAATAAAATTAAAAATAAGTTTAATAAAAGAGGGAGATAGTTTCAGTTGAATCAATTTCTGATTTAAAATCCCATAACACGTTGTCATACACGCCTTTAATATCAAGAAATAGAGCATACGTATCTTTGTTGTAACACCAGTTGCAACAGATGTCTGAGTGTAGGATTGCTATGTTGTCTGCACAGGATTTATTACTTCTAAATCCTGCCTGACTATTAGGTAACACGTTAGTCTTTTTGAGCTACCAACAAAGGCAGTTATTGATTAGCCTTTCTGCTAGTTTCATGATGCACTGAGCGAGAGAGATTAAGCAAAACTTATTGGAACCCTTTTTTGGAATAAAAAAAACCTGAAATCTGTTCCACTCCACTGGGAATAATTCAGATTCCACAATCTCGGAGATGAGATTCAATAAACATTTACGGATGACAGGAGGCAGCACCTGCAGAACGCGATAATTTATACCATCGGAGCCAGGAGATGAGTCAGGTCTGGCAGAGTCAATGATTGCGTCAAGTTCCACCAACGAGAAAGGCGGAAATTGAACGTGACCGTACAATAGCAAATCTAAGCGAGGCGGTTCAGGAGAGCACCAGGGAGGACACAGCTCGTCTATTTGGTTTAGGATAACACGTGACGAAGACTCATCGTAAGCATTTGCAGTTTCTTTCCTGTGGAATTTATTACCCATGGCTCTAATTTTTTGCTAAACATATTTCAAGCTTGAGAATCTATTCAATGAACTGCAGAAGTCAAGAAAGTGACTACGTTTCCTTTTTCTAAAATGAGATTTTGCAATGGCGTCAGCTTGTTTGTAGCTAAGAAAGTTCTCCCTCAATGGGATGAGTTTAAATTTAAGAAAGGACGCCTTCCTGAGTTTACAGAGTTTCTCGCATTTCTCGTCCCACCATGGAAAAGCTTTAGTCTTCGAGTTTAACCGAGAGGGAAGGGACGGCTTCCTAGCCGGGGTGTTGCAGCGGAGTATATCCTCGATGAGTCCCATAAACGAGCCGTATCTCACTTGAATTTCAAGAGAGGGATTATTCACAATCCCCTCACAAATCTCGCCCAACAAAGCCAGTCTTTCCCTGACCTTGGACCAGTCCGTCTTTTTGGAATGCACAGGAAGGAAGAGTGGAATTGTAATTTGTTAATAGAGAATTCCCGGTAGGAAGAGTGGAATTGTAATTTGTTAATAGAGAATTCTAGTAGTTCTATCTTAATTAGCATATGGTCGCTACCCCATGGTTCTTTAAACGTTTCCCAGTGGGAAGATATAAAAGAAGGGCTGTTTGTAATGGATAAATCCACAGCCGAGCCCCGAGAGTGTGGCGTTTCAAATCGGGTCAAAGAATCATCATTCATGATATATAAATTTAACTCTAAGCAAATATCCATCACCCTTTTGCCCTCAGGGCACGTATATGGACTACCCCATGACGTGTGGTGCGCATTAAAATCGCCATCGATGAGGAATTCACCGTCGAACTGCGATAGGAATCTTCTCCAGTCCGTTAAAGAAACATTGACCTGTGGCGGTTTGTATATAGACAAAATGATAATCTCTCTAGATTTATAATAAATTGTGATACTGCAAGCTTCAATTAACCCTCCCGCATCGAACATATTCTTAAGATTAAAAATGCGATACTTGATGCCATTTCTTATCAAAATCGCAACGCCGCCTCCGCGACGGTCAACCCTGTCCTTTCTTATCACATCAAAGTTTTTGAAGAGCCACTTAGATTGGGGTTCTAACCATGTTTCGGATAACAGAATTAAGTCAAAATCCTTGGATCTTGCCTCGAGTTCCGGACGCTTATTCCGTATACTTTGGCAATTCCACTGTAAAATATGAACAGGCATAAATGTAAATATATAAGGATGTAACATTACGCCCCTCCACCGTGCCGCCAACTCCAGGCCGACCGACCGTCAGGCTAAAGTTCCATGGACTGATATTTTCCGCGTAACGCGTAATGCGTAACCAATTAGAAGCGTTCTGCGTCTCTTGTTGTCTTTTTATAAAGTTGATTGGTTACACGATACGCGTTACGCGAAAAATAGCAATTCATGGGACTTCAGCCTCAGACGCACCACAGCCGAGCACTTGCGTACGCTCGGCTTACGTAAGACCACCACGTGCTACCGCGTGCCATGCGCCGCGTTTAGAAAGCGCTCCCACTCTAGCCGGCCTGTCCGCGCGCGCTGATTGGTGCGTCCAGCCGCGTGGAACGATATATAAGCAGTGGGCAACCGAAGACAGATCTTCCAGAACATCCAATCTCGTTGGATCCTGACCAGCGCCTCCTAGCTCGAGCATTCTCGAGCACCTCCTCGGGAGCGGGCATTCTCGTTCCAGCGATCCCACGATGGGTATACTCGTCGTTCCCGAGACCAGGTATTCTCGGCCAATCCGATCCGCTCAGACGCGCGACGGGCATTCTCGTCGCGCGGCCAATCCAATCCGCTTGGCTGTGTGACGGGCATTCTCGTCGTCCGGCCAATCCGACCAGTCCGTTCCGTGTGTCTCCGGGCATTCTCGGGGACCGACCGCGCCGACATTGCTCCCGTGTCCGGCATACCGTACCTCACGGGGGTTCACCCCGCGAGATGAGGCCGCTCAGGCCGACACCGTCGTCGACCCTCGCGCAGCGCGGAACCGTCCGCCGCGCCGCGAGCCGTCGATACTACGACCGTTACCGGTCAGCCGCGCGGGCCAATCACGGCCCGATCACGGCACTCGGAGTTCGCCGCAGCGCGGCAACTCTGAGCTCTGGTTCCGCACGCCCAGCGCGTAAATCGAATCCAGTCCGTCCGTTTCATTAGTTATCCGAATCCGTTCTCTTCTTTTGTATTAAGTTACGCCGCGAATTATATTTTGTCCGTTCTTTTAGTTTGCGCGGAACCGATTAGTATTTAACCGAGCAACTCCGATTACTACCTCCGAGCGCATAACGCATAATACCAGTCCGTCCGTTTCATTAGTTATCCGAATCCGTTCTTTTCTTTAAACGTTAAATTACGCCGCGAATTATATTTTGTCCGTTCTGCGCGGGTCCGATCACTGTTTAACCGAGCACTCCGGTGCCTTGGTATTACTTGTGTATTTCAATTACATCTGATAAATATATTGTTACGTTTGTATTATTATACTCAACACGGAGTTCTCATTACTACTGAAAAACCCTGGCATCCGGCGAGCACATTCGAGCAACCGATCCCGAACGTAATCCCGTAACTGCACCGGAAAAGTACCAGCGTTACAAGGAGAAACCCTTTTTCCTTAAGTTGACAACAAATTCTAAGACAAAGACGTGGGTATATCATTACCCTTCTTAAGCTTATTATTTAATACATGTAACTCTATAGTTTTTTCAATACGATCACAAAATACCTCGCCGTCTGAATCTGTTAAAATAACTTCTATAATTTTATTTAACTTTTCTCTAATAATATTCTTAGATTCTCCTAAAACAATATTACTATACGTAGTGAGACCCTCTCTTGTAATCTGCGATGATCCATGACCATTGTTTGATGATCCGTTCCTGCCAGGAAAAATAGGAAATTATCTTAGCGTTTTGTGTGGTGTTTCTCTTGAGAGGCCTCCGCCTCTCTCCACCAGGGATCGTGCCTCGAGGAAAGGGATGTTGTCATGTGCCATGACCCTAGCTATTTCTTGATGTTTCCTATAAATTGGACACCCTCGGTCCAATGTGGTGTGAGAGCCTCCACAATTGATACATTTTTTGATCGTTGAGCATGGTGCTTTACTTGACGATTGATGATCCCCGGCGCATGACAGACATGCCGCGGGACTTTCGCAAAATTTGCTAACGTGGCCTATGCGGCCACACTTAAAGCATACGCGTACCGATTGTATATATTGACTGGGATAATGGCTCTTAAAATCAAGATCTTCTGAGGAATAGTTTCGCCTTTCAGCTCCATACATACAGTCTCCGAGTCTTCCAACTCTCTAGTAACTCTGTTACGTCGTCTCAATCTGAAGATATTAGATATCAGGAGATTGGAATTCTCCTCCTCTACAATTTCTTCGATTTCTGATAGCAACATATCGACTGGAATTTTCCTTATGATCGCCTTTCTGCTGATTTTAAATCTTGGGACGAAGGCAGATATCCCAGCCTCTTGCACCAACTTATTAGAAATTGCGCTATTCGCTAGTGTTTTGAAAGAAAATGTTGTCATTCAGGTATCTCTAGAGTATTTCAAAATCTTGTTAAATTTAACGTTACAATGGTCTAGCTTTTTAGAGATTTTAATCAGCGACGTACGAGGTCTGCCGGCTTCATTAGCTGATTTGATATAGAAGTATATAATAAAAGGTGCTCTTGAGAAGGCGTCGTATTTAAAATTTTTGGTCGTTTCCACCAAGAATGTACCTACCTTCTTGTTTTGAGCCTGTACATTCATGGCTTTGGATTTGTCTGCCTGTTTTGGTTTGACTGAATGCGCGCCCGGCTTAGCTATTCCAGGCGATTTCGGCGAAGACAATGACAGATCCTTTGATTTACCTTTAATATCTTTAGTAGTACGAGGAGTTTTTCTGTTACCATCTTTCAGGGTGGTTGCGTCCTCGTCCGTCGTTGGATGACCTCGCTTATTCGCACTTTGCATGTCCACATCATCAGCCTCCTCCATACTGGTATCGCCCAAGGACAGATTGGCAATGAAACTTCGTAAATCTGGACCAATGTCTTCATATTATGAGGACAGCACGTGCACGCCGGCCGGCGAGTCCGTGGCGTTGAGGTTAGGGTCGGCCACTTCTTTGTCCCACACGCAGAACAGGCACAATAGTATATATGTAGGCCCTTCCGGGAAGTCAAAAGAGATGGGTTGATAATACTATCCACCCAATGAGTAATATAAAACACCCTATCTCACGGATAAAAGAGATTTCAGTTGCAAGAAAAGGCGCGAGCGACCGCTTGCTAGCACCGCTTCACCGGAAGTCTTTCATGTGATGTATTGAAACATTAAAACGCAGTGCCCTCTACCAACGCGGCGCAAATTACTTGTACTATATTTATTATAGATATAGTCTATACATAGTCTAATATATAGTCTAATATAATTATTAAATACAAATGTTCTTTATAGCTGAACTGAGCTGAACCAATACAATCAGTCATTCAGCTCAGTTTAGCTATAAAGAACAATTGTATTTAATAATTATATTAGGCTGTAATAATATTAATATTATAGTATTTTAAATAATATCGAATATATGTGTAGAAAATAAGATACATTTTATTAGAAGTTTACAGGAATTTTATTGTCTATATATAAACATACACACACACACGCACACACGCACGCACGCACGCACGCACGCACGCACGCACGCACACACACACACACATACACACACATACCGATTACCGGTTATTGATTTGGTAATAGCCTGGCGATATAGTAACTAATATTGATAAATCAAAATACATATGTGAACAAATATAAAAAAAAGAAAGACATTGCATGAATCATAATTCTTATATATTTTAAATAGATATATCAAGATCAGGGGCCTCTCTAGTTTAACTGCCGCCGGGGTGCGAGGACTCATATGTCGCCCCCCTCCCTCTTCTAGTTTGCGGGTTTAATGATTAGGAATTTAGGGATGATGGATGATTTGAGTAAAGTAAAGCTAAATAAAAAAAATTATTCTTAATATAAACTAAACAACATTTTTATTTATTAAAATATCAATTATAATATTAAAAATAATTTTTTAATAGCTAAAATAAACTTTTCTTGATTTTCTTATCGCAAATTCTTTTACAATATTATTTATGTCTATGTCAATGTCGTTTTCAATACTTATTGTAGCTAAATTCGATAGCCTTGCTTGTGTCATAGTTGATCTTAAATAATTTTTTATAATTTAGAAAATGATCTTTCACCCCTAGCAACAGTGACAGGTAATGTTAAGTAAATGCGTAAAGCAACCGATAAATTTAGAAATGTGCAAATTAAGTTATTTTCAAACAAATATTTTAAAATATCAAGCATTGAAGTGGTAGATTTTAAATAGATCGGTAAAATCTCTATTTTATTTTGTAAATTGATTGCATTTATGTCAGAATGATTAGTTCCAAAATCTGTCAATTTATTTTGTAAATTCGTGCAGTATTTGAATTTATCATTCGAATCTAATTTTGTTAAAATGTCAAGGTAAAAAAGGAGAAACAACTATTGTGATAAGTTAGTAATTCGAACCTTTCATCTAGTTTAGTTATAGCGGTGTCTAATAACAAAAAAGTAGAAATTAACTTTAAAGTGCAACTCTGGATTTTGTATAGCATCATCTTTACTTTCATAATCAAACATAGGCCTCCGTTTCCTGGGTCACACAATAGTGATTGCTGGAAAACTGATCTCATAATCTAATTCTTCAGCAATAACTATTGATTCATTAAGCATTTCTGCATAAGCTAAATCCATTCGACGTTCAATCAAATATTTTTTTATTTCTTCTAACATTTTAATAGCCTTTGGAAGTATCACAGTAAATTTTTGCATTACTTTACTTACAATATTAATTTTGAAGAAAATAGCATAACAAGTAACTAATGAACAAACAAATTTAAAAGACTTTATTTTTGACATCAAAGAATTTGCTAAGTTCTTTGTGTCATTGTCCTTATTTGAATCGTTATAAATAAAAAACAAAGCATCATAAATAATTTCCAAATTAAAACGAAGAGTTTACACGGCATCAATTCTGCTTTCCCATCGTGTATTGGACAGTGGCTTTAAAGTTAACCCTTAAACACGTTAGTGAGTCTGAGAGACCTCATATGAAGTTTTGAACGCTTGCTATGTGAAGACGGAATGAGATAGAAGGTTTGAATCAAGACGTAAAAAAAGTTTGAAATCTTCTTTTTCGATTGATATGGTTGATTTTTGGTCAACTAGAATTCGAACGGTACGGCAGCAAAGTTTTGTTAGGGTCCCATATAGTGCGACCTATATAGTGTGTAAGTGAAACTTTTTTTGTGAATATTTTACATAAAAAAGTTGGACAAAATACGTTCGAACAGGTTGGTTTGCAGATGTAACTTGCATATATTCTGTCTAAAGTTGGAATACTATAAAATACTGTAAAAAAGGAAGTTTTTTCGAAATATTTCATGAAACACATCAATTTTCAATTTTAGACACGATTTAATCAAAAATACCTCATATTCGCCTTGTTACATAAGTACACTTTTTAATAGAAATGACAATGTTATAATTTTTTTTGAAAGTATGAATCTTTAGCTTTTAAACGCCGTATTCTAAAGTTTTTTAAAGTTTGTTGTTGCAAAGATGATTTTTGAAGGAAAAGTGGATTTTTGACCAATTTCTCATTTTTGCTTAATGGTTTTGCTTTTATAACTTCACAATAAATTATTTGTCGGCAATGCTGATTGTGCAGTCACACTCCAGAGATTTTGAACTCTTGTTTAAAAAAAATTGTTGAAAAATATTGATTGTAATCAAAATTATAGCTTCTCAAAGTTGAAAAAGTCTCCCAGACCCAAAAATGTGTTTCCGTATTTTACAGGATCGGTGTGTTTAAGGGTTAAAATAGGAAGTTCTTTTTTTAAGATTTGCCATCGCGATGTTGACCTCGAAAAAAATACATATATTTTTTGGACAATAATAAAAAATTAGTAACTTCCAGCAAACTTTTTACTGCATCATTTATAACTAAATTAAGACTATGTGCTGCACATGGTAAAATGCTCTAGGATTTATATCCAAATTTTTTTTGTAAACCAATCTTTCATATTAGCACCATTGTCATAGCCTTGGCCACGCATATCATTAATATCAATATTTGAGTTTTGTTGTACCGGCGGGTGCAACAAGATAAAATTTTCGGGATTCGGTCCGTCTGAAGGGTTAGGACCCACTAAGAGGATACTTGGAGGAAGACGCGCAGGGTGGCAAATAACACTTTCACCTCTTTACTGACACTTTTATTCCCAAAACTTTATTATAAACGTTTTTCTCTCTTATACAATCAAATCGCGATGCACGGATCACGTGTTGTCGCGCACTCGGCCGCTGGATGTTTTGCGGGGTGTTGGGTGTCCGACATTGTGGAGCGCGCACGTGCCGTTCGTACTTTGCGTTAAAAATCTCCCGCTGCCCATAATTAGGCAGCCTAACTTATAGTTTCTGTATTTTTGATATGGTGAGGCATTAGGCTCTCGCGATGACCATATATGGTCATGCTCGCGTCAATCGTGCGATGCTTACGCTGCTCGCGCGATTGACCAATTCCGCAATTTTGCATTTCCGCTGCAACGGGCGTTCGTGGCGTGATTGTTGCTAAGCGGATATGCAAGACAATTAAGGTAGCTAATGAGGCTACAACACCTCTCCCCCGTTGTGAAAGAAAAACGGAGGAACGGAGTTTTTCTGTAGTGAGAAGAAAAATTTGACTTAGAAACGTGTACTATGTCTATGTTTTCTACAAATTGGTCTTGGTAGCCGGAATTCATCGTCGGCGTCTTCTACTGTTACACGTTTTTTGGATTGACTCCGCTTCTTTTTCTGCATAATATATATTATTATTATTCCTATTACGGTTAACAGGATAGCTGATCCGCTAGTTGCCATAGAGTAAATAAAGGTTTCTGATTGAAAATACGAGCTATTGTCTAACTCACTGTTTATTTTTTTCAATTTCGTCTTTAAGTTCCTTAATTTTGAAGGGTCTTGGGTAATCTTTTCTATTTCCGTTTGCTGAGGCATGTTTGTTTTTATTTTTTCTTTTAGTACTGTGATATTATATTCAGATAGAAATGATTCTAATTTTGTCTCGTTTAACATACTTTGCGTTTTTAACGCGTATTTCGTGAGTTATTAATTCACAATTATTTTGTAATAAAATTTTCCCTGTATTTTCAATCGTACTCTTTACTTGCCCGTGGTCTTTACATTTAATAATTAATTTTAATAATTAATTTTAATAATTATCGATTGTTTTATCGGTGATGAATATAACCACGAGTGTGTATCATGTAACGCTATCCAAAAGGTATTATTAGATTCGACATATTTGATATTACAATTTTTATATTGCGGCTTACTTTCTACATAGATATCTGTTTCGCAAATTGAGTTAATGTTCACGCGACGTATTGGAAAATTTTGCTCGCATATATATTTTCTGTTGGTTTCTTTACATGATCGCAAGCTGTCTTTCGATAATATTATATACGAACGCAATTCTGTATTTATAGCAATCAAGGGATTTTTTATTTCAATTATGGCAAACAAGTTTCCGTGGTTTGGCACAGGTAACGGAATTTAGTATTTCGTATTGCGTGTGCGATATTAGAGGGAATCTTAATACTGTAAATATATTCTTGTCGTTACAATACGCGTTGACTGTCGTGATCTTTTCAATTTCAGACCATTTATTTTCTCTGATTTTAAATGGGAAATATAATCCTTCTGGTAATTGAGTGCTCGCGTCTCTTAGATTTTGTATTATATTCGCAATTGGTACTAGTCTTGGAAGTATTATTCCCTGCTTTACTAGAACTAGATAATCTAATAAATCTTTTGTATCGCGTGTTAAGTCTGCTAATATTGTATTTATTATAATAAAACGTTCATGTAAGCTATTTTGGTTCTCGTTTGCTGATAATTGTTCATTTAATTTTTTCGTGATGTTCGCGAGAAGGTATTCGTTTTTCTCTATTGTTTTTTCGGTATTGTCGATATGTCCTATCGTTTCCTCTAATATTTTAATTTGGTTTTTAAAGGCGTGTCGTGTCGTCTGTTGTTCGTCATGTATTTGTGTTAACTGTTCTGTAATTAATTTTTTGTCGTTAGCGTCCATTGTACCAAATAATGTTTTCGCGACGGTGTCTAGTCCGTCTATTAGTCCTCTTTTCTGAATCTTTGACGTTTGGTATAGCGAGTTAATTTTTATTATTTTTTTTATTTGTTTTTTCATAACTTCTCTGTATTGCTTGGTCAAGGCTTTGACACATACCTTCGTGTATAAGTGGAATGGTCTGGCACATGTTTTCTGTTTCCTGTATGTAAGTTTTTATTTGTTTTGCCCTTCTTGTTAGCGATGTAACGTTTATCTGGATTACTAATTTCCATGATGATTGCGATGGATAAAGATTTCCGATTTTTTCGTAGTATACTCCTGGGTGATGGTTAAAACTTTCGATTTCGTATTGTCCGTTGGTTCGCAGATCTTCTGTTCGGCTTATTGTTAGCGCTATCCCTAGCGTTGCTCTGTAATATAACCACATCTATGTAGTGTTTATGTTATTGTGTAAGGATTATTATGTTATGGACTATAGTGATTAGGTTTTAATAAGTGACTGTCTGGCAAACTTTTCGATGTGAGGGGATTTTTGCTGTATGGATTTCTTCTCATTGTTGAGTTCCTCTTTTTTTTTATTTTAATTTTAATAATTTATTAAGGCTTTAAGTCTATTGACGTGTGTTAGGATCTTTCTCCGCCCCTTTTTTATTGTATAATTAACATCGGAATTTTTCTCTAAAATTATATATGGTCCTGTCCATAACGCGTCGAGTTTTTTCGATCGTCCGCGTCGTAGCGTCTCATTGTATAATAATATTTTATCGCCTATTTTAAAATTTATTTCCTTTGCCTTTTTATCTTGATATTCTTTCGTCTTTTGCTTTTCTTCCTTCAAGTTTTCCTTTGCGATCTTTGTCGCACGTATTTGTTCTCTTAATTCCTTGGCGTAATCTTCGTAGGAGTACGTGAGTTTTGGGGGGATAGTTAGTGTTGACGGGGGTGACACTCTTTTGGACACAGCACGATTGGACACCAACCAATCATCTTGACTTATCTAACCAAACCAACGGAAAAACTCTAGGCATCGGCCGCTGTGAGTGGTGGTGTCCAATCGTGCGGTGTCCAATCGTGCGCACCCCGTTGACGGTAGGGTAGATTGACGTCCATAAATTAGTTCAAATGGTGTATATCCTGTCGCTGTATGAGGAGTCGTATTGAATGCAAAAATTGCGTAAGGTATCCACTCGTCCCAGTCCGTCTGGTCTTCGTTAATATAATGACGTAAATATTCCGTAAGAGTTCGGTGAGTGCGTTCTAATGCTCCGTTGCTCTTTGGATGGTAGGCTGTCGTCTGAATCTTTTCAATTTTTAATAATCGACATACATTTTTAAATATTTCGCTGACAAAGTTAGTTCCCTGATCTGTTAATATTTTCTTAGGTATTCCGTGTTCAAGTACTATTTTTAGTGTGAATTCTTTCGCGACTGTATTAGCTTCTTGATTCGGTATGGGTATTGCTTTACTAAATTTTGTTAGGCAATCCTGAAACGTTAATAAATATTTATTGTTGTCCGTCATAGTTAGTGGTCCAACTATATCAAAAGCGCATTTTTCGAATGGGCCCTCTGGTGTATCCGTTATTATTAGAGGTGCCTTTTTTCTATTTTTTAATTTATTTTTTTGGCAAAGTTCACATTTTGAAATATATTTTTGAACATCTGCGGTTATTCCTGGCCACGTATATCGCATTCGAATTCTTTTCAAGGTGCGAGCTATTCCTTGATGCCCTCCTATTGGTGCATCGTGGTACTCGTAAAGGATTTTCTTTCTTTCTTCTTCATTATTAATTCTTATTGGAGCTATCGTATTCTCTTCTCTTTCTTCTTCTTCTTCTTCTTCCTCTTCGTTATGACGTTGACCGTGGCGATCACATTTCGGCTCAACGCGTCTGCGTTTGCGTTGGCCCTATCTGACTTATGCAGTATGACGTAGTCGTATTCTTCTAATTTTAATCTCCATCGGATTAATCGCGATCCCGGGTCGTTTACACTAAATAACCATGTTAATGGTTTATGGTTTGTAATTATTTTAAATTTTGTTCCGTAAAGGTATGGTCTAAAATGTTTTACGGCCTATACGATTGCTAGTTGTTCCTTTTCTGTTGTACTGTAATTCTTCTCGGCGCGTGATAACCCAAGCAGAACAACAAGTCAAAATGACATCAAAGTGATTGACAATTGTGTCAAAATGACATCAAAATGAATCGTAATTGATTGAAAAGTGACTTTTAATGATCATTTTGCAGTCACTTTGACATCATTTTGACGTCGTGATGATTCCCTGTTCTGCTTGGGAATACACGGCTCGCATACGCGATCGGGCGGTCTTGCCCTACCTCACCTTGTGATAACACTGCTCCGACGGCGTAATCTGATGCGTTCGTTGTTCTATGAATTCCTATGAATTCCTGCTCGAAGTCGGGATATTTCAAGACGGACGCGGTAGTTAATTTAACTTTTAGTGTATCAAACGCGTTTTGTTGTTCTGTTGTCCATTTCTTCTTTTTTTGTTAAGTTTGTTAAAGGTCGTGCGATTTTTGAGAAGTTATCAATAAATTTGCGGTAATATCTGGCTAGACCTATAAATAATTGTACATATTTGACGCTTTTCGGTACTGGGAATTTATTTACTGCGTCTAATTTCGTTGATTCGGGTAAAATTCCGTTCTCTGTTATAATATGTCCTAAATAAATTACTTCTTTGCGTAAAAATTCGCATTTTTCTGGCTGTAGCTTTAATTTATTTTTTTGTAATCTATCGAATATTTCCCTCAATCTTTTATTGTGCTCTTCCAGGCTGAATGCGTAAATTACAATGTCGTCCAAATATACTAGGCATTGCAGTCCTTGCATGCCTGATAGTATTGTATTCATTAATCGCTGGAATGTTGCTGGTGCATTTTTAAGTCCAAACGGCATACGATTAAACTCGTAGTGTCCGTAGGGTGTAGAGAATGCAGTTTTGTGTTTATCTTTCTCGGCCATTTCTATTTCATAGTAACCCGATGCGAGATCCAGCGTAGTAAAATATTTCGCGCTTCCTAATTGATCTAGTATATCCGTTATATTTGGTATAGGGAATGAGTCTCCTATTGTACGGTCATTTAATTTTCTAAAATCCACAACAATGCGAAGTTTCGATTTACCTGAAGCGTCTGCTTTTTTAGGCACTACTAATAAAGGCGCGTTCCATTGACTGCTGCTAGATCGTATAATTTTTTGTTCTAGCATTTCTCTGATTTCTTTGTTTACTTCTTGTTTATGCTTCTCGGGGAGTCGGTACGGGCGTATGTTTATGATTGCGGTATCAGCTTGCGTTGTTATCTCGTGTGTTATTCCGCTCGTGCATGATAGTGGTTCTCCGTCGAGATGAAATACGCTATATCCTTCGCATAACAAAACCAATGTTTTCTTCTTTTCGTCATTGAGATGAGAGACCTTTAAGAGGCTGCGGATTTTTTCCTGACGACAGGTTTTTGTCTCTTCTTCTTTTGTTACTATATTTATAGGCTCCTCAATAGGCGTTATTAATTCTTCAATTTCAATGTGCGGAACTTCCATTTTTATTTCGTTCTCAGTTATGTTTAATATGCTTACGGGGCATTCAAATTCGCGGGGCTCTACTAAACAGCTCCCTATAAAGACACCGGGTGACGGCTCTTCTGGTTGCGTCACACCTATCACGTTTCGGTCGACCGTGACCTGCACAATCGTTTCACTTCTCGGCTTTAATGTGATTTTTTTATGTGGATGCAATTTAAAATAATTATTCTCGATTTTAATCAGTTTATAACGGTAATCGCATGTGCCTACGTACTTCTGAATAAAATCTGCTCCTAGAATTCCGTTATATTCCGTTATATTCGAGCGATGAGTCGTCTCGTGTTACATAGAATGGGTGCGTTAGTTCGCGATTTTTTTATATAATGGTAGCGTAGACTTTTCCTATTGTTGACATGGCGTAATTCCAGTCAATTTTATTTTTTCTTCGTGTACTAGGGCGGTTTCCTTAAAATTCTTCATTTTTATCATTGAGATAGCCGCTCCTGTATCGTAAAGTAAATCAACTTTATTTTGCTTTACCTCGCGAATCGGTAGTGTAACTAAGTCCAATGCAGTGTCAACTAGTTTCTCTCGCTTCATGTGAGAAATTTTATATTTTGATATGGGACGTACTTTTCGTTTGTCTTCTTCCTTTTCGTCATTGCTCTCGTCTTTTTCCGAATTATCTTTTTGCTTGTACCTTTCTACGGCTGAGTTTTTATCATAGTATTTGCGTCGTGCCGCTTGATTGACACTCGCTTCTCTTTGTCTCGCGTTCTCTTCGCTGAGTCGGCCGTGCAGCGACCAGCATTCGTCGCGCACGTGTCCAGACTTTTTGCAGTGTTGACAGAATTTATTCACAACATTTATTCGAGAGGTTTCTTCCGCTCTCGGTAATACAAATTTACTTCGACATTCTCGTGTATAGTGCCCCATCTTCCCGCATCTTTGGCATTGGGGATTCGAGTTTTTTGTTTGTCGGTCGTCAGTTGCTCTCGACTTATTTTGATAATTATTTTGATAATTTGATCCCTTTACCTTTTCTTTTGCGCTGGCTCCGGCCATCGCTTCTTGCAGTGTATTGTATTTTTGTGAGCGTACTATTAATCTTATTTCTTCATTTAACCCGTGTTGATAATTATGCAACGCTTGCAATTTGATCATTTTTAAGATAGCTTTTTGGTGCTCGGGCTCGCGTGTCCCTTCTTCTATCATGGCTTTGTAAAGTTCCATTGCTAACGTGTCGACTCTTCGGCCGAAATCTTGTGCACTCTCTCCATGTTTTTGTTTCAACGAATTGAATTCGATTTGCAAGTGACTTGTGCTTCGTTTACTCAGGTATTCCTTCTCGAGGGCTTTCTTTAGTTGCTCGAAGTCTTGAAAATCGAGCATCGCTCTGCCTTTAAGCTTTGTACATAGTATCGCTTCTAATAAAATGTATTTGTTGAGGGGATCAATATTTTTCATCGCATAACTGCTTGCGTTTAGAAACTCTCGGACTCGGTTTCTTGAAGTACCGTCGAATTCCGGTATCATGTCGCACGCTTCTTTTAATCGAAGGTAATTTTGTGGCATATCAAATCGCGCGCGGACATCTCCTTGCGTACGGCCGTACGAAATATCAGCGCCGTGACTCACGCGCGCGCGGCTTGTTCGCCGTTCCGTCGGGTACGCGAATTGCGCCTGGATGCGCTCTACTATTCGGTCCTGCCGATTTCGATAATACGTTAAGTCGCGTAGGAGTTCTGACAATGCGGAGGATTCTCCTAATTCCGGTAAAATATCCCTGAAATTTCCGCGCGATCGGGCTTCCGATGGTCCAGGTTGTTCGGTGAACACTTCATGTTCGTTATTTAGGTTTACTTCACTTTGCTGATTTTCCTCTTGCATTCTATTTCCACCGGTCGCCATTCTGTTGGCTTGCTCCCGATAAATTTCTTCGGGGTCGAAAATATCGCTCTCGTAAGATGTTAGCGAAAATTCGCGTCTAAGACTCAGGCTACTTGGCGTTCTGCTGACGTATGGTATAACTCGTCTGTTAGTCGGTTGAGCGTCGTTTGCGTTGGTCTCTAGTAAGCTCGGGTCTAACTTGTCGAATGGAAATTCGCGTTCTGTCACTATGTTTACCGGGAGATGTATCTCTACTACGGCTTAACTCGTGTAAGGTTAATATCCTATCTACCTGCGCTATTATTTTTTCTAACGCGTCGGTCGCAATTCGCACGGAAGTTCGCGGGCTTTGGTTAAGCGTGTATCGCGCCGTTTTACTTAATAACCACGATTGATTCGGGGAGAGTATATCCGATTGATCGGACATTCGCTTTATGAATTAGTACAGTGTAATCTCGACTTACAGTATTGCTAAGACTCACATGTTGCTCTCGTTTGCCTCGCTCGGAGATCCCTTGAAGACTCGTTCCTGCTGGCGGCAACTGCTGTCATTGTGCTGTTTCCTTGTAGGCCCGTTGGCTCGTAGGCTCATTGGCTCGTCGACTTGTCGGCTCGTCGGCTCGTTGGCTCGTTGGCTCGTTGACTCGTAGGCTCGTTGGCTCGTCGGCTGTCATCTCTGGTCACTGCAGCTCCTTTGCGTCGGTGACCCCGGATGTTGATCACTGGATGGGTGACTGCCCGCATGCGTGATTCTCTGCTTGTCAGCACCTTTATCGCTGCGTCTCTCTCAATTTTATGGTATCTCCTCTGACGGTGAAGCTTGGATGTCCCCGGACTTTACTCAGGGTATGTCGTCAGTATTAGCTTTGCTTCATCTCACTTCTGACACCAATTTTTGTTGTACCGGCGGGTGCAACAAGATAAAATTTTCGGGATTCGGTCCGTCTAAAGGGTTAGGACCCACAAGGAGGATACTTGGAGGAAGACGCACAGGGTGGCAAATAACACTTTCACCTCTTTACTGACACTTTTATTCCCCAAACTTTATTATAAACGTTTTTCTCTCTTATAAAATCAAATCGCGGTGCACGGATCACGTGTTGTCGCGCACTCGGCCGCTGGATGTTTTGCGGGGTGTCGGGTGTCCGACTTATCGCGGAGCGCGCACGTGCCGTTCGTACTTTGCGTTAAAAATCTCCCGCTGCCCATAATTAGGCAGCCTAACTTATAGTTTCTGTATTTTTGATATGGTGGAGCATTAGGCCCTCGCGGTGACCATATATGGTCATGCTCGCGTCAATCGTGCGATGCTTACGCTGCTCGCGCGATTGACCAATTCCGCAATCTTGCATTTCCGCTGCAACGGGCGCTCGTGGCGTGATTGTTGCTAAGCGGATATGCAAGACAATTAAGGTAGCTAATGAGGCTACAACAGTTTTTTAAGAAGTTCAGTAAAAACGTTGTTAGTCCTTGTCCCGTCGTGTCAGTAATAGGACAAAATCGAAAAAAATGCTCCCTTATTTTTTATTGAGGAATTTAAACAAATAAATCTAAATTTTTGTTGTAATTTGTTCCTCATGGCTAGTATCTGGTGTACAATTTAAAATAACAAAATAATATTTGGAATGTTTTAGAGTATTAATTATAGTTTGTTTAATTTTTTGCCTATTATAGTGATTAGTTCATTTTGAATGTTATGACCAAGGGTAATGAGGCATATTGCGGTGTTAGGCTTTTTCAATGCGATTAATATTGTTGTACTCGACGAGACAAGCACGCAAAACTCTCGCAAAGGAAGGCGCAAACGCACAACACAAAATAATCAGGCACTCTTTTATAAAAAAGAACACTGACTTTTATTAGATTACTATGTACAATTAATTCGTAGCGAAATTATTTAAAAATATCGCTTGACAGCTCCGCGTCCCGAACAGAACAAAAGCCGGCCGCGCTTCTTCTGTCTGATCGATAGATCTTCCTTCGGCCAGCGTCTCAAGCTCAGCCGAAAGGGCACAACACTGCCCCCTTTTTAAAAGTTGTTGTCCCGACAATCATTTTCTCTTAAATGTGCAATCAAACTTCTTGTCGTCTCCAGGACTTATCTGAGTGTTACTGCTCACAAGATTCTGATCCACTTTTCCTCGAATCCAAACGACACTACTGAAACTTTTGCTTATTGAAGAAATCCTTCTCTCTCGAAAAATAGCCTCTTCAGAGAAATCCTCTCTAAAGAATTGACTCTTAAGGAATCTTCTTTTTTCAAAAACTTCGAGCAAGGTGGGAGTATCTACTGTAGACTCAACGTCTCGAAAGGCTCACCAAGCTCCTGCTTTGGTATTTGCCCTTGGTCCCACGGAGAAAACTACAGCTCAAAAACCCGGGACGAGGCAGTCTTCTTTAAAAGGTACTATATCCTCCACACGAAGAACATCATTTCAAAAGATCCTTAGAACCATGGTGAAAGTAGACATGGTGTGCGCAGTTTGCAAGCGTCTCTCTCTAATTCTTTGCCCTCTCACTTATTTTTTGACCGTAAGTCCCCATGTGTACCAACCTTGTTTAACTCCGTAAAGTTGTTACAACTGAATGTGTTTGTTTTCGTTGCACGCACGTCATTTAGTATTCTTTCGGTCTCTTTTTATCATATACGTGCGTGAATGTCGTATGATTGCACTTATCGTATAATTATAATAAAATGTACATTAAATTCGATATAAAAAACGTATGGAAGATGTCGATAATTTTGAAAAGAAAATCTTAAGATTCATCTCCACAATGCTAAAACTCGGTGCAACTTTTCGAGCTGAGAACTGTGTGATCAATTAGCTTGTCACTTTTCCGTAAAAGCTAAACATTGATTGGTTACAAACTTTTTGATCTGAGAACTCGGACCGATTTCTAGCCATTTCTAGCATCGCGGGCTTTTATAAATAAACTTTTCCATAGTAATCAAAGTATATCGTAATATTATTACAATTTCTAAGAACTGGTTTTAAAATCTTCTGTTTGTGACCAGTTCAGGGGGTCTATCATGTAACATTTTCCCTAGGGCGGAAACGTGAAAAGTGAAAAGTTTCACGTGAACTGCACGATCATGTACGATTCCACGGAATCATGTAACTCACTCATGAGCGGAAATATGCACTTTTTCACGTAAACTTTTTCGCCATCACCCATGATGGCCAAAAGGTGAAAATTTAGGGAATTAATAAATTGTATGTATTTTGAAATAAGAATGAAAGTGTGGTAACAGTATGGTAACAGTTTGAAGAGATATTATTGAAGAGATTAACCTTTTTGGTATTGTATTGCGTTGATAGGATAAAGTAATACATACATAAATAAAAATAATGCTTTTGTGATGTAATTAAATTTGATATTTATATTTGACAAATTGATATTTTGATAATTATATAGAATGAGGTTTCATCAAATGCAAATTTAGATAAAAATATACTTTAAACGCGTGTTGATACTCAATGATATAAGAAAGGTGCGTCTTGTGAAATAGAATATTAATCAATCATGTAAGTGTTTATAACTTATAAATTTGGAAAATACATGTGTGAGCGGAGAATTCAGTTTTGATCAAGGTCCATATTCTAAATTATTCAATATTTTTTAATTAAACAAAGTTAAATTTAATGACTAATGAAATTAATTTACTTTAAAATTTGCACACATAAAAAACTAATTAAAATTAATTTTGAAAAACAATGTTTGAATTAAATTACAATGTAATTTTGAGTATTAGATTACTACATAATAAAATAGTTGTTACAATATACGGATCATTAAAAATAAATGTAATATATATTATATTTGTAAATTAAGTTTATGCAATATAAGAAATATTGCTATTTATTTATGAATATTTTTTTTACATTTTTTTTTTATATAACAAAATTTTTACAGTAAAAGTTATACTGTAAAAGCAGATAGAAACCTTTTTCACGATCGCTTGATAGTTGCAATGACAGAGCCTCTAATGGTGAATTTCGGAACGCAAACTAAATTTCCGCGCATTATTAGGCCTGTTCGTGTTGCTGCCCTTTTTGAATTAATTTCTTCGTCGTCTCTCTCTTTTTCACGGTCGAATATATATTTATCTCATCTCGAGTGCAAAAATTTTTGGGGATTTCAAGCAACTCGAACAAACCTATTCATACATAATCGCTGTGCGTGAAAAGATTCACGTGAACTCTCTATGAGTGAAAAATGAAAAATGAAAAGTGAAAAGTGAAACGTGAAAAGTGAAACGTGAAAAGTTCCACGTGAAATTACATGATTGACCCCCAGTACCAATTGTAATTGATTATTTCTGGTCAATTTTATTTAACGACAACTACGATATGTAAGATAATAATAAAGTATATAAATGTAAGATAATATTAAAGGAAAAAAACTAATATAATAAAGGATAATAATAAACGACTTTTATTTATATAAAAAAAACTCTGATATATTTAAACCAATGGTTTCGCGCTCGTGTTATAAATCACAGATTAATTATAGGCCGTAAACAAGCAAGACGATTATTAATTTAATAAATTTATTAAAATCTAAAAAGATTGTGATTACGAAACGTTTCGGTCTTACTTGACCTTCTTCAGCCGTAACGTTAACATTAATCTATTATACTATCTTTTTGAACATATTTTTTATTTATTTTTCTACTCGTATATAAGTACGAGTTCGTACCAAACATTAATTATAATATTTCATCGAGAATGCATTGATAGTATTCGATATTTTCTTTAACAAGTGTAATTATTTTGTGTATTACATAATTTTCTTGGGAAAAGTAGTCACCATGAAAATTTATAAAGCATTTTTCAACAATTTTACTAATATGAATTAATTCATCAGAGGGATACATTATTTGGTACCCTTCAGAGACATAATGATATGTATCAGGTATCAGAGAAAAGGACACAACGAACATATAGCAGAGTGTGACAAAGATGCAATCAAAACAGTTGTAGTAACCTGATATCATCAAACATTTAGTTTTTCGTAGTTGGCAGACTTGGGGACTTACAGTCTCTCGATGCGAAAAAGGGGCGTGGTTTGCGAGTTTCGCGCACACCATGTCTACTTCCACCATGAGTCGACTGCTTGATATCGTCGAGTGAACATGTGTTGTGTGATCGTAACGTAAACACGTGTTTCTTCGAGTAATTTTAATCGAATAATTGTAGTGATTAGAATAGTAATTAATAAAGTTGATCGATCGGTCGTCGCGTAGTTCCGCGTTTATCGATCAAGTGCAGAGTAAATAGTAATGTGGTAAAATATGAAACAACTTCGAGGGATAGATCTGGATAAAGGACAAATTTAAATTGAACTGTCGCATCGTGGAAACAATAAGCTGATTGCTGTGTGCGTGAGTGAACGTGCTTAAACTTGTTTAAAGCCTCCTTCCCCGTCTCTATCTCTCTCACTCTCTCTCTCTCTCTCTCTCTCTCTCTCCTTTCTTTCCTTTTTGTGCGTTTTAAAAGTGCTACTTTTAACTTGCAAGTGCATATTTAAGTAATCTAATTTGCATTAAATTTTATTATTTGCGGGCGTACATTTATTATAATAATGTAAACTTACTTAAAGATTTCACGGTCATCCCGATATTTGACGGCCGGATGACAGATCGAAATTTGACAAGTTAAATGTAGCATAATTAAAGTGACGGAGAGAGAGAAAGAGAGAGAGAGAGAGAGAGAGAGAGAGAAAGTTTAAATAGGAATGTGATGTCCTTTTGTCAGTCATTTGAGCGCAGGAGGTGCTCCACGGAAACACCCGCGTGTAACAGTGAGTCGCGCCGCCCCTGTCTACCACTTGTACACCCAAGGACTTTGATTCTGTCCATGGGGAAATTTTTCAAACTGAGAAGTCATCACTTTCTACATATTTGCAGTTCATGATTAATGAAACAACTAGAGCTTATTGGTCGTTACGTTAATCATAAACTGTAAATATGTAGAAAGATAGCGACTTTTTAGTTTAGAAAATTTCCCCATGAACAGAATCAAAGTCCTTGGGTGTACCTGACCCGTCATACGCTAACTAATTTTTATTGTAACTTGAAAACTAAGAAAACGCTCCGGACAAATTTTTGCAAAAGGAAAAATCGTCTCAGAATTCGATTACGAATATGCCAGCTTCGGGACCAATAGGTTATTTTGAATCACCCTGTATATAAAATATTTCTATATTTATAAAAAATATTACGATAAACGTTTATTAATATTTATCATATATATTGTGTGCTATCTGGGGAATCACAAAAACTTTTTTTAGAATTGAAATACGCGTAAAAAGAAAGGGTGCTTAGGTCAATTTTATAAGAAAATCGAACAAAAATTTAATAAATCATTAAAAATTCACTCGTATAGCCGTCACCTGAGGTTAACTTTACCTTAATACAGAAGTTGTGTAGCTCGTGCGTACAAAATGTTAGTAGAGCACCCTTCAGAAAACATGCACGAATAACACTGACCTTGCAAAATTACGATTGAACGCCTAACAAAAAAGATACGGTAATGTGCTTTTACCACGCGCATATTTCGCTCAGCGAAGCTGAACTGTCATAAACAGAGCAATATGGAGCCCAACAGTATGTGATAGGACTTTTCGCAAATGGCGAAATAATCAAAAAACAAAGACAGATCTATGCAATGGACAAAGAGCAATAGCCTGGTCTTGCTCGAAAAATAATCTGCAGTGATCTGTAGAACCGACGTCGAGAAAGTTCTTCTGTTACTTTAGCATCCTCTTAAGGACTTCCTCGGACTTCATCGGACTACGTCGGACTTCATCGGACTACGTCGGACTTCATCGGACTACGTCGGACTTCATCGGACTACGCTGGACTTCAAAGAATTCAACGGACTTTTAGATTGTACACCGGAATTCAAAAATGATTACCTCTTCGGACTTACCTCATAATAGACGTCGCATAATGTTTATTAGCAGCAAAGAAATTTTTATAGTTATTTTTTAAGCCAAATAATTTACAAAAAAAAATTTTTTTCAAATAAAATATATTTTAAATGAAATGTTTATAACTTGAGTTATGTGTTTAACTCTAACTTAAAGATATGTTATCTATATCAACCCAAATTTTTGCTTGTTTTTATTGGCCTTAATTTACATTATTTTAAATTGTTTTCCTAAAAGGGAAAACAATTTAAAATAATGTAAATTAAGGCCAATAAAAACAAGCAAAAATTTGGGTGTTGATATAGATAACATATCTTTAATTTAGAGTTAAACACATAATTCAAGTATTATTCACAAACGTTTTGACTCTACAGTCTTCTTCAGTGTACACATATTGTTACAATTACGGAGGACTTCTTTTGACACTTCATAATGTGTAAGATCTACGAAGGATCATTAATTTGTGATCTTTTATTATTGAAAGTGCCTTTTATGACATTAGTTGTTAGTATTCCATAATTCCCATGCTATCTCACAAACGCATCTTTTTTTTCTTTTCAGTAAATTGTAAATTACATTTTTTGTTTTATAAACTCGGTGAACTTTCACTTGTAGAGTGATTGGTAGTACTTTATGGCTAACAAACTGGTGTTGATAAGAATCGTATCATGTTAACCTTTATCAAATTATTTTTTTCTTAAAATTATATAAAATATAGTGTTTTTATAAAGCTGTTTTTGATATATTTGAAAGTTTTGTGAATATAAATATACAGATAATTAGAAAAAAAAAATATTTCTATGATTTTGTTGCATTATCTTTAATGTCACTGGAGAAATTTTATTTATGCAAATATATTTCGAAATTATGTTACATATTAATAATTATTTGTCCGAAGAACTCGCTCCAAAAAATATGCCACCTCGGATCTATTACGCTTTCCTCCACGTCTTGTTTTACTTTGTCTTAATTAAACGATATTGATTGATTGATTTTGATATCTAAACAGTTTTATATAGATAAATGGCAAATACTAGTATACTTTATATTCATTCGTAAAACTTTTCAAACATCCCTCTATTGTACATTTTTATTAAGTATTTACAATGAATGTAAATGATTTTTTTTAAATGTTTTTAAATAATAAAGATGCATTGTATGCGTGTGTGTAAAAAATATTTGCGTAATGTTCTTGTATTTATATCTTATTAAGGTACCCGAGCCGAATAAGGCCCACCTAACTTATTTTATTTTTTATAAATTTTATTTACAAAGATATTAAAATAAACTAAATGAGAATAAAATGTTTATTTCAACCACTCGCCAAAATAAAATTATCTTCTATATAAAACATTTTTAAGTAAACAAAAAAGAAATGTTTTGAAACTCTGACATTGCGCCTTATTAAATTCTTGTGCTTTTAATAAGGCCCGAATTAAAAATCAATGAAAAAATGACAAAGGAATTAAATATTATTTTCCAACTCACTGTTAAAATAATTATTAATCACAAATACGAAATCCTTTAAGATTTATTTTACTAGTAAAACATCACAATTATTTTTAATTTTGTTTATAATTAATATTTTAATTTTAAGAAATTCTGGCTATTTTAGTACAATTTTAGCTTATGGAAAGTTAACATCATTGAAAATCGTTATTCTCTGTTGCAAGCCGCACACATAATAAACAAATAGCAATGGCTATAACAATAAATGTATTAGTGGGACTTATTTAATAATACATTATTTATAAAAAAGTATACTTATTTCAAAAAATCAATATATATATATATATATATATATATATATATATGTTTTTTGATATAGTTAGAAAGTTAAATAATATATTATAATGTGTTGTAATAAATCATAAAATAATGTATACTTATTAAATTTATAACAAATTTTTATAAAAACGGCTAATTTACCCATTTTGTTACAAGCTTTTATCGCACTGAATAAACGTGTTGCTACCGGTATTAATTTCCTAGTCAGTCTTTATCTACTTCCTATGACATATCTTTTAAACATATATTTAAAACATAAAGCGCGTTTTTAGATGGTAAGTTTAAAAGTGGACCTTATTTAGTACTGGGCCTTATTCGGCTCAAGTACCTTATATAAAATAAAAATTTGAAATCTATATTTGGATAATATTCAACTTTTCTTTAAAGAATTCAGAATAAAGTTCCAAATAAAAAAAAATGTAAAGCATCACGACTATAAATATCTGATATTTATTTAACTTGTATATATTTGTGAATTTTAATTAATAAAATGGAAAATTATTTGAAGAAAGTCAAGTACTTCAATAAATCAAAATTAATTTTTTAAAAACGTTTTGTGCACGTTAGATATATACTTAATAACTTTCATTAATAAAAATAGAAATTTCTTAACTGTAATTTTAAAGAAAGATGCATTTAAAAATAAAATAAATTTTTATATTTTTAATAAAATTACGATAGATTTCGTTTTTTTTTAATTATAAATGTTGAAACATTCAGCCTTCTTATGTGAACATGTAAATATTCAGAATTGCAAAATCAAGATACAATAACAAAATTTCGGTAGTGATTCTGTTTTTTAATTATGTTTAAATATTCACGTGCTTTAGGCATTTTTTACGTGAACATTTATAATTAAAAAATAAAGCCTTAATCATAATTTTGTACTTGACTTTTACCTTATCTGAAATCACACCTTAAAATTTTTTCCATCTGTTGCTAAATATCCTATATAGGTATTGCTATAAAAAGATCCATTTTTTGGACATGTGTTCAAATACATCTTACTTTTATAATTTGTTAAAGTAAGATGTTTTCGCACATATGTCGAAAACCAGCAGAAAAGGAAATAACAAGTATTTGAATCCATAATTTCACGACAAAGATGTTTATTCGGTATTACTGTACAGTTTTTCTTCTTTTTTCGTCAAGAATAATCTTAATAACGTGCGTACACGGCGGCACAACAATAATGAATCCTTGAGATAACAAAAAGATTATCGAAAAATGTACTATGTCACATAGGACACTCTAACAGAGTATATACGTGCGTATTGTATGGGTATGCGGGTGAGGCTGTCGCTTTCTTTTTTTTTATAATTTCAACTTTCAATGTCTTACTCATTCGTTACAATGAAATTTATTATTTCATAACAATGTGAATTATATGCTACATGAGACAGTAGGCCATGAAATGATTACAAACAAGCTGAAGGATTGGATGGGGTCAGGACGGGCCGCACAATGTGTTACAATTTTTTGAAATTCTCGTTCATTGTCGCGCCGTCGCGTCCCATCGCGAGCCATGAAAAATCCGAGCTTCTCTAATAATTTCATGGCATTCCGCGCAACCAGAGACAGTCGCCGTCTTTCCTGTAGAGCCGGACGACGCTGCCTTGGCAGTGACGCACTAAAACTATATCAGCAGTATCTTATATCGTGGCTTAGAAGGCAAATAGGAGCAGAAAAGCCATCATAAGACAAAATAGACCCATAGCTTCAGACAAGGCAAAGCCCAGGATGGCATATGAAAACAGCTGTTGCTTCAAGGAAGGATTCCTGGCGTAGCCGATGATCAATGAACCGAACACAGATCCAATTCCAGCGCCTGGAATAATAATTCATCAATTGTTACAAAACAGATATTGTCTCTCGTAACAAAAGTGAATGATTTCATTGAGAACATCAATATTTGTGCCAAATATATAACATATTGTATGATAACCATACAATTTACTTAAAGATGTATTACACCAATTTTTACAAATATATTAATACTTTAAATTACATACATATGAAAGTTGCATTTATAACACTCTATCATTAGCTTTTTTCAGTTTGAATTTTTTTGAGGAATGGAACATATTATCTAGTTAATTTTAACAGTTTGGAGGATTGCTGAATACAAAAAAATCAAAATAAAAACTGAAAATGACGAATCTAATACGACTCAAAAAATAAAATATTAAATTGTAATGAAATTATTTGTTATGGACAAAATTGAACACATTTTATCGTTTATTTAGTATGAATGTGAATAAATTGTTTATAAACATTTTTCCCAAGTAGTATCTCTAAGTATCAATAGTATTTCTAGATCAAGCTATTTTTATATTATTAAAATTATTAAAATGCAAAAGGTTTGGAAATTATGCACATTTAACATTGCATATTGTAAAAATATCATCATTAAAAGTTGATAAAATCAGCTCTATTTAAATAATCGCTATGTAATACTGCGCATCATGTTTTTCATAATTAATCCGAAAGTTTAATATATAAAATAACTTTTATATTTTATGATTACATTTATATTACAATATTGCTTACAAGGAGTAGGCAAGAACTGTAAAATGCCAAATAAGATGAATCATAGCTCATTCAAAAGGGGGGAACAAATGTATTAAAAGTGTAAAAGAGTTAGCGTGAATGGGCCTTAATTTTTAAGAAAATTGCAATTAAAGTTTAACATTCGGACGTTTGTACATTAAGTACTGGAATCTTAAACCACTATTCAATAGAGCGTAGTAACTGAGAAGGCTAAGTGCTAGTGTTACATTTTTCTCTCCGTGGTGGACCGAGTTCAAATCTCCACAGCTTCAAATATTTTTTATTTTTTTTTAAACCTTTTGCTATTATATTTTACAATTGCATTATTTTTAGTGTTTTTTAACTTAATAATAATGTACTTACACATACTAATATATAGTCTGTCGCTGATAGATGCGTTTAAAAGAGGAGAGAAAGGGAAGGAGATAGATGCATTACAGGCAGATATCTTTAAGAAAAGTATAAAGGTATTGAGATCGCCGGAAAAACAGCTAGAAAAGCAGCCGGAAAAGCAAGAAGAAGGGGGATTGAGTGAGATATTGAGGGAGGTAAGAAAGGGTTTTAAGGAAATTAAAGCGGAATTAAGAGAGGTAAAGGAAGGGAAAGCAGAGATGAGGGAATGGATGGAAGATATGAGGAAGATTAGACAGTTTAGAGAAAAGAGTGGAGGAGATCGAACAGGGTAGGGGGATGGAGGAGATCGAGCAGGGTAGGGAGATGGAGGAGAAAGAGGAAGGGGATGAGGAAAGAAAGAGGAAGGTGTAAAGCAGATGGAGAGGAGAAACGGAGATGAAGGAATTAGAAGAAAGGATGAGGAGAATAGAGTTAGAGAGGGAAAAGAGGAAAAGGGAAAAAAGGAAGAGAAATATAATCGTAAAAGGAGTGAAAGCAAAGGACAAAGGGATAGAGGGGTTAAGAAAAGAGATAGAAGAGATAGTGGGGGCGACAGCAAGAGTGGAAGGGATAAGGAGTATAGGGAAGATAAAGAGGAAAAGGAAATGGTATGAATAAGATTAGCGAGTGTAGGGCAGAAAATTGAAGTGATGAAAGGAAAAACGAAGCTAAGGGAAAGAAGGGAGTGGATAGTGGATGATCCGACAGAAAAGGAGAGAAGGATAGAGTGGTGGATAAGGAAGAAAGCGGAAAGGATAAGAAGGGAAGGGAAGGTAGGAAAGTAAGAGTAAAATATATGAAAATATGGATTAAGAAAAAATTATGGGTATGGGATGAGATTGAGGATGATGAGTTGAGGGAATGGTACGGAAAAGAAGAGAATGGAAGGGGAGGGATGGAGAAGGGTAAAAGGGTGGAAAAAGAAAGGATTTTTAGTAGGGTGGTGGACGGAGGAAGAGGGAGAGGGGGAAAGAGAAGAAAATATAGAAAATGAGAAGCATAGGAAAAAGAGGAATAAGAAAAAAGATGGCAAAAAGTATAAGATAGACTTTTGGAATGTGGCAGGCATGGAAAACAAAGAGAAGGGTTTCAGGGAGAGACTAAAAGAATGGGATGGGATGTGATGTTTCTGAGTGAGACTTGGTTACAGAAGGAGGGATGAGAAAGAGTTCGAAAATGGCTGCCAAAAGAATACGTGTGGGAAGTGCAAGAGGCGGCAAGGAAGAGTAAGAAAGAGAGGGCAATGGGAGGAATGATTGTGGCGATAAGGGAAGGGATAGGGAGAGAGAAAAGGATGATAAGGAAAAAAAAGAGGAGGGATTACAAGCAGTAAAACTAAATTTAAGGGGAGAGTGGTGGAGAATAATAGGAGTGTATGTAAATAGATTTGGAGGAAAAAATGGGAAAGCTGAGAAAGTTGGATGGAGGATAGAGAAGAAAAGGTGAGGGTGTTAATAGGGGGAGATTTCAATGCTAGGACGGGGAGAGAAGGGGGAAGAATAGGTGAGGATGAAGAGGGAGGGGTAGAACAGGGAAAGAGGAGCTCAAAGGATGAAAAGGTGAATAGAGATAAAAAGAAGCTATGTGGTTATATAGGAAAATTGGGATGGTCAATATTGAATGGAAGCGTAAAGGGGGATAAGGAGAGGGAATGGACGTATACAGGAGGGAAATGAGGGACCGTAATAGATTATGTGATCGGGAATAAGGAGACAAGAAGGAAGGTGGAAAAGATGAAGGTGGAAGATTGGGTAGACTCCGATCATCAGTCGATAACGGTATGGGAGGAGGGCGGAGAAAAGAAAGGACCAGGAAAAGGAAAGGGAGAGGAAGGAGGGTTTGGACGGAGAAGGGAAAAAAGAAATTTGAGGAATACCTTGGGAAGAGGGATAGTGATGGTGAGGGGTAGGGGAGGTTTGGAGGAAAATGAAGAGAAAAGTAGAAGTGGCATTAGAGAGAGTAGAGAAAGAAGAGAAGGAACGGAGAGGATGATGAGATGAGGAATGTAGGGATAGGAAAAGAGAGGTTATGGAGGAATTAAAAGGGTGGAGGAGAGGGGGAGAACGGAAAAAATATAAAGAAATGAGGAAGAGGTACAGGGAACATTGTGAGAAGAAAAAGGAGAGGGAAAGATGGGAGAGGGAAATAGAAGGAATAAGATCCGAAAAGGACGTGTGGAAGGTAGTGAATAAAGGAAGGAGGAAAAGAGTCAGGGAAGGAATTGAAATGGGGGAGTGGGAAAAACACTTTAGAGGGGTGCTGGAGGGAGTGGAGTGGAGGATAAGAGGGGAGGTAATGGGGGGAGGGGTAGAGGAGGAAAGAGATTGTATAGAAGAAATTGGTAGGGCGATAAGGAGATTGAAGGACAGAAAAGCGGTAGGAGGGGATCCATTACGAATGAAGTATGAAAATATGGGGGAAAAGAAATAGGGGAATGGCTGTGGGAGATATGTAATAGAGTGTGGAAGGGAGAGGGATGGCCGGAAGATTGGAGAGAAGGGATAGTGGTACCGATAGTGAAAAAAGGGGAGCGGGAAAAGGTAGAAGACTATAGGGGGATTACGCTTACGCAAACGACGTATAAAGTGTACGCGGCGGTTTTGGCGGAGAGACTGAGGGAAGAAGTGGAAAATAAAGGGATATTACCACCGAGTCAAACGGGGTTTAGGAGAGGGGTAGGAACGATAGACCACATATACGTGTTAAATTATTTGATAAATAAGAAAATAGTGGAAACAAAAGGCAAAATAGTAGTTATGTTTGTAGATATGAAAGCAGCGTTTGACTCGGTGGATAGGGAGATACTGGTACAGATAATGAGGAGGAAGGGAGTGAGAGAGTCTGGTGATGAGGTGTGAGAAAGTTTTGGAGAAGACAATAAGTAGAGTAAGGATGGGGGAAAGGGAGGGGGGAAACTTTTGGACAGGTAGAGGAGTGAGACAGGGATGTCTGTTGAGCTCATGCATGTTCACACTACTGCTAGCGGATTTGGATGAGGAATTGGAAAAGAGGGGATAGGGGGAGTAAAGGTGAAGGGAAGAAAAATTATTCCCTGGCGTATGCGGATGATGTGGCGGTGGTGGCGGAGAATGAAGCAGGGATAAAGGGGTTAATAAAAACATTAGAAGGATATGTAGAACAGAAAAGATTAGAAGTAAATGTAGAAAAGACAAAAGTGATGAGGTGTAGAAGAGGGGGTGGGAGATAGAAAAAGATAATATGGAAATGGAAAAGAAATGCAATAGAGGAAGTGAAAAGGTATAAATATCTGGGCTACATGATGATGGCAAATGGGGGACAAAAAGAACATATAGAGGAGAGAATCAAAAAAGGAGCGGTGGTGATGAGAGAAGTATGGGGAATGGAAAAGAGGAAATTCGGAAAGGACTGGGCTAGAAGGATGTGGTTATTTGATAGGTTGGTATGGACGGTGGTTAGCTATGGGGCAGAAATTTGGGGGTGGAAAGAAAGGGAAAGGGTAGAGAGGATACAGGACAGGTATTTGAAATGGGTAATAGAGATGGGAAGGTACACACCGGGGTACATGATAAGGGAGGAGATGCAGAGAAAAAATTAAGGGGAAGGGCAGGAATGAGGGCATGGAGTTATGAAAAAAAACTGGGAGAAGGAGGAGGAGGAGAGTTGGCAAGGTTGTGTTGGGAGGAGATAAAAGGTAAAGTGAAGGAGGGAAAGGTGATGGGAAAATGGGAGGAAGAAAGAAGAGGTTTCTATGAAGAAAAGAGCTGGAATATCAAGGAGATAGAAAAGTTGAGAGAAGAGAGAGGGTTAAGGGGGGAAGAGGTGGTAGCAAGAGAGAGAAGGCGGCAGGAAGAGGAAAGATGGGAAAAAATAAGGAGCTCGAGGTTCAACAGATGGTATAACAGAGTAAAGGGAAATGGAGTGCCGGAGTACTTGAAGAGAGATTGGAAAGAGGAAAGATGAAAAAGGATTGCGAGGTTTAGGTTTAGGTTAGGAGACGTTAGGACAGGAGGTAGATACTGGGAAGAGAAAGAGAAAAGAAAGTGTAGGATATGTGGATGGGGAGAGGAAACGTGGGAACATATATGGGAGGAATGCACGAATTGGGGGACGGAAAAGGGATGGCAGGAGATGGTAGGAGAGGTTTTAGGTGAGAGGGAGGAGGGAGAGGTTTGGATAAAAAAACTGAAGGAGATGAGGAAGGGAGGAGGGTGGCTGGGTATGAATGAGAGTGTGAAAGGAAGAGAAAAGTGTGGAAGAAAGCGGCGGAAACGGAGATCCAGAGAATGAGTGTGGAGGTATGAATGGATGAGTAATTTTTCTCTCTCTCTCGTGCGTTGTAAAGGATGCAAGGAATGAAGTACCTTACTACTACTACTACTTACACATACTAATAAAATCAAACAACTTTTTATTAATAAAAAATTAATAAAAATATTTAATAAATTATTTATTATAACAAAATTATTTATAAAAGTTATTAAACTTAACGAGCAGATTTATTCCAAAAAATAATACACTTTGAAAGTTTCTATAATATTATAAATTATAAAACATTGTAAATTACAAAAAGTTATAAATTATAAGATGTTATAAATTTATAAAATGTTTTAAATTAAAGTGTATTATTTTTCGGAATAAATCTGCTCGTTAAGGCCTAATTATTATCTTTATAAATAATTTTATTATAATAAATAATTATTTATAAATTATTATAAAAAATTAATAAATATTTTTGTTAATTTTTTATTAATAAAAAGTTGCTTAATTTTATTAGTATATGTAAATGCATTATTATATATTTTAAAAAATACTACAATATGGATAATGCAATTGTAAAATATAATAGTAAAAAGTTTAAAAAAAATTTTTTTAAATTTGAAGCTGTGGAGATTCGAACCTGGTCCGCCACGGAAGGAAAAATGTAACGCTAGCACTTAGTCTTCTTAACCACGATGCTCTATTGGACAGTGGTTTTCAAGATTCCAGACTTAACGTACAAACGTCCAAATGTTAAACTTTAATTGCAATTTTCTTAAAAAGTAAGGCCCATTCAAGCTAACCCTTTTACACTTTTAATATACTTGTTCCCCCCCTTTCGAATGAGCTATGATTCATCTCATTTGGCATTTTACAGTTCTTGCCTACTCCTTGTTAGTTGAAGTTTAAAGAATTATAAAGTTTAAGGCTTCTGAGTACTCGCCGTGGTCATATTGAAGTTGTGACGTCAGAAGCGAGAAATTGCGTGAAATGTCACGTAATTTTGTCCGACGTGCCATTTGTAAATAAAGCCAATTTGGATACATCAGACTAAGCAGATGGCTTTAAAATACTTCTAAATATCGATCACAACTATCCTTTTCCCGCCTAACAATCAGTAAATAGTCGTAAAAAGCTCGTAAAGTAACGCCTATTTAGACAGGAAAACACACAAATAGCTATTGAAAGAAGTGAAAAATGTACTTTTATGTATAAAATTCAAAGAAACTTTACTCGCGGTCCATTTTTACGAATTTGGTAAATACGGGACAAGTCATATTTTCACAATAAAACACATAATAACAAAATAACATGCACGACAACATCTCATCGTCAATCTGTCACGTTTCACGTCTATTAGTTCTAATTTTGTCCGCGACGGAATGTCGTTACTGTCAACGGAGTTCTCGGCTGAGGAGTCAGGAACCTTAAATACATTAAAATAAGAATAATTAGACTAAATAGCTTAATATTAATCAAAGATATAACTTTTTGAGGACATTGATACATATACGTATCACTAAACTCGAAAGAGTTAAATAATATGTTTTTATTTACTTTAATTGTTATTTTATAAATAAATAAATTTTACTTATTTACAAGACAATTAAACTCCGAATTACAATAAAACTTTACGCAAATTAGACATTTAAAATACTAATTATTTAAAATCAGATTTTTGTTATTATTTCTTAATTACATCTCTATTAGAGCACATTTCTATTTCAATTAAAATAATATTTAGTCCAGGTAAAAAATCGCTGTTAAATTTTTTGTATTATAGTCAAATGCAGTATAGAACAAAATGTAATTTTTTATAATTTTTTCATTATTTTAAAAATAGATGTAATACATTCTTAAGGAGATGTTAGAACATAGGTAAAATAATTGTGTTTTTTTTTTAACATCACACTTAGCAAATAAAATTAAATCTTATAACTTTACTTCCATGAGAAGGAATATGTTCCAGGGAATTGGATTCAAAAGGCAAACAGTATAAGGAATGCTATCATTAAACAAAAGAGGCCCATTGCTTCGGAGAGTGCAAATCCAAGGATAGCATAGTTGAAAACTTGTTGTTTCAAGGAGGGATTACGTGTGTAACCGATTATTAAGGATCCAAAAACCAAACCAATACCAACTCCTATAATATATAATTACTTTAAATAACATAAGTTTAAATAAATAAATTGAATGAGACAACATATGTGATTTAAATAATTTATAATCCATAAATTCTACAAAATTATTTAGTGTTTATTAAATTTTTATTTATAAAATTTCTAAAAGTTTAACAGTTTGCTCATCCTAATATAAATAATAACTCTATATCAGGAGTGCCCAACCTTTCTATATCTATGAGATACTTTTTTAGAAGAGCAACTTCGCGATCAACCTATGCACAGTGGCGTGCAAAAGTTTGCGGCCAGTAATATTTTGTACTCTAATTTATTAAAAAACAGCCTAATAAAATTTTCATAATTATCATTATTTTATTATATTATTTCATTACCTATATCTTATAATCATACCTGATAAATATGAAAATTTTATTAGGCTGTTTTTTAATAAATTAGTGTACAAAATGTCACTGGCCGGAAACTTTTGCACGCCATTGTATGTGTAAGGTGTAAGAGAAAAAATGCAAAATTAAAATCTGATTTAATCGTTTATTAAACATATTAATAGGGATAGGTGTTAAAACTATGAATAAATTAATAAGAAAAAAATTAATATAAAAATTATAAATTTTATAAAATTCAAATAAAATAAAAATCAAAATATAAACAAAATTTAAAATTAAAAAAAAGTAAAAAATAATGCAAATATTAATAAGCTCTTTGACATTGCGTTGACTTAGCAATTTTTTGAGATTTATTTGATTGTGATCAACTAAAATAATGACTTTAAATAGACGTAATTAAATAAAGAAAAAAGAAAGATCTACCCCCCCCCCCAAAAAAAGTTGCGATCGACTGGTAGATCGCGATCAACTGGTTGGGCACTCCTGCTTTATGTAAAATATAATTTCCATGTATATTAAAAATTATAATAAGATATATAAAAATAAAAATACATAACATTAATAAAACAGTTAATATTTAATCATGCTATTTGAAAGAATATTCTTCTAATTTGTTAACTTATTAATTACATACAAAAAAACGTATCAACTACTATGCCATTAAAAATATGTGCACACATAATAATTATTAAAAAATCAAAAACAGAATTATGTTAAATAATGAAACAGATTTTTATAACAAGTTTAAATTATTAATTAAGGCAATGTTGGAGTCAGTTTTACCAATAAACTCGACTTACACACATACGATTTACAATACATACGAAAAAATTTACAAAACATCAACATCAAAACATCAATTTACAAACTCTATATACTGCTACATCGAGATCTCACGTATACATCTAGACAATTTGTTAAATATTCTATTCTCTTAAATTGGACTTCCAGACTTAATTCTTACGATTTCAACATTATTCACTTATTTATTCTACACCTGGCTTAAATAATCTATGTAACGTTTCCATGAAGTAAATGTGTTTGTAAACTGAAAATTTTAATTAAATATTACAGTAAAAGTCAATAAGAAAATCTGTAATTTAAAAATTTTTCCCTATTTTTAACAAATAAATCAAAGCCATATACATTAGCGTGTGTATTTTAATTCTGTAAAATCAATACCAAGTATGTTTAACAAAATAGTATTTTTGTAATATAAACGACTCCAGTATCGCCTTAAATATTAACAGATTTAAAAATATGTTTCATTAACTCCATTTATCGGATTAGTGCTTTTAATTTTCTATAACAGAAAAATAAAATTAAGAAAAAACAAGTTTCTCCAATTTTTTCCCAAAAAATTTTAGAGAACAAAAATTTCTCATCTTCAAATCATTCATTGTAGAGGAGAGTGAATTGAAATCAGACCGTGTTCCAAATAGGACTTTTTTAATTTAAATGAATACATTTAAGCAAATTTTCGTGCCATTTATAATGTAAAGTCCTTATAAGACACTGAACATGTGTTGATGACACTGACGATAGTTTGACAGTTCTTTGTTATAACATTCATAGAATAGACACAAATATGTATTTTTAGTCATTGTGCAAAAATTAAAAAAAAAAAAAAAGAAAAAGAAATATAATCTTGTAAATTATTATTTAAAAAATGTTAAAATTTTAAAAGATCATTGATTTAAGATCATTAAAGAGTGTAGAATACAAAAATATCAAGCGTTTTGTAATCACTTCTGCAGTTCATTATAAAATTTGTTCCAAAGTTCAAAAGGATTCATGTTCAAATTGGACTTTTACATTGAAATTGCAACCTGATCGTAGCACTAGTGATCGGCCGACCAATCTGGTCCTAGAAATGTTAAATTAGTAAAATATTATAATATACATCACACTCGGAATAATTAAATTTTTATTGATTTTAATTCAAATTATATAATAACGATTTCATAACATGATCAGGAAACGTCTAATTATATAGACTGTCACTAATTTTTTTTTTTAGTAAAATTTTTATTTTTGACTATCAAATTACTTGTTTTTATTCAATATAAAAAGATAATAATAATTAAAATCTTTTAAAATTCTATCTAAAAAATGATAAAAATAAGAATGTTTGATTTAGACCAGGGTGTGATCCGATTCGAAGTCAGTAGTTCCAAATCGGCCTGGAAAAAGGATTTTTACATTTTTTGTTATAGTTCAACACAGGTGAGAGATATGTCAAAATGATCTGATGCAAAAATGAAAGAAATTAAATTATCTTGTTAATGGCGCCTTTGATTTTATGATCAGACTTTATTGGCGTCCTATAGAGAGCAAAAACTGCAAATTGTCCGACTTATTCCACTCTCCCCTACTATCTTACTTTTATCTTTCATGCTGTTATCACAAATATTCCTTGTTAATAATTATATTTGCATACAAATACATACCAGATCCTGCTACCCCCACGGTAGCAGCACCAGCGCCAATGAATTTCGCAGCGGAATCTATGTCACGACTGACTGTGGAGGTCTGGAAGCTGCGCACAATAGGTGACTAAACAAAAAATCAAATTAAATATTATCAATTAATTAGTTATTTTTATATGTATTTATAATAATTTTTAAAGAATTTGTTTTATAACTTTAACAAATTTAAAATTTTTGAAATATAACTATAAAATAGATACTAAAAAAAAAGCTTTCATTTTTCAATCAATTTTATTAACTAAAAACTTACACAAAATATAAAATTAAAATATTTAATGATCAATTTTATTAACCTTTTGAACGGAAAAATTCAAAATCTTTGTCATACTAAATCCAGTATGACAAAGATTTGAAAGATTTGTAATCTGATTATCATAAACTCTGTTTTAAGGAACATTAACGTTAAACAATGCTAAACAACACCAAGTTGCCAGTTTTGTTTTACTTGAAACTCTTGTTTCAGCCGTGTGAGACGAGTGTCTATTTAGATAAGAAAATGTGTCTCAGCAAAACCATGCAAATCTGTGAGTGGTTATGATGCTGACAACTTGTATATTTATGTTCAACAATTTCAAATTAAAGCAACACTGCAAGTAACAATGCGCGCACACACACACACACGCGCGCGCACGAAGTGATCCATAATGGTTGGAACAACTATTTATCATGAGAGATGACTTACTGACTTCACTCCATATAAATTACATGGAGTGCAGTTGATAAGTCATCTCTTATAAATAGTTATTCCAACCATTATGGATCAAGCTGTATACACACACATGTATGTATACACACACATGTATGTATACACACACAGCAAGATAGCAGTACCAAATTCAATATTGCCGACAATGCAAGGTAATTGGCGGCAATATTGAAGCGTTGCAATCTAATTACTATAGTAACATAACGTCAAAAGAACGAGTGATGACGATTTCAAAATTGCCAGCAAGTTGTTAGTAAGCTTTTAAAGGTGTCATATCGTGATGGAATCAATTTATCAACAAATGCAGGCTCAATTTCTGTAATTCTGAGAGCAAATATTTATTATGCTAACAATATGCCAGCAACAAACAGACACATTTATATATAAGCGCATAAACTTTCGAACTCTGATTATGAGCTCACTGATACAAATGTCATCTTCATTAAAATTATTCTTTTTGAATTTTGATACTTTTAGATTACATTTAGTAATTCTATTAACTTAAGTTTTATGATAATCAGATATTTTCTTAAATTCAATCTATTATATTTAGAGATAAAAATGACAGAAAAAAATCCAAAAACTTCAGGTTACTGACTCCTTGCTGCGATCATTTTGAAGTCATGACGTCATAAGCAAGAAATAACGTAAAAGTTTGATCTGTCGTATTGGTGAATAAAGAGAATTTGGATAAAACAAAATAAGATCGCGTTAAAACACTTATAAAAATGGACCTTGACTATCCTTTCTCCGCCTAACAGTTAATAAATAGTCTGAGTCGTAAAAAGCACTTAAAGTAAAATCTATTCAGACAAGAAAACATACGAACAGCTATTGAAAGGAGTGAGAAATATGCTTTTATGTATAAAATTCAAAGAAACTTTACTTGTGGTCCATTTTTACGAATTTAGTATATGTAAGTCATATTTTCATAATAAAACATATAATAATGAAATAACATGCAAGACAAAATTTTATGTCAACATGTTACGTTTCACCTATCAGTTCTAATGTTTTCCGCGATACTACGTTACTATCACCAACGCCGAGTTCTTGGTTGAGAAGACAGAAGGAGGACACTTCAGCTTCTTATTTAAATAAGAAATTGAATTTTTACTCTATCCTACATGTTTTTTATTTGGATGTGTGTTTTCTTTCATCATCATTTACGCTATATTATTATTCTACTTTTGCATTCATCCAATAGATTTTTGTGTAAAAATATATTACGAAGAATAGTACAGTATTTAAGTGGCAGTAGATATACTTAGATCATTGTTGGAAGCAAGAACTAAAGCTCACATTATTTGAGCAAATATTTCTTTTGTTTATTTTCATTAGAGGAAAGTCATCAAAACAGGCATACCATTCTGTTTTTAAATAATATTTCTTAAATATAAGTTAAATTAAAACTTTAACAACTTAAATACAAACTAGAAAGCATCTTTTTTTACATGCCATAGCATGTTTTTATATTAGTTCATATTTTGTTAAAAATTGTTTTTACAATTAAAAAAAAAGCTAATAAATGGAGCTTCAAGACTAGCACATTAAACAATAATAGGCAGAGTTCAGACATGGCTCTTAGTGAAAGGATTAACTATTAAATAAATTCATAAACAAAGTAATGAAATATGTTTGTATGTATTAACCAAAGTTTATAAAATTAAAAGACTGTAATTGAAATTCACTGTGCAAACGAAAAAATGCATCAGTATACTTCTCCATGAGAACAGCCCAAAGTCTGGTAATCTATTAGTGTTTTCTAGTGCTACAGGTTTTAACCTAACCTGAATCGGATCGTCAAATGCTCTATTTTAAGTTATGATTGGACAATTCCAGCATATTACATCACTAACCCGACTTGAGTTGGATTAAAACAAACTAAACTTAAAAGCGCTATACGACAATCTTATGTTTATTTTCACTGATGTAGATTCTTTTCTAATTCTAAAAATTAGAAAAAGATAAAAAGCAAGTTAAACCAAGATCAAAATTAATATACATTGGTGAAAAGACATTAACTTTTGATATTACATGGATCTACATACACAGTCAAAGAGTTAATACTTTTTTTTGTCGATTTAGACATCTTGGAATAGATTGTTTATACAACTTGGTGAAAAAGTGAATAAATTTACTAAAATATTTATAATTTTTATTGGTCAAGATTTAATAAATTTTCTTTTGTAATTTTATTTTCACTCAACTTATTTGATATACAATCAATCTCCTTATTTTGATTATGTTAGCCTGCAGGCTTACAAGGGTTTATTATTCTTTAATAGATAAAATTTCTTTTCAATTGTCAACTTGACATCAATTCAAAGGCATCATGACCAGACTTATTGTCTATTCTTATGGAGAAGTATGCTGGTTTACACTGCACAGTGATATGTTTTGTTTTAAGCCATACTGCAAGGAAAAGATGAAAAAGAAAAATATAAATAAAACAAAAAGTATCTATAAACATGTACAATGAGATAATATAATCAATAACTCACTATTATTTAAACTATGTAATTTGCAAAGAAAAATCATAAAAAATTTATTCTCACTTTTTATTTTTAGTAATTTTATATTAAAATACTTATAAATATACTTATAAATATATGAATGTATGAACTATGGAGTAATTATCTTAAGTAAATCATATTTATCATTATTAATAAAACACATGATTTACTTTCCGAGAAATAAGGGGGTACTGCTTTAGCAAGGCTATGCCAGTATTGGCAGACTTTCCTATATCTTTTTTGTGTTCATTTAATTATTAAGAATTTATAAAAATACAATAAGACATATAAAAATCCTTGTGTTTATTAATAAAAAGGCATTGTCGACTCATTAAGTATTGCAACAATGCAAGGACATTTCCATCTCAACTAGAAATTATAAATACAAAGTAATAAGTATTATCAAAATAATATAGATATTAAACATTTTAACAATAAATATGAAGAAAATTATTTCTATATCTTTTTGTTAGTATTTTGGTAAAAAAGTTATTTTCATTTTTAAAAAACTGATTTTTTTACTTCAAAATAAAAAATACTTTTTTCTCTAATTATATTGAATTTTGAGTTGTAGAATTCAATAATCTCGAAAACCCTCAAAGCATTACATGTAAAAAAAACTTTAGTTGTACTATAACTATAAGACCATAAGTAAATTAATCAATCATAATCAAAAAGTAATTTTACAAATTAAGATATTCAACTATGATTTCATGATATGCTTATGGTATTACGATACCATCTAACTTTCTTACTATGATGGCTTTTAGAATACAAAGTTTATCATAAATTACTTTAATAAACTTTAAAAGCTCAAAAGATTAATAGTCAATTAAAATATTTTAATACTCAGAAAAATGCAAATCTACCTTATGATATACACATACATACAGACCTAACATATTATAAGTTATAAAATATTTAAATATCAAATTTTTCATAAAATTGATATCTAATGTTATCTAATATCCTATTAAAATGTTCACACTTAATCTAAATATAAAATTTCACAATTTAGGGGTCACCAAATTTGATCACTGAGACAATAGCGACCAATATATATATATATATATATATATATATATATATATATATATATATATATATATTTCCTTTTTTTCACACTAATAAAATATAAAATTTCAAAACTACATTTAAAACTATAAGTTCCAAGAACAGCGACACTTATGTAACCTTGATCTCAAAAAGTTATGCAATGTACAGGAAAGAAAAAAAGGGACACTCACCAAACTGACGGGCGTTTGAATTTGATTCTGTTGTAAGTATTGGCTATGGCTGATCACGGCACTGCTGAGCGGCCGTAGATAGGTCTTGGTGCCGGAGACCAGCTGTACCGAGGCGAAGAAAGAAAACATATGCATTTAAGAAAAGATGTGCGAGCACAGTGCGGGAGTTATATAATACACGCGAGCACCCATTGCGACCCAATCTCGTTCATTTTTTTTACTCACAGTGGACTTGGCAACGGGTGCGATAAATCGGCTGCAGGCGTACATGGTGACGTTTGCTGTAGATTTGGTATCGCTACACAAGGGTACCTGGAAAACGAAAATACGCACGGTTACGGGTACCAGCTAGCGGCTGCGCGACCTTCGTGTCGAGTGCCGTGAAGTTGGCCGCGAACAAGACTTGAGACCGCGCACGCGGCGGCGCGCCGTACGATCGTGAAGTTGCCTACTGTACAAGCGTCGAATATTACGTAACGCACGCTTCGCACGATCGCAGCCAGCCGGACCTCTCGCGAACGAGTTTTTCTCCCAGAGTTGGAGCTCGTCTCGAGCTAGCCTCGGCCGCGCATTCGAAAGCTACACGTCGGTAATTTCGACGTTGACAAATGCCGGGTGATAAATTCGCTCA
This sequence comes from Solenopsis invicta, assembly GCF_016802725.1. Lineage (NCBI taxonomy): Eukaryota > Metazoa > Arthropoda > Insecta > Hymenoptera > Formicidae > Solenopsis > Solenopsis invicta. The sequence continues at coordinate 19,737,969 of NC_052671.1, forward strand.
TATTACGATAAAAATGGCCGCATGCGCTCGTTCTCTCTCTCTCTCTCCTTGGTCCGCGCATATAGCATGAACAGAGCGTGGTTCCGATTGAACGTATACTTGTATTAATCCGATATATTCTCAATAAATATCACAAAACGCCTTTTTTTTCTTTTCACGAATCACGCAATACGACGTTGAGAGGTCGACAAATGTGGCCACAGAACGATTTCTACTCACTCGCTAGGTCAGCGGTCGATCACACTTACCAAGGAACAAAATTGAAGATGCGTGTGATAGACGGATCCCGACCCTTGGAATGTTAAGTCGAGTATGAGTGACAGGCGAACGTGTGCGAAACGCCTATAGAAAGGGACCGACTTATCTCGACTGCGACTACCGACGGAACGAACCGACCAATTTCCGTGCGACGACCTATTCACTGCTTCCGACCACGTTTATCGACCAACCGAATTTAGCTCAGCGACCTCTCATTTACCACGAACGGAGATCAGTGCAGACTCCAAAATCCGATACAAATTAGAGATCGCGCGCAATCAATCGTCTCATTTTCATCTGTAAAATCATGATTACTCACGTAACATTGGAATTTGCATCACATCAAATAAATGGAAGAAATACAGGCAAGTTTATCGAATCGTCTTAATCTCTGCTTTGACTCCACGTTTATTGCGGCCAAGCATGAGAAGGCATAAAAAGGACTGTGAACGTAGCCAAAATGTCTTCGAGTTGGCTGTGATAATTTCTTTAATCGATTTTTTGTAATATTTGCAATTTCTATGAGATTATACATCTTATGATTAAATATTGATTACTCATAATAGGTTTTCTACAATAATAAGCTTTCTACAATAAGCTTTTAGTCGATATCATGGTTGTGTTCCGATATTAACTGCCAGTACTGAAAATGTATAGTATATGTGACGTGAACTATAAATTTTCAGTACTGCCAGTAAAAACGGAACACAGCCCATAAGTCATAAGCCATAAAAATTGACCATTCACAATCAAATGTGAAGAGAATATTCAATTGTGATTGATCAATTCTTAGGTTTGTTCGAGTTGCTTGAAATCCCCAAAAATTTTTGCATTCGAGATGAGATAAATATATATTCGACCGTGAAAAAGAGAGAGACGACGAAGAAATTAATTCAAAAAGGGCAGCAACACGAACAGGCCTCTTATGGCTTATGACTTGTGATATCGACTAAAGGCTAGAACACACACCTTCCATAATCGTAAACATAAGACATACCGTAAAAATTAGCCAATCACAGTCGAGAATTCAGATTCTTATTTCTTAATTCTCGACTGTGATTGGCTAATTCTTACGGTACGTTTTATGGTTACGGTTATGGAAGGTGTGTGTTATAGCCTTATGGGCCTCGCACATGAAATGCATAACGTAACACAAGCACAACATCAGACCGATGGGCCAATGAGCATCCAGCATAAAGTCGCCATATTGATTTCATAACATTTTCATTGGTCTATTGGTCTTATGTTGTGCTTATGTTATGTTATGCATTTTATGTGCGAGACCCTTAAGCCTGTTCTACAATAGCAGTAAACACAAGACCGTAAGGTCGTAACGTAAGAAATGAAAATTTTTCATTTGCTTACGAGCTCTTAAAACCATGCCTTACAACCTTACGGTCTTGTGTTTATGCTATTGTAGAACAGGCTTTAATTGTTTATTGTAGAAAGCCTATCCCTAACAGCAAAACCATTCATATGTCGACTGTAAGTCGACTTTTCTCAGTCAGGCATTCAGAGTTAACTGCAAGTCGACTTTGCATAGACGTCTGCAGACGTCTTTCAAAAGTTGACTTTAAGACGTCTAGAAAAAGACATTTTGAAATCGACTCGACTGAGCGCCACTGTAGTGAGCGAGCATCGCTGTCATCGCTGCTGCATGTAGCGCCAAGCGGCCCAAGCGAGAGTCATCAAGTTTCTTGCAAGAGTCAATCCGCGTTGTTGTAATCCTACCCGTCTGTCGGGTCTTGTGCTTATTGAATAAAGACTATTAGCTGCAGCCGTTCGGACATACAAAATTCTCTTGTACTCTCCGCTATTTTTTATTATCCATCGGAGCGTGTGCAGCCATACCGGTCATGTGTGGCGATTGCCATTGTGAGCCCGAGCCGTTGTTGAGGGACAGACGGGGTGTTTACGATAACTAATCGGATCTCGGATTGGATTGAACAATGGTACTCATCGTAGGTATAGAAAAGTTCCCTAGGCTAATCGGATTGACGATTGCTGTCTCAAATGTAATCCGATTGATGACGAAAGCGTGAAGACCGAGAAGCATGCTTGAAAAGTCTCTTTATTTTTTTAAATAATAACACAAAAAATCAAAGATAAAGTTAAAAAGAATGATTTGAATTTAGATTTATTGTAATTTTTTTGTCTAAACACTGGATTTCGTTTAAATTTCTGTTTGTAAAAATTAATTAATCTATTCTAAAGTTTGTGGTTATATCGGAAACAAATCAAAATTAATAAAACAATTATTAATTATTAGGTACATATTAAAACATATAATATTTCAAGCATATCATATAGAATTCCTGTTTATTATAAACTCAGTAAAAATAACTTTGAAATTATTCAACTACATTATACATTAATCAATATTAATTTATATGTTAAAAATCAATAATGTATCTGAAAATGTTTTTTTTATTCTTTTCCAGATCGTAAATAAACTTCAACTCCAAGAATAAATAAAAATTACTGGAAAATGGATTGAAAGGGCATTATTGAACATTATCAATTTGTGCTAACTTAAAATTTGTAAAATCTGCTATTCTTTGTTAGTTGTTCATTAGAGAGTAATAATATAAGAACGGAATATACATAAATAAAATTAAAATAATTGTATGCATATATGATGCGTATATTACATTTTTATATTATTACTCTCTAATAAACAACTAATAAAGAAAAGTAGATTTTACAAATTTTAAGTTAGCACAAATTGATATATTGTTCAATAATGCCCTCTTCATATAAATCCATTTTCCAGTAATTTTTATTTATTCATAGAATTGAAGTTTATTTACGATCTGGAAAAGAATAAAAAAAACATTTTTAGAAACATTATTGATTTTTAACATATAAATTAATATTGATTAATGTATAATGTAGTTGAATAATTTCAAAGTTATGTTTACTAAGTTTATAATAAACAGGAATTCTATATGATATGCTTGAAATATTATATGCTTTAATATGTACCTAATAATTAATAATTGTTTTATTAATTTTGATTTGTTTCCGATATAACCACAAACTTTAGAATAGATTAATTAATTTTTACAAACAGAAATTTAAACGAAATCCAGTGTTTAGACAAAAAAAATTACAATAAATCTAAATTCAAATCATTCTTTTTAACTTAATCTTTGATTTTTTGTGTTATTATTTAAAAAAATAAAGAGACTTACTTTTCAAGCATGCTTCTCGGTCTCCACGCTTTCGTCATCAATCGGATTACATTTGAGACAGCAATCGTCAATCCGATTAGCCTAGGGAAATTTTCTATACTTACGTTGAGTACCATTGTTCAATCCAATCCGAGATCCGATTAGTTATCGTAAACACCCACGAGTCGTGAAGTAGGACTATAGTATGTATATTTTTGTAAAACCATATCAATTAGATATAAATCCGAATATTTAAACGATCAATTGCGAATATTTTAGTTTTGAGATCAGTGGTGCCGAAGCAGTTAAAAACACTGGAGATATGTGTATCGAGATTTCTCTGCCAAAGCATTTCCAATCCATGGTATTTATGTCTGTGTCGAGGTTGAGTGGCACGAAAACTGGCAGAGTCATAAAGAACTTTACGTGACGGAGAAAAGAAGCTACAACTGAACATATTTACTCACTTACAAGTGAGCTTTGTCTTCAAAACAAAAATTAATTTGTTCATTTGAAAAACAACATACGTCAACAACTCTCACTTTTAGAGAATTAAAGATGTCTAGTTTTTACAACTGCAGCACTAAAATTAATTAAAAATTGATATTAATTAAATATTGTTATAGATATTAACATCTTGATTTTGACGCTCAATTAATTTTTTTTTATTTAAGTTGAATTATTTTTTAAATGATTGATTCAATTGTTTTTTTAATAATATCACTTTCAATTTGTGCATTCTAATTGCAGAAAAGAACACAAGGAATGTACCAGCAATCAAGATAAACAAATTATCCCTCAATATCTTGAGTAAAACAAAGTGACATTCTTTATCCACTAGAGATTCGAGTTGCAGAATGCAAAATAAAAAAGAATATTTTATCTTTGCAGCATCTACAACAAAGGATCCATTTCTTAAAAAGTTAGCTAAGTTCTATAATTTATATAGAAAGAACATTTTACATTGACATTGTATAAATTTAGAATCTATACATGTATACAGGATATTTAACGAGAGGTGAGAAATAAAGATTTTTTTTCTTATGTGACGTCCATTAATATAATATAGTTAAAAGTTTTTATTATTATTTTTATTATTATTTTTCTTAACAAATGCATCTGTATACAATAGTAATATTATGCGAGATAATTTTGTATACATTAAGTTATTGTGATATACATATACACACACAAAGTTAAACAAATGCGCACAATACATATACACAGATATACACATTTATATTTGCTTTACATATTATAACAATTTTCTTTTTTTTTTAAATAAAACGAATCAAACAAGTAAAAAATGTTATACCATATTTTCCCAATTTCAATATTCCTTCCTTTACAACTGCATAGAATGTCTGTAGGATGGCTAACTATAGTCGACTTATAGTTGTCTTCAAATGTATGACTTAAAGACGTCTCTAAAAGTCGACTTATAGTTGTCGATTAAAGTGGGACATTGTATGACTTATAGACGTCTTTAAGTCGTCTAAAGTCGATTTATGGACGTTCATTTTCCAGACGTCTAGCAGTTATGGCCGACTCATAGTCGACTTAAAGTCGACTTTGTGCTGTTAGGGATTATAGGCTTATATTATTATTAAGGGAATTGTTGATTAGAAAGATGGGCTTTTTACAATAAGTTATTAGTCGGTATCATAAGTTATAAGCCATAAAATTTGACCAATTATAGTCAAATGTGAAGAGAATATTCGACTGCGATTGATCAATTTTTATGGCTTATGACTTATGATACCGACTAATAGCTTGATGACCTAGTTTACACCGAACACTTGACACGCATCTAACAAGTAACTTTCTATTAAATTGTTTTAATTTCGACAATACATGTAAATGTATACGTGATATCTATATTTAATTAATTATCTTGATTCATATTGTACCAGCTTAATATACTATTCATTAAATTTATTACCGAAATTAAGATAATTGCATAGAAAGTTACTAAATATTACGCGTGTCAAGTATTCGGTGTAAACAAAGCCATTGTAGAAAGCCAATGGCTTTGTTTACACCGAATACTTGATATGCGTAATATTTAGCAACTTTCTATTCAATTATCTTAATTTTGGTAATAAATTTAATGAATAGTATATTAAGTTGGTACAATATGAATCAAGATAATTAATTAAATATGGATATCACGTATACATTTACACGTGTTGTCGAAATTAAGACAATTTAATAGAAAGTTACTTGTTAGTATGCGTGTCAAGTGTTCGGTGTAAACTAGGTTATTATATGAGTAAATTGTACTCAAAACTTTAAACGCATTTTTCTCGAAACTATGTTTTTCAAACTGGTGACCACGATTTCTGACAAACTAATGAACCGATGAATTGAATTCGCCTTTTACCTACATATTCAAAACACTTATCTTTATTGTTGGAACCAGCAAAATTAAATTATATTACTGGGTTTATTGTTTTACGTTAAACTTTCAAAATTTTGAGTGATTTTTTAAATTGATTTTTACATGCATAATAATTATTTTAAAAATAGTTCGATTTTAATAATTCTGGTTCCGACGATAACCAAATACCTGTAAATTAAGAATTTTTTTGGATTTCATGTTTCAGATAACTGAGTGTCGAAATTTTATGGTCACCATGAGACGATGCGCGCTCGGACACATTGCGCGAAAAAATGTTATAATTATTATAATTATTGTTATTTTTATTTATAAAAAATTCCAATTAACAAGCAAATATAGATAAATATGTGTGCAAAATTTCAAATCAATCGTCCATACAGTTTCCGTTAAAAAAAATTCATAAGAATAGACTTTTTTTGACCCTCCAAAGGGTCCTGCCCCCTTGAGCCGTAAGAAATTGACCAATCATAATTGAATATGAGAAGAATAATCGACCATAATTGATTAATTTCTTACGGCTTAAGTCTTACTACACCTATTGTAGACCGAGACTTAAAGACTTTACAATACGGATTTTCAAGCTAGACATGCTTTAAAAATTATATCATTGTTATTTTTATTAAAAAGTATAATTATGTAACAAGACAGACATGGAGTATTATTAACTTAAAGAAGTATATAGGGAAGGTCCCAGATGCGCACGGACCCAATCAGACACCACCAATCACGTAATCTAATCTAACCCAACCAACGGAAATACTGTAGGCATCGGCCGCTATAATTGGTGGTGTCCAATTGGATCTGTGCGCATCTGGGACCCTCCCATGTCTGGTAAAAATTTCAAACAAAAATTCCGAAAAATGATGAAGTTATAGCCCTGATAGCACATTGGCGCGCCGCTGAGATATCATGGTTGGACCACGGTCCGTCCCATGGTGGAAGTATTACATGGTGTGTGCAAAATCCGCAAACCACGCCCCTTTATCGCTTCGGATATTGCTCAGACCCTAGGTGTACCAACTTCGAAAAATTAAATGTTTGATAATATCAGGTTACTACAACTGTTATGATTGCATTTGTCGCACTCTGCTATATGTTCGTTGTGTCATTTTCTCTGAAAGAATTGCAGTTTGTATATACCGGGTGCTTTCCAACAAGAGTGCTACAGTGTGACACAGTGTCACACAGAGAGACACAGTGTAACACAGTTGTGTAGTATAATTGGAACAGATAAGTTACCAAACACGGTCACTAGAGTGCGTAAACGACTGACTTAGTAAAAAACATAGATTCAAATTGAATCAGAAATCTATCCGTAGAAAATCCAGACTCGTTAAAGAAGGAATTTTACATTATCCAACGTAGGAATAACTTCTTTACAATGCCGAGAAAAGAATAAACTTGCAAATTAATCCGATGAAATACGTATGAATAATGAATAATCAACGAATGCATTGTTTCTTAGGCTTATACAATTCTTTAAATAAAAATAATGAATATTGATTACCATCTAAAAATTCTGGGTCTGGTACGTTATTTTCAAACACGAGACATTTTTAGTAAAAATATAAGTCCATTGTGCTAATTTAAAAATGTAACATGTAAAAAAACGAAAGGTTCAAACTATAATTTTAATTTTGTATGTTAAGGCGACAAAACATAACTGAACATGACTAAAATGTACCAGTACCACACTTGAAAAAATAATTTATTTGCCCGATGTGTTGGCACTATTGATGTCTGACACGGCCAAACTTAATAGCGTTTTTCATTGGGAAAACTAGTGCGCACTGAATGTGCACTTGCTACAGGTAATTGGGCGTTTCCGTTGGCACCGTCATCGCGCAAACCAAAACGTCCAATTGCCAGCGGCGAGTGCACACTCAGTGCGCACTAGTTTTCCCAATGAAAAACGCTATAAGATTGAGCTGTGTTTTGCAGTGTCGCTTTGTGTCTCTCTGTGTCATAGTTGGAAAGCACCAATGTAGACACTGTGTTACACAGTGTCGCCTGTGTCTCTTGTTGGAAAGCACCCACCGTTTGTAGTACGCGTGATTTCGAAAGAAGTACGTAATTCGAGAGATTTTATGTGAAATTTAGTGAAGATGGTGCGTCGGTGCATCGTAAAATAAATAAGAAGCAATACTTAAAAAATGATGAAAGGAAAAAGAATAAAAAAATGAAAAAATTATTTCCGCATCAAAAACATAATTTTTGCAACAAAAAATAAACATAGACCAACTTTTGGTGACTTAGTCAACGATTTGCGAAAATTTTTAAAGAAAGACTGCTTCCTTTAGAGTGTTATTATCTCAACAAGACTGCATCGACTTTCGTGGTAGATGAGCAACCTATATACTAGTCAAACTTCCACAAAAATTAATCAAAGTTTGTAAAATACCAATTTTACATTTACTCGCGGCATTTTGTGCGGATCGAGTAAAACGATCGTGGCTTTTCAAACGGAACGATCTTAAAAATTTTATACATTTACTCGCGGCATTTTGTGCGGATCGAGTAAAAAGATCGCGGCTTTTTAAGCGGAACGATCTTAAGAATTTTATACATTACTCGCGGTAATTTATGCGGATTGAGTAAAAAAATTGCGACTTTTCAAGCGGAGCGATCTAGGAAAAGCACTATATATAGTGCAGTTCGCGGCCTTATGGCGGATCGAACTAATTTGGGAAATAATTAACTGAGAATTCTTTAAAATTAAATTTTTGTATTTGTTTTTTCTTTTTATATATTGAAAGAGACCTTCAAAGAGTCATTTCATTGAATTTTATGTAATTTTATTTGAAGCCTTTCCAGTTTAATTTATGTTAATATATAAAAAAACTTCTTCAATTATTGTAAAATATTAAAAAGTATTACTTATATGCAAATCACATTCTTCCTTCTGCTCGAAGCTCTCGTACGATATTCACGTATGCGATAAAAAAAGACCGAGAGAATACAACATGATGTGCGTGCAACGAAGACAACTACATTCAGTTGTAACAACTTTGTGGAGTTAAATAAGATTGGTACACCTGGGGTCTGAACGGTCAGAAAACAAGCGAGAGGGCAAAGAATTAAGCCTGCCGCAGACGATACGTTTTTTCTTACTGGATTTCTAACTGGATTTTCTTACTTGCTACCCTACGGGCAATGGTACTGGCAATGCTACTGGCCGTGGCTTCACACGGTGCGAGTTTTCGTACGGGCTGAGCAACTGAAATTTGTTTCATAGAAGCAGCACGCTTAAATATGGATGAGATAGATGAGATGGATGAAATTATTGCAACAGTTGTACATTGTCGTAAAATTGCTATTGCATTATTTTTAATTATTGAAAAATTGCGACAACAAAATAAATATCGCCGACGTTTATGGAGTCGACAGTCAATACATTCTTTAATGCCTTACTTTTACTGTGCTTATTATGGTAATTTGGTGTGTTTATCGCATATAAACATGATTCCTATTAGTAGGCCTCTATTAAACATAAAATATTTTTTTTGGACTATTTTGAAGTCTTTTCATTTTTGCACGACGTCATGTTTGCGAAGTGAATTCACATTTAAACTTTGACAACACTTCGACAGTATAACCTGGTATAATCCAGTATAACCTATACAGACTGCGTCCTGATTGGCTTTCACAATAAACCAGTACAGAATCACGTAAGAAAAATAGGACATCTATTACGAAAATCCAGTACGCGAGCCAGTAGAGTAGCCCGTAAGCTACCCATTTCCAGTACGGGAGCACGTAAGACTGCCAGTATAGGAGTACGTAATTAATCTCGTAAGAAAAAACGTATCGTCTGCGGCAGGCTTTAGAGAGAGATGCTTGCAAACTGCACACACCATGTTACTTCTACCATGGTCCGTCTCTTTGGTTTTGTGAGGCGAATTCCGACAGCGCACGGGACTAGAGTCCTATATAAAGAGAGAAGCGACATTGATGTCCAAAGCTCTGATTGGTAATCTGATTGATATTTGATTGGTTAAGCGAGCAGCCATATTGTGACCACAGCTGTTTGCAGAATGTTACGAATGGTGTTTGATGACGTTGAGCGGTCCCAAAATGGCAATGGAGGACTCAATTGGATACTGAAGGTTGTAATGGGGGTTCGTTGTTGCTTCTCTTTTTATATAGGACTCTACACGGGACCGATAGCCCACCACCCTCAGGGTGCCGTCACATGGGGCGTAACTTGCGTAGCGTAATTTGTGTATTCTAGTAACTTCTAAAACGTTCTTCTACGTTACGCCATTTTAACAGCCTTCTTTCACATGAAGCGTCTTTCGCGGATTTTCAAGAAATGCGTATCTAATGCAACCAATTGCTGATTAGGGTTTCTCTTGTACTCTCTAACAGAAATGCTAAATGAATTTACGATTGGTTTTTGTAATTTACGCGTCTCGGAAAGTACGCCTCATGTGGAACCATGGTGGAAGGGATAGCATGGTGTGCTCAATTTGCAACCTTCTTTCTCTAAAATCTGCGCTCTCCGTCGTTTTTCTGCTTCTTATTCCAGAGGGCTGCCAACTGTGAAAAGTTGAAGTATTTCACTTTCTAAAGTCTGTACACCTGATATAACTGTCTTTGTCGGACGTTTTCTATTTTCACTCTATCTCTTTTCTTGCAGATAGTTACCGCTGTAAATAAATGTTATTAAATACAACACGACACAAAAGACTAATTGCGCTCATTGTAAAAAATTAATAAAAATTAAACAGTTTGTGTAAAATATAAAGATTAATAGTATTGAATAATAAAATAATATTTGAAATAACACTACAAATATAAATATCGTAATAAATTTTACGGTAATTTTAATAATAAAAAATAAAGTTCTTAAAAATTTAAAAAACAACTATTGATATACAAGAATTTTTTCCAAAACAAGAAATAAATAGAATTATTAAGTCCACAAATCATTACAGAATATTAATTTTTTGTAAATAAAAAATTATTGAAATTTGAAGATATTTTTTCATTAAAAATGAAAAGAAAAAAATAGTTAAGATAGTTAAATTGAATTAAATAATATTCATTGATTTTATGCTTGAGCCACGTGTTGGTGTTTTTGAATGAACTGACTAAGACAATCTCTACCGACAAAATGTGAAGAAATAAGTCATTATTTTTTATGCAAGTTTCATGATAAATATAATAATTTATTATAGACAATTCTTATATTATACAGTTTTTAGATACACATAATTATTTATTATTTTATACATTTCAAAGTTAAAAAACTAAGAGCTAAAAATTCTATTTGATTTTTTTCATTTTTTTCTTGTTTTTGGTGGCGTTCAACACATTGCATATGTTTCCTCCAGCCTTCGATTACTGTAATAATAAAACAAAACATCATTGTTTATTGTATATATCAAGAATTTTGTGGTAAATTAAGATAGCAAATTACTATCATCAGTAATCGTTCAATGTTGTTCTTACCTTCTAAATCGACCCTTCGGTGATTCTGCATCTATCATACATTCCTGTATATTCGATGGATCATCAGGGCTGACGAGTAACTCGGAAGACTACATGTACATTTTCGTGGATGACGGGAAGCGGAAAATCTTCGGCTATGACTTTGAAGTCCATATTACTTTCATTGTTACTAAAATAGAAAATATAAATGTTACTTTGATAATGTTATGCAAAAAAAGGAATGTATTTTTCAGTAATTAATACATCAATTATTATTTATTCATTTTTACCTATTTTCCGTTTTTGGTAACAATAATGTTGGAACTGCACTCGGCAAAAGCGACTGTCTTCGAATGTCCATAGGAGGTCGAATCTTTTTACTTCTCACAAACAAATCTTCTGTGAAGTGTGCTAAGCATATATTTGCTGAAAATTCAAATGACAGAATAATAGTTAAGTTAACTAACAATTAATAAGTTAACAATTGTCTTAGTTTACATCAAGCACTTGATGTGTGCTATGTAACTTCCTATTAAATTATTTTAATTTCGACAATACGTATAAATGTATACATGATACGTACATTTAATTATCTTGAAACATATTGTATCAGTTTAATATACTATTCTTTAAATTTATTGCAAAAGTTAAGACAATTAAATAGAAAGTTGTTGGTTAGTATATATGTCAAGTAATTGGTGTTAGGTTAGGTTGCTCTTTTAAGATACAAATATTTACAATATTTTCTTTTGGAACAGTATTGGAATGTTGTGTGTGTGCCTGTATGTGTAATACAAATTGCAATGGAAATAATGTCATTACAAAAAATTGGCTAATAATATTTAATAAGACTTACCATTCTTAATATTTTTGGGCATAAAACTCTCTCCGATTCTCTGAATTCAGCCTTCACGCATTACTGCATTTTCCGGAAATCGGAAAAAGCTTACTTGCGCCGGCAAGTACGTTTCGTTGCAATTTTTACACGATTTCACTACACAATGTACCATTTTCACTTTATTTTACAATAAAGTTTAAAAAATAACCTCAAAGCACGTGTTGTTACTATGGACGCTATGAAGCAAAGACACTGAAATTGGAGCAATGTCGCTGGCGGCGCTGGTATGACAGAAAAAGACGCAATGCACGCACTCGTACGTGTGACAAAGATGCGACCATCTAGGTTCAGCAACTTTCCGACATTAAATATTTCATTTTTTCACAGTTGGCAGCCTTCAGGAATAAGAGACACTTTGCCGTGAAAAGGGGCGTGGTTTAGCCAAATTGAGCACACCATGTTATACTTCCACCATGTGTGGAACTGATACTCTGCACACTAGTATGTGTGAATCATCTATGTGCGAATCTAACCTGTGCGGGCATACATTCCTGTTGCTTGTAATTTTCAAAAATTTATATATATAAAACAAAATAAATAATGTTAGGCATTTAAGAAAAAAAAGCATTTTACATGCAAGAAATTCAAGCAACACGGACATATCTATTAATGTACAACTATAACCTTAAAATTTTGTATTAACATATCGCAAGAAGGTTGGATATGATAGAATGTTATTACAGAATAGCTATTATAAATAATAAATTTGATATAAAACTGTTTCTTAATTTACCCTAATTTCATTATTTATCTTTCAATTTTGTTCTGCTCATTTAAGTAATACATGTGTTACCAATACTTATATTACTACATGTACACCCATGGAATTTGATTCTGTCCATGGGGAAATTTTCTAAACTGAGAAGTCACCACTTTCTACATACTCGCAGTTCATGATTAATGTAACGACCAGAGCTTATTGGTCGTTACGTTAATCATGAACTGTAAGTATGTAGAAAGATAGCGACTTTTTAGTTTGAAAAATTTCCCCATGGACAGAATCAAATTCCATGGGTGTACAGTCGCCTGCATTATAGTTGCGACACTTTTTCTTAGATGCGTTTCTAAACGCGGAACAATAACGAGAGCTGAGAACGTGATTGGTTCTTACTTGTGGATCTAACCAATTACGTTCGCCGCTGGACGAGCAAGGCTACATTCCAAAAACCATAAAAAAAAGTGTCGCAACTATAATGCAGGCGACTGTACACCCAAGGACTTTGATTCTGTCCATGGAGAAATTTTTCAAACTGAGAAGTCGCTATCTTTTTACATACTTGCAGTTCATGATTAATGAAACAATTACAGCTTATTGGTCGTTATGTTAATCATGAACTATAAGTATGTAGAAAGATAGCGACTTCTCAGTTTGAAAAATTTCTCCATGGACAGAATCAAAGGGGAGGGTTCCGATAGCGCACATTCCGATAGCCCACCAACCAATCATCTTGACTTATCTAACCGAACCTACGGAAAATTTCTAGGCACCTGCCATTGTGAGTGGTTTGTGTGCTATCGGGATGTGCACTATCGGGACCCGCCGGAATCAAAGTTTTTGGGTGTACACCCAAGGACTTTGATTCTGTCCATGGGGAAATTTTCCAAACTGAGAAGTCGCTATCTTTCTACATATTTACAGTTTATGATTAACGTAACGGCCAATAAGCTCTAGTTGTTTCATTAATCATGAACTGCGAGTATGTAGAAAGTGATGACTTCTCAGTTTGAAAAATTTCCCCATGGACAGAATCAAGGTCCGTGGATTGGCGTTGGAGGGGAAGGAAGGTCGTTGCATCCACTTCAACGATGTGGAACGAAAATGGCGGCGGCCATACTTTTACTGCACACTCGCTCACTCACACAACTAATAGCTGTAGTACCTTACTATCTACGTACATACACTAACACTGACTCGCTGTCTCGAAAATGGCGGCTATGCAACGACCTTCCTTCCCCTCCAACGCCAATCCACGGACCTTGGACAAAATCAAAGTCCTTGGGTGTACAGTCGTGTTCATTATAGTTGCAACACATTTTTTTCGATGGTTTTTGGAATGTAGCCTTGCTCATCGAGCGGCGAACGTCATTGGTTTACCTGTGGATCCAACCAATTACGTTCGCCTATCGATGAGCAAGTTTACATTCCAAAAACCATCGAAGAAAATGTGTTGCAACCTTTTAGCTCACGACTGTACACAGCGTTTCTTACGGAGGAAATTGACGTAACGATAATAAGGGTCTGAGCAGAATGGCTGACTTATAACCTTAAGACAAGTTTTATGACTTAAGTCTTTGTCTTTAGGAACGCACAATAACTGTCTTATGTCTTATGTCTCAAGCAGTCTCAAGGGGCCAGTGATTACTAACAATTACTAACAATTATTTTTATTTCAAAATAGGAATTAAGATGGATTTCCAAAAATTTCGTGAAGCTAAAAATTGCAAGTTTTGATTAATTTAAAATTATTAATTGTAAGTAAATTAGATTATATCCGTTTGTGTGCACTAATAGTGTATGATAAAATTTATTCTGTTTAAATAGTTGGAGAACCTACACTAGCTTTATAGCTAGCATGCTTATAAATGTTAGACTTTTATTAAATATTATCATAATATAATTTCATACTTATTTCATACAAAATCAAATAACTGTAAGATTATAAAAAAATAATATTAATATTGGCAATATAAAAAAATTTATCCTATAAACTTTGCAGTTAATTTTCAGTCTTTGGAAGTTCTTGTGCTTTTCAATTCTTATTTTTAAATCAAAATTATTGTCAGTAAATAATATTTTAATCGATAATACATGATAACAATTATTTTATAAATAATTAAAATACAAGAAATTATACTAACCTCTTTGCTAATTTTTGCAAGCCAACAATAATCACAAATTTAACTTACATTACGGAACATAGCGTAGTTAGTTACAGTGCTACCAACTTTATGATTGAAAAGACTCTTTTCAATAGAACTTTCGGAATACACCTCGGATTCCCCCTCCCCCCGCCACCCTTTTTTTAACCCAACCCAACCTGAATCTTAGTTTTAAATAAAAAATTGTTTTGCATGAAAGTTGAAACTACCGATGTCTGTTTTACAGTGAAATTAACTTTTATCTTAATTTGCATGATACAAAGCACTTTCCACGTGAAGCGAGGTCCATCCCCATCCCACTTTCTCCACCCCCAGCGTACCCTCCCCCACAGATGTCTGCTGTGCAGCCAAATTAATTGTTATTTTAATTTACATGATACAGGGGGCTTTTTACGCGGAGCGAGGTCCACCCCCACCCCACCTTCCACCCCACCTTCCACCTCACCTTCCACCCCACCTTCCACCCCACCTTCCACCCCACCTTCCACCCCCCACCCCTCACCCCCGCGGGGGGGGAGGTGGGGGTGGAAAGGTGGGGTGGGGGTGGACCTCGCTCCGCGTAAAAAGCCCCCTGTATCATGTAAATTAAAATAACAATTAATTTGGCTGCAAAGCAGACATCTGTGGGGGAGGGTACGCTGGGGGTGGAGAAAGTGGGATGGGGATGGACCTCGCTTCACGTGGAATGTGCTTTGTATCATGCAAATTAAGATAAAAGTTAATTTCACTGTAAAACAGACATCGGTACTTTCATGCAAAACAATTTTTTATTTAAAACTAAGATTCAGGTTGGGTTATTATAAGAAATATTGTACAGATTCATAAATTTCAAAATTTTTATTTAACACTTTTTAAATAAATTAAGTTACTAAAACGCATGCGCATGCGGTCACCAGCATGCAAACGTGACCACAGCGCATGCTCAGTTTGCTACATAACGCCGAGATGACAAGTATCTTAACTTGTGCAATCACCAACTTTAACGCTTGATATCTCGGTTCGCGGGCCAGAGCGACACTTTTTCTTGCCAGATTCTTTCATTTTGAGTGAAAACGCGTCGAATGAGCCTAATTTCGTCAAAATCGGAGGTGCAATGGGTATTCTTAACAATTACCCGAGTTTGTACCAAACATTAATTATAATATTTCATCCAGAATGGATTGATAGTATTCGGTATTTTCTTTAACAAGTGTAATTATTTTGTGTATTACATAATTTTCTTAAGAAAAGTAGTCACCATGAAAATTTATAAAGCATTTTTCAACAATTTTACTAATATGAATTAATTCATCAGAGGGATCCCACACAACACGCGTGACTGTTAGTCGACTAGTAGCCGACTTTTCTCAGTTGACTTAAAGGCGACTTTCAATAGTTGACTATAACTCGACAGCAATTAACTGTTTGTTGACTATTTGTCGATTTTTGAAAGTCGACAAATGGTTAATAAATAGTCGACTGAAATATAACTCAAAGTCGACGAAAACTTTGTTCTTTTTATGACAAAAGATCTTATACTGTTTTAAGTTATTTATATCTTTTCGACAAAGCGAAAAGATATAAATGATAGATATTTTATCTAGCCAAAAAGACAATATAAAAAGAAATCTTAGTTTTAATTTGCTCGTTAGCGTCCCTTACGGAAATGAACTATTGGAAAGCTAATAATCACTATTGACTTACAATAGTGATTATTCATTCTCTAATAGTGATTATGTAGCATCTAATAATTGGGTTATTCGCAATAATCATTTCCTAATAGTTTTTGAATGAGTGATTATTGATTTCATAATGAGATTATTTGCAGTAATCATTCCCCAATAGTTCTTTTATGAAATGATTATTGATTTCATAATCAGGTTATTTGCAATAATCACCAGCACAGTACTTTTAATAGTTAATATATAAATGATTATTAGTCGACTATTCACAATAAACCCAATAAAAACTGGATTGTTTTATACGTTTATTAAACGCAAGTATGGTATAAAACAGGTATAGATATGTGGCAGATACGTATATAGGTAAAACGGTTTTTATACGTTAGTGCAATATATAGTACGTTTATAATAATCGTTCTTATCACATATATATAATACGGAACGTATTTTATACGTTGAAAAATGGTTTATAAAATGCCAGAAATATTTATAACACGTATAAAAATACTATCAAATACAATTATATACTAATTAAATAAACATTTCTTAAATACGTTTATGATTTGTAAAAGTTGTCCCTTTAAATAACCTATCAAAAATAGAATTTAATATCCAGGTATAATATACTTTTTAATGTAAATATGTTAATAAAAGTTTAAACGTAAATTATATTTATATGTTTTCATTGCAGCAATATTTAAACGAATAATAAGCGTATTTTATACACATTCGGTATAGCTAATTAAAGGTTTATTGAAAACGTATATTATTTATGAAATGAAAAACATTTATAAATCATTTTAGAAATATCGAATATGGTTAAAATCCAAGACATTCAATTATTAATAGTTATTTTACACGTAAAAACATATTACGGTGCTCTCAAAAATCGAGCGATTTGCTTTGGTTTTGAATCTCAAACATAGACTTTGTACTATGTCTATGGTCTCAAAGCTTTTTCGCGATGCCAGTCTTCGCGTCTTCGCGGCTTGCGCGGCTTCCACTAGGTGGCCACGCCGCGGAAGATTTTCTCGTGAGTCGAGTGCGGCCACAAGCATTATATCTAGGCGCTACCGCGACTGTTTTTCTAAATCGCACTTCAGTAAAACTTTTGGGAATTAATTGTTGTAATCTCGAAACGAAATTCGCTTTCGTTCTTTTCAAATGTGATGTGTATGTGGTTCGCTGTTCCACATAAAATTTTATATTTTTACGTGTAAATAACAATTTGTATTGTTATTAAATCTTGTATATAAATGTTTAATTCAAATTTAATCTTTATTTAATCCTTTTGAACCAAAGGGAAGAAATATTTTTTTGGAAACTATAATTTATTACGTTTAAATTATTGATTTATCAATCGTATTTTATACGACTATATAAATTGTAGTGACTAATAGTCGACAAATAGTCGACTCACAGTCAACTTATTGTCAACTTGAAAAGTCGACTGACAGTCAACTACTTTTGGGACATTCGTCTACTATCAGTCGACTCACAGTCGACTGACAGATTGACTTAAAAGTCAACTCTTGCCTTTTATAGTCAGCTTAAAGTCGGCTCATAGTCGACTTCGTGTTGTGTGGGATACATTATTAGGTACTCTTCAGAGACATAGACCTAGTTTACACCAAACACTTGACATGCATACTAACAAGTAACTTTTTATTAAATTGTCTTAATTTCGACAATACGTGTAAATGTATACGTGATATCTATATTTAATTAATCATCTTGATTCATATTGTACCAGCTTAATATATTATTCATTAAATTTATTACTAAAATTAAGATAATTGAATAGAAAGTTACTAAATATTACGCGTATCAAGTATTCGGTGTAAACAAAGCCATAATGATATGTATCAAGTATCAGAGAAAAGGACACAACAAAGGGTCAATGCACACAGGACGCGTCAACGCGTGGCGGATAGCCAATCATTCTTTTGCTTTCTTATTTCTTTCCATAAAAGCGAAAAAATGATTGGCTACCTCGCCACGCGTAACGCGTTGACGCGTATTGTGTGCATTGAGCAAAACATATAGGCTGCGTTCAGCAGACTCAACAGTTTAGTGAGCGCTTGCTGTTATTGGTATATTCTTCTAAATCTAAAAGTTTGATTGGATCATCTAGAAGAATATCTCAACATGTTGAGTCTGCTGAACGCAGTCATAGCAGGGCTTTGACTATATAAATATGGACTGCTAGTTGGCTCTTTTAGGCTGTAAGAAACATTTACAGCGCCATCATCTCCTAAGCGACGATTTCCAGTATAAAATAACATATGGTGTGGTGTGTGGCTTTTATACGCGACAGTAATAAACATTTGTGCGATTGAGTGATATAATACAATGGTAGTATATCGTTTTATAAATGGTTGTAAATCAACCAAATATAAAAGTGTAAAGGAGAAACACATTCCTGTACCATTTTTTGGGTAAGTTATTAGTTAATTGCATTGTAACCTAAACTTTTTTAATTTTTTTAAATTAGAAAATAAATTAAAAATGAGAAATATAATTCCTACAATGATTCAAGAAACATTAAGAAATCTAAGATTAGATACATTATTTATTAACTTTGACACACATATCAAAGATCTAGAAATATTAGAGAATCATAAATATGTAATAATAAAATTAATTATTACGTATTATTTGAACATTAAATTAGCTTATGAGGGTAAAATAATTACGTTGAATGAACACAAAGACTTCATAAGACGTAATTTAATTATTATAAAACTGTTATTTTCAGCGGGCAATAATTTATGCTGTACACTTTATTACCCGAAAATGACGGTTCTCTAATGAGACTTCCTTTTATTTATATGACATTACTTATTTGTTTTTATTTTTAATTACTTTCTATTTTTTGCTTTATATATTTTATTATTATATATATATATTTTTTTTTTTAAAAATTATATAATTAATACATATATATATATATATATATATATATGTATTAATTATATAATTTTTTTAACTATATCTTTAATAATAAAATGTGTATAAATTATATTTATTTTCTTTTAATTTAGTAAAATTAATTCTTATTTTATAGAAATATAATCGCATATTTTGAGTGAACGTATAAATTCAAAGCGATATATTGTATTCCGTCTCTTTCTTTTCTGATTTTCTACTATTGCTGTCTCGCTTTTTTGTTTCACATTTCTGCCACTTAGGAGATGGAAGCGTTGCAGATCTTTCTTACACGAAAACATAGAAAAGTGGAGGGGTACTAGCAGTCCATATTTATATAGTCAAAGTAGCAGGGTATGACAAAGATGCAATCAAAACAGTTGTAGTAACCTGATATCATCAAACATTTAGTTTTTTGTAGTTGGCAGACCTGGGGACTTACGGTCTCTCGATGCAAAAAAGGGGCGTGGTTTCCGAGTTTTGCGCACACCATTTCTACTTCCACCATGGCACCGACGAGAGACTGTTAAGGTACCTTTTCATACGACGCTGAAACGACGCTCGTTTTGTTCGTGTTCACTCTATGTAATTTTATCTATGGTTGACGCTAAAATGTTCGTTTCTAACCAACTTTCCAGCGTCGGCAGTAGTTGACGGGGTTATTCATTATTTATCTTATCGTAAAATCCATGTAAATTTCTTTCTCTAAATACAGGTTCAATCCAGTATCGTTTTGGAGTATATGATCTCTTTTTTCTTTTTTTCATTACTGCTGCTATTACTGTTAAAATAGCTGCATAAGTTACGTTCCTTTTCCGATTTTCTTTTCTAATTAAATTTGCACATTCTGTCATCCATGCATGATATTTATAATTATACATGATGAACTTTAGTGATACACAGTGATACACAACAAAGATATATCTAATATTAGTATTGTTCGTTTTGTTTCTCGGGAGCTGCTCGGAATCGCTTTGAACGAACTCAGCGACTTGATAGTGTTCTTTTAGGCTCAATGCACACAGGACGCGTCAACGCGTTATGCGTGGTGAATAGCCAATCATTCTTTTGCTTTCTTATTTCTTGTCATAAAAACGAAAAATGATTGGCTATTCGCCACGCGTAACGCGTTGACGCGTCCTGTGTGCATTGAGCCTTAGACGGAAGTGATATAGAGGGCAATTGGGGTGAAAACTTGGTTCTGTTTTATTACCTGCCGTTAGAGCTGTTGAGAACTATTCAGGTCCACTCAGAGTTTCCCTGTAATGCTCCACCGCGAAACGACAGTTCAAGTCGGTTCTATTCAGGTTATACAATAAACAACCGCGTGTTTTGAAATATATAAACGTTTATTGCCGTGGCGAAAATGATAGCGTAAAGCAAGCGGGAGTGTAAATTGGGGCATCAGAACGTAAATAAAGCGTGTGAAAAGTGCAAAGTTGGGTAAGTTAATACATTTTTTAAACTAAATTAAGTTAAAGTTAATGGTTTATATGTATATAAAATTAATTTAGTTAGTGTTAAAAGTTATATAAACAAAAAACTAACTAGTTAAAAGTTACGTTAAGAGTAAATTAACTTGAGTTAAATTAAAAATTAATTTTAAAAAACTTTTATATTAAATTACAAAATTATAATTTGTATAATAAATTTAAAAATAATTAGTTAAAGTTAAAAATTAAATCATTAAATCATTAATTAGTAATCCTATAATTTAAAAAAAATACTTTTAACTCTGAGACTTTATAATATTTCATCAAAAATTATAAAACAAAAAATCTTTAGAAAAATTTTAGGATATTTTATAATTAGTATATATGAAAAATTCAGAAAAAAGATAAACTTTCTAGTATTTCTAAAAAGTATTCTAATTTGTATAAAAAGTTTGAAAAAGTTATACAATTATACAAATATTCTGAAAAATTATATAAAAAATTCTGAAAAAAATTTTCACGGGGATTATATTCAGTCAAATTAGGTTACGCTATCATGTTCTTTTTACAGCCGTCCGAGTAGACCCGAGTTCACTTCAGAGTCGTTCAGAGCAATATTAGTAATCCACTTCCTGTTCTACGATACATTTCCGGAATTCTTCTATCTTAACCTAAACATATCCAGGTCTATTCAGATCTGCTCTGAACAAGACCCAGGACAGACAAAACCATGGTGGAAGTAACATGGTGTGTGCAGTTTGCAAGCATCTCTCTCTAATTCTTTGCCCTTTCGCTTGTTTTCTGACCGTTCAGACCCCAGGTGTACCAATCTTATTTAACTCCACAAAGTTGTTACAACTGAATGTAGTTGTCTTCGTTGCACGCATATCATGTTGTATTCTCTCGGTCTTTTTTTTATCGCATACGTGAATATCGTATGAGAGCCTCGAACAGAAGGAAGAGTATGATTTGCATGTAAGTACTATTTTTTAATATTTTACAATAATTGAAGAAGTTTGTTCATATATTAACATAAATTAAACTGGAAAGGCTTCAAATAAAATTACATAAAATTCAATGAAATGACTCTTTAAAGGTCTCTTTCAATATATAAAAAAAAAAACAAATACAAAAATTTAATTTTAAAGAATTCTCAGTTAATTATCTCCCAAATTAGTTCGATCCGCCATAAGGCCGCGAACTGCACTATATATAGTGCTTTTCCTAGATTTCCTTCCGCTCCGCTTGAAAAGTCGCGATTTTTTTACTCAATCCGCATAAAATGCCGCGAGTAATGTATAAAATTCTTAAAATCGTTCCGCTTGAAAAGCCGCGATCGTTTTACTAGATCCGCACAAAATGCCGCGAGTAAATGTAAAATTGATATTTTACAAACTTTGATTAATTTTTGTGGAAGTTTGACTAGTATAGGTTGCTTATCTATCACGAAAGTCGATGCAGTCTTGTTGAGATAATAACACTCTAAAGGAAGCAGGATCAGTTTTTCTTTAAAAATTTTCGCAAATCGTTGACTAAGTCACCAAAAGTTGGTCTATGTTTATTTTTTTTGCTAAAATTATGTTTTTGTTGCGGAAATAATTTTTTCATTTTTTTATTTTTTCTCCTTTCATCATTTTTTAAGTATTGCTTCTTATTTATTTTACGATGCACCGACGCACCATCTTCACTAAATTTCACATAAAATCTCTCAAATTACGTACTTATCTCGAAATCACGCGTACTACAAACGATACAAATTGCAATTCTTTCAGAGAATAGGACACAACAAACATATAGCAGAGTGCGATAAAGATGCAATCATAACAGTTGTAGTAACCTGATATTATCAAACATTTAATTTTTCGAAGTTGGTACACCTGGGGTCTGAGCGGTATCCGAAGCGAAAAAGGGGCGTGGTTTGCGGATTTTGCACACACTATGGCTGTGTTCCGTTTTTACTGGCAGTACTGAAAATTTATAGTTCACGTCACATATACTATACATTTTCAGTACTGGCAGTTAATATCGGAACACAACCTATGGCTGTATTCCGATATTAACTGCCAGTACTGAAAATGTATAGTATATGTGACGTTAACTATAAATTTTCAGTACTGCCAGTAAAAACGGAACACAGCCTATGTAATACTTCCACCATGGACAAAACGAACAATACTATTGTTTTCTCGCATAAACTAGGTTAGGTTATTTCTTGACGCTAGAAAATCAGCGTTTTAGCGTCGCATGAAAAGGCACCTTTATAGTGTTTTTCATTGAAAAAACTAGTGCGCACTGAGTATGCACTCGCCGCTGGCAATTGGACATTTCGGTTCGCGCGATGACGGTGCCAACGGAAACGCCCAATTACCTGCAGCAAGTGCACATTCAGTGCGCACTAGTTTTCCCAATGAAAAACGCTATTAAAGACCGCTAACCTTACGGGAGTTTGTGTGACTGTTAAATTTTTAATGATAAACTGACAATACAGTATTAATTTTATAATTTATTGTTATCTTGAAGTTTCATAGATATGCTTATGTATTTGTAACCCAAAAATTCTCGATTTTTATTAAAAATTGCAGTTTTGATGTTAACATCCAAGTTTGATTATCGACAGAGATAATAACTGATCAAAAAGAATTACAATTTTAAAGCAATATACAATGATATTATTAAATATAAGTATGCATATTTGCTTATGAAGTATTTGTATAATAAAAAAATCAAGATTTTAATAACGTATTACTCAAATATTTGTATTAACACCGACGAGAGACTATTAAAGACCGCTGATCTTACGGGAGTTGGTGTGACTCGAAAAATTCGCTGCGCGCTAACGCCCTCTCAGTAATATTGCGGCTGCAGTAGGAAACATTGCAATGTAAAGAATTGATACAATGGTAATATATCGGCGAGATTATTTTTTCGGGAGATATTAAAGACGTCTGTGTAGAGCCATGGATTAATTTCATCTTATAAAATTTTATTTATTTAAATAATGTATGTACTTATAATAAAAATTGTAAAAATTAAAAAAATAAAATTGGTATAGTATAAAATAAAATGAATTTAATAAGCAATAATATACATATTAATTATACTAAGTACTAATGTACTATAATAATAATATTAAAATAATATAATTATAGTATATTTTTTATAATTATATATAAAAATAAAAAAGTAATGAAGTATATAAATACAAATTAATTCTAAACTAAATTTTTTATAATTAATTTTTTAATTTCATTATTTTCATTTATTAAATATATTTTAGAAATATTCAATAATTGTTTTTATTATTTAACATACAGATAAAAATTAATTTAATTATACATGTAATTATGTATATATAAACTCGATAGCAAAATTAATGATTACCTATTTTGACTTCCAAAATTAGGCGAAATTCAAGAGAGTGTAATTTTGTCAAAAATAATCGTAAAAAAATGTTCAAAAAAGTATTTTAAAACTGAAAATATCTAGTTTTGAGATGATAAATCATTAAATGATTTAGAGATTGTTTACGAAGTTACGCGGATTCAAATGAAGATGCGTCAAATCTCTAAATTTTTGACAAACTTTGCAAAGCTTCAGGGCATGAAATAAAAATTACATGCAAATGTGGTTTACAGCATTTCTATGAGATTTTTATTTTACGCCATGGAACTTTACAAATTTTGTAAAAAAATTCCATTAAATGTCAAAATTAAAACAAATTTTGCCATGTTACACAATGTGAAATAAAAATCGCACACAAATTCAGTTTACAGCATTCGAAAGCGTGAATCTACTTTTAATTTGAGTATTTGTTGAACTTTGTAAAATTTTTTTTTGAATGACTTATACAACACTGAAGCAGTAATGATTTCTTTTGCTTCAATGCAAAATAATTTGGTGAATAAAAATCTTACAACGCTCAACAAGTACGCAAATTAAAGGTCAAGATTCACGCTTTCGAACACTGTAAATTACGTTTAGGTGCAATTTTTAATTTACGTTAAATAAACTGACAAAGTTTGCAACATGTTTTGCCGCATTTTTATTTGTATCCATATATCTCCGTATATTTTTTAAAAGATCCGTACATGTTTTTAAAATTAATATAAAAGGTATGTAAAAACTTTAAACTGCGTAAAATTCTTTTTGAAAAATTTTATCATTATTTATCATTTTTGTCGATGTTACATTCTCTTTTGGAGAATAACTGTGGCTGATTCTTTAATTTTGCTGTTAAACGCTCACTCAATTTTTGCAGAAGTTGTTCAAAAGAACTTCATAGAAAAAGATTGTAAAACGATCTTTTTGGGCTCATGTTAAAGAGTGAAATTTTTCGATTATCCGAGTTGACTTTTCTCAGACATTCTTTTACATCAGAAAAAAAAGTAGAAAATTCAAAAAAGATTTTAAGGAATAAAAAATTTTGCAAATTAAAACAAAAAATTAAAGCAAATCTAGAAAGTTACAAATTTTTGGCTATTTAAATTAACATACAGTTGAAAATTAAAGTAATTTTTTAAAATAATTTATTAAGTAAAAAATAATAACAATATTTTTAGTGTTTTATTGCATCATGAAAAAAAATTTTTTCCTTATAATCTTTTTTTTAATTTCCTACTTTTTATTTTCAAGTGTAAAAAAATTTCCGAAAAAATCAACTCGGATAATCGAGAGGTTTCGCCCTTTACATTCAGCTCAGAAAGATTGTTTTATAATTTTTTTTCACAAAGTTCTTTAGAACAACTTCTGCAAAAATTGAATGAGCGTTTAACAGCAAAATTAAAAAATCACCTACAGTTATTCTTCAAAAGAAAGTATAACATAATAAAGTATAATAAAATTTCTCAAAAAACATTTTACAGCTTAAAGTTTTTACATACTTTTATATCAGTTTTAAAAACATATACGAATCTTTTACGGAACTATACGGATACAAATAAAGATGCGGCAAAACATGTTGCGAACTTTGTCAGTTTATTTAACGTGAATTAAAAATCGCACATAAATGTAGTTTACATTGTTCGAAAGCGTGAATCTTTACCTTTCATTTGCGTATTTGTTGAGCATTGTATGATTTTTTTATTCACCAAATTATTCAGCATTAAAGCCAAAAAAATCATTGCTGCTTCATTGTTGAACAATTCAGTGAAAAAATTCGTACAACGCTCATCAAGTATGCAAATTAAAAGTGAAGATTCACGCTTTCGAATGCTGTAAACCGCATTTGCGTGCAATTTTTATTTTACGCCGTGAAGCTTTGCAAAGTTTATAAAACATTTAGAGATTTGACGCATCCCCATTTGAATCAGTGTAACTTTGTAAACAATCTGTAATTCGTTTAATGAATTATCAATCTCAAAACAAAAGATTTCAAGCTTTAAGGTGTTTTTCTGAACATTTTTTTACTATTATTGTTGACAAAGCTGACACTCTTGAATTTCGCTTATTTCTGGTCAGAATAGAAGATTCTTTAATTTTGCTGCCGAGTGTATATTGCTAAACGTTTATATTTAAAATATATGACACTTGGTATTTATGTATCTGATAAATATTGATTGATGCATGTACAAATTAAATTATAAATACAAAATTTAAGTTACTATTAGTAAGAAGTAATATAGCCAAAGGAAAATTTTGCTTTCGTTACGTCTATCGCCTCTGTTTTGCGTCCGGTAACAACGCAGCGTGCGTCCGCAATGCTGAGAGGTTTTCCACGAGACAAAAAAAATGTTTTCAGCGAAAATGAAGCTAAATACTCTTTCAAAAATTTTTCCTAATTTGTAGGAAAATTAAAAGTAATTAAAAACAATTTTTTGACATTTGTCGATTCTATCTCCGATTGTTTAAAAATTTATTAAAAAGTTCATTATTAAATAAATACTCAAAAACTGAACTTTTTTGCAAAATTTATATTTTACTTGTAAATTAGAATATTTTTAGCAGGAATAAAAAAAATTTAGCTAGCATTATTAGCAATAGATTTGTGAATTTTTAAACAAAATAATCGCCAAATTTTTAATGTTTATAGAATTTTATTTTATAGAAATAGTATGTAAAATCTTTTTAGAAAGAGTAAATCAAATAATAACACCGTATGTCGCACTGCCAACTCGAGATAAAAACAGCGATGGGATTTTGAGCCAACGATAATAGTTCGAAATCTTTAGCAGCTAGCGCGCAGTCAGTCTGTAGTGGAGTGGGGATGGCTGCATGCTGGCTGCAAAAAACATTGCTGTTTCGAGCCCGAATACTGCAGAAACGTCGTCGGCGCTCTGTTGTCGCATACACACACGAAACCGCGCATGTCACGCACCGGCATAAATGGTGTCTCTCCGCGCTGACGCTCGGCTGCCGACACACGCGAGCTACGCGAGGCGCGCACGTACGTGTTTCGTGGCAGTGCGGCGGAGGTCGGGGTGCCGGCAGAAAGTAGTGAGGGGCGTTTCGATACCGCATCTTCCTCGCTCGACGCTGGATCGAGAGAAAAGACACGGAATCGCGGCGCTCGAGAAGCTGACAGAAATGGTATCCCTTGCGCCTATACGGCTGATATACGGGATACCGCGGTTTGCCGCGCGCTGTTGTAATTTTTAATTGCATAAAGAAATTTACTCGGATACGAGTATTTTTTTGAAAAATAATGTAAATAGAATTACGATTTTTAATAATAAATTAAAATTATGTCATCGTGGCAATATATTTTAACTTCAATTTGTGGGACTATTACTTTACATAGGGACATAATTTTAATTAATTAATGAATAAATGTAAATTTCTTTAATTACTTATTAAAATAATCTGAAGTAGAAAATAATTTTAATTTGATTAATTTATAGATATGTTTACATTATTGGGCAAGCCAGTTTACTTTGTAATTGGCGTAAAACAATACTCTGAGAAAGAACCCGAATGAACGTCTGAATTTTCTTCGTATATAGACGCAAGGGATACCATTTCTGTCAGTTTCTCGAGCGCCTCGATTCCGTGTCTTCTCTCTCGATCCAGCGTCGAGCGAGGAAGATGCGCTATTGAAATGTCCCCCACTATTTTTTGCCCGCACCCCGACTTACGCCGCGCTACCGCGAAACACGTACGTGCGCGGCTTCGCGTGTGTGTGGCAGCCAAGTGGAGAAACATCATTCTGCCGGTGCATGTACATACGTGTCTCGCGGAAGCGCGGAAGAGATCAGGAAGCAGACAGAAACTTGAAGAGTGAGAATCAAAGTTTTGCCTCCGATTATAGAAGTTAAGCAATGTAAAATGTTTGAACAAAATATATATAAGGCATTATAAAAATAGTGATTATCACCTTTTGAATATATATAATATACATACAATACACACATACACACGCACGCACACACACACGCACACGCGCGCGCGTATGTGTGTGTGTGTGTGTGTGTGTGCGTGTATGTATATGTATGTATGTATTGTATGTAACGCCTTATGCAATAATGAAGTTATTCAATACTAAATTAGTAATTCTAATCAAAGAAATAAAGAGTCATGCGCAAGATCTTAATGCAAATTATCCATAATGTCTTCTTTTAAATTACAGTGTAATAAACGTTTCGATTGATTCCTGTATTGAATCATCAAAACATACTAAAAAAGGATCCAGTGCATTTAGTTGATTAAGATTTTTCATATAAATATAATTTTTTTATGTTTGAAATTATGACAAATCAATATCTTATATGGTTGAATTTGTTTTTTGTTTTTCATGAACTATATTATTATGTTAGTACAAATATGCCAACCCATTAAAAAAAATGGCAATTTTAAATATATTTAAAAATATTATGCATATACTGCAGTACCATTACGCAATAAATTATGTTACACGGCGAATCTAATAAAAAGTTCAGTTTATCTAAAAAATCATTAAAGATAGAAAAACATTTGTTATGAAAATTATAAAATAATTAAGAGAACATATTTTAATGATTTTGAGTAATCTTAAATGTCCTTGGTTTTCGTACTATCAGTAAAAAATTTTTGTAATGGAAATTAGTATCTTTAAGTATATAAACCAAAAGAAGTCATCTAATAGTTTGCAACAATTGGTTTATTATGCCAAGAAATGTTAAAAGTCAACCAATTCTTTTATTTTTTTAAAGGTATAATAATAGTTTAACATATTAAATAGAGTGATCTTGAAAAGGATAAAAGCACAATTAAGACTACTTCTACCAATCCATTTATTTTCAACAGTTTATCACTTCGGAAAACATAATATAAAAAATAAAACATTTTTTGCGAAATACATTTCAAGAATTAGAAGAAATAAGCAGAAAAATTTTAAATAATAAATTAATCTTTTGATTTAATAGACAATCATATGAAACTATATTCTATAATATAATAATTAATATTTCATATAATTGTCAATTAAATCAAGAGATAATTCATACATTAATTCCTGTTTTATCTTTTACATTCTTTTCATTGAAGGTTTTGAACATTTCTAATGATAAAACAGTGATTGCATGAGATAAAAATTTTCATTAACTTATCGTCCGAACAGTCAAAACAGTCGACAATATCACTACTCTTCAATTACCGCCGGGCCCCCGGGGCCCCCGAGATGGTCACGAAAATTTGCCTAGGGTTGACGGTCTTTAATAGTCTCTCGTCGGTGATCACGGTTTTACCCTTAAGGTTGGTTTATGCAGACCGTAACCGTTAACTTATGCCGGAATCTACAAGAAATTGATCAATCATAGTCGATTATTCTTCTATAAGTTGATTATGATTGGTCAATTTCTTACAGATTCCGGCATAAGTTAGCGGTTACGGCCTGCATAAACCAACCTTTACTTCACCCAACTCCACCGTAACGCAAAGCAGCGTTAAAAGCGGCAATTGCTAAGTACATAATCTGACAACCGCAAAAATGGAGTTGGAATATTATAATCAATATATCGAGTATGTAAAATATTATAAACACGCAGTGGCGGTTATAGATGAAAGAAGACGACGTATAGCTGCTGCAATTGCTGCAATGTATTTGTTAAAAAAAGAAAAAGAAATAGATATAAAAAAAAGTTTTGGGTAGCTCCGATTTTTGTAAATCGTAATGAGCACAGTTTCTTCTTTGCATCGGGCCGAAATTGTTACTAATGTATTTACCGCTTTTAGGATAAAAATAATATGAATTTTTATCTATGTAACATTCATTATATTCCTCCATACAAGAGTGCCAATATATTTCTTCACTTTCTTGTATGGTACAAACAATTATTTTGCACACACCACAAGTATATGAGGGCATAACAGAATTTTCTATAATATAAAAAACACAGTTATTAACACAATATAACAAATAAAGCTATTTAACATAAATAAATAAAAAACAAAAAGCAACCTAGCCTAAAAGTATGCTTATTATATGTATATAATATATACTAACTTTGTTTGTATTTTCAGATGATGTCGATTGATTTAACCGTTCAGTCATGATTTTTTTTTTATATATTCACTTTTGGAAGGTAATTAATTTGGAATGTAATATTTTTTCAGCGTCGTTTTGCTAAAAATAGGACTGTGTTGAACTTTGAGCGTTTATTCGCTGGATTTGCCAAATTGTTGGAGAGGGGGTAAAACGCCAGCTTTTATTCGCTGCGTGAACTTGCGCCTTAATGCCTCGGTAGAAAGGACCGGTATTCAGTCAATTCTTATATTTCAAGATTGTCTTAAGCAACGTCATAAGATGCTAATACGGCTCTCTGATTGGTTGATGACATCTTAAGGTGATACTTAAGACGATCTTAAATATAAGAATCGACTATAAATACCGGCCTAGACCAGTGTGAACAGCATTTTGCATGGCTTCATATCGTCGGATGACGGACGACGCACGTTGGATGCAGTGTAAATCCAGCAAATGTCTCAAGAACCTTGCACATGAAATACATGACATAAAGTAACCACAACATAAAGGGCCTCGCACATTAAATGCATAACAAAGCATAAGCGTAGCATAAGGCCTCTGGACCAATGGAAATCTTATGTAAATCAATAAGGCGACTTTATGCTGGATGCTCATTGGTTCATCAGTCTTAGGCTGTATTCCGATATTAACTGCCAGTACTGAAAATGTATAGTATATGTGACGTGAACTATAAATTTTCAGTACTGCCAGTAAAAACGGAACACAGCCTTATGTTGTACACCCAAGGACTTTGATTCTGTCCATGGGGAAATTTTCCAAACTGAGAAGTCACCACTTTCTACATACTCGCAATTCATGATTAATGAAACGACTAGAGCTTATTGGTCGTTACGTTAATCATGAACTGTAAATATGTAGGAAGATAGCGACTTTTCAATTTGAAAAATTTCCCCATGGACAGAATCAAAGTCCTTGGGTGTACAGTCGTGAGCTAAAAGGTTGCATCTATTGAACTCTAAAGGGCCTCGCACATGAAATGCATAACATAACATAAGCACAACATAAGACTGATGGACCAATGACCATCCAACATAAAGTTGCCATATTAATTTACATAAGATTCCTATTGGTTCAGAGGCTTTATGCTACGTTTATGCTCTGTTATGCATTTTATGTGCGAGGCCCTTAACTGGAATGGGCACTGCCATATAATGTCCGTAAGCGGAAAACGTGATAGAAATAGCATGATGCGAGGGGCCACCTCTCTTTTTCTAAGCGTTCTCTGCGCATGCGTTAGCATTCACCTTACATTCCTACTCAAAAGTTAAATTTCTTTTTTGTTTTCATGTTGATACAGCATGTAACGGAATTCGTGGAAATGAGGAAGAAATTAACTTTTACTTAAAAAGTTACTTAAATACTTAAAATAATGTAATACAATTTTGCTTTTGTTTTATTTATGTATGTCATTCAAGTCGCTCGTTTATCTATTCTTATGTGCCAGTACTGCAAAACTTTCTAACGTGACTGTACTGACAAAGAGAGGTGGCCCTTCGAAATAGCTCTCTCTCGTCACGTTTTCTGGCGACTAGTGCCCATTCCAGTTAGGGCCACTTTCACCAACGCCGATTAACTTAATCGCTGATTAGTCTATCGGAATTGACCAATCGCATTTGTCGTTTTTACTTAACTAGACTAATCAGCGATTAAGTTAATCTGTGTTGGTGCAAGTGGCTCTTAGAGTATAGTTCAATGGTTGCAACACATTTTCTTCGATGGTTTTTGGAATGTAGAATTACTCATTGATCGGCGAACGTAATTAGTTGGATCCACAGGTAAGAACCAATTATATTCATCGTTTGATGAGCAAGTTTACTTTCCAAAAACCATTGAAGAAAATGTGTTGCAACCTTTTAGCTCACGACTATGGCTGTGTTCCGTTTTTACTGGCAGTACTGAAAATTTATAGTTCACGTCACATAGGCTGCGTTCCGATATACACTGCAAGTACTGAAAATCTATAGTTCATGTTACGTATACTATAGATTTTCAGTACTGGCAGTGAATTTCGGAACGCAGCCATATACTATACATTTTCAGTACTGACAGTTAATATCGGAACACAACCTACCGTTTGTTTTCTGTTCCTGAACTCTCTAAATAAGTGTACACTTAAAATGAAATAGATAGATGTTTCAAACCGTTTGTTTTCTGTTCCTGAACTCTCTAAATAAGTGTACATTTAAAATGAAATAGATAGATGTTTCAAAGTTAGCGAAAGCAAGAAGGAACGTTCCAGTGCAGTCTAGTGCAGGAATAGAAAACAAGCCTAAAGTTAGCGAAAGCAAGAAGGAACGTTCCAGTGCAGTCTAGTGCAGGAATAGAAAACAAGCCTCTATATATAGGCTGTGTTCCGTTTTTACTGGCAGTACTGAAAATTTATAGTTCATGTCACCTATACTATACATTTTCAGTACTGGCAGTTAATATCGGAACACAGCCATACTTATGTCATGTTATGCATTTCATGTGTGAGACCCTTTAGTCAGCATACTTTTGACGATGCTTGTACATATTGTTATAAAAAAAGGCGTACGACAGAAAGAGACAACCAACATACGTAACCTCTCTGTCTGGCCGCCTTTTTTCGGCCACGACACTTTTCAGTATGTAGAGAGTTCAGTGATTATCATTATTTTTTCAATAGCAAGTGTTTATTTTAACGTTAAAGTGTATATAAAGATATTAAAGGAATATACTTTTATCGAATTATGAAATGATTCTACATTCCAAATATTTTTTTTCTCTGTCAAGAATATAATTGTCGCGGATTGTCGCGGACTTTGTATCTGTTACGAAAGCATGATAAGCATGATAAACAGGAATTTTAAATTAACCTCGAGAATAATTTGCTACGTATCAAACGGTAAGATGTTTAATAAATAATTTATTTCAAAATCAAATTAATTTCATAGACTGTACGGAACAAAATGAGTAAATGTTGATGCAGATTAATTTTAAAACTAGAGATTAACAATTTCTTCAAATAAACAGAGTATGGCAGAGAAAGGTGCACATTTGACTGGAACTGCGTACATTAGGCCTTCTATCTTTGAAATTATTGCACAAGAATCTCTAGCATCTACTCTGGAACCAGCTTTTAAAAGGATCCTCTCGGTATACTGTGTTATATAAAATTTTTTTGTAATGTGCTGTGTTTATATATAATATTATTTTTCATTCAAAGAACTTAATAATTCACTTAACAAATGCAAATGTTTTTCTTAACATATTTATCTAATTAATTTTTATATGTTACTTCCATTATGTGTTTTATTGTATTAATATATACACTTATAAAAATACAATTAGATACATAACTGAAGGGTTTTTTATATAAACCATAAGCAAGTTTTTTTTTTAAATCTTGTACTAAATTATTTTTGGTGATGTTATATTATTAACAATTTTATTCCAAGACTCAAGAATCACACAAAAAATGAAAAATATAAATAGATAATAAATATAAAATGTCTATATGAATCAAACGACTTCAAGGGTTTCATTCTGTATCATAAAGCATAGTGAAAATTACAAAAGTGAATGAATTTATTAAAATATTTATCATTTTATTGGTTAATAGTTAATGAATTTGCTTACTTTTGTGATTTTTATGAAGTTATTAACAGTTGCCCTTTCTCCTCCTTTAGAAGTTTTTTATTTTTTACTTTTTTAATTGAATTAAAATATTAAAATATTAATCAAAACTTACAACCTTGTTCTTATATTTATGGAATTAAATTATTAGCATTAAGATTTAACTATGACTATTTAAAGGTAGTTTGTTTATATTGTACAATTGTTGTGTTTGAAGAAAAATTACTATATTATTTTGGGTTGTTACATAAGCTTGTAGAGTAGTTTTATTGAAAAAAAAGGTAAAATAACTGAATAAAATAATACAAAGGAAAATATAATAGGATATTTTTGTTAAAAGCAATTTATCAAATTTTGTTAATAAAAAGTGACAGAATTATTGCTTTTTATTTTAAATCTTTCTTTTTTTTATCTTTATCATTATTAATGTTATAAAAAAGTAAAATAAAAAATATTACAAGTACTAAATGTGTAAAATTCTCGCAAGAATCAAACAAAGTTTGATATTTTTATTTTTGTTTTTTAAATTAGTCCTCAAAATATATTCAAAGTCTACGACGTTTTGTTCTTATACTCATTATATGTTCAGATAAAAATTATATTTATGTATAATGAATGCTTTGAAGATGTTTTCTTTGTTTAATGAAAATTAACTTTTTGGATTTATTTTTGTAGGAAACCCTTCAATTATATTGTTATTAAAAATTTTTTAGAAAAGATATTCTATATATTTCATTATAAAATTAATAAAATTATAAGCAGTTGGCACATTATAAAACATTAAAAAATGTTTGATTTTTAAACCA
The DNA here is from genome assembly GCF_016802725.1 of Solenopsis invicta. Classification (NCBI taxonomy): domain Eukaryota; kingdom Metazoa; phylum Arthropoda; class Insecta; order Hymenoptera; family Formicidae; genus Solenopsis; species Solenopsis invicta. The sequence goes on from NC_052671.1 coordinate 19,772,894, forward strand.
TTGTTGTACTTTCATAAATCATATTTATATTACATTTTAATCATTTTAGTTTTTTGTGTCTTTTAATCCTGAAAGATACAGATATATTCTTCAATGGGTGGATGAAGGTTATTTAATTTTTAATGTGTTTCTTCAACGATATTATCTAAGGAGATATTGTAAGTATTTTTTCAATACATATTTTCACATATTTTATATGTTAAGATATAATAAAATATATAATGTATTTTAACTTTTATCAATATAATTTGTTGATGTTTTGCTCAAAAAAATAGGATATTATTTTCAGCTGCATCATTTTCTGAAACATTTTACGATTTGAAGCGAGTCACAGTAGTTAATAACGAATTGAAGGAAACATTATCACATAAACAACAAATACTGTCATTGATATTCATTGTAACATTTCCATACTTAAAGAATAAGCTTGCACAGCTTAGTTTAAGATATAAATTGGAAGAAATAGACGATTGTGGATCAAGAGAGGCAAGTTTAAAAAATAAAATTATTGTTTTTAGATACACACGCACACATACAAGCGCGCGCGCGCGCGCGCGCACACACACACACACACACACACACACACACACACACACACACACACACGCAGACACGCACGCATTCACGCGCGCGCGCGCGCACACACACACACACACACACACACACACACACACACACACACGCGCATGCACGCACGCACGCACGCACAAATATATTTGGCAGCAAAATTAAAGGATCACCTATTCTGACTCCTAAAAATAGGCGAAATTCAAGAAAGTGTAACTTTATCAAAAATAATCGTAAAAAAATGTTCAAAAAATTATTTTAACGCTTGAAATCTCTAGTTTTGAGATTGATAATTTATTAAAAGATTTACAGATTGTTTACGAAGTCACGCGGACTTAAATGGGAATGCGTCAAATCTCCAAATTTTTTACAAACTTTGTAAAGTTCCACGGCGTGAAATAAAAATTGTACACAATGCGGTTTACAGCATTTGAAAGTACGAATCTTTACCTTTGTTAAGCGTTGTATGATTTTTATTCACCAAGTTATTCAATATTGAAGCAAAAATGGCTTTTTTTGCTTCAACGTTGAATAACTAGGTGAATAAAAATCGTACAACGCTCAACAAGTACGTAAATTAAAGGTAAAGATATACGCTTTTAAATGCTGTAAACCGTATTTCTGTGGAATTTTTATTTTATGCCGTGGAGCTTTAGAAATTTTGTAAAAAAAAATCTGTCAAATTTCAAAATTGTATAAAAATTTTTTCAAGTTGCACAGCGTGAAATAAAAATTGCACACAAATGCAGTTTACAGCGTTCGAAAGCGTGAATCTTTATCTTTAATTTGCATACTTGTTGAGCGTTGTACAATTTTTATTCACCGAACTATTTACCATTGAAGAAAGAAACCATTTTTACTTCAATGTTGAATAACTCGGTGAGAAAAAAAAACGTATAACGCTTAACAAATACGCAAATCAAAGGTAAAGATTCGTACTTTTGAATGCTGTAAACCGCATTTGCGTATAATTTTTATTTCACGTTCTGGCACTTTACAAAGTTTGTAAAAAATTTTGACGCATTCCCATTTAAATACGCGTAACTTTGTAAACAATCTGTAAATCTTTTAATGAATTATCAATCTCAAAACTAGGGATTTCAAGCGTTCAAATGATTTTTTGAACATTTTTTTACGATTATTTCTGATAAAGTTACATTCTCTTGAATTTTGTCTATTTTTAAGAGTCAGAATAGGTGATCGTTTAATTTTGCTGCTAAGTATATACAGGGTGTCCCAGTATAAGTGGCCACACCTCTTTATCTTGTAAACTAACAGAGATAGACCCAATAAATAGTATAACATTAAATTAAATGGTTTGAACTAAACTTTATTGTGAGCACAGTGGTTATTTACAGAAGTTATCTATGTTAAAGAACGAAGAGACATGCACAACTTTTGCATGGTAAAGTGAATATTTTTATATGATAAAAGTTGTAGCGTTTTTTCTAATGACTACAATGATGTGTGATTTATCAAAATTATTTTACAAATTATAGAAGTTATGTTGGTTTAAAGTTTCGCGGGCGACTAATACCATTTCAGTTTTGCCCCTGCGGTGTGGCTAACTTCTGACTCCCGTTTTGGCGATTGACGTGTAACATGTTGATATCTGATTATAATATTTGGTGTAATAATTTTATAAACCTGTAGATTTTTGTATTCTTATTACTTACATTTTAAGTACATCGAATATTATAAGCAGATATATATACACTATATGTATATGTGTGTGTGTGTGTGTGTGTGTATACACACACACACACACACACACACACACACATACATACATACATACGTACATACATACATACATACATACATACATACATACATACATACATATATATATATATATATATATATATATATATATATGGTGAGTGTGTGTAGGGGGGGACCTGGGTTATTTGGTAGACCTTTTTTTCTTTTGTGTCTCCTGAGTTTTATATTTGTTAAAAAAAAGAAAACATAGGACGGTTTGAAAGGTTGAACCTTCCCCTTCACAATGCCGGTATAGATAGAACATGAAAATGTACTTGCTTTGAAGTACATATAAAAATGTCGACCAATGCCAAGAATTACTAATTGCCTCAAGCCCAGGATAATTCGTAACTAGTGCGGGAATATCCCGAAATTTGTGTTTTAACCCTTAAACATACCGATCCTGTAAAATACGGAAACACATTTTTGGGTCTGGGAGACTTTTTCAACTTTGAGAAGCTATATCTTTGATTACAATTAATATTTTTCTACGATTTTTTTTTTAAACAAAAGTTCAAAATCTCAGGAATGTGACTGCATAATCGGCATTGCCGACAAATAATTTATTGTGAAGTTATAAAAGCAAAACCATTAAGCAAAAATGAGAAATTGGTCAAAAATCTACTTTTCCTTCAAAAAATCATATCTTCGCAACAACAAACGTTTAAGGACTTTCAAATACGGCGTTTTAAAGCTAAAGATTCATACTTTCAAAAAAAATTATATTGTCATTTTTATTAAAAAATGTACTTATGTAAAAAGGCAAATATGAGGTATTTTTGATTAAATTGTGTCTAAAATTGAAAATTGATGTGTTTCATGATATATTTCGGATAAACTCTCTTTTCTACAGCATTTTATAATATTTCAACTTTAGATAGAATATATGCGAGTAACATTCGCAAACCGACCTGTTTGAACGTATTTTGTCCAGCTTTTTTATGTAAAATACTTACAAAAAAAGTTTCACTTACACACTATATGGCTCGCATTGACTCTAATAAAACTTTGCTGCCGTGCCGTTTGAATTCTAGTTGACCAAAAAAGTTGATCAATCATATCAATGGAAAGAGGAGATTTTAAACTTTTTACGTCTTGGTCCGAACCTCTTATCTCATTCCGTCTTCACATAGCAAGCGTTCAAAACTTCATATGGGGTCTCTCAGACCCACTTACGTGTTTAAGGGTTAAGTAACCTCTAACAAATTTATGCCGTTACTCGTCTTTACTCGTTGTTATTTACCTTAGTTAAAAAGTTATAATTATAAAAAAATTTGTGAAAATTAAAATAGGTTTTTGATTTTCTACGCGAAACGAGGCTTATTTCACAAGTTGTTAGTACTGTTCCATATGGATTTGCGACTTTTCACACGAATCGAGGTCCACTAGCTCCTCTCTGGCAGCGAAACAATGTCTACTGATGTACTGTTCCACATGGATTTGCGAATAGTACATTTATAGACCTCGTTTTGCTCCCAGATAGAGGGAGGGGGTGGATCTCGCTTCGCGTGGAAAGTTGCAAATCCATGTGGAACAGTACATCTGTGGACCTGGTTTGCTTCCAAACGGGAGGGGGTGGACCTTGCAAATTATGCTTTTATAAAGAATAAAGATATATGTTTAATAAAAGATATATGTCCAATTAATAATAATATTGTTGAATGAAATATGTATATGAGACTAAAATTGGTAGAAATTTCGTATTATTTATAAAACTTTCTTTGTTGATAACTTAACAAAGGGCGAGCGATGTCTAAAACTTGTTGGAGGTTACTCAGGGGCTATGATATTAACAAGATATGTCAAGTAAGTGGTAATTATTTTTAATTTTTACAAACTTTTTATGATTATCACTTTTTAACGAAAGGCGAGCGATGGCTAAAACTTGTTGGGAGGTATTCAGGGCCAAGTCCTTGACAACATATGTCAAGGTCAAAATTATTGGAGGATGGTCCTTGTCTCTAAATAATTAAAAATATAAAATATTGATAAAATAAAATATTGATTTTTAGTAATTCTATTATATTTAATACTTTTATATGCAAAATAATTGGAGAAATCAGAAAAAAATCATATAATTTGATTTAAAAAAGTAGCGATAACTTTCATGTCACCTCAAAAAAACTGATTTTTTTTGATAATTGATTTTATCATTATTTGGGCTCCTTCAGACCATATAAAAATTGTGCATTTTGATATGATACGTTTTAAAGATAATAGCTTGTAATACTTCAAATGCTCTACTTCTATTGTATTTATATAAAATATTTAGCAGCAGATGGAAGACAATTTAAGGAGTGATTCTAGATTATAAAATAAGATGAAAAAAGGAATAAAATTGTTATTAAGTCATGTTTTGTAGAAATAAGTATTGAAATATTTATGTAAAAAGTATCTGAAGCATGTCAATATTTATAATTAAAAAACGAAGAAACTTTAATTGCAATTTTGTTATTTTTGATTTGTTTTTTATTTTATAATTTAGTATTTTCTTATATTTCTTTTATCTTTATTGTTATTCCATTTCAAGCATTATATATTATAGGGGAGACCGGGGCAAATCGTTAGACAGGGTAATTCGATAATTGGAAATATCTTTTTATGGGTACATATTAAAAATTTATTTTAAACACTGTAAACACGTCTTAATGTAACGATGTTGCTAACAAAGTTTTGTTGGTAACGGCGTCATATTAATGTTGTAGTAGTGAAAAATGTGTTTTGCGACAGTCGAAGTAATTTCTGATAGTCAGCATTTCTTCGAAATTTAAATAAGATAATAAGGTTTTTTTTTTAAAACTTTGAATGTATTGTGTCCAGTTGAATGTATTTGAAACATTGTGTGTTTACTTTTGCTGTGTGATGTCTATTTTTGTCGATCATACGCAATAATGCGCACAGTTGATGTTGGGGCTATTCGTAATACTGAGCACCGGGGCGATTCGTTAATATTGATTACAGCGCCTAACCTAAGTTGGGTAACCCTAACCTTTTGGCTGTGTTACGAACGTCTGCGCTACGCAGAGTTAAGCATTGAGGTAAAGTTCTTCATTGATTTAGTTCAAACTTGATAATATTGTGTATTTCAGTACATAGAACATGAATATGAATATAAAATTGACGCTCTTAAGCAGGTAAAAAGTTATAAAGCGTTAAAGATTGACACTTGTGAGGTTAGGAAATCTGTCACACCGATGGCATAAAAAGACATGCGAACGTGTATGTTTGCATTTGTTTTTTGTAGTATACCTATATCTTTTTTTAAATAAAAGAAAGTCTTAACAACAGCTTTTTTACAGTCTTTCAACTTGAAACACAAATTTTGGAATATTCCCGGAGTAGTTACGAATTACCCCGGGCTTGGAGCTATTCGTAATTTTTGGCATTAGTCGACATTTTTATATGTACTTCAAAGCAAGTACACTTCCATGTTCTATCTATACCGGCATTATGAAGGGGAAGATTCAACCTTTCAAACCGTCCTGTTTCTTTTTTTTTAATGAATATAGGACTCAGGAGACAAAAAAAAGATCTAACGAATAGCCCCGGTTTCCCCAATATTATATTGCATAATTATTAACATATTAAATTTTATTAATATAGAGGAGACAAAAGTTCTTCCGTAAATGTGTTATTAAAGGATATTCAGCTTTCTGTATAACGTACGAAACTCTTGTGCTATATAATTACATACTTTATATATCTGAGAAATCGATGTACCCATTACCCTTGCTAAGGCTGCTATCTGTTACTCTGACATACGCTGATCCGCAATCTGCTCTTACTATCGCTGAGTTATTGAGAAAGATCAAATACAACTCATTCACTGTTAGTGATGGATGGAATATCTTCCAAAGAATTGTTACTGGATCTCTTGAACTGGGAGCGTTTTTCTTACAGTTTCTTTCTTGGTGGAGCCAAGAAAATTATAATATGAATATCATGAGTCTTCCAGCTCCATCACCACCAAAGGTAAAGATAAATAATTTAATAATAAATATTAGGAGAGTATTCTTCATACTATATTTTTATTTTTTTTTAATTTTTTAAAGAAAAAAATGAAAACTGTAGAGGAGAGAGTGGTGGAATTTTTTTTTAAATAACTCGGTAAATATTAACGCGACATAATTTTTATGAACATCAGTTTGTTAGTCATACAATTCTACCAAGTACTTATAGGTAGAAGTTTATCAAGTTTATAGAATGAACGTAATTTACTTACTAAAAAGGAGAAAAAAGATGAGTTTGTGAGATAGGAGGAAGATTGTGGCATACTAACAATTAATGTTATAAAGCATTTTTAATTATAAAAACATCGCGAATTAATGATTTTTTGTAGATCTTATACACCAATAAATGCCACAAAACAAGATTCTATGAACATTTTATAAAATATATTTTATTTGAAAAAATATTTTTAAAGTAATTAATTTCCCAGGTTTGATCCCTGGCTGAGGTGTCATTTTTTGCAACAATTTCCTTATAGTTTGGAGGGGGCAAGATTCTCATGTGCTTGTTAGCATTAGTTAATATTACATTGATTTTTAATTTAATATCGTGATATTACTATTTCTCGTTCCACTTAGAATTGTGTTTTAAGACCGAAAAGTTATTTAGCGCGCAATTTTGTGAACTTAAAAATGTACATAAAATCACACAAAAAATTTTAGCATCAAGATCTAGCTTTAACGTACAAGGTTTTTTGTTTAATATTAAGTAATTAATTTCTTTGGTTTAAAAAATAAAAAATTTAAATAATTTCTTTGCTGCTTGTAAGTATTATGCAACTTTACTAAGGTTGTAAAGTCACAAAAGTGGTAACATTACTAATGCAAATGCCTTACGATCTTCTCCCGTACATAACTTTTATAACTTTATTAGAACAATACAAGTGCGCGTTATGCGCGCGCCATTTATTTAATTTTATGTTTACATATAACTAAATATAAATAATAAGAATTTCAAAAATTATACATTTATGGTTAAGAATAATAGAGTTCACGATGACAAATCATGTTCTTGATAATTATGAATAAATAAAAATAGAATATGATTTAATTTATTATTATCCTATTAGTAGACAATGTTTTTTAAATATTTATTCTTTATTATAACCTTTTTTAAATATTTAAAAAACATTTAAAAGATATTGTTTTCTGATAGAGTAAATGTCTATAAAATTATCATTAATAGTATACGTTAATATCATATTCTTGTTATAGATACCCATATGTACAACTCTTTTATGTTGTTTATATAACCAAAATCTACACAAAACTTAAAATTTAAACATGTTATAATTATTTATTTTATAATTATTTAATATACTGTTACGTCCGGACAGGACAATTAGCACTCTCGCTCTCGCACACGACGGAACTCAAGCACACTCAATAAATAAATAGTCAGACTTAATAAATTACAATCTTTTAATTAGAATGTCAGTTTGTTTTATAGAACGAGAAATCAAAGACAAAGATAGAAGACGGCAACCGATCGTCAATCCAATATCGATACGGACCGCTAATACCGGGCGTAACACTACAATAACGTTTATACTTAGCACGTGATACGATTGCATTTTTGTATTAAAAACAAATATTATACACGAGTCATCAACTTTCAAGCACACGAAATTATCATATTTCAATAACTTCTGAATCGATCAAGTTCTAAATACTCTCAAACGAGGGTCAAGTTCTATAATGAAAATGTTTTTATTTTTTCTGTCCGTATTCTACGATCGGAGATATCATAATAAAATGTTTACTTCTGAAATTTGATTTTCTGAGATATACGTGGTCATTAAAAAAATTTTCAAATTTGTGTTCAATTGCATTCTTAATTTCTTTTGTTCTTTATTTACAAATCTTTACATTCTCAGTCTTCTTTAAATCCTTTCTACTTTCTACTTTTTTTTTATTTTACCCTTTCACAATTCTTCTTTCTTCTTCCTTACATTATTTCACATATTTTTAAAAATTTTTACTAAAACAGATAATGTTTGGTTAATGAAATAGTAATTTTTAAAACAAAATGTCAATATATCATTATATGCATCCATTATTAAAGAAACCTTCGTGTACAATTACATTCCTAATTTCTTTCGTACTTTATTTAAAACTTTACCTTCTCCACCTTCTTTAATTCTTTTTTGCTTTATATTTTTTGTTTATTTTACACTCGCAGTTCTTTGTCCTTTTTTCTTAAATTATTTCATGTCTCTCCGTTTCTCTACTCTCATTGCACATATTTTAAAATCTTTACTAGAAGGGATAATGTTTGATTAAAGAAATTTTTATTTTTATAACAAAACTTCATAATATGTGATATGATATTCATTCATTATTAAAAAAATTCTTAAACTTGCGTTTAATTGTATTTTTAATTTCTTTTGTTTTTTATTTACAAATCTTTATTTTTATATAATATAGGTATTCAAAGATTATTTTATTTTACATATATTAAGTGTTGTACAAAAACTACAAATTTATAAAATTTTAATTATTTTAAGTAAGTTAAAATAGCATATTAATTTTTTTTTAAGATACAGATAAAAATATTTGTCGTCTTTAAAGAGGTTGAACTTCTCTTCAATTAGATTTTATAAATTTGCCATTTATATTCTTGTGTTTTCGGAACTCATTGAGCTAGAATTTTATTAATACATTTGTGTGTTTGTATCTTATTATTTACAAATTTTTTAAAATAATTTTAGTCTTTTAAAATATTAAATATTAATTGTATCAATAAATATTTAAGAAGATAGTTACTACAGAAATTTTTAAGAGATCTTTGTGTTGTTCATATAAATAATTTAAAATAAATGACTAACTTGAGAAGACTATATGGGAATAATAATTGGAAATACGATCCACGTAACACATATTGGATTAGAGTCTATATTGCAGAATCCAGGATACACGTAATAAATTAAACAATCTGTCGAAATAAAAGAAACAGATAACATAGATAAAGTTATATTAGAGAAATTTTTATTTTTATGACACAAAATATCAAAATATCATGTAATATTAGTATTAGAAAAGAGTATAGTATTATTAGAAAAGAATCTTCAAACTGGTGTTCGATTGATGTCTTCATTTTTATTCATACTTTATTTAAAAATCTTAACCTCAAACACGTTTAATTAGTTTTTCCTTTCAATTTTATTTCTATTCTACCCTCTTTTGATCCTTCTTTTTTATATTATTCTTTTCCTCTTCTTTCTATATCTTTATTTCATATTTTTCAAAAATTTTATTAAAATACATAATATTCTAATTACAAATATGTTATTGGACCGATAGTGTAACAACACAATAATAATAAGAAAGCCTTCTTCGGTCGTAGCTAGGTCTTAGTGCTTATATTTATTTATGTGATTTTATATACTTCTCCGAATTCAACCAGAATGTGCGCCGAATTAATTTTTGGTCATAAAACAGCATGTCGAATAAGAATAAGAATTAACATAATATTCTATCCTCTTCTTTTCTATATCTTCATTTTACATTTTGAAAAGATTTACTAAAAAAGTTAAAATTTTATTTTAGAAATTTTTATTCTAATGACACAAAATATCAAAATATTATGTAATATTTGCCCATTATTAAAAATAACTGTTAAACTGGTATTTAACTGCTGTCTTAATTTTATTTATTCTTTATTTAAAAATCTTTACCTTCTCCAACATCTTCAATTCCTTTCTCCTTTCAATTTTATTTCCATTCTACACTCCTTCGATTCTTCCTTTTCCCTCTCTTCCATTTTATATTATTCTATTCCTTTATTTTCTTTATTATTTCACATTAAAAAAAAATTTTATTAAAATACATAATATTCTATTAGAAAAATTTTTATTTTTATGACACAAAATATCATAATATCATGTAATATTCGCTTATGTTTAAAAAAAAACCTTTAATCTGGTGTTCAATTGATGTCTTAACTCCATTTATCCTTTATTTAAAAATCTTTACTTTCTCCAACACCTTCAGTTTTTTTCTCCATTTAATTTAATTTTTATTTTACACTTCTTTAATTTTCCTTTTTATATTATTTTATTCTTCTATTCTATATCTTCACTTCACATTTTTAAAAAACTTTATTAATAGATAATATTCTATTGGAGAAGTTTTCATTTTTATGTCACAAAATGTCAAAATATCACCTGAGATATTTAGGATTTAAAAGTATTTACGTTCTCCACCTTCTTAAATTCCTTTCGTTTTTTTATTTTATTTCCATTTTATGTGCCTTCGATTTTTTCCCCTCCCTCTTTTTCTTCCTTCTTAAATTAATAAATTTCTCTTTTTTTACTTTATTGCACATTTTTGAAAATTTTTACCGAAAGAGATAATGTTTAAAGGAAAGATATTTTCATTTTTAGAACACAAAATGTCAAAATATCATGTGATATTTACCCATTATTTTAAAAAATCTTTAAACCCATGTTTATTTACACGTTTAATTTCTTTCATCTTTTCTATTCTAAATTCCTAAACTTTTTACTAAAAAAAAATTCATGTTTTATTAAAAAAAATTTTTATTCCTAAAACACAAAATGTCAAAATATGTGACATTTATCCATTATTTAAAAAGATCTTCAAACCCGTGTTCATTTGCACGCTTAATTTCTTTCATCTTTTTTATTCTAAATTCCTAATTTCCTTCGTGTTTTTTAATTTTTGTCTACTTTCTCTTTATTTCCTATTTTACACTCCTTTAATTTTGCCTCCTTTCTTTCTTCCTTACATTATTTTATTTCTCTTCTTTTCCTTACTTTTTTCGCACATTTTTTAAACTCTTTACTAAAAGAGATAATGTTCTATTAAGGATGTACTAATACTAATGTACGTCTAACATTGACAATGCTTTGAAAATTTTATATATCGTTTTTATTTATTATCTGAACACATGTTTAAAATTTGAATTCGATTTTCTAACTGGTTCACGAGTTATTCAATTTTAAATTTTGCATGTATTCTTATAATGTAGCAGTACATTTCCACTTATATCAACGAAATTATAAAGAAGCAATATTGCCAATATTCTGAAACTTGGTTCATGAGTAAATAAAATATTGAGCAATATTTCTAAAAAAAGTTTATATTGATTTACTAACTCATTGTTAAGATATCAATGATAAAGCGACGCGAAATTTCAGTAAATGTCAAATTTTTGAATGGACTACATAACTATGCTACATGACTACAGTCTACTTTGACTTGTATAAAGTGATAGAAGAGCAAATATTATGTTAATGGTATTTATTTAAATATCTTATGGATTTTTAAGTTCTATTTGATATCTGATATACATTAAATTGCATTAAATGTTATCAATATGCGTCTAGTTTTTTCATTTCTTACAGTTGATTTCTGGCAAAATTCACGTGCAAAAGTTTTTTGTCGACGATTGCAAAAATTGCAAAATATATAAATATATTTATTTGTAGTGTCAAATATCATGTTAACTGACGTTATTTAAGTCCTATACATGATACGAGTATATATGGTGTACGTCTTAACCCTTAAACACGTAAGTGAGTCTGAGAGACCCCATATGAACCTTTGAACGCTTGCTATGTGAAAACGGAATGAGATAGGAGGTTCAAACCAAGACGTAAAAAAAGTTTGAAATCTCTTTCGATTGATATGGTTGATCAACTTTTTTGGTCAACTAGAATTCGAATGGCACGGCAGCAAAGTTTTGTTAGGGTCAATGCGACCCATATAGTGTGTAAGTGAAACTTTTTTTGTGAATATTTTACATAAAAAAACTGGACAAAATACGTTCGAACAGGTCGGTTTGCAGATGTAACTTGCATATACTCTGTCTAAAGTTGGAATACTATAAAATGCTGTAGAAAAGGGAGTTTTTCCGAAATATATCATGAAACATCAATTTTCAATTTTAGACACGATTTAATCAAAAATACCTCATATTCGCCTTGTTACATAAGTACACTTTTTAATAGAAATGACAATGATATAATTTTTTTTTGAAAGTGTGACTCTTTAGCTTTAAAACGCCGTATTTGAAAGTTTTTAAACGTTTTTTGTTACAAAGATATGATTTTTTGAAGGAAAAGTGGATTTTTGACCGATTTCTCATTTTCGCTTAATGGTTTTTCTTTTATAACTTCACAATAAATTATTTTTCGGCAATTCCGATTGTGCAGTCACACTCCTGAGATTTTGAACTTTTGTTTAAAAAAAAAAATTGTAGAAAAATATTGATTGTAATCAAAGTTATAGCTTCTCAAAGTTGAAAAAGTCTCCCAGACCCAAAAATGTGTTTCCGTATTTTACAGGATCGGTGTATTTAAGGGTTAAGTTACCCAGATAGCAATGCATTCTTTGCACAAAAGGAGAAATACTTGCTAATTACAAGTTTCCTTTTGGTTGCAGTCACATTGTTCTATCGCAGACGCTAATCTTTTTGTGTAAGACTATCTAAATGCAATGGGAAGGAAACTTATTTAGGAACCGAAGGAATAGTGTACGGAACTTATTAGTATAAAATTTCCAATAACTTGTTATAGTTTTCAACAATTCTTTATTATAATATTTCCTCCAAATATAAGGAAATTGTGTTAACATCAGAATTGATTAAAATTATATATTTATGTATTTTAATATATTTCAATGAAATATGTATGTTGTACCCAGATAGCACACAATATTTATGATAAATATTAATAAATAGTTATTATAATTTTTTTTAGAAATATAGAAATATTTTGTACATATTTTATATACATGACAGAAAAGATTATAAAAATATTTATGCAAAATGTTGTTAAAATATTTATTAAATATTTTCTAAAATATTTATGGTAAATCAAGAATATTTACAAAAATATTAATGAAAATATTTATAACAAATAAAAAAAATATTTGTAGTAATACTTTGTAAAGCCAGGATTATATAGCCAGAACATCTTTAAAGAAAATTTTATTTTAATAACAGAAAATCACAAATATCATATGATATTCACCTGTTATTAAAAAAAACCTTAAAACGCGTGTTCAATTACATTCTTAATTTCTTAAATCTATATTTTCTTCGCCTTCTTTAATTCTTTTGTCCTTTCTATTTTATTACCATTTTACACTCCTTCGATTCAACCTTCTTCCTTCCTTTCTTTTTACATTATTTTATTACTCTTCTTTCAATAGCATTTTAATAGCAATTTTATAATAATATTATTTATAATATTATAATAATATTATAACATTTTAATAACATTTCTTTTCTTTTTATCTTTGTTGCTCATTTTTTAAACTCTTTACTAAAAGAGAATGTCCTATTTAAAAAAATTTTATTTTAATAACAGAAAATCGCAAATATATGATATTCACCCGTTATTTAAAAAAAATCTTAAAATGCATGTTCAATTACATTTTTAATTTTTTAAATCTTTACTTTCTCCGCCTTTAATTTTTTTGTCTTTTTTATTTTATTACTATTTTACACTCCTTCGATTCAATTTCCTTTCTTCCTTCTTTTTTACATTATTTTATTACTCTTGTAACGAAACGCCCCTCCACCTTGCGCGCACTGCCACTCCGCTCCGTCCACCCGAGCATCGCACCGACAAGCACCACGTGCGCGCACCGAGCTAACCCTACCGTCGCGATCACGCGGCAGCACGCGCGCCATCCGTGGCGTTCGGCAACGTTCCCACTCCGGGCCAGCCGACCGAACGCGCGGATTGGTCCGCCTAACCGCGCGTTCGGATATATAAGCCGGCAGTGGGAACACCGAGTTAGATCTTTCCGGTCCACCGAACCCGACAGGTTGAGAATCCCCGACCGCAACTCCGACTTCCAAGAGGACGAGAATACTCGCCTCATCCAGACCCCTCGACGAGAATCCTTGTCGTCCCAACTAGCTGAGGATCCTCGGCTAACAACGATATTCCGAACACCCGCTCCGCAACCAATCACGGTGAGCATCCTCGCCGCGCTCCGTAGCCGAGTATCCTCGGCGAATCACCGTCCACGACGAGCATTCTCGTCGAGTCCGCAGGCTAGGTATCCCTGGCCAATCAGCTCCGTCCTCTCCCTCAGGGAAGATTCGCTCACCGTAACCTAGAACCTAGAACCTAGAACATCGTTAGGACATCCGCGCCCTGGCGATATCCTCGCCTCACCTTGCACGAGGCGGCTCGGGCGAAGCGCGGAATCGCCGCTGTCAGACCGAGTTTGCGTTCCGCGAATCCTTGACCAATCCGGACACCGTGTCTGCTTAAACCGCGCGTATAAATTGTCACCGTTATTAAGTTTTTTTTGTCACCTACTGTTTACGTTTCATTCCGATTACCGATTAGTTAGATTATTATTATTAAGTTCTTTTTCTTTTTGGTACATATCATTTTGTTATTACAAGCGACACTTTACTTTGTTATACGATACGAGAGCTAGCGTTTCGGATCGCACCAAGGCGATTAGTTAGCGCGATCACCAATAGCCAATCGCGTTTTTGCCTAAGCTCGGTACACTTATCACGAGGCTTTATGACTGACCAACGATTTCTCTTTTTGTAACTCTCAAGTCTGAATAAAGATAGTCTTTTTCATCTAAACTCCCCGTGCGATTATTTTCCCGAACCCGGTCAATCCGGCGAGCTTATCCGCAACCGTAACCTGATCCAGCACCGAACCGACTGAAAAATCCACCAGCGTTACATGGCGCCCGAACAGGGACCGTTTTAAACCGATAATTGCACCCGGAAATAAATGCCTCTCACCGAGTGGACCGAGCAGCTACCGCAAGACCAGCTCGAGTTATTAGCGCAAACCTACCAAATAGAAACGACCGGTACACTTGCCGAACTACGATACCGCGTGACCCGTCACTTCTTTGCAATGACCAATCCGAATCAGTCATCTGGTGAATCCGCACCGGAAACCGCGAACCCGTCGCCACCGGTCACCGGAAACGAGTCTCACTCACATAGTAAGATCATGAACCAGATACGCAAGTGGGGTTGCCACTTCGACGGTCGCAACCCTCTGTCGTTCTTGGAGCGCGTAACGGAACTACAAGAAGAATATCAGTACATCGACAGTCAGATGAAGGCCGGACTGCCGGAATTATTGAAGGGGGATTCTCTGGCATGGTATCGGAATGAGCGAGAGGCCTGGGAAACATGGGCCGAATTTACCAGCGCCCTGCGACGACACTATCTGCCGCGGCGGTACCAAGTCAAACTGATGCGCGAGATACAAGAGCGACGACAACAACCCAACGAGGCATACGCTAAATACGCGACCGCTCTGCTTACCATGATGCGGCGCGCCGGGGGTTTTACCCAGGCGGAAAAGGTGGACCGCCTATACGAGAACCTGCGGGCGGAATACAAGCTATACGTGCGCATGAGCGACGCTACGGACCTTGCCGATCTAGCCGACCAGGCCGCCGAATTCGAAGATATCTCTAGAGCCCGGGAGAGTGAGGTTCGTGCCGAGAAGAAAAAGGTCAACACTGCTACAGCCGCCGATATCCCGCCCTACGACCGCGCAAACGCCTGTTGGCGTTGCAAGCAACGCGGGCACAGCCGGTTCGAGTGCAGAAGACCTGCACGTAAATTTTGTTCGCAGTGCGGAAAGGACGGCGTCCTCACGTAGGACTGTCACCCTCGGGCGGGAAACGCCGCACCGGCCGGGGACGCAACCGCTCCTCGGCCCGAGTCCACCTAAGTTACACACCTCGACCGCATGTACCGGTCCGCCTGGGGCGCCACCGGATCTCCGCTTTACTAGACACCGGGGCCGAAGTATCTATCATCAACCGACAGGTAGCCGGATACGCAAAGGAGATGCGAAAATGGCCTCAAGAACAGAAAGAAGTTATCCACCTGGCCGACGGCACCACTGCTACCACGCCCGGCCGCGTCAAACTCCGCTTCCGAATCGCCGGACGTCAGCTCGAACGCACTTTCCAGATCCTTAGATAGCCCGATGCTTATAGGCACCGACCTATGGGCCCGACGGCAAATCACCATATCCCCGCTACCTCCCCAGTTCCGGAAAACACAACACACGGCATACTCGGTGACACCGGGCATGGTGAAGCGAACCGCACAGGAGGAGCAAGAGCTCCAAGCCTTCCAGATCCGGCTGAAAACGGACGTACCAATCAAGCAACGGTACCGACCACGCAACCCGGCGATGCAAAGCATCATTGATGAAGAGGTCCGTAAGATGGAAGAAGCCGGGGTCATCGAGCCATCTACCAGCGCCTGGAACTTCTCGGTGGTCATAGTACGAAAGAAAGACGGCAAACACCGTTTTTGTATCGACTTCCGGAAAGTAAACGAAGTCACCGAGCGGAACGCATACCCGCTACCGCAAATTCCCGCTACACTGGATAAACTGCGCGGGGGCCGGTACCTCACTACACTCGACCTGCAACAAGGGTATTGACAGATCCCGCTCACGCCCGATAGCTGACCAATTACTGCCTTTACCGTTCCGGGCCGGGGCCTAATGCAGTTTACCGTCATGCCGTTTGGACTGCATTCGGCTCCGGCAACGTTCCAGCGCCTGCTTTAGAAAGCCCCAGAATTAGAACCGCACGTGTTCGTCTATTTAGACGACATCATTATGACCAGCGCAACCTTCTCCGACCATTTGCGGCACCTGCAGGAAGTCTTTCGGAGGCTACGCAAAGCCAAGCTCCGGCTGAATCCGGAGAAATGCCATTTCTGCCTGAACGAGCTGAAATACCTGCCACATCGTGAATGGCAAGGGGATCCGCACCGACCCCGACAAGGTCGCGCCGTCGCACAATGGCCAACCCCAACGAATGTGCGACAAGTCAGACAATTCGTGGGACTCGCGTCGTGGTACCGCCGCTTCACGCCGAGTTTTTCAGAAACCGCCGCGCGACTCATCCGCCTCACGCGAAAGAACGCCCGATGGACGTGGGGGCCCGACGAGGAGACCGCTTTCCGCGAACTCAAGCGCGCACTAATCTCCGCGCCCACCTTCGCGTGCCCGGACTTCTCGCGCCGGTTTGTCCTCCAGACAGACGCCAGCACGCACGGTCTTGGCGCTGTCCTCTCGCAGCATTTTGACGAGGGGGAGCGTGTCATCGCGTACGCTAGTCGGTCGCTCAACGGCGCGGAGAAAAATTATAGTGCGACAGAGCTCGAGTGCCTGGCCGTGGTGTGGGGCATCCGGCACATGCGCGGCTACTTGGAGGGTTATGAATTTACGGTCGTCACCGACCACCAGGCCCTCCAGTGGCTGCGTCGCCTGGACTCCCCCACCGGCCGATTGGCACTCGAGCTCCAGCAATACACGTTCGACGTCCGGTACCGCGCGGGAAAACTGAACCGGGTCGCCGACGCTCTCCAGATTATCGGCCGTGTATAGTAACCAGGCGCACTCCGTGTGCCTATGGTACCGCCGCCAGTTCCTCCGCGTACGGGGGCGACCGGGGGATTTCGCGGACGAAATCTGGCACGGTCGACTATACCGCCGCATACTCCATTCGACCAACTTTAAGGACGAACCCGCCGAGACACAATGGAAGCGATGCGTATCTCGCGACGAGAGAGAAGCCGTGCTGGCACGGGTACACGACAACCCTGCCGCCGGTCACCATCGTCAAAACCATTGCCCGATCCGCGCAACACTACTACTGGCCGGAAATGTTTTCCGATATCGCGCGTCACGTACGGGCGTGCGCCAATTGCCAGGCACACAAGTCCGGCCGGCCGGACTAATGCACACATCCCACGTGGAGGCGCCCTGAGAACGGGTCACCACCGATCTAGTAGGACCCCTCCCGCGGTCCACTAACGGAGCTACTTGGCTGTTGGTCTTGCAAGACCGTTTCACCAAGTGGGTGGAGTTGGTACCGCTGCGACGAGCGACCACCACCGCCATAGCCCAGAGCATATCGGACCGCGTCGTCTACCGCCACGGCTGCCCCGAAACCCTGATCTCGGACAACGGGACGCAGTTCGTGGCAGGGCACGTGCGCGAACGGCTACGCGACCTGGGCATCCGCCACCAAACGGCCCCAGTACACGCTCCTCACTGCAACCCCGTCGAGAGGACCAACAAGACGGTCAAAACCATGATCTCACAGTTTGTAGGCCGGGATCACCGCCGCTGGGATCAGCACATCCCAGCGCTGCAATTCGCGTACAATACCGCCGCCCACGATACCACCGGCTACACGCCCGCGTATCTGAACTGCGGGCGGGAGCCCGAGACGTTACCACGAGACCCAGACGAGAGACGCGCACCAACAGCCGCTCCGGCCACCAACCAGCGACGACTCCAGGAAGCATACGAGGTGGTCCGAACGAACCTCGCCCGAGCCTTCAACCGTCAAGAAAAATACTATAATTTGAGGAGACGGGCATGGAAACCCGCCATAGGGGACATGGTCTGGAAGAAAGACCATCCCCTTTCGAGCAAGAGCAAGGCATTTAATGCGAAATTGGCACCCAAATACATAGGACCGTTGGAAGTTCGAAAAATTCATTTTCCAGTCGTCGACCTGCGGGACAAACGCGGTAAGTGGCACCGACACGTACATGTGCAGGACCTTAAGCCTGGTCACCGGCACGAACAGACCCGAGGGGCAGACGACACAGAGACGGACAATGGGGAAGCAGCTGACGTTGAAGCAGACGACGCGACCGCAGACGACACCGAGGTAGACGCCATGACGGACGATGGCGGGACCGACGAATTCGGAGCAGACGATACTGACGATGATGCTGCAGGAAAGAACGACGACCCGGCCAGCGACGGGGCTCGTGCCGATCACGCTCTGACGGCATGACTGCCTGAAGGGAAGGAGCTATCTCCCCCAGCCCAGAGCAGTATATAAGGGGGACCACCGCAACCAGGAACTTGCAGAAAGACCGAATCCGCTATGGAAGCAATTCTGGACGCACTACTCAACGTACCGGGCAACGACGCCGAGTTCGACGGTCTCTGGAAGAAGATGATGGAGACGACGCCGAGCTCACCAGGGCTGTTCCCGCTACCACCTCAGCGGCGAACCGAACCAGACCCTCGATCGGAACATTGCCGCGGCATCAGACCAACCCACAACCACCGGCTTGCCCAGCATCGCGACTGACTCACCGGCGCCATCTAAAACGGCCTGTGCAAAGCCGATCCTGGCCATCCGCGCGCCGCCCCAGGGGCTGATACAGGGAGCAAAACCGGCTAAGCGCCTCACTTCCCGGCCGGCCCCAAAAAGACCACCACCAGTCATTGGTGTGCGGATCCAGCGATCCTCCGCAGCTAACGCAAGAAAGTGGGCCGCACTCATAATCGAGCCATCCCTGCCAGGCAACGACAAGCGGCAAGGCGACCCACGGCAACCCGCGCCATCCGGACGACGACGACTCGCACCGGCGGAGAGACGAAAGGAGATTTTAATCGCCCTCTTCGGCGACCCGTTGTCCGACCTAGAGGAGGAGCCCACGATCAAGACACCAGCCACCACGTCCTGCGAGCCGCCACCGCTGCCCGCGACCAGGCCAAGGCACACAACACGACCGACGACCGCCAATCCCTGGGTCCACGCCGTCACTAACGCACCGCGGAAGGTCGTCAATCCACCACTGCCAGCCATCACGAGAGGCACGGAAACAAAGGGCACCAGTGGCCCAGCACCATGCGGTGCTGCCGCCAACGCGCCACCGGAGGAAACGACCGCCGAGTTTCCCACCGGCGTTTCCCCCAGCGCCGTGACACGGGGAGCCAGGACCACCGCAACCGCACCGAGCGACGACGGGGAGGCGACAGCACCGGTACAGCTAGCACACATGCACAGAACCGGCATCCGCCCAGAACGACCGCCTATACCGGTGCGCGTAAAGGACGACCTGACGGTATATATACCGTATTACGCAGCCATGATATCCCGGGTCTATAAGATCCGCCTCGCCGACCGCCGCTTCACCCTTCGTTTCGGACGAGACGGCCAATGCCATTACGTGCGGGAATTCCCGGCGTAGTGGCCAAAGTTCGCTATTCGCAAAGGGGGGGTGATGTAACGAAACGCCCCTCCACCTCGCGCGCACTGCCACTCCGTCTACCCGAGCATCGCACCGACAAGTACCACGTGCGCGCACCAAGCTAATCTACCGTCGCAATCACGCGGCAGCACGCGCGCCATCCGTGGCGTTCGGCAACGTTCCCACTCCGGGCCAGCCGACCGAACGCGCGGATTGGTCCGCCCAACCGCACGTTCGGATATATAAGCCGGCAGTGGGAACACCGAGTTAGATCTTCCCGGTCCGCCGAACCCGACAGGTTGAGAATCCTCGACTGCAACTCCGACTGGTAGTATCTTCAACTTTTATACAAAACCCACGTGGTACTATCTTTGTATTGTCATTGAAAAATCTTTGTATTTTAAAAATTCAAGTGATAGCATTTGAATTGTCATTGAAAATTTTTATTCTAACCCAAGTAGTATTTCCTTAAATATTGTGTAATTTAATTCACTCTAAATGCATTTTTCCAAAAAATCTTTTAAACAATCAAAGTGTACTATTTTTGTATTTCCATTGAAAAATCTTTCAATTTTAACCCAAGTGGTTGTATTTAATTTTAATAAGTTTCAATGGAATATATAACATTTAATTTAAAAGATTAAAGAGGAAACGGTACAAAATGAGAAAATTTTATTGAAATAAAAAATTTTTGATGTACAAAAACATGGCGCTGCTAGATAGGAAAAGCAATGAGAAGAACTGAATAATTTCTGTACAAAACCTAATTGCTACTATCTCTGTATTGTCATTAAAAATCTTTCAAACCAAGTGGTATTTAATTGAAAATAAATAATATATTAAAATTTTGTCATCTAATTTAACTTAAATAATTTATACTTTAACAGAATTTTTATTTTTTTTTATAAAATTCAAGTGATATCTTAAGTTTAACTTACGATTAGAATTACTTAAATGTTAAAGAAACTAAAACTTATTTCGCAAATTTCTTTTATAACGCATATCTTACAAGTGTTACATTTATTGCATTCTTTCTTATGTCTTTTCTGCTTTTTCTATCTAGCAGCGCCATGTTTCTGTACATCAAAAATTTTTTATTTCAATAAAATTTTCTTATTTTGTACCGTTTTCTCTTTAATCTTTTAAATTAAATGTTATATATTCCATTAAAACTTATTAAAATTAAATACAACCACTTGGGTTAAAATTGAAAAATTTTTCAATGAAAATACAAAAATAGTACACTTTGATTGTTTAAAAAATTTGTTGGAAAAATGCATTTAGGTTGAATTAAATTACATAATATTTAAGGAAATACTACTTGGGTTAGAATAAAATTTTTCAATGAGAATTAAAGATGCTATCACTTAAATTTTTAAAATACGAAGATTTTTCAATGACAATACAGAGATAGTACCACGTGGGTTTTGTATAAAAGTTGAAGATACTACCAGTTGGGTTAGAATATGAATGTTTTTCAAAGAAAATACAAATACTACTACTTTAATTTTGTAGAAAAAGTATATTCTTTTTATAATAGGTGCACTTTAAAAGATTTCACACATTTTTTTTTTAATAAACGTATATTATTTTTATTAGATTACACAATTTCAAAATAAGTTGCGCGCAACACACATAGGCGCTTTTTTTACCTTTTTTTTTGAAAAGGTAATTTTGTACTGATCGATTTGACATAGATTTTCTCAGATAAAATATATATATATATATATATATATATATATATATATATATATATATATAGGAGGCTATGCCGAATTTGTATACATTACGTCACACGTTAAATTCAATTATATTATTTGAAATTATATTCAAGGCCTTCAAATTAGACTAGAGTTAAAAAATAAAGGTAAGCTCTTGAGTAGTTTGCCGAAAACTTCGCGTTGACGGCGATGTAGTATTGCGAAAAGAATTAGAACTCAGCGTGCAAAATGATGTTTTTGATGCATGAAATGACTTTTGTTTTGCATACTATTTTGTTATTATGTAACAAACCGCTTCCGCGCGACCCCTCCAACGGATTGGTCATCGTCCGCCAAACGCCTAACCGTCGAGCGTAGAACGAGGCGCTACGCGCCCACAAACAATTCCAAACGCGCCGACACGAGCAGCGAAGCATCCGCGCGCCGAGATACGCCCGTCTCTTGCCGCGCACGCGCACCGGCTCAAACCGGCACGCGCTAACGACGTGCTTGCTCGCCTCCGTTTGCTCTCCGCCCAACCGATCTCGAGCGGCGGGGCCGCTGGCGCTGAAATGAACCGAACCGATACCGAGCGTTCCTGACATCTCGAGATTTGGGTATAAAAGCGCCGAAGCAGCGAGATGCTGCGTCTCTTCTCCGCCGACTTTTTGGACTGCTACTCCGACTAGTCTCCGAAGAAGTCTCCCGAGGTAGTCCTGGGGTCCAGCGTCTTGGCCTCTGTCGAGCGTTCTCGACGGCTACCGCTCTCACATCTGTCTCTCCTCGCCGAAGCTGGGCTCAAGCGCCTTGGGTTCTGGAAAGCGTACTTGCCCGACCGGCTTCCTAGTACTGATCCGATCCTACCGCAGCGGCTAAAGAAAAACGGGGTAAAGCGTCTTTGCCTCCGTCGACCGTACTCGATATAGCCGTCGCATCCCGCCTGTGAACAATGAACAAGCGCGTTGTACGACCAGCGGATTTAAAGGGACGCTTAGCCGAGTGCCGCCCCGCGTTCCACTACCGCACCGGAGACCGCGAAAACCGCGCACGCAACCTCGCAAGGCCAGTAAACATTGGACCGCCCGTCGCGTCGAAAGAACGCCAGCGACGTCAACACGCACCTGACGCGCGAATAACGGCAGCCGCGCCGACGACGATACGCTCACCGAATCCGGTGCACCCCTGTAACCGCGCCGTTCGATACCAGGATAATCGTCATCACGAGCGATACGGCTGACGACGTATCAACGGTGACGCTTTCGAAGAGCGACTCTGTATATAATAGTAGTACATTGTATTTCGTCCTTTTTCTTTTCTACAATAATCTGTACATATTTTACACGTCAAATCGCAGCCTAATTCTCTTTTAACCCGGATCGTGCTCTGGAATTACCGACGAGCTACGTCCGTGCGCGATATCTAAACAAGAAATACGGGTTGTTACAATTGTATGTGATTTATTGCGAAAATATGACTTGTCTCATATTTACTAAATTTATAAAAATGGACTGCAAGTAAAGTTGTCTTTGAATTTTGTACATAAAAGCATATTTTTTATTCTTTTTAACAGTTATCCGTGTGTTTTCTTGCCCAAGTAGGCTTCACTTCACGTGCCTTTTACGACTATTTACTGACTGTCAGAGAGGAAAGAAAAGTTGAAACCTATTTTTAAATCTCATCCAAATTCTTTATTTTTCAAATAGCACGCAAGAAACTTTTACGTTATTTCTTATGATATCAGCGTTTCAATACAGCCGCGGCGACTACTCAGGAGTCTTAGTATCTAACATACTTCTTAAAATTACATAAAGAGTATATATATTTATTTGTAAAACTCAAATTTAGCTTTTTTAAAAACACTAATAGTATAGCCATCTTACAATGTCTAAGTAGACTGTAACGAAGTAATTTTAATAGTTACTCGTGGAATTCAACGTGAATTATACTAAATAATATGATATTTTACCACTTCACACCTATCTCACGATTCCTTTCTTTACAGTAGTATAAACTTGATTATTCTTTGAATATTTTTTACTCATTTTTCCAAATATTAAAAGATATATTTTTGCTATTATTGCAAGTTTATAAGCTATTATTTGCAAATTTATATGAGTGTGTCAAGAAAATACTATTTTACTGTTTTTATCTCCATTTAAGATTCAGAAATGATCAGAAATAAGAAATTAAAATAATTCTTAATTTATATAATTATAGTTTTTATCCGATCTATACCCAAGTTAAAAAATTGATTTTTGCAAAAATGGTAGTTTGGAAAAAATTGATTTTTGCAAAAATAGTAGTTTTGAAAAAATGGAATATTTAGAATTTTTATTTGATTGTAGTCTAGATGAGAGATGAAAAAAGTTGGATTAAAATTAGACAAGTTATTGTGGCAACAATTTTGAAATGTTTCGAAAAACGCATTTTCTACACTGTTTATATTAATAAAAATTTTTGTAATGTCTTTTACCTCTTTCATCTGCTCTCTTTGCTTCGAAGTTTAATCTATTAAAAAATATCTAAAAAACCAATTAATTTCTTTCCGTTTAAATAAATCAGCGTGACAATTTCACGTTGTATAAAATTATGGAAATAATTTAAATTTTTAAACAAAATATTATCTTCTTTTTTAACAGGTGCCAAATGTAGCGCAGCAGTATAAAGGAATTTGTCCGCTTTGTCGTAAACCTCATCGTATACATACCGTGCTTATGATATCTGGGTAAATAGATAATAGTTTACTATCCAATAAAATAGTTTTTTTATTATTTTATTTTTACGTAAAATACAAAATTAACCTTATATTATTTTTTATAGTTACGTATTTTGCTATCAATGTATTTTATCGGAAATACGAACAAAGAAGAAATGTCCAGTAACACATTATCCTGCCAAAGAAGATGATTTAATACGTCTGTACATAGAATGATATATTATACACAATTTATAATTGTATATAGAGAGTATTTGGAATTCAAATATTAAAATGTTGATCGATAAAGAAAAAATTTTTTTTAAAGAATTATTCATTTTTTGAGGTAGAAAGAATTGTAGAGATCAAAAGTGGCTGTGCATAGGTACACACAAAAAAGTGCCATGTTTGAGAGATTAAACTTATGTATTTTGAGGCTCTGAAACCGAATATAACCTCAGAATTGCGCCATCAGATCAGGATTTTTGCTACTTTTTCTGCTGATTAGTATAATTTTAAGGAATATTTGACAATTTTTTGAGTGTAAAAAAATTCCTGATCTGATGGAGCAATTCTGAGGTCATATTCGGTTTCAGGACGTCAAAATACATAGGGATACATAGGTATAGTCTCTTGAACTTGACACTTTTTTTGTGTGCCTGTGTAATGTATTATTAAATAAGGCCCATTTATACATTTATTGTTATAGCCATTGTCATTTATTATGTATGTGGCTTCCAATAGAGAATAACGATTTGCAATGACGCTAACCTTCCATAAGCTAAAATTGCACTCAAATAGTCAGAATTTCTCAAAGTTGAA
The DNA here is from genome assembly GCF_016802725.1 of Solenopsis invicta. NCBI lineage: Eukaryota > Metazoa > Arthropoda > Insecta > Hymenoptera > Formicidae > Solenopsis > Solenopsis invicta. The sequence goes on from NC_052671.1 coordinate 19,798,448, forward strand.
ATATTAATTATACATAAAATTAAAAGTAATTGTGATGTTTTACAGTAAAATAGATCCTAAAGAGTTTTGTGTTTATGTTTAATAATCATTTTTGAAGTGAGTTGAAAAATAATGTTTAATTTCTTTGTTATTTTCAATTTATTCTTAATTTGGGCCTTATTAAAAGCACAAGAATTTAATAAGACTTAATGTCAGAGTTTAAGAAAATTTCTTTTTTTGTTTATTTAAAACGTTTTATATAAAAGACAATTTTATTTTGTTGAGTGATTGAAGTAAACACTCTTTTATTCTTATTTAGTTTATTTCAATATCTTTGTATTATTATTTTTTATTATTTTATTTAATCCGTTTGCCTTGCGGCTTAGGATGGCTTCCGGTTACATTCTTTGGTATACATTTACATATAGTTTTAAAACTTAACACTTAAACCTTGTTTTAACACTTCTTTCTAACAGTTATCAGTCTTCATATTATACTTAATTCCTACTTAAACTTAATAATACAGTTAAAATCAAAATCTTAATCATAAACAAAATCAAAATTCTTTTCAAGTTAGATTAAATCAGAAAACAAAATTAAGAACAAAATTAAAATTTAAAATTTAAGTAAAATAAAATTACAAAAACAAACATAATTATCTCAAAATTAGACTTAAAGGTTGTATACATATGCATCTGCTAGACTTTAGTCCATGGTTAATTGATCATAACTTTACAGTGAATCTACATTGCCGTTGTCAATACAATGTCTTTGGTGTAATTTAACTTTCTTTTGCTTCTTTCTTCTTGCTGTTTTCTCTCTCTTCTTTCTCATTTGTGGTCGTCTCCATTCTCACTTTTTCTATCTTTTTCATCGTTTGTAGCCCCTTTCCTTCTTCTCCTATGATTTCTTCTAACGTCATTTCACTCTTTGTTGCTTCACATTCTTTGATCATATGGTACAGACTCTCTTCTTCTCTTTTGCAAATTCTACATTTTCTTTCTGCTTCCTCTCTCCAATACTGGCTGCCTCTCGTCTCATTTCCGCATCTGTATCTTGCTATCAGACACCTGTCTTTCTTCTTCATCCTTCCCTCCAGGTATTTCGGTATTTCTTCTGGTATAATCGCTTTGTAGTCAGTGTTATATCTAGATTCATTTATCTTTTGTTGTCTTCTTCTGCTCTCTCTAGTTTTTAATTCTTTCAGGATGTTCTCTGTTATTTCCTCGTTTCCTGTCTCTCTTTCTCTTCTTAATTGTTCTTTGTTTATTCCTGCCTCCTCTAACATCTTTTTCCTCTTTCTTTCCCATTTCCCTTCTTCTGCTTCTGGCCGTCTCTTTTCCAGATCTCTTATGCATTCCTTCACTATTTTCTTCCCTGATTGTCTCGCTTTTTCTTCATATCTGAGTGCTCTTTTGATCGCCTGTATTCTGATCTCTTCCATTTTTGTCTCCTCCAGCAGTATATAGTTCGGTGTTCCTCTGTCCAGATTTAATATCCATTTTGTATATTACCTTTTTATTCCGTCTAATGTTTTTTCGTCTCTCCAGCCCCATACTTCTGCCCCGTATAGGGCCACGCTTCCTACTAGTGCTTCAAACATTTTTATTCTTCTTCTGAAGTCTTCTTTGAATATTCTTTCTGCTATGCTCCATGTCCTTTTCATTGCTATTGTTGCTCTTCGTAGTCTTTCCCTTGTATGTTTCTCCGCGCCTCCGTTTTTTTGTAGCGTGTAGCCAAGATATCTTATCTCCTTGACTTCCTCTATGTTTTCTTCTTTCCATTTCCATTCTCTCTTTTTTCTTCTTCCTCTTCCGTTTTCGAAAACCAATACTTTCGATTTGTCTGCGCTTAGGCTCAGCTCCTTCTTCTCTAAGTATTTTCTGAATCTCTTCATCATCTCTTTCAGTTCCGCTTCTCTCTCTGCCAATAAAACGATGTCGTCTGCGTATGTTATTGTCCGGATTTTTTCTTTGCCTACTACGACTCCTCCAACCTGCCCTTTTTCCATTTCTTCTTCTAGATCTTTTATGTATATGTTAAATAAGGCTGGGCTTAGTGGACATCCTTGTCTGAGTCCTATTTCTGTCCAAAATTCTTGCGATTTTTCCTCTCCTATTTTTATTACGTTACTTGTCTCTTTATATATTTCTGTGATCCTCTGTCTCAAGTTTGTTTCTATTTCCATCTTCTCCATCATCTCTATCAGCAGTTTTCTGTTCACCTTGTCGAAGGCTGCTTTTAAATCCGCAAAAAATGTGAATATTTTTCCTCCTTTCTTGCTTAGTTCTCTGTTCACTATGTAGTTCACAGTATAGACTGCGTCCATGGTTCCTCTTCCCTTCCTGAAGCCAAACTGTGTCTCTCTTAGCTTGTTTTCTATTTCCTTTTCTAGTTTCTTGTTCAGAATACTTGCATATATTTTGTACGCTGAATCCATTAGCGTTATCCCTCTGTAATTTTTTATTTCGTTTCTGTCTCCTCTTTTGTGTATTGGGCTAATTACGCCTTTGTTCCAATCTTCTGGTAGTCCTTTTCCTTTCCATATTTTATATATCAATTTCCAGAATTCTTCTCCTATTTCATGTGACATATGTATCCACGCCTCGTTTTCTATTCCATCTTCTCCTGGCGCTTTTGCTTTTTTTAACTTTCTCAATATTTCTTTTAGTTCTTCTTTCGTTATGTCTTCTGGTTCTTCCCTCGTTATGTCTGTTTCCTTTTCTTGTTCACCTTTTTCTAGTTCTATTTTACTCTGTGTTCCCCCGAGTAATTCAATGAAGTACTCTCTCCATTCGTCCATCCTTATATCGTCGCTTATCCTCTCCTTTCTCTGCTTTCCGTATTTATTAATGTATTTCCACGCCTCTTTTTCACTTTTTATCTTTCGTATTTCCTCTTCTTCTGCTTGTTCGTGTCTCTTCTTCTGCTCTTTGCACCATTCTTTGTATTCCTTCCTCCTTGCTATATAATCTTCTCTGTCGATTCTTCCCTTCTTTAGGTTTCTCAGCATTTTTCTTAATTCTCTTTTCTTTTCTTTCCATTCTCTATTGTACCACTTTCTTTCTCCTATTTTCTAGAGCTTAATCTTCTTTCTCTGTTTCGTTATGGATTGCTTTACCTTATCTCTTATTTCCCTCCATATGTCTTCCGTCTCGTTCCGTGTGCTGGCCCAGTCTTTGCAATTTTCTCTGTAGTTTTCTATTCCTTCTTCTGACCAGACACTTTTCTCTATTTCTTTTGTCTTGTTTCCGCCTTTTTTCTTTTTTGTTTGTGCTCCTATTACCTCCGCTTCTAATGGAATGTGATCTGACTCTGTTCTGTCTCCTTCTTTCATCGATTTTACTTCTCCTGCCGCTCTATCATTTCCTATTATATAGTCTATGACCGACATACCTGACCCTCCTATGTATGTCCATCCTCCTTCCTCGTCGAAGCTTCCATTCAAGATTGTCCAGCCTCTTTCTTCTATTTTGTTTAATAATATCCTTCTTTCTCTATTACTTACTTTGTTTATGGACCGTCTGATTTCACTTCTCTCTTCTCCTTCTTCTATTGGGCCTCCTTTATTGCCTGTTCTTGCGTTGAAATCTCCTCCTATCAGTAAGTAGTTTTCTTCTTCTTCTGGTATCTGCTCCGTTAGGGTTTCTATCGTTTCTTCTATCTTTTGGCTATAAAGCGTAACGATCCTCCAACTGTTTCCGTTGTATTTCAGTTTAGCCTCTGCCATTTCTCCGTTTATCTCTTTGATTTCCACTTGTTCTAGACTTTTTCTTACTGCCTTCACGATCCCGCCTTTTGCCCTTCCTTTCGTATGTTCCTTTTTTGCCGGTATGCATTTCCAGATGTATTCCTTTGAGACCTTGTTCTCTATCTTCTTCCATCCTTCCTCATCTATCCACGTTTCTGTAAGACCTAGTACATCAAATTCTTCTAAATATTCCCACGCCTCTTCACATTTGTTAGCTAGTCTCGCCACATTCCAAAAGCAGATTTTTAACCCCCCCTCCCTTCCCTTTTCCATCCCGCCGCTTGTATCTCATTCTTCTCCTCCTCTTCTTTTCTCTTCCTTTAGTTTCTTCTCTCTTGTGTTCCATCGATACCATTTGTCTTCTATCATAATCTTTCCGTATCCTACCTTGACCTTGTTTCTTTTTTCTCTTCTTTCGCTTTCTCCCTCAGTTTGTTCTGCATTTCTTTTTCCATCCTCGTTAGATCGTCGTCTATAAAGACTCCTGCTCTTAGTTCTTTCTTTTTGACCATTATCTCTCTCTTTTGCTCCCCATACTTCTCTTTTGCTTCCTACTTCTGCCACTACCGTACATTTGTCTCCTCTGGACTGCACTTTGTATGCCTTGATTATGTCCACCTCTATTTTCAGGTTCTCTTTTATGAACTCCTTTGTCTCTTGTTCAATTTTATCTTCCTCCCATTTGTTTACTCCTCTCATTATTATGTTGTTTTTCCGTTTTTCTCTATCTTTTTTCTCTTTTTCCCATTCTAGGTTCTCTATTCTCCTTTCCAGATTCTTCTTCTCTTCCTTCCCTTTTTCTTTCCTTCTTTCCTCTTCTCTTGTCTGCTTTTCTTCTTCCCATTCTTTCCTTATCTGATCGAGTTGTTCCATCATCCTTTCCATCTTTTTGCTAATACATATTTTGCTCAATCTCTTTTCCTATCTTTTTCAGTGCAGTTATTATTGTTTCTTCTCCTCCTGCTACGTACTTCTCTATGCTGTTGCATTCCCCTTTCGCTTTACCTCCTGCCGGTCTTCCCGGTGGCGCCATCTGTTTCTTCTCTCTGTGACCTCTTCGTTCTTGCTTATCTCGCCTCGCTCTCTTCTCTTCTCACAGTTTCCTAACCTAAACTTTCGTTCAGATTTTGGATCCCTCTGTGTGTTTTAATCCCTTCTGTCTTTTTGTTCCCTTCACTTCCTTGGCTTTTCTCCTTCACTATCTTCCTTCTCCTCCCGCTTTTTCCTTTTCCTCACTCTGCAATTGCACTAATCTGCTATTTTATTTTCGTCCGTTGGACACTCGTTTACCTTCTAACGTTATCCAACCGGAAGTCCCAATATCTTTGTAAATAGAATTTATAAAAAGTAAAATAAGTTAAGTGGGCCTTATTTGGCTCAGGTATTTTGCTTATTTATATTGAATTCATACATGATGATTTTTTAAATTAACAATTTCTCTTAATGCATTTCTTTTAATACAATTCCTTTCCGTCTATTCACGTTTTTGACAGAAATTTGCATTTTAAAATGATTCAAGAAGCCAATTATTAATATTCAGGACCGCCCCTACCAACTTCGACTAACCTAATCAATCAATTAAATTTTTAGTTTATCAACTGCAAAATTTTTAACTGATTGCCTCTAACCTAATTTTTTTTAATTATTTTAATTATAAAATTATTAATTTAAAGTATTATGTTTTATATAAATATATGCAAGAAATGTAAAACAAAATAATACAATTTTATATTTTGTAGTTGACTACTCTTAAATTTAATTGGTCAATCAAACTGATTGAAGTTGGTGAGATTCTTAATATCTTGATATAGGATTTTATGTTTAGTCGTTGTTGTAAAAGGTCAAAGACATTGCTTGAAAGCCTATCCGTTCAAAAATTGCTTGTGGCAGATGATTTAGTGTCTGAACAACTGATCTCTTAATTGTTATATTACTTAAAACATTTGAATTCTTTATGTATCTACTATTAGTTCTTTTGCTGCAAATATCATGACAAATTGATGCGCAATTTTGCCGACTCGTTGTCTGGCCATTTTGGATATCATCACGAAGTCTTTTGGATTGTTTATCAATCCTTTAAATTGATATTTTGTACCATGTTTTGTCTTTATTGAATTATTGAGGAGCTATTATAATTTCCTTTGAATATCTTCATTGGTTGTAGATTTTTTAATGTTTAAATTATTGATTGTAATTTTAGATTTTGTGAATGATTAATTTTTTTGTATATTATTATTACTTGATCTTTTTTTACATGTGCTCTTATTTTATTCTTGTTTTAATAATAATTGTTCATACTATATTATCTTTATGTTTCCAATATTCATACTTTAAAAAACAAAATAAACAAAGGTTAAGGCTCTTATAAATAAATTAAAAATAGGAAATAATGAGCTCAAGAGCCACGCAGGATGTCAAACGCAAATAAATAAATCATTTAAAAGTCTGTAAAACAACAAAATAGTCGCACTAATTAAAATATGAACTTATCGAAATAAACAAACAAAGGTTAAAAATAAAAACAAGTTACCAAACAAATAGAAATTGTGCGAAATCGGTTGAAATGGTTTATGTTGGAACCAAACAAAAAAAAGATCTTCATCATCTACATATTCAAAACTAAGGAAGTACGTAGGGATTTTTAATAATATTAATTTTTATTAAAATGGCAGCTATTTATAGAAAAAAGTGGATTTTTCACCCAAAAATTTGTTTAAAAAATGCTGATTACAAAAAGAGTTTTCAACATTTCGCAAAAAGCCTATGTACTTCCCTGTAGAATAGTTACAAGAAGATTGTGTTAAAATTTCAAGTCAATTGAATAAAAATTGTAAGAGTAACCTTGCACGCAAATTTGAAAAACTGTGTTTTGAGAAAAACGCGTTGAAAGTTTTGGTAACTGATTTTTTGTGTACTATATAAAGTTGAAAATTTTTAATTTATTTCTAATCTGCGATGCATGCCCCATAAAGCGGTCCTTCCACAATTTCAGCAGCCTCATTATATTCCTTTCTTGTTGCTAATAATGATGTTCTGGTCTCTTTTGCTTCTTGGGTGAGACTGCGCTCGGCAAGTACGACGCGCCGCGCATCCAATTTTTGGCAATAATAATGACAAGTAGTGCCTACCATGAGGTTTTAAACTTGCAAAATTTTCATTAGACTGTTATAGCCATCATTATAATAACAAACAGCCAAGTTTGTTGCATAAACACAAAAAAACTAATGGGGTCGCATAAACACAGAAACCGACGCTTTCAAAACTATTTACTGATATAGTACAAGTAATAACATCTATATTGTGTTAGTCAAAGGTTTATTTTTGGTACATAAATAAGGCCCAAATAACTACGAAGCATAGAGAAGACGGGGCCGTTCCAAATCGCTTGCAGCTGCTCGGTAGACGCATAGAGACGATTCATTTAATTAGCTCAAACACTATAATACAGTTTGAATTTTGTTCTAAAACTACTTACAGCATATTTTTATAAGTATAAACTAATGATTTAAGCAAAAAAAAAAATCGATTTTTTTAAATCTCAAAGATGGTGTTACTCCTTAAGAGAAAAATAGGTTGTTAAAGCCAACTTTATTTTTTCGGAAGAAAAATATAACGTTAATTCTGCGATAATAATATGTTTTATTAATATGAAATTGAAAATAGATGGCGAGTTTTTCTGATGTAAAATGTAACAAAAATTATATACATATAAAGAAGTGTCAGACAACCAATCGTCAGTCTCAAGAATGTCATGGAATCTTTTAACATGTTATTCCGATCGATTTTCCTTTTCGTTAGAAACTTCCATCCTTCAGAAAAGTCTTCTTGATGTTCTGATTAATCGATGATTCGAATCAGAGCCAAGAACATTTCTGGATCAGAATCTAGATCAGATTTTAAGTTGCCTCTATCTTCTACCTTCAGAGAAATTGGAGTAAGCCGTTTAAGTTAACTAAGAAAGAATTTCAAAAGAAATTCAATTACGACCAGAGATAAAGGAAATCTGAGGAAATAAGAGCTTCACATGTCCAAGATGTCCAAACTCTAAACCAGGCCCAACAAGATACAAAAGACCTAAACCATCAATTTATTGAAGAAAAAAATAACAAAAGAGAATTTATATACGATCTTTTTCAGAGCTATTTATTTAACCAACTATTTATTTAATCAATCATAATTGTAATTTTTTAAAAATATACTGTGATAATTTTTTAAAAATTGTTTATTCATTGACTGCAATTAGCGAAATTCTGCTATTGCTATATATATATATATGATGTAACGATGCACTGCCTCCGACAAATAATATACATTGTCCCCGGTCATCAACAGCCGGAGAAGAGCCGCCGGGCTATAACCGCGGATGCCTTGGGCACCCAATTGTAAAAACACCACAGGCTACGCGCGGCAAAACCGTGTCGAGCTATCGCACGCGCCAAGTCGGCGCGCACGCGCACGCACGTTTATTCCACCCCGGCGACTTCGCCGTCAAGCGCCGAAAATGACGGAGGCAAACGGAGTTGCCGGGTATAAATAGGGCCGCGTGCTCCGATAAAATTGCCTTTTTCCGTCAGCCAGCATCACCATCTGATCCGCTGCGCCTGACATCACGGAAAATAGAGTGGTCGAAGGTTTTTGGCCACGGCGAAGGTATTTCGCATTTCCGACCAGCTCCTTCTCCCGCATCCTTGCGAGCACGAGCGTCCGACTCTCGTCAAGGTTCTTGACGAGAGGAAGACTCCCGACCAGCTCCCGAGCAGCGGATATCTCTGCTCCTCTGCGGAACGCTCACCAACGGAATCGCCGTTACGGGGTTTCGGTCGAGGTACTCGACGCGTTCCATGGCTTCCAGACCGCCATCGCTCCCGGCACGCACGCGGCCGCCCGGCTGTCCTGCCGATTCGCGTACCGCAACATCGCGCCGTGAAGTTCTGCCCAGCACGCGACAATAGCCGCGGAAAACCGCGCCCGCATCGAGACATCATCCGCATCCCGTCGTCTGGCGACGCCTCGCGGTTGTCTGTATATAGCCATGTAAATAGTTGCGTTTTGAAATCCGTCCGTCCGCGCGCTACTCCAAATTTATCTGCTTTGTCCGTCCGCGCGCACATTATATCTCTAAACTTTCCGTTCTATATAATAGATAGAATCAATAAATGTTCAGTATATGTCATACATCGCCGCGTAATTATTTCCGAGCCCGACTTCTTTCCTCTCTTCCCGCTTGAACCTTTCTCTTGCACCGCTCTGGCGAGTTGATCCGCCCGCAGAGAAAATGGTACATTACAATGGCGCCTGAACAGGTACAAGACAAGAAGGAAAGGGAGGAAAGTCCGCCGGTGCGAAAAGCTGGATATACGGTATCCGCAAGAAAGAACTAGTAGTCGAAATGAAATCGGTAGGTCTTGATACCGAGGGTACACTCGACACCCTCCGACAGAGAATGAGCCGCTACGTCGACGAGCATCCTGACGAATACCGTGCGTCCGCGAACATCGCAACCCCCGCCGTTTCCCCGACCAAGCCAGGACTGCCGCTAACCCACACTGTACCCGCGCCGCTCCTTCGTCTGCCCCGATTGACGCTAAATTACGCCATTCCGGCCGCCCTCGGCGACTATGATCTGCCCCCCGCCAAGACAATGAGCCAAACGAGAAAATTAGGGGTACAATTCGACGACAAGGACCCATGGGGATTTTTAGAGCAAGTCGAAGAACTACGCGTCGGGTACGGTTTTTCCGATCACCAGTTACTGTTAAGACTGCCAGAGCTTCTGAAAGGAGACGCGCTATTGTGGCTTCGAAATTTGCGGGAAAATTGGAACGACTGGGCCGACTTTCTAGCCGACTTTAAGACGACATACTTTCTGCCGCGGTACCGCAGCTAATTAGTCCGCGAGTTGCGCGATTGCGTGCAGAGACCCGACGAGCCGTACAACCGCTATGCCATCGCGGTTCTCGCTTTGATGCGACGCGCCGGAGGTTTCTCGATCGACGACCGAATAGACCAATTCTACGACAATATGAAACCCGAGTACTAGCTACACATCTGACGCGATGACATTCGAAATCCGACCGACCTACTCCAACGCACCACCGAACTCAAATGCGTGCAAGAACGCTGCCGCGCGCTACGCACCGCTCAGGCAAAGAACCGCGAGACCACCGTCGCCGCTGCCACGTATGACCGCGCCGAATGCTGTTGGCGCTGCAAACAGAGAGGTCACACCAGTGATGTGAGACGGCCCGACTTTTCTCGCGCGTGCGCGGCCATGACGTCACATAGCAACGACGTCTTATGTTTCGGCCGTTATGGGTGCAAGAGACAGAAAAGAGGCTACATCTACAACTTTTTGGTAAGTTAACATTAATATTTACGTAATGGATCGCAATATTGAAGAAGAACCGGTTAATAAAAAACGTAAAATTACAGTTTTTCAACATTCTTGGCTAGATGAAAATATTTTTAAAGGATGGTTAACTCCTCATCCTGAAATAAAAGATAAAGCGCTTTGTATTGCATGCAATAAGACCATGAGATGCATGAAAATAGATTTAGTTAAGCACTCGCAGACGGTCAGACATAACAAAAATGTAAATTCTTCTGATTTTAAAGCCACCGATAATGTTAATAATAATTTATCGCATAAAGACGAAGTTAAAAGCGCGGAAATTATATTGTCAGCGTTTTTTGCAGAACATAACGTAGCTTTTTGTGCCGCGGATCATTTAATTCCGGTATTTAAAAGAGTTGGCGCCCGAGATCCCGTTGTGCAAGATCTTTCACTTGCTCGAAATAAGTGTGCAAATGTTGTAAAAAATATTCTTGCAAAACGCGAAATCGAAAAAATTGTTCAATGTTTACAAACATGTAGATTTTCCATTTTGATCGATGAAAGTACAGATATAACAGATATTAAAGTAATGTGTATACTTGTTCAATATGTTTCGCCTTTAAATAAAAAACTCACGACTCAATTATTAACATTATTGCCGTTAGATGCTACTGATTGTTCCGCGAGTAAAATTTTTGAACTATTTAAAAAATTTTTTGAAGAAAAAGAAATTCCGATTAAAAATATTGTTGGAGTGGCATGCGACAATGCATCCGTTATGATTGGATGTAATAATTCTTTTATGACACATTTAAAATTAGAGGTACCAGAATTAATAACGTTAAATTGCATTTGCTATTCATCCGCGCTTATAGTTAGTAAAGCTTGTGTAAAATTACCATCTTCTTGCGAAAGTTTAATTAGAGGAGTTGCCACTTATATTTCGGGCAGTGCAAAGAGATGCGCAGTTCTGGGCGAATTTCAAGAATTTTTTGAAGTACAAAAATGTAAGATGTTGAAATTATCAGAAACAAGGTGGCTATGTTTACATCAATGTGTTATTAGACTTTTAGATAACTGGGAAGTTTTAAAAAGTTATTTTATTTTAGCGACAGTAGAAGATAAATTAAAATCTGCCCAAGTTATTTTAGACCATTTAATGATGATGCAATCAAAGCATATATGTTATTTTTAAAATATTCATTAAATTTTTTCAATACTTTTAATGCTTTATTTCAATCGCGTGATATTTTAATACATAAATTATTTGAAAGTAGCCGACGATTAATTAAGTATATAGCTTTAAATTTTATTAAACCTGAAATTTTGACAGATATTGCTAATTTAGATATTAATAATAAAAATAATTTTAGAGAAAAAGTTAATGTAGGACCGGAATGCGAGAGCTTCTTAGAAACATTATCTGCGGAATGCGCACAACAGATTAGATTGAACTGTTTAGAATTTTACATTACTGCGGTTCGAGAAATGCTTAAACGTTTGCCTTTTAAAGATAAACTTTTCCAACAATTAACTTTTTTAGATCCTAAATTTGCATTGTATGACGAAGGTAGATTAGAGGTTGAAGACTTAACTTTTATCGCGAAACGGGTAGACCATAATATCGATATAACTAAATTAGCTTTCGAGTGGCTTATTTTACCAACAAGTTTTAATGATCAAGAAAAAAAAGAATTAGCTTGCTTAAAAATTGATGAAATGTGGAAAAAGATATTAGAATTTCAAAATTTCGATGGGGAAAAGATGTTTCCAAATTTAGAATCATTAGTCGAAATAGTTCTTTCTTTTCCTCACTCAAATGCCGAGGCCGAACGAATATTTTCCATTGTAACCGATGTAAAAAATAAAAAAAGAAACCGATTAGCTAATGATACAGTCTCTTCAATTTGCGTTGTTCGATCCAGTTTTCAATCGCAAAATATTAATTGTACAAATTTTCAAGTTGACTCAAGGCATCTCGAACTGCATAATGCAGAAAATTTATATGGAAAGAAATGTACATCTGATGGTACTTAATATAATTTCTGATTTTTTTGCTTTTTTATTTATATTATTTTGCATATAATTTTTAATTTTTTAATGTCATCTAGCCAATTTTTTTCCATACGTGCAATATATGTGTGTTATTAATTGTTCTTTTATTTTTCAGATTTTTTTTATTTGATTTAATTTAAAATGTGCAATACAAATAAATGTACAAATTTTATTTTTTTAATTATTATATAAGTAAACAGTAGTGTTCAATAGATATTAGAATAATTATAATTAGATTATAGTAGAATAATATTTAGGTTAGTATTACTGTGATTATTTGTTATAGTCATTAATTTTAACACATTTTTTTTTAAATTAATTAATGTATTTTTAACATGTATATATACAATTACATTATAACTTTAGCATATTAAGTTTTGAATTTCACGAGTTTATTTTTGTTTTATGAATACTGGTAAGGTTTTTGGCAGTTTTCCTTACCCTTGCAACAAATGTTGGTATTCTATAATTTTTTCTGCCAAATAAAGTATTTTATTTTGTTATTATAAATATATCTTGTGTAAAATTATTTTAATCCTTCCTTCAGTTTATTTCTCTCTCTCTTTCTCTCTCTCTCTCTACATATATATACATACATACATACATATATATATATATTTTTTTTTACATACAAATATATAATTATTATACATATATATAACACATTTTTAATAATTATAATTTTTAGTAATTTTAATAATTGTAATTTTAAATAATTTTAATAATTTTAATTTTTAATAATTTTAATAATTGTTAATTTAATATAATAAACATTTTTCTCATATTATAAAAATTTTGCTTTTAAATTACAAAAAATTATGTACGGGTGCCAATGGTACATCTTTTTCTCTGTAGCGATACCTCAGTGATACTACATTCACCGCGCACGCGCGAGAAAAGTCGGGCCATCTCTCATCACTGGGTCACACCCGTTTTGACTGTCGCCGACCGCCGTAAAAATTTTGCTTCCAGTGCGGCAAAGACGGGGTAATGACATGCGATTGTCATCCACCTACGGGAAACGAGGCCAGGACCGGCGAAACTCCGGCCGCTCCCCAGTCCTCCGAGTAAGATTTCTACCCCGGCCGCACCTCACTGTCCGAATTCACGACCGGACCGTTCTCGCGCTAATCGATTCCGGGTCGGAAGTATTGTTCGTAAATCAAGCGACCGCCCAGCTTGCCGCGGAGCTCGGCTTCCGCATACAACACGAACCGAATTTCGTCCAGCTTTCCGACGGACAATCGGTAAGTTTGCTCGGCCATATCTATCTCACGATCCGTATCGAACACCGCCAGATCCGTCACCGCTTCCGCATAATGCCGAACATGAGCACGGCTCTGCTCCTCGGCATCGACACGTGGGCGAAGATAGGGGCATCTATTTCCTCGCCACAGCTACCGCGGACCGAATACCACCCTCGCTCAGGAAACCTCGCCGCTGACAGCACAGGAATCGTGTGCGCTTAAGAGCTTCCTATCCCGCGAACTACCGCTGTTTGACGAAGTCTCAGGACCGACACCGGTGACCGAACACGTGATTCGACTCAAGCCCGGCCGCACTCCGCTAAAGTAGCGTTACCGGCCCCGCAATCCGGCTATGCAGGCGGTCATAAACGCCGAGGTCGACGCGATGCTCAAAGAAGGGATTATCGAGAAGTCGCGGAGCTCTTGGAGCTCCCCGGTCGTGATCGGACGCAAGAAGGACGGAAAATATCGATTTTGCATCGATTTCGCCGGGTCCACGACGCCACCGAACCCGACGCCTACCCCCTTCCCCAGATTCAGGCCACGCTCAACAAGCTGCGCCGCGTTTCTGTCGACACTAGACTTACGCCACGGTTACTGGCAAGTCCCGCTTACCGCCGAAAGCTGCCCGATAACCGCGTTCACCGTACGGGGAAGGGGCTGTACCAATTTACCGTAATGCCTTTCGGCCTCTACTCGGCACCGGCCACATTCCAGCGCTTACTAGACACAGTCCTAGGCCCCGATTTTAAACCGCGAGTGTTTGTATACCTAGACGATATCATCGTCATCAGCGCCACGTTCGACGAACATCTCCGCACGTTGCGCGAGGTCTTCCGGCGACTCCGCGAGGCGAAACTACGCCTAAACCCAGATAAATGCCGGTTCTGCGTAGGACAGTTAAAGTATCTTGGACATGTCGTTGTCCAGAACAGAATCCAAACCGACCCGGAAAAAGTTAAAGCCATTACGGACTGGCCAGCACCGACCACCGTTCGACAGATACGGCAATTTCTAGGCGTCGCCTCATGGTACCGACGATTCATCCGCGATTTTACCACCGTGGCTGCCCCGCTGACCGCGCTGACAAAAAAACACGCACGCTGGAAGTGGAGTACCGACGAGGAATCCGCGTTTCAAAAATTGAAGGCCACGCTCACCTCCGCACCCGTCTTAACATGCCCAGATTTCTCGCGACGCTTTTCCTTCAGACCGATGCAAGCAATACCGGACTCGGGGCCGTATTAACGCAATTTTTCCCCGAGGGAGAGCGGGTTATTGCCTACGCGAGTCGCACACTAAATCCGGCCGAGAGAAACTACAGCGCCACCGAACTGGAATGCTTGGCCGTAATCTGGGGAATACGGCGAATGCGGGAGTACTTCGAAGGGTACCCCTTTACGGTGATCACCGACCACCAATCACTACAGAAACTAGACCGGACGCCTTGGTCGATGGGTATTCGAGATACAGCAACAGGACATGGAGATTAAGTACCGAAAAGGGGCCCTAAACCGCATAGCAGATGCGCTATTACGTCAACCCGCCGTCGCCGCCCCGGAGAACCCCCCTACCGATCGCTGGTATCAACGCACCCTGCCAACCGTACAAAACGATCCAGCCGCCCTACCCGATTTTTCCGTTCACGAGGGGAAACTATACCGACACGTCCTGCATAGCCTAGACTTCGCGGAAACGCCGGCTGGTATCCAATGGAAACGCTGCGTACTGCGACACGAGCGGGCGGATATTCTGAAACGCACTCACGACGACGCGACCGCCGGCCACTTCGGCGTAGCAAAAACTATCGCTCGAATAGCACATGCTTACTATTGGCCGGGCATGTTCCGAGAGATCGCGGCGTACGTATGCAAGTGCGAGAACTGTCTTCGACATAAAGCAAACCAACGGCGGCCCGCCGGAAACCTGCACGCGACACACGTAGACCGCCCCTGGCAGCAAGTAACTTTAGACTTAGTGGGATCCCTCTCTTGCTCCAGGCAAGGCCACACGTGGTTATTAAACATGCAAGATCGATTTTCAAAATGGGTCGAAATGCGGCCGCTCCGCCGAGCAACCGCACCTGCCGTCACACGCGCAATTGCGAAGCAGATCATCCTCCGCCACGGGTGCTTGGAAAGCGTCATATCCGATAACGGGACGCAACTTAAATCGAAGCAGCTCAACGAGCTGCTCGCCGCCTACCACGTCCGACAAGTGTGCACGCCGACACGCGCTGCATTGTAACCCAGTCGAGCGAACAAACCGAACGATCAAAACAATGATTGCCCAGTACGTCGATAGAGACCACCGAAACTGGGACGAGCGAATACCCGAGTTACAATTGGCTTACAATACGGCGCGGCACGAAGCGACCGGATATACGCCCGCTTTCATCAATCTCGGGCGAGAATTGATTACCCCCGCGTTTA
Source organism: Solenopsis invicta (assembly GCF_016802725.1). Lineage (NCBI taxonomy): Eukaryota > Metazoa > Arthropoda > Insecta > Hymenoptera > Formicidae > Solenopsis > Solenopsis invicta. The sequence goes on from NC_052671.1 coordinate 19,814,246, forward strand.
ACGAAGAAGCCTCACCGCGGCCGGCTCCGCCCCCAGATACCACGCGCCGCTACTTCGAGGAGGCGTACGAATACACCTAGCGCGCGCGTTTTAACGAAAACAAAAACATTACGATCTCCAACGCCGCTCGTGGCGACCACAGATCGGAGAGTATGGAAGCAAGAATACCCACTTTTAAATAAGGCCAACACGTTTAACGCCAAATTGGCTCCAAAATTTCAAGGCCTCCTCGAAGTACAAAAAATCATTTTGTCCGTGATTGTTGACCTACGTGATTGACGCGGGCGATGGACTCGACACGTACATGTACAGCACCTAAAGCCAGCACCACGCACCGAAGACCGGGGAGGGGGGGGGAGGGCGAAAACGAAACCGACTCCGAAGATAACACCGACGCTCCACCGGAGAACGACAACACACTAAATCAAAACACCGAGGACAAGGAGAACGAAGAGGAACAATAGGGAAGACTAGCCGTTAATTTTGAAAAGATACGCAGTTCGTCACTAGCGAACCGACCGCCTAGCGAGATGGAACGCACAGAGCGCGATATTATAGAGGAGATTAATCGCTTACTTGGCGAAACAGAGGGCTACGACCCAGATAATCCCGCTATCGACCCTGCATGGGTCACGCTGCGGACCAACTGGCTTCCGCCACCAGCCACTGCCGCAGTGGAGGCTAATCGCCGGTTGTCGGACAACGAAACGGCCAGCTACGACAGCCGTCAGACCGCCGCAACCAGACAAAAATGGCCTGGCTATTGAATCCAGCGACAGCGAGACCAAGATCTCGCTAACCGCCACCACGGGTATCATCACGCCCGACATTAAAACCAGCGCGGGTGATGGGACTGCTGCCTCCGCCATCTATCCCTGTCGAGGTCGAACCCGGCTTAATCGTGGAGGTGCCACACTTTGCCGCTTACTCGGTACGCGAGTGGAAGACTCGACAAGGCGGGAAGCGTTGGCACATTCGCTTCAATCACGACGGAAGCGTCCGCCGGATCCGAGAGCTGCCTCCCCGAGAGACATGATGATGTGCCTCAAATTCAGGCATTTTTTAGGAGGGGGGTGATGCACCCCCCCCCACCGACAAATAATATGCATCGTCCCTGGTCATCAACAGCCGGAGAAGAGTCGCTGGGCTATAACCGGGGGTGCCTCGAGTGTAAAAACCCAATTGTAACCCAATTGTAAAAACACCACAGGCTACGCGCAGCAAAACCGTGTCGAGTCATTGCACGCGCCAAGTCAGCGCGCACGCGCACGCACGTTTATTCCACCTCGGCGACTCTGCCGTCAAGCGTCGAAAATGACGGAGGCAAACGGAGTCGCCGGATATAAGTAGGGCCGCGTGCTCCGATAAAATCGCTTTTTCCCGTCAGCCAGCATCATTATTTGATCCGCTGCGCCTGACATCACGGAAAATAGAGTGGTCGAAGGTTCTTAGCCACGGCGAAGGTACTTTGCATTTCCGCCCAGCTCTTTCTTCTCCCGCATCCTCGCGAGCACAAGCGTCCGACTCTCGTCAAGGTTCTTGGCGAGAGGAAGACTCCCGAGCAGCGGACATCTCCGCTCCTCCGCAGAACGCTCACCAACGGAATCGCCGTTACGGGGTTTCGGTCGAGGTCCTCGACGCATTCCGCGGCTTCTAGACCGCTCCCAGCACGCACGCGGCCGCCCGGCTGTCCTGCCGATTCGCGTACCGCAACATCGCGCCGTGAAGCTCCGCCCACCACGCGACAATAGCCGCGGAAAACCGCGCCCGCATTGAGACGTTATCCGCATTCCGTCGCCTGGCGACGCCTCGCGGTCGTCTATATATAGCCGTGTAAATAGTTGCGTTTTGAAATCCGTCCGTCCGCGCGCTACTCAAAATTTATTTGTTTTGTTCGTCCGCGCGCACATTATATCTGTAAACTTTCCGTTTCATAGATAGAATCAATAAATGTACGTTTGGTATAGGTACATTCTAAAGATGACACGACTAATAAAAAAATGACAAAGAGCTCAAATAACAAAATAGCTCGTATTTTTGAAGATATTAGTCTTAGGACCCATGTTAATTAAACCTTTTCTTCTTGTTTTGATCAATACTACCTGTTATCAAAATATGTGACCCTTTTTTCATTATATTGTTTAATAAATCACCAATCTCGAAACTAGAAATTTTTAGTTGTATAGGGGAAAGTCGGGTAGTATCGGACAGCGGGTAGTATCAGACAAAAATTGTTTCAAGTCATTGCCCCTGAAGACAACACCTGTGAAACAATCGGCGTGTTGACTGACGAAAGGGAGTACGGTTGGCACCATATTAGAACAAACAGCAGTAGTTGACAAGTTACAATAAATTTTGTATTGTATACAGTTGTTTTCAGTGAACAAAGATAATTTCTGACTGTTGTAGCTTGTCTGAAAGTAAGTATAAGTATGTTTTTAGTTTATTGTTAGAAACAACGTTGGTTATCCTTTAAGTTGTAGGCTATAAATCTCGTTAGGCTTACTAATACGCAAATAATAGCCAATTTTTCGTTGCCTGTTGTTTGGGTTGTATTGGACAGACGAGTTGCAGATTATATCAGACAATCTTTACTGTTGATAAAACTTAAATTCTTACAACACTTTTTGTATTATAGAGAAATATGGGCAAATTACGTCATAAATGATACAAAAAGAAAATGAACAAAGCCATAGAAAAAATTAAAATTAAGAAAATGACTGTTAGAAAACAAATGTTAAAAATATTAAAGTAATGATTTTTTAAAGACTGTTTTTTTTATTGATTTGTTACGTTAAGAAAAGTTTATTTTCATTTCTTGACTTACGAGGTGTGTTTAAAAAATACCGGGAATATTCGTTTTTTGAAAAAAATATTTATTCGTCTACATTAATGTTGTCGCCTTCAAAATAGTCACCATTAGATATTATGCACTTACGCCAGCGCTTCTTCCAATCCCCGAAACACTTCTCAAACTCGATCTTTGGGATAGCCTTTAGCTCTTTCAGCGATGCGCTTTTAATGTCATCTATGCTTGTAAAACGACGGCCCTTTAAGGTTCTCTTTATTTTTGGAAATAGGAAAAAGTCACACGGAGCCATGTCTGGCGAATATGGAGGCTGGGGCATCATTACAGTATTGTTTTTGGCCAAAAATTCACGAACAAGCAATGAAGTGTGAGCAGGTGCATTATCGTGGTGCAAAAGTCATGAATTGTTTTTCCATTGATATGCCAATTGATATGCCAACATCATCAGCGACTTCTCTGATTGTGATTCGGCGATTGTTCATAACCATTTCTTTCACTTTTTCGACGTTTTCATCGGTTCTTGATGTGCTGGGGCGTCCTTGGCGTTCGTCATCTTTAACGTCTTCACGGCCATCTTGGAAACGATTATACCACTCGTAAACTCTTGTTTTACTCATAGCAGACTTACCATAGGCCTTTGTTAACATTTCACACACTTTGTTACACTTTATGTTATTTTTTACGCAAAATTTGATACAAATTCTTTGATCCATTTTTTTTCAGAAACGAAAATCGCCGAGCTCATAAAAACACGTGTAACCTTAGCGGCTGCCACAGACAAAGTAAACAATGAATACAGCTCAACATTTCAGCATACTTCAGGGGCATGTATACCAACATAAACAAAAAAAAAAAAATTTGACTATCGTACTCTCCAAACCCGCGAAATTTAAAAATTCCCGTTACTTTTTGAACACACCTCGTATGTTAAGAATCGTTTACTATCCGATAATGTATTATTGGGGAATATCTCGTTCATGTTGATGACTTGTTATCGTACACGCTAGATTCAAGCGTTTTGCTTCTTAGCAACACTTGTTGATCGTAGCTTAATATTATTGTAAGACCTGACAAGTCCTACCTATTATTGTAACTTTTGATATTATTCTTTGTATTACATTCCTCGGTAAATTCAGGCAGGTTCATTTGTATTCAAAAGCCGCTTGTTTGCATGATTTACTCGAAAATACGCGCTAGCATTTTTCACGTGATTTCCGAGTGGACATTACGAGCCCATAGGCTATCCCCTCTCTCACAGGCGGATTCGGGAGCTCCGCAGCTTTTCCATTGCTGCCGATTTTCAGATTCGGTCGAGAGCTCATGCGAGCGGAAAGCACATGCGAGATAATTGTAAACCAGCGGAAACGTTAGAGAATTTTAAACCAACGCGAGTGACCAACAAATTCCGTGCCGGGAGTGCTAGTTAATAGCGAAAGAACAGCGATTTGTTTGCATACTCCAAAATGCACACGAGGCAGTCGTAGCTGCAATAACATAAATGTTGTTTGCGAAGTATTTGCAACTGTTTTGAGGCAAAATCTTGTTGCATCGAGAACTTAGTAATATAGTGTGCACTATCGTTTATAATAAAATATGACTTTGACTCAGACTCATAAACCTTGGTCGAACTTAATCAAACTTGCCTGCTCCTACACTCACACCGCTCTCTTGCTTCCACTCTCTCACTTTTCCGTTGCTCTCGCTCTCTCTCATGCATGATTTCCCGTTGTCCACGCTCTCTCAAGCTATCTCACGCATTCTTGCGTAGTTGTCTGTTTCCAAAAAATAAGAAAGACTAAAACTCATTTTCGCATCTAACACCACGCGCTCTCTCTGAGTGATACCGGCGCTCTACTCAACGAATCTCGCTCTTGAACAACTTATGTTACATAATAAAAAATAAAATGTAGCAGAAAGTCCACTCTAAATTTTATGTTAAAATAACTCAAAAGTTAAGTTAAAATAATTCTTATTTTGAGTGAATTTATTTTAACTTCAGCTATAGCCAAGAAGTGGGACTTGGTTTACAGAGATACTTAACCACGCATACTTCCACACTCTCACGCATACTATTCCCCACTATTTTTGTCTCACCTCCTATCCCCTTTGCCCTACCTTCCTGTCAATCGACTATCTCACTCTACTCTCCTTCCCGTTATCTCAACTTACCTCCTACTTTCATAGGTCAAATTTTACAATAATACAATAACAATAAAATTAATAAAAAATCTTTTTACAAAATGTACAAATCTTATGCCTAATTGACTAGTGATTATTACATATGTTTACATGTTTACACTTAACTAATTATGTACATTCTAATATTCTTTCTAGCTTCTATATATAACTATAAATATACGCATAATGTTCTAGCTTCTCTAATCTACATCATTGTCCTCATTACTCTTTCTATACTTCTCTTTCTCTCTCCAAAACTTAATTAATACCTTCTCTTTCTTTTCATCTAAATCTTCGTTTTCCATTACTCTTATTCTTTTCTTAACATTATCTCCTATTCGTACGAACCATTCCCTAGCCACCACACAATCTCCAGCAAAATGTTCCATATTATCTTTCCCTTTTTTACAAAAAATACATCTTTTTTTTCCTTCTTCTAGCCAATATTTATTATTGTTCTTCATATTACCACATCTTAATCTAACTAGAGCTCTTATTCCTTTGCTACTCATGCCCCCACTTATGATTCCCTGTTCTATATATTTTGGTATGCTACCCTCTGATTATTTTGCTATTCTCATTTATTTTGTTTTATTTGTTTTGAATGACGCGCGTATTATATGCCAGAGCTTATGGGAGATACTCAGTGCGCAACAGCGGCGCTAGTAACCGGAGAAGGACGTGTGTGCGCGCCACCGTCTAGTGTTATAGTAATTTTGTTATCTGTATCGAAAACGAACGTCAAGAGCTCACAGTTCCGGAATAAAGACACACTAATTTCAATAGTTTTGCAATCTCATTTTGGCCGTAACTTTTGGTCCTTCGAGCTGGATCAAGTCCGAACAGAATACGATTTTAATATACAGTCCACATACACAATTTGGTGAATATTTGAAGCAATCGACAAGGCAAGCTAGCAAGCAACAGGTTTCAAGATGGCAGAAGTTGTCGCCAAATTACGCAAAACACGTGGATACGTGAAGGCGAAACTTACGAGAATAAGAACACAAACGTCACAAATCATCGACGACAAAGGCAGACTCGACAAAGAGGAAGCTGAAACGAGATTGGAAAGGTTAGAGGAAATCTATCGAGAATTTGAGCATGTTCAACAACAGTTGTTAGAACGAGTAGACGACCTCTCCGAGGAGGACACGGCGGAAGAAGAAGCCTTTGAGCAAAAATATTTTGAGGTAAAGTCATTACTAAAGCGTTCCACAAAGGTGCCTTCGGAAGGTACTGAATTTAGTAGCACGAATGCTATCGTGCAATTATTGCAACAACAATCTGAAATAATTTCGCAAATAGGGCGTGGCACACAAAGCGAGGTGTCAGCCAACTTACTTTTAATTGAAAACGAAACATTATCGGTCATATTGTCACGTCAGAGATTCTCAATCGTGTGGCTATGAACGCAAATTCAACTAACCTAGACACTAGAGTCAAATTACCTACAATTAAACTTCCGCGTTTTGATTGAAAAATAGAAGAATGGAAATGTTTTAGCGTTAGTTTCCGTTCAATAATACACGATAAAGCTAACCTATCAGATATCGAAAAGTTTCAATACTTGATTTTGTCGATTTCGGGCGACGCCGCGAAAATTATAGAGTCTATAGAGATGACAAGTCAAAATTACAGAACGGCTTGGGAATTGTTACAGCAAAGATATGATCCAAGGTCGTTAAAAAAGAAGCACATACAATGTTTGTTTTCAATGCCTGTGATAGCGAAGGAATCCGTGAGGATCCTTCGAGAACTAATTGATTATACTTCCAGATATTTGCGAGTTTTGAAGGTTTTAGGTTTGCCCACTGATTCTTGGGCTGAACTCATATTACATATGCTAGAAAACAAGGTTGATACAAGGACTTTTCGTGCATGGGAAGAGGAGATAGAGACAAATGAGAATCCAAGGCTAGTCGACATGATGGAATTCTTAAAACGAAGATGTCAAACCATAGAGCGAATCGAATCTAGAGCAATCGAAAAAACAGAACTAACAAGGACGGTGAATAGAGAGGTAAAGGTGCCGTAATGACAGGTACAAAATCGAACTCCTCTGCAAAGAGTGAGGCTATTAAAAAGACAACTCTAACAACCGCATTAGAGTCAGGTAAGTGCTATTTCTGTAACGGTAATCACTTAATCTATTTTTGTGAGAAATTTTTATCCATACCTGATCGTATCAAAGAGGTCAAACGATTACGGTTATGCTTGAACTGCCTTAAAAATGATCATTACGTGCAAATGTGGTCCTTGCCAAAAACGTGAATGTACCAAAAAACACAACACGTTGTGTCACATGTCACAAATGAAAAAGGTTTTGCCAGCTGAGCCAGAGTCGTCAATTGATTCAACAAGTTCAGAGTCTCAGTCAGAGACAAATAATAGAACAATGGCCAAAAATGTAAGCGTTCATCATTCTTCAAGTGGTAGACATAGACGTCGCATACTCATGGCTATCGCAATGGTTGAAGCCACTCAACGCAATGGTAACACTTTATCCGTCCGCGTACTGCTTGATAGTGCAAGCGAAGCTAACTTCATCACAAAATATACGCACAATAGATTAGGATTAAAATGCGATAGAGTATCCGAAGTTATTTCTTGTCTAAATGAGATAGAGAATAAGATTCATAGTTCATGCGATGTACAAATCAAGTCTAAACATTCTAGCTTTCAGTTAAACGCTCAATGTTTAATCGTATCTAAAATTACCAAATACTTGCCATCCGTAGAAATAGATTATAAGAAATTGCAAATTCCAAACAATCTTAATTTAGCCGATGCTGAGTTCTTTAAACCTGGCGCAATAGACATGCTACTCGGCGCAGAATATTTTTATGACTTAATGGATAATGGAAAAATTGAACTAGGAGAATGTTGGATAGCGAAAATTGAATTCGAAAACAAAACCTTTATTGCGAAATTTTACAAGCTCTCGACGCTCGGGTACAGAACAAGGAGAAGTAAGTAAGTAAGTAACTAGCCCCATGACGAGAGCCGTCGCTCGCTAAACGAAACTAGACAACGCTCGCCACGACATCTGTCGCCGAAGCGATCACTGAAGGTTGAGTTGCTGCCCTGAGGGCGCGCTAATTTCAAAGACGTAAAATAAATGCAAAGTAATAGAAATGACTAATTATGAGCGTGAACACACCGCCCACCAAGATTAAGTAATTAATCTTTATCAATCTACAGGCAATTTGCACAACTTAGTGATGGCTCGCTTGACGATACCATTAGTCGTACGAACGGTGACCACTCGCACTAGACCATCTTTGCCAGCGTGCGATTCAATCACATGACCAATCTTCCATTTCAGAGGGGGAAGATTATCCTCCTGCAGCAATACAAGATCATTGACCTTGAGATTCTCCTTAGTCTTCTTCCATTTGGTGCGACTTTGTAGGTTGGCTACATATTCCGCCGCCCACCGCTGCCAGAATCCTTGAACGGCTCTTTGTATTGACTCCCAGTGATCAAGTCTATTAAGTTTGATGTCCGATAAGTCCACCTCCGGTAGGCTCGTTAAAGGTCCGCCTATTAGAAAATGACCTGCGGTCAAAGGTTGTAGATCCGAAGGATCCGACGACAAAGGCGACAAGGGCCTGGAGTTTAGGCAGGCTTCAATTTGGACCAACGCCGTTGTCAACTCCTCAAATGTAAATAGAGTATTACCCATTACTCGTTTTAAATGAAATTTGCAGGATTTTATTCCCGCTTCCCATATGTCTCCCAGATGGGGAGAATATGGAGGGATGAAGCTCCATTCGATATTCATTTCTTGCAAGGTGTCACCTACGGCACCATCGATAGAGGTACGAACAAATGAATAAAGCTCTTCAAGTTCACGGCTTGCTCCCACGAAGTTCGTAGCGTTATCACTGCAAATCTTGCGCGGCAACCCTCTGCGTCCCACGAATCTTCGTAGAGTGGCTAGAAATGCAGCCGTAGATAGTTCGCTGACGGCTTCCAAATGGACAGCCTTGGTTGCAAAGCAGACAAACAAGGCTACGTACGATTTACACGTTTTCCTGCCACGTCCTTTATTAACGAGCGTGACGATTGGACCTGCAAAGTCCACTCCTGAGACAGAAAATGCTCTGGAAGGTTGGATTCTATCGGCTGGCAGTGATCCCATTGATTGAATTAATCCCTTTGGATTGTTTTTGACGCACCATACACAAGCACGGCAAATTTGACGAATCAAGTTCCTGGCGTTCAATGGCCAGTATTGTCTACGTATTGAAGAGAGCAACAGCTGTGGCCCTGCATGTAATAGAGCACGATGTTCCCTTTCGATAATCAACCGAGTTATCTTGCATTTGGCAGGTAATAGTATAGGGTGCTTTCTCGTGAAGTTCCAGGGTGCCTCACGAAGGCGACCGCCCACCCTAAGGATACCGTTTTCATCCAGGAAAGCGTGCAGTTGCTGCAACTGGCTAGTTCGGCATAACTGCTTATGAGTTTGCAATTGTATTACATCCTCCTTGAAGTGAAGATTTTGCGAATACTTAATCACTGCCTGATGAGCTTCTGTCAATTCCAACATAGACAATTTGGTTAGAGTTCTGTCGTCCGGACTCTTGCGACAATTCGAAATGAACCTGAAGCAATAGGCTAACGATCGTACAATTTTTGTTAATGTGGAACAATCCTCGACAATCTTGTGTGTGATATCGTTCGAAATTGAATGCAAATTCAAATTGCAAATTTGAGCGTCTTTTTTGTACTCCATCTTGGCGAAAGCAAGATCATCGTCGTTAATCTGGCACCGTTCATCATCAATAGTGGAGTGATGTGGATCGCATAACCATTTGGGACCGTGCCACCACAGCGAATTATCTAGTAGTTGTGCAGGTGTAGCTCCTCTGGATATTAAATCCGCGGGATTCTCAGAACCCTTCACGTGTCTCCAATGTTCAGCAGGCAGAATGTCAGTGATTTCAGACACTCGATTACCTACGAAAGGCTTCCATCGATTCGAATCTCCGCCTATCCAGTATAGGACCACCATCGAGTCCGACCAAGCACGTATTTCCTCAATAGGCACAGTTAACGTTCGTTTTACATTGTTAATTAATCTTGCCAATAATACTGCGCTGCACAATTCCAACCTAGGGATTGATTGCCTTTTCAGGGGAGCAACTCTCGCCTTTGAACATAATAAATTGACAGATACCTCAATAGAATGACAATTAATAGATCTTATATAAAGACATGCACCGTATGCATTTTCGGATGCATCACAAAATCCACATATTGAAACTCGGCTGTTTCCCGAAGAGTTAATAACTAATCGTGGTATACGCAATACATTCACGTCAATCAAACTCGCTTGAAACTCTCGCCATTTAATTAAAACCGTTTCTGGGAGAGGATCATCCCAATCTAATTTAGTTTTCCATAAACTTTGCATCAGAATCTTTGCGCTTGTCAGGACTGGACCGATTAATCCTAAAGGATCGAATAGCTTACTTATCGCCGACAAAATTTCACGCTTCGTGGACGCACCTGACGTTTTTTGAGCCGTGAATCGAAACTCGTCCGAGCTAGGATTCCACTCGAGACCTAATGTTCTGATAATATCATTTGCCTCTATATCTAAGTTTGCGCTGGACTCTCGCAATTCTACTGGAACATTCTCCAATGCAAAATTAGAATTTGAACACCATTTATGGGCTTCAAATTTGCCCTCGGACAACAAATTGACTAACTGCTTTTGCAAAATTTGTGCGTCCTCGATCGTGTTTGCACCGGTAATTATATCGTCCACGTACGTATCATTTAATAACGCTCGAGCCGCCAATGGATAACGCTCTGACCCTTCAGTAGCGAGTAGCCTCAAACATCGTATAGCTAGATAGGACGCACACGCTTGACCATAAGTAACCGTATTTAATTGATACTCTTTTACGGGATCGTTGTTTGAGAACCTCCATAGAATGCGTTGAAAATTACGATCGTCACTGTGTACCGACACTTGGCGGTACATTTTTTGCAGATCGGCAGTTATCGCTATATCGTAAAATCTAAATCTAATAACAATGTCAACTAAATTATCTTGCAATGTGGGCCCGACCAAAAGAGCATCATTCAATGACGTGCCCTTATTATTTTTAGACGATGCGTCGAACACGACACGTAGTTTAGTACTAGTGCTGCTCTCCTTTAGCACGCCATGGTGAGGGAGATAAACCACGTTTTTGCAATTATCTAGAGGTTCGCTTGCGATCGACATATGCCCTAATTCGATATATTCGGACATGAACCTTGCATATCGAGCATAAAAAGCGTTATTGCCCTTGAACCTGCGCTCAAGTTGATACAATCGTCTCAATGCTATTTCCTTGTTATTGCCGATAAGTTTATTTGTCTTGCGAAACGGTAACCTTACAATGAATCTACCGTCATCCGCTCGTGTGGTATTTTGCTCAAAATGTCGCTCACACTCCGTTTCGTCAAAGGATAGGTCTCCTCTCTTATTATCGTCATAGCTTTCCAGTTTCCAAAATCTTTCCAGGTCCTTGCTCAATGAATCTTCAGACCTTAAGGAACAAATCATCGCACATAATGATTCTTGCTTGCGGAATTGATCTTTTAACGCGATAGGCTGCATGGAACCAGCGATTACCCAACCAAATTTGGTATTTTGCAAAATCAACCGATTTCCGCCAAGATAAATTTTACCCGTTTCTAGCAAATCATAGTAAAATTCCGCTCCTAGCAACATGTCTATTGGACCAGGTTTGTAAAATTCAGAATCAGCTAAATTAATGTCATTCGGAATTTTCGACTGCTCAAACTCTATCCTCATGGATGGCAAACATTTAGCAATCTTTGGCACGATAAAACATTGAGCGTTCGTTTCGAAACTAGAATGCTTTGACTTAATGTGCACATCGCACGAATTGTAAATTTTGTTTTCTGTATCGTTCAAACCGGAAACGATTTCCGATACTCTGTGTCGTTTCAACCCTAGCTTATTGTGTATATCTCTCGTCACGAAATTGACCTCGCTCGCGCTATCTAGAAGTACACGCAATTGAACTACGGAACCATCACGCCGAATAGCTTCAACGACAGCGGTGGCCATAAGCACGTGACGTCTTTGTGAATTATTTGAAGCATGATGCACCGACATGCTATTTACCGATTTTTCCTTGTTTGCTTCATCTTGAGATTGCGAGTTGATTGGTTTATCTATAGACGCTTTACCTTCTTGCGCTAAGTGACATAACGTATTGTGCCTTTGCGTGCACTCTCGACAAGGACCCATTTTACAATTTTTAACAAAGTGATCATTCCTAAGACAATTTATGCAAAGTCTCAATCGTTTGACTTCATTGATGCGATCGGGTACCGATAATGCTAGAAACTTGTCACAGTAATAGATAAAGTGATTCTCATCATTGCAAAAATAGCACTTACCGGAGCCTAATGAGGCTGATAACGTTGTTTTCTTAATTGACTCGCTTTTGTTATAAGATTGCGATTTCGTACCTGTCGTTACAAATCCCTTGTTTCGATGCTCACCTTCCTTGCTAGGCTTTTCAATTTTATCAACCGTCCTTGACTCAATCCGCTCTAGCGTTTGGCATTTTCCTCTGAGAAATTCCAACATGTCCGCCAGACTAGGATTCTCGCTAGATTTTATCTTTTCCTCCCAAGCACGAAGAGTTTTGACGTCAACCTTTGTTTCTATCATGTGTAAGACAAGCTCGTCCCAAGCTTCTGTAGGGGAACCTAGAACCTTTAGTACTCGCAAATGCCTGGAAACATAGTCTATTAATTCACGAAGTGCCCTCGAGGACTCCTTCGTTACCGTGGGCATGGTAAATAAGCATTGAATGTGCTTCTTTTTGAGTGACCTGGGATCGTCATATCGCTGTTGCAATAAGTCCCACACGGTCCTATAGTTTTGACCACTTAACTCAATCGATTCGATGATTTTCGCGGCTTCACCGGAAATAGACGACGTTAAATATTGAAATTTTTCAATGTCCGACAAATGTGGTTTATCGTGTATAATGGAACGAAAATTGTCAAAAAAGAACTTCCACTCCTCGATTTTACCGTCGAATCGCGGAAGTTTTATCGTAGGGAGCTTAACCCTATTGTCGACATTATGCGAATTTGCTGTAATGGCTACGCGATCGAGAATTTCTGTTTGGCGTGCAAGAATGGCCGCGATTGCCTCGTTTTCTGCACTTGGTGTAATGGCCGACACATCGCTGTGCGCCCCGCTCCCGATACGTTGTATCAGCTCGGATTGCTGTCGTAACAATTGAACGATTGTACCGCTTGACTCGATGCCTTCCGATGGCACTCTCATAAATCGTTTTAATACAGATTTTACCTCGAAGTATTTCTGTTCAAATACCTCTTCCTCGGCGGTGTCGTCTTCGCTGAGATCGTTCACCTGCTCAAGCAATTGCGTTTGGATAGCCTCAAAGCCTCGATAAATCTCCTCTAGCTTTTCCAACCTTGACTCGGCTTGCTCCTTGTCAAGCTCGCCTTTCTCTTCGACAATTTGCAATGTCTGCGTTCTTAACCTTGTGAGCTTCGCCTTTACGTATCCACGTGCCTTCCTCAGATTGCCGGCGTTTTCCGACATCTTGGATCTATCGCTTGGTTAACTTGCCTTGTGGAATTGCCGTAAATGCGTTCACGTATTTTCCGAATCAGACTCGAATCGTTTCTGGACTGTGATTCGACCTCAATCCGGCTCGAAGGACCATATGTTGGATAGCGAAAATTGAATTCGAAAACAAAACCTTTATTGCGAAATTTTACAAGCTCTCGACGCTCGGGTACAGAACAAGGAGAAGTAAGTAAGTAAGTAACTAGCCCCATGACGAGAGCCGTCGCTCGCTAAACGAAACTAGACAACGCTCGCCACGACATCTGTCGCCGAAGCGATCACTGAAGGTTGAGTTGCTGCCCTGAGGGCGCGCTAATTTCAAAGACGTAAAATAAATGCAAAGTAATAGAAATGACTAATTATGAGCGTGAACAGAGAACATTAATTAATTTTGCAAAATATTAAACTAGGGTGGATAATTGCTGGTCCTATGCAGTCTGACACATCAAAGAATCAAGTTTGCAATTTGAATTCCTTAAGAGTAATGATATGTTCACTAAATTCTGAAGAGTCATTAAATTACAGTTTAGAGAAATTTTGGAAGTTAGAAGGTTACGACGATGAAAAACAAATTGCATCTGTCGACGAAAAACGTTGCGAAAAACTTTTCGAACAAACTATTGCGCGATCAAGCGATGGGAGATTTATAGTCAGATTGCCATTCTGTGAAGGGAATAGACCTATCGGCAACAATAGAGACATAGCTTTAAAACGATTAAATCAATTAGAACGTAAGTTTAAAGGCGACAACACATTTCATGACAAATACATTAATTCCATGCAAGAATACGTTAAGCTAGGACACATGTCTATTGTGAATGAACCTATTATTGATTCAGAAACCATTGTTTACCTCCCGCATCATGGAGTAGTTAAGGAACAAAGCAGTAGTACTAAATTACGCGTTGTATTCGATGCATCAGCGAAAAATAGTAGGGCTGTGTCATTGAACGATGCACTGCTAGTCGGTCCTACATTGCAAAACGATTTAATTAACATAATTATTTGATTTCGATTTCATAGAGTAGTCATAACTGCTGATTTACAAAAGATGTATCGTCAAATTTTGGTGCATGGCATTGATAGAAACTTTCAGCGTATCCTATGACGATTCTCACTTGACGAACCTGTGAAGGAATTTCAATTGAATACAGTCACTTATGGGCAAGCATGTGCACCATACTTGGCTATACGATGTTTGCAAGAATTAGCAGCGAACGAATCTGAACGATATCCTCTTGCTGCACGTGCATTGTTAAATGACACCTACGATATTATTATAGGGATTGATACTATTAATGATGCGCAAAATTTACAAAGACAATTAGTCGCGTTGTTAGCGGAAGGACAATTCTTAGCTCACAAATGGTGTTTGAATTTAAGTGACGTATTGGAAAACGTACCTATTTAATTGCGTGAATGTAATGCCAATTCAAATATTGATATTAACAATGTAGTCAAGACATTGGGGCTTAATTGGAATTACAGCTTAGACGAATTTTGATTTACAATTCAAACGATTTCGAGTGTTTCTACAAAACGAAAAATGTTGTCAGCAATAAGCAAACTTTTTGATCCGCTTGGTTTAATCGGTCCTGTATTAACGACAGCGAAAATATTAATGCAGAGGCTTTGAGAGATCAAGGTAAATTGGGATGCTCGTCTTCCCGAAGAAATTTTAGACAAGTGGAAGGAATTTCAAACTAGTTTAGTCGATGTAAATACGTTGCGAGTACCTCGATTGGTTGTCGGTTCATCAGTAAACAATGTATAATAATAGCTATGCATGGGTTTTGCGATGCGTCCTAGGATCTCTACGGGGCATGCCTTTATATACAATCAAAAGATACGTGTTCGGGCAAGATAACAGCTAATCTACTATGTTCTAAAGCGCGAGTAGCTCCTCTGAGACGGCAATCTATTCCAAGGTTAGAGTTGTGCAGCGCATTATTATTAGCCAAATTGATTAGAAACGTTATGCGGGCAATTCACATTTCTATTAATGAAATTTGGGCGTGGTCAGATTCAATGGTGGTGTTGTATTGGCTGCAAGGAGACATATCTCGTTGGAAGCCTTTCATATCGAATCGCGTAGCCGACATTATCGACATTCTACCAGCTGACCGTTGGAAGCACGTCAAGGGCTCTGAAAGAAATCAGACCCAGCGGATCTGATTTCACGAGGCGTTACACCTGCAAGTCTTATTGATAATCATATATGGTGGCATGGTCCAGGGTGGCTATCTGAGCCTTATGTTGAAGCACCCGAACAAGGAGCACAGTGCCAGATCAAGGGCGAAGACTTAGCGTACGTCGAGTTAGAGACCAAGAAGAGCGCTTGCATCTGCAATCTAAGTTTGCAATAGCCAGTAGCGAATAACATCATTCATAAACTTATTCAAAATTGTTTTACTTCAACGAAAATAGAGCGTACAGTAGCGTACTGTTTCAGATTTATCGCCAATTGTCAAAAAAAATTGGAAGAGTGTTGAACGGATTGACCATACAGGAATTAACAAGGGCTCAAATTACAATAATAAGATATTCGCAGAATTCATTCTTCATGGAAGATCTACATCATTTGCAAGAAAAACCAACTAGCAAGCTACTACAATTAAAGGCATTATCAGGGTGGGTGACCGTCTTCAAGAGGCACCCTGGAGTTTTGAACGAAAGCATCCTATTCTATTACATGCTAAGTACAAGTTTACACGTTTGATCATCGAGAGAGAACATCGCAAGCTGTTACATGCTGGCCCTTTGTTATTACTTGCATCAATACGGCAACAGTATTGGCCTTTAAATACTAGGAATCTAGTGCGTCAAGTTTGTCGCAATTGCATTCGATGTGTCAAGACTAGTCCTAAAGGATTAACACAATCTATGGGATCACGACTCAGTGCAAGGATCACTCCTTCACGAGTATTCAGCATCACCGGTGTTGATTACGCTAGGCCTATCATTACACTCGTTAACAAGAGACGCGGTAAAAAAACTTGCAAATCCTATATAGCTTTATTTGTCTGCTTTACTACAAGAGCCATTCACTTGGAAGCAGTGAGCGAATTATCTACATCAGCCTTCATGGCTGCGTTACGACGTTTTGTGGGACGAAGAGGAGTACCACACAAAATCTGCAGTGACAATGTCATAATTTTATTGGAGCTAAACGTGAATTAGATGAAATCCATAAATCCGTTCGCACATCTGTTAAGGAAACCATTGGCGATGCTTTACAACAAATGCACATTGAGTGGACATTCATCCCGCTTTATTCACCCTATCTAGGAGGAATATGGGAGGCAGGCGTGAAAAGTTGTGTAACGATACGCCCCTCCACCGTCCGTGAGCCTCCGTTCTGTCCATCGAGCGACGAGCGCCGAGCGTAGCAGGGGACCACGTGCGCGCACGACCGAACTTCGCCGTGCGACCACGCGGCGACACGCGTGCCGACCGTGGCGTTTCACAACGCTCCCACTCCGGCTTGGCCGACCGAGCGCGCGGATTGGCTTGCCCAGCCGCGCGTTTGGATATATAAGCCGGCAGTGGGAACGCACAAAGCAGATCCGTCCGACTACCCGACCTGTCTAGAGACCGAGCGGGGTGCGCACGATTGAACACCGCACGGGGTGCGCACGATTGGACACTGTACGATTGGACACCACCACTCACAGCGGCCGGTGCCTAGAGTTTTTCCGTTGGTTTGGTTAGATAAGATGATTGGTTGGTGTCCAATCGTGCTGTGTCCAAAAGAGTGTCACCCAGACCGAGCATTCTCGATCGCTTCCTTAAGACGAGCATTCTCGTCGCACTCCGATATCCTCGACGGGCATTCCCGTCGATATCCTCGGCCGAGTATTTTTGATCAGTCGACTCCGATATCCTTGACGAGCATTCTCGACCAATCACGTCCGAGATTCTCAACGAGCATTCTCGTCATCATCACCGGCCGAGCATTCTCGATCAATCACCGTCGTCCTCGAGTACCTTCACTGCCGCACCGACATACGGCCGCGTTTCGTAACTTATTCATCAGCAGGGCATAAGCAACCTGTCGATCAAGCGCTCCACTTGCACGGGGCGCACTCGAGCGAATCGCGGAGCCGAACGCGCCGTTATTTTGTTATTCTCATTTATTTTGCTTTATTTGTTTTGAATGACGCGCGTATTATATACCAGAGCTCATGGGAGATACTCAGTGCGCAACAGCAGCGCTAGTAACCGGAGAAGGACGTGTGTGCGCGCCACCGTCTAGTGTTATAGTAATTTTGTTATCTGTATCGAAAACAAACATTAAGAGCTCACAGTTTCGGAATAAAGACACACTAATTTCAATAGTTTTGCAATCTCATTTTGACCGTAACACCCTCCCCGGTGAAATCCTAATATCTTTTATTATATCTAGCCTCTCTTATTTTACTATCTTTCACCTGTTTCTGCATATCTCTTTTTTTTTCTCTAATTTCCTCTATTAAATTTCTCTCTTCCCTTGGCATATTATCTATCGCAATTAATCCCCAGCCATTCCTATTATAATACCTTCCTCTTTCTCTATCATATAGCCCTATCCATCCTTTTCTTTTTTTTTCTTCCCAACATATCTTAACCCATCTTTCTTTTCCCATTTGCTTTATTTTTTTCATACTGTTTCGAGACGGAAAATGAAACCGCGATGTACAGTCGTGTTTTTTGCGCGCTTTACTTAGATCGCGGGATGGTGCCACCTCCCCGAGATTATCTAATCGCGAAATCACTAAGTTATTCAATATATCACAGTAGCGCTGAAGACATCCGGGAGGGGAGCGCTCGCGATTCCCGTTTTCTGCGCGGATACGCGACGCGAGTCGTTCGTTTCCGGCTTCTTCTTCTTTCTTCTTACTCGAGTTTTCGGAGCAGCAACACGCATTCTGGCCGTGTGTAAGTTTGCTGAGATTCGCCACTACTCTAAGTCGCAACGTTGGACTCACGCGAGTGATATCCAAGTGATCGAGCCGATTAACAGCGCGTTTTTGTGAGTGAAGAAGAAGCCGGAGCAAACTCGCGTGCTCCGAACCGGCTCGCGTTCGCCGTCGGCGACGAGTGTCACGCGTCGATATCGTGATCACGCAGCAGCGCGGCAGCGAACGCGCTCGAACCGCGGTTGCTCTGAAGATTCTCCGTTTGGCGAGAATCGAACAATCGTGATTTTGTGAAACACGCTCTTCGCGCTCGCACGCGTGGTAAGAATTTGTGCATGAGATCTCCGGTGGCGAGATCTCTCGGCGCGCACCATTGCGATCTACGGTGGCGAGATTCCTGTGGTCACGCCATTACCACGTGGCGCGGAACTGTATCGTATTCGAAGTTTCGATCACTTTGGTGATCATGCAGTGTATCTGTGATAATCTATAAATATATTGAACTGTTTGACTCCCGTGAATTCTCCAAACAATTATTTCACCAATCTCAATCTCCCCGTAATCGTCACGATCCTTATCGTTTCGTGCGAGACGAGTACCGGCGCCTAGTCTTCTTGTCTCTTTTCTCCTTTGTCCTTCTATTTGAAAATTAAAGTGCGGCGATTTACGATCGAGCACGCACATGAAGTGTTAGTCCTTCGAGCCGGATTAAAAGATCAGACGATCGGACTTAGAGCCCGGACAATCGAACTTAGTGATCGTGAGCCAGTGAATAATACCGGGTGCCAAAAAGGTCAACATGAACGACCCTCTCGCCATGCAACACACGCGATTTCATCAAATCGATCGCGCGTTGGACAATTAAAAAAAAATTGGTCGGAATAATTATACTCCGGCAAAAGTTCGTACGCGGATGGCATCTCTCAAGGACACATGGAACCAGTGCTTTCAAGGTCACGCGGCCATTATGAAGGCCTATCCGCTGGACAAACGAGAGAAGGTCGACTATTTCCAAGAGAATCAACTGGATCTTCACGAGGACACCTACCACACCACCATGGATTACATGGCTGATTGTCTAGAGGAGGTCGAGCCTAGCGTGAGTGCGAACCAGTCTATCAACAGCTCAACGGTACATTGCAGCCATTCATCGTTGTCTTTGAGACATCTTCCCGCGATTCAGTTGCCTCCGTTCTCAGGCAAGTTAGACGAGTGGGAAAGTTTCCGGGATCGTTTTACATCACTCATCATTCAAAATAGGGAGCTTTCAGACTTTACACGAATTTCTTGCGGCAAGTTTAACCGGAAGCGCGCGTGATGCAATTGCTAGTTTAGCGATTACTGCCGACAATTTTGAAATAGCCTGGAGATCGGTCACGGCACGATTTGAAAATAAACGTCGGATGATCGAGGTACACGTTTTGACATTGTTTAATTTACCGAGCATGTCACGCGAATCGCTTTCGGATTTGCATGCGTTGCGCGACAAAGCCGACAAAGCAATCGCCGCGTTGAAACGTCTCAAGCGCTCCTCTGAAGATATGCTGAACGACATCTTAGTTTATTGCGTTTCTCAAAAACTCGACACTGCGACGCGTCGAGCATGGAAACTTAAATTCAACGATGACTCTCCCCCCGCGATTTATACCGATTTGATCAATTTTGTATCCTCGCGTGCCATCGCGCTTGAAGAACTCAAGCCGACGAAATCGTCGAAAACAAATTCGGATTTCAAGGTTACAAGTTCACCTACCTCTGCCGTGTTGGAGCCGACTTGCTCTCTTTGTCAAAAGCGTCACTTCTTAAATAAATGTTCCAAATTCCTCAACAAGAGTCCGAGTCAACATCCAGAATTCGTTAAAGAGCAGAAACGCTGTTTGAATTGTTTAAGCACAAAACACTCTCTTTCAGAGTGCAAGAGTAAATTTACGTGTCGTCAGTGCCAAGAGAAGCACCATACAATGTTGCATATATTGACTCGCCCTCTTCGTCTAACATGAATCAAGCTGTTATTACAGCAGACAATTGATGCGCTACCGTCCCCGGTTTTACTCGCAACCGCGAGAGTTGTCGTCAGCTCGCCGTCGGGACGTTTGCTGACCGTCAGAGCCTTGCTAGAGGGTCGGAAGTCTCATTTGTTACTGAAAAGCTAGTAAAACAAAATTGAAACTACAAATTTTGAAACTACACCGCCTTCGCACGATGATATCAATTTCGGGCGTCAGTGGTGTTAAAGCCGGTACTTGTAAACACGCGGTTCAAATTCAAATCTCTCCGCGTAACAAGGTCGGACCGATATTCGAAACTCTCGCGTTCGTCAGGAAGTCACTGGTTGGGTACGCTCCTCCACATGCACAGTTCGAGGACTCATGGGAGCATTTAAAGCAGCTAAATCTCACTGATGACGATCCCACAGGTTCCGATTCCATTGAAATTCTAATCGGCGTTGATTTGTACGACCGAGTGTTTCTCGACAACAGTCGGAAGGGGGCGGTTGGACAACCGTGCGCCCGAAACACTCACTTTGGCTGGGTCATTTCCGGACCCACTTCTCCTCGCGTCTCTCCCTCTCGCTCGATTAAAGTTATGCACTGCACTCTCAAGCGGGAGCTCAGTAAATTTTGGGAAGTCGAAGAACTTCCACACCAGCGTACTCTCTCTCCAGACGAAAGGCTCTGTGAGGAGCATTTTCTCGCAAACTATTCGCGTGGTGACAACGGGCAATATATCGTGCGGCTTCCGTTCAAAAAAGGTCCGCCTATTGAAGTTGGTGAGTCTCGTGTTATAGCAAATCGCATGTTAGCCACGCTGCATCGACGATTAAATCGCGATCCCGATTTGAAGAAAGAATATTGTTCATTTCTCGCGGAGTAGGAACAACTCGGTCATATGGAAAAGGTTGTAGCTACTTCCGCTAATACGTCACTCTCGCAAATAGTCTATATCCCTCACCATGCAGTTGTACGAGAGTCAAGCTTGACCACGCGTATCAGAGTAGTCTTCAATGCCTCCAGTATCACAACTAATGGTAGTGGTAACCTCACTCAATTCGCATCTGTTGCCAGGTCCCAAGTTGCAAACCGACATTTTCGACGTCCTGTTACGTTGGCGACAATATCAATATGTCTACACAGCAGATATTGCCAAAATGTACAGGCAAATCCTGATAGATCCTCGCGACCGAGACTATCAGCGCATTCTATGGAAGGCTGAGAGCGAGACAACGCCACAAGAATACCGGTTGCAAACCGTGACTTATGGCATCGCCTCAGCCCCCTATCTAGCCTTAAGAGTCATTCAGCAGCTTCTCCATGACGAAGGAGAAGCTTATCCTCTCGCCCTCTCAATTTTACGTGATCACATTTATGTCGACGATGTCCTCTTTGGGGCCGAGGACATCCCTCTATTGCGTCACACTCGTGACCAAGTGTGCTCACTATTACAACGCGGAGGATTTAATCTTCGTAAATGGGCTAGCCACTATTTGGCGTTGCTGGCTGACATTCCAACAGACGATCACGGGTTAGCCTGTACCAAGGATCTCAAACACGAAAGTCTGAGCGTTTTCGGAATAAGTTGGAACCCCGCTCTCGATGCGTTTCAATCTCGTTGCCGGAGTCTCTCCCTCATACGAAACGCGCTATTCTCTCTACAATAGCCAAATTATTCGACTCTTTAGGATGGGTCACTCTGATCACGATAATTGCAAAGATTTTTATGCAACAGCTGTGGCGACTCAAGCTGGAGTGGGATGACGACATTCCCAAAAACATATTGGCTCAATGGGAGACAATTTATCGCAAATTCGCCTCTCTTGACGGTCTACAACTAGTACGATGGGTTCACCGCGGATCCGACATCAAGCATTTCGAAATTCACGGTTTTGCTGATGCTTCGTCGGTCGCTTATGCCGCAGCCGTTTACATCCGAGTAACCTCACTCTCCGGCGAGATCACAACTACATTGCTAGCCGGAAAATCAAAAGTGGCTCCCATTAAAATAATGAGCATTCCTCGACTCGAGCTCTCAGCCGCTGTCTTGCTCGCTCGTCTCATCGAGTCAGTTCAAAACGCTCTCAAGTTAACGGATCTCGTCTGTCACTGCTGGACAGACTCAACCGTTGTTCTAGCCTGGCTCAGCCAGCATCCCAGCAAATGGAAGACGTTCGTGTCGCATCGCGTAACTGTAGTCCAATCAAAAGTGCCGAAAGCTAAATGGCATCATGTTCTCTCCGAGGATAATCCTGCCGACTGTGCCTCACGGGGACTCCTAAAGCAGGACTTTGCGTCTTTCTCACTATGGTGGCAAGGCCCTCATTGGCTTAAACTCACGCCCTCAGACTGGCCGGCTGCGAGTTTCCCTCAGTTCGAGTAAACTCAACAAGAGGCGAAACCGACCCAGGCCCACCTCACGCAAGCTGAGGAGCCGTGGGATTTAGCTTCTCGATATTCTGAGTGGACTAAGCTAGTAAGTGTCACCGCCTACGTCATTTGTTTCAGCGATAGATGTCGAGGACTTTTTCCGCAGTCGCCGGATCTGCAAGTAAGTCCTCGCGCTCTTACCACAGACGAGTGTGAAAGGGCAAAGCGGTTTTGGCTCAAAACTATTCAAAATGAGACGTTTCCCCCGAACAAGCGGCTCTTCGGCAAAACAAATCTCTCTCATCTTGAAGTTCAATTCTATCGCTTAAACCCTTTTTCGATGAAGATTCATTGATTCGGGTTGGCGGGCGGATAGAGAACTCCCCTTCCATTTCGTACCAAACATCCGATTATCCTGACATCTCACCCGTTGGTAAAGATGATTATTCGATACGCCCATTAGCGATCCCTCCACGCGGGTGTCCAGCTTACTCTCACCACTCTAAGAAGAGACTATTGGATAGTCGCGCTCGCAGTTTGGTGAGGTCGGTGCTGCATCAATGCGTCACATGCGCACGAGAGAGAGCGGTCGTTCCGGTCCAGTTAATGGGTCAGCTACCTCGCGCTCGCGTATCTGCTCCGGCCCGCGCTTTTCTCCATTGTGGCGTAGACTTTGCTGGCCCCGTGGCAACACGAGCATCCTCCGGCCGCGGAATAGCATCACGCAAGGGATACATCGCGGTTTTCATTTGTCTTTCTACTCGTGCTGTGCATCTTGAGCTCGTGGGCGGTTACTCGACGTCGGCCTTCCTTGACGCATATTCAAGGTTTTGTGCCCGACGAGGTTTGCCTACGGACGTGTACTCGGATAATGGGACGAGTTTTATCAGTGCGGATAAAGAATTGACCAAAGTTTATAGCGACACGTTGCGAGGCCCTGACTTTTTAAATAGAACTGCATCGGATAGGGTGTCGTGGCACTTCATGCCACCTCACGCCTCTCACTTTGGAGGATTGTGGGAGGCGGGAGTTCGGAGCGTAAAGCACCATTTGCGGCGAATTCTCGGCTCTCACACATTAACGTTCGAAGAGCTCGCAACTCTTCTCTGCCGAATCGAAGCATGCTTAAATTCCAGGCCACTTGGACCTCTTACAGATTCATTTGACGAACTTGCGCCATTGACGCCAGGCCATTTCTTAATCGGTTCGGAAATTACGACGAGTCCAGAACCTTCTGTTCTGCACCTCAAGGAAAATCGCCTCTCACAATGGCAGTTAATTAGACAGCTTACCGAAAAATTTTGGCGGATCTGGCAAATGGACTATATTAACACGTTGCACTAAAGAGCCAAGTGGCGCAAAGCACAACCTTCCATTCAAATTGGCACGATGGTTCTTATCCGAAATACCACATTACCGCCATGCAAATGGGAACTCGGACGAGTGACCCAATGTTTTGCAGGCTCTGACGGATTGGTTTGCGTCGTTCTAGTTAAAACGGCGAAGTCTGAATACAAGCGTCCGCTTGCACAATTGTGCATCCTTCCAGTTGCTATCGATGCGCAACTCGAAAACGCCATTGCTCAGTAACTTTTAAATGCGCTAGTCTCACAAGGTTGTACAGGATTTATGAAGCAATCCTTACGTTAAGTCTGCTTTGTTCCTTAGTACGTAGTTGACAGTTGCGTGCTTCTCTAGTTTATAAGTCTTCTTATGTTTAAATTGCGCTCACAAGTATCCCCCTTTTTTTGTTGATGTTAAATTCTAGTTTATAAGTTTTGCTATTCTGATGTTTAATTTTAGTAGCGTAAGTAACTCTATCACCGTAAAGGTTTAGTCTCTAAGTAAATTTCCAGATTGTAAATGCGTTTAGATCAAAGAAACCTTAAGCCTCTCACTGAACTATGAATCTTTAGATTACCAAAAAATTGGATAAGACGTGTTAAGGGGAGCAACTTTAAAGGCTAAGTCATTAACCTATGAGTGGGATTTGAACGGATTTAAGTTATCTTCAATTAGTTATGTTTCCTTTCGAAACTGTCGTTTCGAGGCGGGCGGCATGTTTCGAGATGGAAAATGAAACTGCGACGTATAGTCGTGTTCTTTGCGCGCTTTACTTAGATCGCGGGATGGCCCCACCTCCCCGAGATTATCTTATCGCGAAATCACTAAGTTATTCAATATACCACCGTAGCGCTGAAGATATCCGGGAGGGGAGCGCTCGCGATTCCCGTTTTCTGCGCGGATACAGCGACGCGAGTCGTTTGTTTCCGGCTTCTTCTTCCTTCT
This sequence comes from Solenopsis invicta, assembly GCF_016802725.1. Classification (NCBI taxonomy): domain Eukaryota; kingdom Metazoa; phylum Arthropoda; class Insecta; order Hymenoptera; family Formicidae; genus Solenopsis; species Solenopsis invicta. The sequence continues at coordinate 19,839,431 of NC_052671.1, forward strand.
TCTTCCTCGAGTTTTCGGAGCAACAACACGCATTCTGGCCGTGTGTAAGTTTGCCGAGATTCGCCACTACTCTAAGATCGCGGTCGCAACGCTGGACTCACGCGAGTGATATCCAAGTGATCGAGCCGATCAACAGCGCGTTTTTGTGAGTGAGGAAGAAGCCGGAGCGTGCTCCGAACCGGCTCGCATTCGCCGTCGATGACGAGTCACGCGTCGATATCGTGATCACGCAGCAGCGCGGCAGCGAACGCGCTCGAACCGCGGTTGCTCTGAAGATTCTCCGTTTGGCGAGAATCGAACAATCGTGATTTTGTGAAACACGCTCTTCGCGATCGCACGCGTGGTAAGAATTTGTGCATGAGATCTCCGGTGGCGAGATCTCTCGGCGCGCACCATTGCGACCTACGGTGGCGAGATTCCTGTGGTCACGCTATTACCACGTGGCGCGGAACTGTATCGTATTCGAAGTTTCGATCACTTTGGTGATCATGCAGTGTATCTGTGATAATCTATAAATATATTGAACTGTTTGACTCCCGTGAATTCTCCAAACAATTATTTCACCAATCTCAATCTCCCCGTAATCGTCACGATCCTTATCGTTTCGTGCGACGAGTACCGGCGCCTAGTCTTCTTGTCTCTTTTCTCCTTTGTCCTTCTATTTGAAAATTAAAGTGCGGCGATTTACGATCGAGCGCGCACACATACTTTCTGGCTCTAATACCCCACTCTACTTTTAGCTTATTTATTCCTAGTTTCTTTGTTAACAGATAACGTGGTGTGCAGAAATCAAGTTTGAATACCTACCTCATATAATCTAACCAGATCTTTTCTAATTCTTTCCTTTCTTCCTATCCCCATAGTTCTACCCCAAATGCCATAACGCTCTCTACTAAATATTTGAATAATTTCCATCTTTTCACAAAATCATTTTTGCATATTCTTTCTCCTAATCCCCAAACTAAGTTTGCTGCTATTTTACCTTTCTTTTTTAGTTTTTTTATGTGATTACCGTAAGCCCCTCTTTTATTAAACATGAAATCTAGGTATTTGAAATTTTGTACTTCCTCTATTCCTCTCTCATCCCATTTCCATTTCCTTTTCTTCTCCCTTCCCTCGCTATTAAATATCATAATTTTAGATTTATCCTTGTTCAACTCTAATCTTCTATCTTTTAAAAATCTCTTTAAATTGCCCATCATGACTTTCATCGTTCCTTCATTTTTAGCTAATAAGATTACATCATCCGCGTATGCTAGCGACCATATTCTTTCTTTTCCTAACTTTATTCCCTCTATCCCCTTATTTCCTAAATACGTATCTAAATCCGCCATATACATATTAAATAGTATCGGACTCAGGACGCACCCCTGCCTTACTCCTTTCTTTGTTTTGATCTTCTCCGATAGCCCTTTTTTTGTCCTGATTACTGCCTTTGTTTCCTTATAAATTACTTTTAGTCTGTTAATTAAATCTTCGTTTAGCCTCCATTTTTCCATCAGATCCCATAACTTTTCTCTATCAACATTGTCAAACGCTGCCCTTAGATCCACGAAAAAGGCGAAGACCTTCCATGCTTTTTCATCCTTCTCTCTCTCTCTCTCTCTCTCTCTCTCTCTGAATAACATTACTCAGTATGAATATGTTATCCATTGTTCTTCTTCCTTTCCTGAAACCTGCTTGACTCTCTGGTATTATACATTTTTGGTCGAGCTCCTTTTCTACTCTTCTTCTTAGAATTTCTGCATATACTTTATAAGCCGAGCATAACAAAGCGATTCCTCTATAATTTTCCATCCTTTCCGTGTCTCCTTTTTTATACAGCGTGACAATGACACTCATTTTCCAATCTTCCGGTATTTTCTTCTCTTGCCAAATTTTCTTTATCAGATTTACCAGCCTTTTCTTTACTTTAGAACCGTCGAATTTCCAGACTTTCGACGGTATTTCATCAATTCCTGCTGCTTTATTTTTCTTCAGTTTCTTTATAGCCTCTGTTATTTTCTCATCACTCAGGCCGTCTGTAGCGCTTGTTGTTTACTCCCCTGGATGACTCCTTTCTTCACAGCATTTGTCATTCTGCACAATCTCTACTCTTTCAATCTTGCTTCCTATCAGTTTACTAAAATAATTGGTTCACTCCTCCTTAGTGATCTCATTTTTAATCCAATTGCCTTTACCTCTTTTCCTATTTATTACTTTCCATACTTGCGCCTTATATTTTAGATTTCTCAGCTCCTCCTCTTCCTTCTCTTTCCATCGCTTCTTCTTTTCTTCTAAATGTTCCCTGAGTTTTCTTCTCTCCTCTATATATCTTTCTCTGTTAAGTTTTCTTTTCCTCTATTTGTCATAAGCTTTGTGCATCATCCTTTTTTTTCTAGTGCAACTCTTGTTCCACCATTCTTTGAAACCCAATTTCTTTCTTGTACTTTCCTTTGTCTTTATTTTTACCATTGACTTAAGTACTAATTCCTTTAGGACCTTCCATTTTTCTTCTATAGATTCCTCCACTATTGCCTCCTCTTCATCGTTTATCTCCTCCGTCCTCTCTTTATATACCATTATATCCTTTTCCCTCCATCTGTATATCTCTCTGTCCTCTTCTTTTTCCATGACCTTATTTTTCTTTACTCTTCTTCTGTTCATCTCCAAGACCAGGGGCATGTGATCTGAGTTCGATCGACCTACGATCACAAGATCGTTTACAATTTCTCTACAGTTTTCGCTTACCACTACATAATCTATTACTGAGCTCCCCCTTTCCCCTACGTATGTGTATTCTCCTTCTTTATTATCTTTTGTTGTACCATTCATAATATTCTCTCCGATTTCACTTACTAAATCTAAAAATTCCCTCCCTCTGTTGTTAACTACTTTATCTTTGCTTCTACGTGTCACCCCCCAACCTTCCTCATCATTTCCTCTTTTTTCCCCTATTCTAGCGTTAAAGTCTCCTCCTATTATTATATACTTTTCTTTATTTTCCTTTGTTATTCTTTCAATCGTATTTCTCATTGCTTCCCAGTTCCTAGTTGCATATACTCCCATTATTATAAATTTTAATTTGTCATCACTATTTTTAACCTTTGTAACTATCAACCCCTTCATTTCTTCACTTTTTAACTTTAATTGTTCTTTACCCCATTTTTTATTTACACCAATAATAAAACCACCCCTTGCCCTACCTTTACTCTTCTCCCTGATTGCAAAACTACATTCCCACTTGTAAGTCCTTGGTAATTTCTTTCTAATCTTTTCCCATCCTTTCTCTTCTATCTATGTTTCTATTAAACATATATAGTCCATCTTCTCTATAAAATTCCAAAATTCCACGTCTTGTCTCCATATTTCTGCTATATTCCAGAAAACCATTTTTTTCCTCTTCTCCATCTCCTCCTCTCCTTTTTCCCCTTCCTTCATCTCCTGGCTTAGTTGAAATCCTGACTTTTCTTCCCTCTTTCTTCATTATCTCTCTCCTCATCACTTTTTGTCTCCCTATTCATCTCGTTCGTACCCTCACTAACTCTCTTTCCTCTTATATCCTCCTCTATTTATTCCCAGTTTTTTCACCTATCCCCTATTTTTACCTTACCTGTTCCTATTTTTATTTTAATTTCCTTCTTTCTTTGCTTTTTCCGCCATTTGTGTATCTTTTCCTGTACCTTCCTGTCCTCCCATGTTAAATCATTTTCTATAAATATTCTCCCTCTTTTTAGCTTACTTTTTTAAATCATAATTTTCTTTTTTTTCTCTTCTCCATCTATTTTAGCTATTATCACTGATCCTCGGCACATCATCACTGTACACTTGACATCTAATTTCTTACCTATAAAATTCTCAATCCATGTTTTCTTATGTAACAATACGCCCTTCTACCGTCCGTGAGCCTCCGTTCTGTCCACCGAACGACGAACGCCGAGCGTAGCAGGGGACCACCTGCGCGCACGACCGAACTTCGCCGTGCGACCACGCGGCGACACGCGCGCCGACCGTAGCGTTCCACAACGCTCCCACTCCGACTTGGCCGACCGAGCGCGCGGATTGGCTTGCCCAGCCGCGCGTTCGAATATATAAGCCGGCAGTGGGAACGCACAAGGCAAATCCGTCCGACTATCCGACCCGTCCACAGACCGAGCATTCTGGATCGCTCCTTAAGACGAGCATTCTCGTCGCACTCCGATATCCTCGACGGGCATTCCCGTCGCTATCCCCGGCCGAGTATCCTCGACCAGTCGACTCCGATATTCTCGACGAGCATTCTCGTTATCATCATCGGCTGAGCATTCTCGACCAATCACGTCCGAGATCCTCGACGAGCATTCTCGTCATCATCACCGGCCGAGCATTCTCGACCAATCACCGTCGTTCTCGAGTACCTTCACTGCCGCACCGACATACGGCCACGTTTCGTAACCTGTTCATCGGCAGGGCATAAGCAACCTGTCGATCGAGCGCCCCACTTGTACGGGGCGCGCTCGGGCGAATCGCGGAGGCGTCCGCGCCGGCAACGACCCGCACTTGCGCACGCGCTTACACCACCGCGTTAGCCAATCCCGCTACGCCCCGCGACTCCCCGACCGTACGGGCGAGCAGCCCGCATAGCTCACCGCGTAGTATCCGACTACACACTAGTTTAGCCTACATCTGTAAATACGTAGTTAAGTTCTTTTGTTTAAATGTAAACCGCGTGAATGAACCTTTAGTCTCCGAAGTCATTCCGCCGCGCAACTAGCAATCCGATACCGGCGATTAGCTGGACGCCGACGAGCTCTCTTTATTTTTGTTATCTCTCTTTATTTTTGTTATCTCTTTTTATTTTTGTTATCTCTTTTATTTCTTTTCTCGTTCATTTTGTTAACTCTTTCTCGCAATTGTTATTTTGTCACAACTACCACTCATGTTCTCAATAAATCATTCTCTATCTTTTTCTACTTAAAAAACTGGGTATAATCATTACGGACACCTGACCAACCGACGAGTCTTATCCGGTCCGATCCCGAAGTTTCCTCACCGCACCGAACCGACCGAAAACGCGTACCGTTACACTTATCTACCTTTTTTTTAATTCCTTCATTCTATCCCCTAACCCTCTAATAACTATGTTATTGCACCTCTCTTCTCTTTCCTTTACAGCCATTCATTTTTTTATCTTATTCACCTCTGTCACTAAAACCTTCGTTTTTACTTGACCTTAAACTCCTGACGTTGCCCCACATGCTCTTTATTGATGCTCTATTCCCTTCCCCACTATCACTATACCTCTCTCTCTTGTTGTACAACTCCTCTTCTTCTACATTCCTAATCTTTTCTTTCTACTTTTCCATACTTTTTATACTCTTTGTTACTCGCTCTATCTTATCGTCTCCCTTATCCTCTCTATTCTTTATTAATTCTATTTCCTTCTTTAAATCTGTTATCATTCGCTTTAATTCTTTTATCTCATTTTGCCAGTTCTTTTTTAACCTCTCTATTTCTTTTTGCCAACTAACTTACTTACTTTTTCCGTCTCCTCTAGTCTGAACGATACTCTCTGACCATTAGATTTATCCTCTGTCACTAACTTTTTTTGTCTAAGATCCCTACTTCCTTCCTTATCGACATCTCCCGCCTTGCTCGTCATCCTGCCCTAACCTTACTTCTAGTCCGCTTCTTATGCACGTTAAATTCCTTCTCCTTCTTGCCTCCCTAACTCTCCCTTCAATCGCCCTAGCTTCTTACCTTTCTCTCTCCCTTCCGCACTTCTTTTGCACCCCTCTGCTAACTTAATTAATCTAATACGCTATACACTCTCGACCACACATTCTGTCACACATCCGATCGCATGCGCGCCACCTAACCAAGTCCCAAAATAATTCTTATTTTAAGTTATTTTAACCCGTTGTGGTTACACTGGGTCTAGATGACCTAAGGCCATATATAGTTCGGTAATAACTTTGATTCCTCGGTAATAACTTTGATTTTCCTCAAAAATTAGAATTTTCAGGAATTTTTTAGTACAAAATGGCATTTTTCAAAATTGTTTTTTCTCGTGTTGTTTCAATATTAAAAAATTTAATAAAGGATACATAAACGATTTGATTACGAAGAAGAAGTCTTAAACTTCATTTTCGTGAAGAATTTGTCGATTCATCAAAAGGAACGCAAATGGCAACTGTTTTTTTGCGTCGGATCAACTGGACCCAGTATAACTATTATGTTATTTTTTGGAGGTGTAATCACAACAGGTTAACTTAACTTTTGAAAATAATTCTTATTTTAAGTTATTTTAATTTAACTTTTGAGTTTTTTAACAAAAAAATTTAGAGTGGACTTTCTGGAACATTTTAGTTTTTACTGTGTATATACAATATAAAGTATAAAAAATAAAGTATAAAAAACAATTGATATTTTTATTATAGCAAAATGGGTTTCAAGAGGTGTTTGGTATAAGAATGAAGTTTTGTATGATATAGAGTATGTTCAAATTTAGCTATTTAAAAAAGAAATATTTGTGAAAAAGCTTAGGTGTCTGATATTACCCAATGTAAGAAAAGTGATACGTTTGTTTCTAATGAATCCTAGCTATTTATTAATCTATAGCTGACAAGAAATCTCTTTGTAAAAAGACCACACGTTGCTCGTGTATCCAAGCTCGCAGCGTTACTGGCCCCTGCATCATCCGTTCGCGCAGCCAGGCAGCGACATCTCCATGCGTCCTTGGGACCGTCAAGCGACGTCCGAAGGATGCAATGCGCCGTTCAAAGGGTTGAGGGGCATTTTCTTACATTTTGATCTTTACTGCTCCCAGTGTCTGTCCTCAGACATGAATTGTGTGGTCCTTCATTTCTAATCGAGTGACCTTGATTGGTTTTGTACTGGTTGGATCGAATAAATGTTGTCATGGTATCGACGTCTAGTAGCCAATTCTGGTGGGTACCGTCGTGTTACCCAAGGTTAGCTCGTCCTTTACTAGCTCAGTCGGACGCTGTCGCGTCCGTCAAAGCTAGATCGTCTCAACTAATTCAATCAGGTGTTACTGCACTTGCTGAAATCAGTTTGTTTATAACTGATTTAGTCGAGCACTCGGTTTGGCCGAAATCAATCCGTATTATCCGGTCTAGTAAGGTACCGTTGTATCCGACTAAGACTAGATTGTAGTAACTGGCTCAGATAAGCAGCCTATTGTGCTCCGAGGCCAGTTCGTGAAGTAGATGTCGTTTGCCTACTATTTGCCTTAGATCGTGATCCACGGCTTCATCCGGTCGGCAGCAACTATTGTTCTGCCTCGTCTACATCCTTCTCGCAAATCCTCTACTTCATAGCTGTCGTTGATAAGTACCTTTCGGACGCGAAATGCTCCCTTGAATTTTGGATGCAGCTTTCTGCTACTATCGGTTGCCGGTTTGCTGGTGATTTGTACTATTACCAAATTGCCATTACTGTATGTAGTTGCGTCTTGGCGTGTCTTATCGTAGCGTTCCTTCTGCACCTGTTGTTCTTTGTTGACATGAGCTTCAATGTCTAAGCGATGTAAAGCGGTCCTGAACTTGTGATAACACCTCCTTTGCACACTTTGTTTTACACCCAATGAGTGCCTTCATCGGGGTTGTATTAATGCCTTTGTTGTGAGCCCTGTTTAGTGCGCTCTGTACCTGCTTGATCGCTGAGTCCCATTTTTGTGGATCCCATCCAGCTGTTGTGGTAGCCAAAGCTTGTACAATTGTTTTATTGTACCGTTTGCATTATCCATTAGCTCGCGGTGTTGCTACCGCGTTTAATACATGCTTAATTTTTACAAAATGTGTTAAACGTTTGAGACGTAAAAGCCGTCCCTCGATCACTAACGATTCTCGTGAGAACTTCAAATAGATAGATAAGCTCATTAGAACTTTGGTTACGTAGCTCGTTTTTTGACTTTTTACAGGTTCTATGATAACGATTTTGGTGAAAGCGTCAACTATTACCAAAAGGAAGTTATTGTACTTACGGTTGGTTTCAAAGGGACCGATGTGATCGATGTGTAGGGTGTGAAATGGCGTCGGTATTTTCTTGATTATGTTTAGCTTGCACTACTTTTTTCCGGGTGTGTGCTTATAATAAGCACAACTTAAGCAAGCCCGTACATATTTTGTCATGAAGCGTCTTATGTGTGGGAACCAGTAATTACGCTTGATTCTTTCCAATGTCTTTTCAATACCGAGGTGTCCAGCGTCGTCGTGACACAATCTACAAATTTGTAGACGGGCGTCTCGTGGTACTACCCAGGCGGAGGTTTTGTCATCAAGTTTTTCTGTAAACTTTACCATTTCTAATTACGTATTGGTTAAAATAATGTTTTGTCTCGTGTGAGGGTCTTTCTCTCAGGAGAATCTCTTGAATTCATGATAGCTGATCGTCCTGTAGTTGTGCTGCCAAAACCCAATCTCCTTCCGTTACGTTTACCTGTGCTACCTCCAGCGAGATCAGCACGGGGTTTTGGCTAAGCGCGTCTGAGTGTGTCATCTTAGCTCCAGCCCTATATTCGATCTCAAACGTATATTCTTATACCTCAAGCCACCAACGTCCAACTCGAGGTAGTAAATCCCGTTTAGCAAATGTCGTCCTTAACACGTTACAATCCGTCACCACCTTGAAGGTTATACCCAGTAGGTATACTCGGAAGTACCTTATGGCCAAAACAACGGTCATCGTTTCTAGTTCGTAGGAGTGGTAGCATCGTTGATCGGCGGTGGTTTGCTTGCTGAAGTAGGTTACTGCTGCCATCTTACCATTGACTTGCTGCAAAAGAAGCGCTCACACATCTATTGCGCTTGCGTCCGTGTGCAATTTAGTGGGTCTGTTAGGATTGAATATCGTCAATATCGGGTCGGGTCGTCAGTTTGTTCTTGATTATGTTAAATGCCCGTTTTTGTGGACCCTTCCATTTCCAGGATACGTTCTTTTTAATGAGCCTTGTCAAGCCTTGTCACGTTCTACCAGTGTTGCAAAAATTTTTGACAAATCTCCTGAAATAACTGGCTAGTCTCAGGAACTGCCGAACTTGTTTTACAGACTGGGGTGCTGCCATTCGTATCAGTGCCTCTACTTTGCGCCGACCAGGTCGGACCCCTTGCTCACTAATTTCTCGACCTAAATATTCAATTGAGTCTGTAAAGAAAGAACATTTATCTAATCTGAATGTTAGATGATGTTTGCGAAATGCGTTCAACACTTGTTGTAAGCGTATCAAACCTTCCTCCACGGTTTTGGATAGTATAATTACGTCATCCAAATATGGAAACGCTATTGAATTCTTCAGGTCGCCTAACACCCTATCCATCAGTCGTTGGAATACTGCGGGTGCGTTTGTCAGGCTAAATGGCATGCGTAGGAATTCGTAGTAATCTTGAGACGTCACGAAGGCTGTTTTCTCGATCGAGTCCTCTGCCATCGGCACTTGATAATATCCGGACACTAGGTTTAATCCCGTGAGGTATTGACAGCCTCCCAGTTTATTAATCTGTTCTTTGATTAACGGCATGGGTACTTGTCCTTTAACGTGATTGCGTTGAATTTTCTGTAATCTATACACATGCAGTATTTGTTGTTCTTTTTCTTTACCAGCAATATCGGGCTGGCGTAAGGTGAGTTCGAATCGCGTTTAACGTTATTATTTTTGGGGTCGCGAGTGATGTCCTGTACTATCTTTCTTTCGCTTTTGGGTAGACGTTATGGGCGATATATGATCGGCGTATCCGATAGGCAACGAATGCTTAACAATGCCGCGTCTGTCTTTTCTAGATCGGCCAGCGAGAATGAGATGCAGTCCCTAAATTCGTGTAATAAATCTATGCACTGTTGCCTCTCCTTCCCACTTATCTTACCCGTAGCGATTGTAATCGTAGTATTTTTAGTTACATGAAAGAAATTTACGTCGATGGTGCCTTTAGCATTGCCTTTTTTCACCTGTAGTTGCTTGAACGTTAACACGCTCCTTTTTTTAATCATTGCGACTTGTTCCTGTCCGAGGAAATCGCGACCAATAATGACATCATGGACGAGGTAATTGTCAGATACCACAATGGCGTCCACGCGTGCCGTCGCATTCATAATCTTGACATCTTGACATAGTGCCGATCTATTGCTCGTAGTAGTTTGTCCCGCGAAACCCCTTAATACGCGATCCGATGTCGTTGACACCGCCATATCGTATTTATTTACGATAGATTCTTGCAGCAGCGTGTTACTGCTACGCGTGTTTATCAAGCCCCGAAGTTTACGCCCGTTAATAAATATCGGCTGCTCGTATGTATTTGGTGTATCGTGCGTTTCGCTGACAATGTTTACATCTTTCTTTACGGTACATTGGTTGGCAGTGTGTCCCAGTCGATTGCATTTCTCGCACTCCACGCGCGGCTTCCTACATTTCTTTGCGATATGTCCGGGTTTCCCGCAATAGAAGCATTCGACACGTGATTTGCCGTTCGCCTGCTTATTGTTTGTAGTGGTGTTGCTATGCGATGTCTTTGCTTTGTCTTTTGTCGCGTGCGTTTTATCTTTGAACGCGGACTTTGAACCTCGGTCCTGCCGGTCGTTTTTTCGGCGGTTTTATGTTTTTTGTTCCTTGCCGGTAGGTTACCAAGCGTCGTCATATATACGTACAATTCGTTCGCGTCACGATGTTGCGCAAATTGTCCTTGCAACGTTTTCATCCGTAATCCTGCTTATCACCGCGTCTATGAGATATTTATCGAGTATGTCTATTTCTAGTGTACGCATTTTGTTAAGCTTGTGAAAACAATAGTCTCCGAGCGCCTGACCGGGAGCTCTCTCATAATTCGCTGCTTCCTTAAAAAGTTTACTAAAGGGAAACAGACTTACGGAATTGTTTTATTAACGTCTTTTTGGCTTCTTTCCACGTGATGGCTAGCCGTGGCCTTGTATCGTACCACAATCTTGCGTGTCCTTTCAAACGTCCTGGTATTAAGCGCATAAGCAGTCGTCCCAATCGTACTGCTCGGCGAGATCGTGTACGTGCTCGATTCATTTTTCAACAACCAAGTCGTCCGTCGAGGAATCGAAGATCGGGATCATTAACTCATCTCTTCGATGTATGCATGAGTCCCTCAAATGCGATCGTTGATGTCGGCTCTCCGCCTCGTGTTTTAATTTTTCTCGACGGTCGTCTTTTCTTCGCCTCTCTTTGTTTGACGACGAAGAGTCATGGCGTCTCTTCTGTTTTGAATCACTTCGATCGAACTCATGACGAGACTTATGGCGTTCCATAATTGCTCGTCACTGTATCGTCGTAATTAAGCCGATCCTTAGGCACGTGTGTCGCTAATCCCACTTCTGATATGTAAGAAAAGTGATACGTTCGCTTCTAATGAATTCTAGTTATTTATTAATCTATAGCTGACAAGAAATTTCTTTGTAAAAAGAAACCACATGTTGCTCGTGTATCCAAGCAGCGATACTGCCCCTTCCATCATCCGTTCGCGCAGCCAGGCAGCGACATCCCCTCCATGCGTCCCTGGGACCGTCAAGCGACGCCCGAAGGATGCAACGCGCCGTTCAAAGGGTCGAGGGCCATTTTCTTACACCGACCTTCCCTTAATGCTTTTTTGAACATTTTGTTACAATCATTTTTGATAGTTATATTTACTTTCTTAAATTTTGTCTATTTTTGGCGCCGAATCAGATTAGGTGATACTTTAATTTTGGCGCGGAGTTTATTTTTCTTGCTCGAAAATAGATTTAACTGCATTCAATGAGCAATTAAATCCCGTTACAATAGGTAGTAAGCCTACTATAAAAAATTGACCAATTACAGTCAAATATTCTTTTGACTATGATTGATTAATTTTTTACAGCTAAAAACTTACTATATTTATATATCAAAACGAATGATGGTATTATTATTAGAGCCATTATTATTATTTTGATTTTTTGGAGATTAGATATAAAGAGTTCTATAGCAAAAGAGCATTAATAAAAATTTTTTCTAAACTGATAAGATTGGAACACTATTTAAACTCATCAATCTCAGTTTCCAAAAAAGATTGAAAGAAGATTGAAAAAAGATAGTGAATCTATCATTAATCTCACTCTCGAAGGTTAAAAAGAGATAATGAAACTACCATTTTTCAAAATAACTTGCCATTTTTTAATATTAATATCAGTAGTATTTTTTTTATAAAAGATCAAATATAGTTTCCCTAAATCTGGTTTTATCAAGAGGCGCGGTCGCGTCTCGCGCTAATGCAAGCAAGCGAGTTGAAGACCGACTTTCTTTTACGCGAGTCAGCGAGTTCAAGCATAACGAGATTATAAGATCTCAGTAACGGCTGAAGCGATCAAGTTCTGAGTAGTCTCAATCGATAGCTTGGGGAAAATTAGCATAATAAAAGTGTTTTTATTTTTTTTCTCCGTGCCTTACATGCGGAGATGTTGCGATGTAAAGTCCAAATCTTGACGTTTTTATCAGATACGTCATTATCATTGCCAAGCGAATCTTGTCCAGTACATCTTTTTGACACGAGTGGCCGGTGGCGCTCACTACTACAGCCCATTAGAGTCCCTAGAAGTAGAGAGTTTGGATATCTCCCCTTAAAATATCGGTGATAAATATGTTAGTGTATGTACATGAGCTTTATGTGTGTGTATGTTTATCATTGTGTGCACTTGAACGTGTTGTATGCTGTTATCGCATTGGCTAAAGAGGATTAAACAGGAATTCGTATTGATGCTGCCATTTTAGGTGCAGTCCAATCACGTGGAACCCCGAGATGTCCAGACTCTCTACTTCTTGGGACTCTACAGCTCATGATGTAAGAAACAAGGTGAAACAACGCGCATCGTCGGTGGCCCGATGCGCGGTAAGAGGCGTAGCTCGATGTGATGAGCCAATGAAATTTGGGTTCAAATATATCAGCGCAATTTGAATACAAAACAATCATATGTAGTCACACGTACATAAAATGTAGATGTTGTTAAAAAAAATAAATATAAAAATGTAAAAATGTAAAAATACTTGAAATAATACAAAGTGCAAAAATGTCTTTATTTATATATAGCGTTTAGATAACTTAAAATAATGTAGATAAAGCTAAAATAAATTACATATAAATCTTAGACAAGATAAAGATGATTAAATTATAACTTATATAGATAAAAATATTTATATAAATAAATTTATATACATAAATTTATATACATAAATTTATATATAGATTTTATATATAGAATAATTAGATTTATATATAGAATAATTAGATAAAATTATATAATTCATGTAGGTAAATTAAGCAGGATAGAAAACGGGATATGAAAACAACATATTTTTATTTCTAAATCTTTATTTGTTAAAAATTTTTGTAAATAATTTAATCTAACAGAAACTATTATTCCTCTTTAAATTCAAAATAAATAAAAATTAAACATTAACGCAATAAAAATCAACGTAATAAAAATTAAACGTAACGAAAGTTAAAAAATTAAAAAATTATATAACTTACATTATGACTGAAAAAATTAAAACTGAGATATTGGTATTTCTTAAGTTTTAGTAAATTCTATTATAACGCTAGTCATCGAAAAAATTGAATCAAGATCTCGGATTTTTGGCATTGTGGACTACTTTATCTTTTTATTACAAATTTTGTGCAATTTTTTGGATTTTTTCTTTAAATAGTTGTTTTCAGTAATATCTATTCATTTTTCTTAATCTAATATATAGGGTAATTCAGAACGACCCATGTGTCCCTGTAAAGACATGTTTTTGAATAAATTCTGAGACAATTTTTTCTGTACGAAAATTTTGTCCGACGCTTACTTTTTGAATAATAAGAGGATAAAGTTAGCAAATCACGGGCCGTGTACACATGGTAGACAATGGCGGTGCAACCGTTCGACTCGGGCACGTGCGCCCGCGTCGAACGGTGAGTTGCGCCGCCATTGTCTACCATGTGTATACGGCCCGTGATTCGCTAACTTTATCCTCTAACTATTCAAAAATAAGCGTCAACATTTTTGTATAGGAAAAATCGTCTCAGAATTTATTCAAGAACACATCTTTACAGGGACACATGGGTCGTTATGAATCACCCTGTATGTACGAGTACGCACAAGACACGCAATCACTCTTCTAAGAAAGTTATTTAATTTTGTTTGAAATTGATCTTACTTAAACGTAAAAATTATTTTGTGGAGAGGCAGCGGCGAGAGAAACAAGACACAGTAAAAGCAAATAACAATAATTTATTAAAAAGAAAATTGACTATTAATTCTTAAAATGTAATTATAATATGGCTAAAGTTCTGTTAATGATAAAGGCTCAAAGAAAAGAAAAAACTTGACTAATTCAAATGTAATGCACGAACGCCTGAAAATTAAAATAAAGACTGGGAGAGACTTCCTCATTTGTGAAAGAAAGAGAGAGAGAGAGAGAGAGAGAGAGATTCTTTCAATTGCACGCAGCAAGAGATAGATGTATGCACTTGAGACAGAGAGAGATGTACGTATATTAACTAGAGAAAGAGAGAGAGGGCGAACGAGTGACCGGGAGAAAAGAGAAAGAGAAAGAGACTTCGTCACTCGACTCTGCGGGCGGCTCGTAGAGAGAGTTCGTTAGCTGAGCAATGAGGCTTGACCCGTACTAAAATATATATTGCCAAAGTAACGAGAACATTCTATTAACGAGAGTGTAAAATGCTTCGATTCTCGCAATCTCAAGATGTACGTTCCTGGAAACAGCGGGTGTCTATAAGATCCTGCTGATCTTTAGACGAGCGTTACCCGAAGGGGCAGTGTGTGTCTATAAGATTTTGATGATCTTTAGACGAGCGTTTCCCGAAAGAATAGCAGGTGTCTTTAAGATACGGAAGATCTTAAGACGAATGATAGAAAGGCAGAAGATGTCTGTAAGATCCCTGAGATTTTCAGACGAGCACTGACCTGAGAAACCACGATCGCCAGGAAGATCGTGGTTGTACTGAGTAGTATTGAGCTCGAGAATTGAGTCTTAGCCTTCGGTGTGGTACAACGAGGAATTTCTGATTCTTTCTTCGAGTATAGCGTGCACGCACTAACGAGAGGATGTTCACTTAAGGAGAGACCGCATGGCAAAGAGAACGAGCATGAATGTGTTCGGTCCGCCAGCCGTTTGAATCCAAAAAAAGGAAAAGAGTCGGGGTAAAAAGGACAAACACGTGTCAATAGCCAAGATTTTTTTCCGCTTCTACGGCCGAGGCGAACGAAGCGCTCCTGCAGCGCCTAAATGCAGTTAAGAGTGCCTCATACCGATGAAGCGTCAAGGCGTGTTTATTTGAATAAATTTCCTGCAAACGATATCTGTTAATCTATAAAAAATGTGACTTTCTCGATCAAAAAAGTTGCAATGGAAGTTTTCGAATTCGCTATTCATAATTTGTGCTGCTTGGAAAAAGTTAGCACTGGGATACAGTTTCCTCTGGATATGGATGAAAGCCAATCAGTAGGTATGTTAGGAAGTGTTTTGGTTAAAACGCCCAAATGATTATAGGTACTTCGGAATCGGTGTGCAACATATCCGGCAATATACATCAAACCGTTCTTTTCAATTATATCTGTTGCTGTCTTTTGTTCAAAATTTTCAAGTAGTGCTAATTCTTGCAAATTAGGAATATAATTGCTTAAGTTTGTTGCTGGAAATATATCAAAACCATGATATAATTTAAAGTGTCTATAGCATTGAATTCACTAATCATGCACAGGGTTGGGTAAGTTAACATATATTTCTTTAATTAAATTAAGTTAAAGTGATTGCCTTATAAAATTCATTTAGTTACGTTAAAAGTTACATGAATAAGGAACTAACTATAGTTAAAAGTTACGTTAGGATTAAATGTACTTCAGATAAATTTTAATTTTTTTGTAAAACTTTATTTATATCAAATTAAAAATAACTATAACTAATAACTATAATTAATAACTAACTAATAACTATATCTATTTTAACTTAAGAAAAACGTTAATAATTAAAAATTTGTGTTTTAAAAATAAATAGTTAAGGAAGTAGTAGTTAGTTAGTTTTTTAAAAATTAAATTATCTAAAGTTAACTAAATTAAATTAAAAGTTAATAGCAATATTATTTAGTAGTAGTAGTAGGTACTTTATTCCTTGCGGAGTACATTGCGGACTTTCGCTCCGCTTACATAGTTTCAACCTTTCTTATTCATTGCTTCTTTTACAACGCACGAGAGAGAGAGAGAAAAATCACTCATCCATCCATACCTCCACACTCATTCTTTGGACCTCCGTTTCCGCCGCTTTCTTCCACACTTTCCTCTCTTCCTTCCACACTCTTATTCATACCCAGCCACCCTCCTCCCTCCAGCATCTCCTCCAGTTTTCTCATCCAAACTTCTCCCTCTCACCTAAAACCTCTCCTATCATCTCCTGCCATCCCTTTTCCGTCCCCCAATCCGTGTATTCCTCCCATATATGCTCCCACGTTTCCTCTCCCCATCCACATATCCTACACTTTCTTTTGTCTTTCTCTTCCCAGTATCTACCTCCTATCATACCATCTCCTAACCTAAACCTCGCAATACTTTTCCATCTTTCCTCTTTCCAATCCCTCTTCAAGTACTCCGGCACTCCCTTTCCCTTCACTCTATTGTACCATCTGTTGAACTTCGAGCTCCTAATTTTTTCCCACCTTTCCTCTTCCTGCTACCTCCTCTCTCTTGCCACCACCACTTCCTCCCTTAACCCTCCCTCTTCTCTCAACTTTTCTATCTCTTTGATATTCCAGCTCTTTTCTTCATAGAAACTTCTTCTTTCTTCCTCCCATTTTCCCATCACCTTTCCCTCCTCTACCTCTTATCTCCTCCCAACACAACCTTGCCAACTCTCCCCCTCCTTCTTCTCCCAGTTTCTTTTCGTAACTCCATGCTCTCATTCCTGCCCTTCCCCTTAATTTTTCCCTCTGCATTTCCTCCCTTACCATGTACCCCGGTGTGTACCTTCCCACCCTTATTACGCATTTCAAATACCTGTCCTGTATCCTCTCTACTTTTTCCCTTTCTTTCCACCCCCAAATTTCTGCCCCATAGCTAACCATCGTCCATACCAACCTATCAAATAACCACATCCTTCTAGCCCAGTTCTTTCCAAATTTCCATTTTCCTATTCCCCATACTTCTCTCATGACTACCGCTCCTTTTTTGACTCTCTCCTCTATATTCTTTCTGTCCCCCATTTGCCATCATCATGTAGCCCAAATATTTATACCTTTTCACTTCCTCTATTTCATTTCCTTTCCATTTCCATATTATCTTTTTCTGTCTCCTACCCCCTCTTCTACACCTCATCACTTCTGTCTTCTCCACATTTACTTCTAATCTTTTCTGTTTTACATATTTTTCTAATGTTTTTATTAACCCTTTCATCCCTGCTTCATCCTCTGCCACCACCGCCACATCATCCGCATACGCCAGGGAATAAATTTTTCTTTCCTTCACCTTTACTCCCCCCCATCCCCCCTTCTCCAATTCCTCATCCAAATCCGCTAGCAGTAGTGTGAACATGCATGGGCTCAACGGACATCCCTGTCTCACTCCTCTATTTGTCCAAAAGTTTCCCCCCTCTCTTTCCCCCACCCTTACTCTACTTTACGTCTCCTTCAAAATTTCCTCACACCTCACCACCAGACTCTCTCTCACTCTCTTCCTCCTCATTGTCTGTACCAGTATCTCCTTATCCACCGAGTCAAACTCTGCTTTCATATCCACGAACATAACTGCTATTTTGCCTTTTGCTTCCGCTATTTTCTTGTTTATTAAATAATTTAATACGTATATGTGGTCTATCGTTCCTACCCCTCTCCTAAACCCCGTTTGATTCGGTAGTAATATCCCTTTATTTTCCACTTCTTCCCTCAGTCTCTCCGCCAAAACCGCCGCGTACACTTTATACGCCGTTTGCGTAAGCGTAACCCCCCTATAGTCTTCTGCCTTTTCCCCCTCCCCCCTTTTTCAGTATCGGTACGACTATCCCTTCTTTCCAATCTTTCGGCCATCTCTCTCCCTTCCACACTCTATTACATATCTCCCACAGCCATTCCCTTATTTCTTTTCCCCCATATTTCCAAACTTCATTCGTAATCTCATCCCCTCCTGCCGCTTTTCCGTTCCTCAATCTCCTTATCGCCCTACCAATTTCCTCTCTACTAATCTCTTCTTCCTCCTCTACCCCTCTCCCCATTACTTCCCCTCTTATCCTCCACTCCACTCCCCCCAGCACCCCTCTAAAGTGTTTTTCCCACTCCCCCATTTCAATCCCTTCCCTGACTCTCATTCTCTTCCTCCTTCCTTTATTCACTACCTTCCACACGTCCTTTTCGGATCTTATTCCTTCTATTTCCTTCTCCCATCTTTCTCTCTCCTTTTTCTTCTTCTCCTCACAATGTTCCCTGTACCTCTTTTTCATTTCTTTATATTTTTTCCCTTCTCCCCCTCTCCTCCACCACCATTTTAATTCCTCCATAACCTCTCTTTTTCTATCCCTACATTCCTCATCCCACCATCCTCTCCGTTCCTTCTTCTCTTCCTTCTCTACTCTCTCTAATGCCACTTCTACTTTTCTCTTCATTTTCTTCCAAACCTCCCCTACCCCCTCACCATCACTATCCCTCTTCCCAAGGTATTCCTCAAATTTCTTTTTTCCTTTCTCCGTCCAAACCCCCCTTCTTCCTCTCCCTTTCCTTTTCCCGGTCTTCTCTTCCCTTCGGCCTCCTCCCTCTACCCATATCGTTATCGGCTGATGATCGGAGTCTACCCAATCCTCCACCTTCATCTTTTGCACCTTCCTTCTTGTCTCCTCATTCCCGATCACATAATCTATTACTCCTCCCTTCCCTCCTGTATACGTCCATTCCCCCTCCTCATCTCCCTTTACGCTTCCATTCAAAATTGACCATCCCAATTTTCCTATATAACCACATAGCTTTTTTCCCTCTCTATTCACCTTTTCATCTTTCGAGCTCCTCTTTCCCTGTTCTACCCCTCCCTCTTCATCCTCACCTATTCTTCCCCCCTCTCTCCCCGTCCTAGCATTAAAATCCCCTCCTATTAACACCCTCACCCCTTCCTCTCTGTCCTCCATCCACTCTCTCAGCCTTCCCATTTTTTCCTCCAAATCTCTATTTACATACACTCCTATTAGTCTCCACCACTCTCCCCCTAAACTTACTTTTACTGCTTGTAATCCCTCCTTTTTTCTTTCCTTATCATCCTTTTCTCTCCCTATCCCTTCCCTTATCCCCACAATCATTCCTCCCATTGCCCTCCCTTTTTTACTCTTCCTTGCCGCCTCTTGCATTTCCCACACGTATCCTTTTGGCAGCCATTTTTGAACTCTTTCCCATCCCTTCTTCTGTAACCAAGTCTCACTCAGGAACATCACATCCCATTCTTTTAGTCTCTCCCTGAAATCCTTCTCTTTATTTTCCATGCCTGCCACATTCCAAAAGCCTATTTTATACTTTTTGCCATCTTCTTTTTTTTTATTCCTCCTCTTTTTTCTGTGCTTTTCATTTTCTATATTTCCTTCTATTTCCCCCTCTCCCTCTCCCACCGTCTACTTCCCTACTAAAAATCCTTTTTCTCTTTTTCCACCGCTCTACCCTTCTTCATCCCCCTTTTCCATTATCTTACTTCTTTTCTGTGCCATTCCCTCAACTCATCCTTAATCTCATCCCATACCCATAATTTCTCCTCAATCCATATTTTCATATAACCTACTCTTACTTTCCTACCTTCCCTCCTTATTCTTTCCGCTTCCTTCCTTATTTACCATTCTATCCTTCTCTCCTTTTCTGTCAGATCATCCACTATCCACTCCCTTCTTTCTCTCAGCTTTGCTTTTCCTTTCATCACTTCAATTTTCCCTACACTCGCTAATCTTACCCATACTATTTTCCTTCCTTATCTTTTTTCCCTATACTCCTTATCCCTTCCACTCTCGCTGTCGCCTCCGTTGCCCCCACTATCTCTTCTATCTCTTTTCTTAACCCCTCTATTCCTTTCTCCTTTGCTTTCACTCCTTTTGCTATTATATTTCTCTTCCTTTCTTCCCTTCTCCTCTTTTCCCCCTCTAACTCTATTCTCTTCATCCTTTCTTCTAATTCCTTCATCTTTCCCTTTCTCCCTCTCTCCATCTGCTTTACCCTTTCCTCTTCCTTCCTTTCCTCATCCCCTTCCTCTTTCTCCTCCCTCCCTCTACCTTTCTCAATCTCTTCCATTCTTTTCTCTAAACTGTCTAATCTTTTCCTCATATCTTCCATCCATTCCCTCATCTCTGCTTTCCCCTCCTTTACCTCTCTTAATTCCGCTTTAATTTCCTTAAAACCCTCCCTTACTTCCCTTAATATCTCGCTTAACCCCCCTTCTTCTTGCCTTTCTAGCTGTTCTTCCGGCTGCTTTTCTAGCTGCTTTTCCGGCGATACCTTTATACTTTTCTTGAAGATATCTGCCTGTAATGCATCTATCTCCTTCCTTTTTTCTCCTCTCTTAAACGCCTCTATCAGCGACAGACTATATACTCTATCCCTCATCCCCTCTGCTTTGCTCGGTCTCCCGACCTTCCTCTTCTCTTTCCCTGTTCCCTCCTCTACTTCCCTTTCACTCTCCTTCCTTCCCATCTCGTCTTTCCTCTAACCTGCCAACTTTCCTATTCAAGAGTTTATTTACTTGCAGTCAGGTTGGAAATAAAGGACTAACAAAAATTTCTTTTTTTTTCTTTTTCTTTTAAAATTAAGTAATTTTTTTTTTTGTAGAAAGTATTTACTAGAAAATATGACTCTTTTATATTTAAGATGATCACACTTTTACTCTAAGAAAACAATTTAAACAAATTTAATAATATTTTTAGCTTATTTTTACAATTATTATACCGATGTAGCAAATGCAAAAATATAAAATCATATATTAAGATATTAAATCGGTTACTCAAACGTTACTCTAATTCAAAATTTCCCGCTACTGCACTTACTCTCTCCTGCTTTGCTTCTCACTTCTACCGCCCGATGTCGCTACCCTCCCTCTTTTCTGCTTTCTCTCTACACTCTAAACCTGCTCTCCCGTCTAACCTCCAAATCCCGTCCCAACCCTACTATCCCTCCTGTCTCCCTATTCTCTTACTCCGGCCCTTTACTCTTATTCACCCTCTACCACCAGCCCCTTCCCTTTCCCTTCACCTTCTCGCACTCCGCCACGTCTCACTCTATCCCCTAATACCTGCTTATCACTCGCACTTTCCACACACACACGTCAGTCACTTTTGCTACCGGAAACGGAAGTCTAATAGCAATATTATTTAATTTTACAACTTACTACCAAACTCTGACGCTAAACACAATACAATTAAATACAAATTACATATATATATATATATATATATATATATACACAATATATACAATATATATATATATATATATATATATATTGTCACGTATTTTCTTGACGCTGGAGAGCAGCGGCGAAATACGCGATCAAACAAAGGAACCGGAATTACGCGCGAAACACGCGCGTGAGCGACGAACGAATCGATAACTATGTTAACACTAAATCACGAAATTGGGCGCCAGACGCGATGATACCGGTCGCGTCTCCAGGTTCAACGCTAAACGTGGATCCATAACACGCGATAGATCGCCAGACGAAAACGCGAAATCGTCGCTCACACGCGGCCGGCTAGCTCCTCTAACCGGTAGAGGGGCGGGGTAGCGGAGACAGGGACGGGCGGCTCTCTTACGGAAGGAGACGGGTAGGCGAGAAACCAAGTAAAATTTGACTGATATAACAGGTAGAAATATTAGGAGTATAAATAAGTTTCCGCCGTTTCACAAAAAATGGCGCCACTAGTATGTTATGGTTGAAATTGTCTGTTGTAAAACGTTATATCGTAAGGTTGGACATCCGGCAACAACATAACCTTAAAATATTAGCAATTTTGTATCAGCATCATATATCTTTTTTTGTGCGAAAATGTCGAGTTTTGAGCTGAATAAGCGTCATTTGCGGGAGCTTTCGATTTACTTCTTTAATTTGAAGAAATCTGCAGCCAAGGCGCATCAATTGCTTGTAGAAGCATATGGTGAGGCTGCCTTAAGTGAGAGAAGTTGCCGTGAGTGGTTTCACAACTTTAAGAACGGTGAATTTAACGTCAAAGACAAAGAACGTAGCGGAAGGCCGAAAGTGTACAAAGACGCGGAATTGGAAACATTATTAGATGAAGATTCGTGCCAAACGCAAGAGCACTTGTACTTACATTAGGAGTGACTCAACCAGCAATTACACATTGCTTAAAATCATTGGGAATGATTCAAAAACAAGGAAACTGGATTACATATAAACTAAAGTCGAGAAACGTTGAACGCCGATTTTTCACATGTGAAATGTTGCTTGCCAAGCATAAACGAAAGTGTTTTTTGCATCGTATAGTCATCGTGGTGATATAAAATGGATCCACTACGATAACCCAAAGAAGAAGAAATCATGGGGATCACCTGGCCATGCTTCAACATCGACAGCCCAGCCAAACATTCATGGAAAAAAGCTCGTGTTGTGTATTTGGTGGGATCAGCTGGGTGTCGTGTATTATGAGTTGCTCAAACCGAATGAAACCATTACTGGGGCTCTCTACCGAACAAAATTGATAAGATTGAGCCGAGTACTCAAGGAAAAACGTGCCCACTACTACTCCAGACACGACAAAGTTATTCTTCTGCATGATAATGCTCATCCACATGTTGCGGCGCTGGTCAAAACCTACCTGGAAACACTCAATTGGGAAGTTTTACCCCACCCGCCGTATTCACCAGACATTGCTTCTTTTGATTACTACCTGTTTTGATCGATGGCGCATGGCCTGTTTGAGCAACACTTCACATCATATGAAGATACAAAAAATTGGGTCGATTTGTGGATAGCTTCAAAAGATGAAGCATTCTTCCGACGCGGTATCCGTATGCTGCCAGAAAGATGGGAAAAAGTAGTGGCTAGCGATGGACAATACTTTGAATAAAACATTAGGTACCGTTCTTTCACAATAAATGCCCAATTTTTGATAAAAAACGGCGGAAACTTATTTATACTCCTAATAACATATATTATAGCGTATAATAGAGATGGAGTACAGCCAAACACGAAGAAAACATAAGTCAAAGTGAGAAAAGAACAAAAAAGATGAAGAGTTGGCGAAAACGAATAGGCAGAACGCGAGAATTCTCTTAAATCCTACAACAATTACACTAACGGCGCAAACCACGGCGGCTGGTCCCGCGCGGAACACAACAGCCAATCACGCGCGTTCTGAACAGCGCGGCGAGAACACACTAGCCGAACTTTCGCTAACAGGCATTAATTAATTCAAAACGAAGCACAACCAAAGATACCCGTTGACGACAACGTCGTCGTCGCGGCCAAGTTACAAAATTTGTCCTAAAATGCGCGATACGACAACGCATCGATAACGCGGGCGGCCGTGCGATCGCGGCCGGAACACGACTCGCGCACGTGCGCAAGGGCTTGCGGCTTCCCTTGAAGCCGATCGTTCGCGAGCTTCTACGGCGGGACAGCTAAAGTACACGCGGCAGCCGACAACTGGGTGCGTCGACAAGGTCTCGGGCTTGAGGTGGAGAGCCAGCCAAAAACTAAGAAGGTGCGTTCAATCGCCACGCGGTGGACGCACTCACACACTAACCTAATGGCTCCACCTCAGAGCGCGAGCCGGTCGACACCGACAGCTCGTGGCTTTACCCAGCGGTTAGACGAGTCACCTCGACTCTCGGCACGGTCCTCTTCCTCGTCTCCGGGACCCCAGGCAGAGATCGCCAGGCCGGGCACCCGATAGCCGCTTTCCGGTAGCTCAGGACGATATCCTACTCGCTCGCTTCCGATAGCACGCGCTCTCGTCACCGGGTCGCACGCAAAAGTCGAGAGGATCGTGCTCGATGCGCGATCGATGAGCGCGACCCCTCCCACAGGGTGCGCGATATCCTTGCGGCAAGCGGCACGGCCTATTAGCGGCCGCCCTTATCTAGCCATGACGTCACGGCAGCACAGTGTCGGGTCTCCGCAGGTGTCGGGTCCCCGACATCCTCGTCGCTCTCGTCGTTCTCGCGGACGACAGCAGCAGCATTTTCCTGCGACGATTCTTTGCCGCTACCTTCCTCGATGGACAGCCGGCATTTGACGGCCCTCGTCCTGGCCGTTCGTCCGCCCCAGCCTGTCCATTAGCTGTGCCACTTGCGAGCTTCTTTTGCGTGGCGCTTATCTATCGCCACGTCTTGTCTCGTCTTCCTCTCCGTCGGCGGCTTCCCGTGCGCCGGCCCTGGACGATTGCTTTCTCCTTTTCTTGCCGCTGTCCGTCTCCCTCGCCGCTGCTGGTCCTTAGGCGACGTTTGTCGAGGTGCCCGCGGTTACATGAAATAAGCCGCAAATAAGTAAATGAAAATAATACGCAACGCAGTCCCGCCGGAGATTTCGCTCTCTCGCTGAGTGTCGGACCCGGTCATACGCGCCTCCTTGCGCTATGCTTAGGTGGAGGACGAAGTAGCGAGGCAAATAAAACTGCTACGTCACAATATATAAAATTAATCATTGTTTGTTCTGAAAACAATTTGCAGAATATCTTTTGAAAACAGGATATTAACAAAAAAAAAAAAAAATATATATATATATTGTTACTCTCGTCGAGACGAGCACAAAAAAACACTCGCGCGAGCACACAGCACAAAATAATTACACTCTCTCTTTTGTACAAAAGAACACTGACTTTAATTAAGTAATTATATACAATTTACTGGAAGCGGAATTATCCAAATGTCGCTTGACAGCTACGCGTCCAGAACAGAACAAAAGCCGGCCGCGCTTCTTTTGTCCGATCGATAGATCTTCCTTTGGCCAGCTTCTCAAGCTCGGCCGAACGGGCACAACACTGCCCCCCTTTTTTAAAAGTTTGTCGTCCCGACAAGCATGAAGTCTTCTTATATTTCCGGACCTTTTGTTGTCTCCAGGATCCATTTAAGCGTTACTGCTCTCCTTCTTGAGCTGCTGCTTCAAGATTCCGAGCCACTCTTCCTTAGATCCAAACAACATCCTGGAACTCTTAATCACAGAAGAAATCCTCCTTTCTCGAAGAACAACCTCTTCAGAGAAATTCTCTCCGAAGAATTCTTTTGAGGAACCTTCCTTCTTCAAAAAAAAACTTCGAGCAAGGTGGGGGTATCTATCGTGGACCCAACGTCTCGAAAGACTCACCAAGCTCCTGCCTCGGCATTTGCCCTCAGTCCCACAAGGAAAACCACGGCTCAAAACCCTGGGGCAAGGCAGTCTTCTTTTTCATTTAAACAACCAGAAGACTTGTCCTTATAATTTCAGTTCATCCTCAAACACCCAAAAAGAAGCGGCTCCCAGCAATCGTCTGAACAGAACTCTTTGCCTTAAAAAAACAAAAATACAGGCGAGAAAACAATTTTATAAAATAAAGAATTTAAGTAAGCTCAGAGTATTATTTCCTAAAGAAAATTTATCTCTCTTAAAATGAAGCCAACCTATCTAAGTGTACCACTTTATTTTTATGCCTAGGTGATTTCCGTATACGATAAACTACATCATTTAATCTTTCAACAATTTCAAACGGTCCTTCCCAACTACCCCTTTTTTTTTCTTTTATACGATGAGGGAAATGCTCATGGCACACCAGGTTGGCTAAACCATGGTAGTGTTGGACTCGAGTCGGGACGGTGCTAATCCGGCCACGCGACCAGGTTCGTCCTAACCCGCCTACCAACTAAAAACCTCACCGAGCTACCTCGCCCCAGATTGAGGGAAGGCCCCGGCCAGCAATACGTTATTTCACAGTAGCCTTCCCCCGGGGTTGGAGCGTGAACCCCCCGACGCGCCAGTTAGTCAGGTTGGGAGAGGACGTGCCAGGGCGGCAGCCGAGATACGTCAGCTGCCGCCTTGTTCACCCCGGGGTAGCGCTGTGAAAAACACCGCACGCCCCCCCGCGCTCCTTTAGGGCAGGAGGCGAGCGCCGAACTTACCTGTTCCGCGCCAACCCCCTACCCAAGGTCCAGTGGTCCCGAGGGGTCCGACCGGCCCTCTCGATGTGACCCACCTCATCGTGGTGAGAGGGTGAACTCCATCCCCGAATGTCTTCGGGGATGGGGGCCAAGAGGTCACGTGGAGGGCATTTGTCTTCAGACCGAAGGCAAATGCCTTGCCCAAGGCGCCTCCGGGCGCGGCGGGCACGAGAAGAAGGGGGGCTGGTAATCCCTGTGTCTGGGGACGGTGTCGTTCTCACGGCTCGCGTCCTGGCATGGGAAGTGCCAGCCCCTCCGGGAAGGACGGGCCGGCGGGTTTTGGCGCTGCCATTCCCGTCGGGCTGGGCCGTTCCGGGCCGCCTGGACTTATTCCAGGGCAGGGTCGGAACGGCGGAGGTGTCACGGCGCGTGCACCGTGGGAAACTCTCCCCGGTTTATCAGGTCGGGATGGCCCCCGGGCCGCTCGGACATTTCCGAGGCAGGGTCGGGGGCGAGTGCTGAGACGGCGGGCGTTTTCCGTGAAGGGACTTGTCCTGGAACGGAGCGCCCGCCGTTGCTTTCGAGACGTGACGGGCCGCTGGGACTCCGGTTTACCGGACCCAGCGGGCTGGGCCGTCTCCGGGCCGCCCGGAATTATTCCGGGGCAGGGTCGGAGTGGTGGTGTATGGTCCGTCGCGTGCCTCGTGGGAAACCCTCCCCGAGGTATCGGGATGGACCGGCCCTGGGGCCGCTCGGAAATATTCCGAGGCGGGGCCCGGGGCGGTGTTGGCTGGCCTGGCATTCCGCGACGGCGTCCCTTCCGAAGCGGGTGCCGGGCCGGAGTCTTGTCCCCCCAGGGGAGTTGTCACCCCCCTGGGTGGACGTGCTGGTCGCCACGGCGGTTAGGGTGCGGAAGGGGCGTCGCTTCCGTTGCCCGACCCGTCCGTGGGGCCCCCGTGACGGTGCCCCCGCTGTCGGAGGCGGGGAACCCCTGAAAGCCCATGCGGGGCGAGCCCTTGATGAATCCTCCGCATGGGTGTGTAGGGGGCTGGAGGCCCGTGCCCTGGATGTCACATCCCCAGGGCCTGCGCCATAAGCCGACCCCTCCGGAGTACCGGGGGCACCCGTACCTGTCATGTTTCGGCGGGGTGGGAGATACGCCGGTCGGTCCAGCTGTCACGGGAAGTGGGATCTATTACAACATGTCAAATTCAAATACACAAAAAGTGCTGAAGGTCACCCTCTCGAAGTGTGATGTGGTAGCGAGCTCCCGCTCGCGGAGTGGCCCAGGAGGAATGAGGAACTCCTCATCCCTTCCTGACCTCCAAGGTGACGTCTCACCCGCGGAGGGTAGAGACGCCACGGTGTATAGAAGAGGACCCAGCACAGGGGCTGGGAGGCTCGAGCTGTTTAGCTCGACAGACCGCCAGAACCCCCAGGACATGGGCCACAAGAATGCTAAACCCCCGATTACGTTGGGGGACTTTCTGCCCACCATGGACAGAAAGGGAGGTACACCCGGCACTAAACCGGGCCTGGCCTGCAGCAAAGGCAAGAAGCCCAAAAGCTGCAGTGCTGGCACGACTAGCACTGGTCCAGGAGCCGAACCTGGACCATCTGAGGTGGCTAAAAAGAAAGGTGGCTCCCTGCCGCCCTGTCCATCCCTCGTCCCGGCGTCCAATGAAATGGACGTCGATACCGACGCGGAGTCGGCGGGGCGGGGAACCAAGAGGGCGCACAGGAAGACGGCTCCCGCATACTACATCTCATCGTCGACCGAGTCAGACGAAGGTCCGACGAAGAGAGGACGCGGGAGACCCGCCAAAGACCCCTCTCACATGGGGAAATTTACGGCCCAGGCCCTGGCCCAGAAGGCGGAAGCCGATAAGGCTAAAAAATTGAAAAAAAAACCATAAGGCAGTAATAAATCCTGAGGTCAAACCTTCTTCTGAGCGTGCCACGAGGGCAAACAACGAGGCCCTTGAGCGCGCTGAAGAACTCGAGGTGCAGCCCATGGCCGCTGTTGCAGCGGTCATGACTAACAGCCTAGGAGTCTTAGCCAAGTCGGTGGAGCGGTCGTTAAATATACAGGGCCCCATTAAAAGGGACCTGTGGATAGCCTACACTGACTTGACTGCCGGTCTGACAGCCTTGATGTCTAGGCGGGGCGAAGATGCAGAAGCAAGGCTGCGCCGCGAGGACAGCGCGGCCTTAGCCAAGGCCAGGGCCAAATGGGAGGCCGAAAAGCGCAAGCTTGAGGCCGAACTGGGCCAATTACGCGTTCGGATCGCGCTCCTGGAGCAGCGTCCCTCCAGGCAGACCGACAAAGAGGGACTGACCGATGTCGAGGTCCAGACAGACCTGGACCTCGATGACACGGTATTGGGCGCTCTGACCGGAAGAACCCGCCCACAGGGACCGCCGGAAGACATGGACAGGGGGGAGCCCCGTTGAGGAGCCCCCTTCCCACGCAGAGACCACCCGGCACAGAAAGTTGCCGGTAGTGGTCTCCACGGAAATACTTAAGGAACCATACTTCCGTCCGCCGCTAAAGGGGGTTCGTAAGCAGATGAACCCCCTGTCAAACGCGGCGAACGTGAGAGTGGCGCCCGCCCTTCACTCCTCATTTCCTCCCCTCCCTCCCTCCTCAAGACCGTTGGAGAGGGCGGGACGGATGGGGGGTGAAGAGAAGAGAAGGAAGAAACCGATCACGGAGGACGGCCTTCGGGAGGTCCTGAACAGAGTCCTCCCGGCCGTCCTCAGGGAGATGGGACTTCTCCCGACCAACAAGGCCGTGGAGAGGCCCAAGACGGCCCAGTCTGGGGGCAAGAATGCCACTCAGACTCGGGCCGTCCAGCAATACGGAGCGGGTAAAGCAGCCACTGCGGCTGCCAAACCCGCTCCCGCGAAGGAGACCACCTCCCTCTCCATACTTGAGTTATGGACGGAGGTGGTCTCTAAAAAGACCAAAAGGAAGGCCACCAAAGCTGCCGAGGGGGCGACGAAGACGGTTCCACCCCCGGGGGCGAGGCCGATAAGGATCCTCCCGATCCCGTCCCCAAAAAACCCCCCCCAACAACCCTCTTCTTCCAAGAAGAAGAAGAAAAGGAGAGGACGCGGAGGGGGCCAGGGGGGACCAGGGGGGCAAACCCCGGGTGGTGCCAGCTCCCTGGGTCCGGCCAGGGTGACCAAAATTAAGCCGCCGACCACGGCGGCCGTAACGGTCACCTGTGCCGACCCGGGAGCATATGCGCGGGTCCTCAGGACCGCGAGGGAGAAGATCGATCTCTCCTCCCTCGGAATTGAGGACCTGCGCCCTCGTAGAGCGGTCACGGGCGCCCTGATTCTCGAGGTGAGGGACGCCGACAACGGCACAAAAGCCGACGCCCTGGCCGAGGGAATCAGGACGGCCCTAAATAATCCGGACGATGTCAGGGTGGCCCGACCGTGTAAAACGGTCGAGCTACGCCTGACTGGCCTGGACGACTCGGTCACCTCCAACGAGGTGGCCGAGGCCCTGGGAGCCATAGGAGTCTGCTCTCCCCACGATATTAAAGTGGGAGAGATCCGCATGGCTCCCAACGGGCTGGGCACCTGTTGGGTGCGCTGCCCTGCGAAGGCAGGCAAGGCAGTCTTGGCCGCCCCCCGATTCAGGGTGGGCTGGTCAAGCTGCCGAGTGGCACTGCTCCCTTCGCGGGGACTACAGTGCCACCGGTGCCTGGCCACGGGCCACGTCCAGGCCAAATGCAGCAGCCGGATCGACAGATCCGGCTGCTGCTATCGATGCGGAGGCATTGGCCATCTGGCCAATGCCTGCAAGGAGAAGGCGGGCTGCCCGGTCTGCAAAGACGCGGGCAAGCCCGCCGAGCACCGAATTGGCGCAAAGGGGTGCCTGGCAAATAAGCCCCAGAAGGCACCCCCGAGCGCCGGGGGCCGCAGTGAGGCGGGGTCGACAGTAACGCCAACCCCGTCGCAGATCGCGGCCCCCCCTGAGGTTGAGGTAGAGGCCCCTCTCCCGCAAAGGGAGAGGAGAGCAATAAGAGGAGAGGACGCAGAGAACAACTGCGTCGAGATGAAGGAGGCGGAGGAGCCTCGGGAGCAAGCCAACGATGCCCCCTAGGCTCCTTCAGGCCAACCTCAATCACGCCAGGGCTGCGCAAGATATGCTTGCGCAGTGCCTGGCGGAGGGGGGTGGCGGGCTGGCCATCGTCGCCGATCCTTACAGGATACCCGAGGGCAACCCCAACTGGGTTGGAGATCCCTCGGGGAAGGTGGCGATGGTCAGCCATCATGTGCCGGGCGCTCCGCCGATGATTCCTCTATCGGCTGGCGAGGGATTCGTCATGGTCGAGTACGGATCCATCGATGTCCTGGGATGCTATCTCCCCCCTAGCCTAACCAGGGGGGAGTAAGAGGCGGCCTTAGACGGCATGGAGAGCGACATTCTCAGTCGCTCTCCAAGGCCTGTCGTCGTGGGGGGAGACCTCAATGCCCACGCTGTGGCTTGGGGCTCCCCCCGCACAGACGTGAGAGGCCGCCTCGCTCTAGAGTTTGCGGCGGGGCTCAGCCTAGTCCTTTTGAACCGGGGCCGGGTCAGCACCTACGTTGGGGCCGGGGGAGAGTCCATTGTCGACGTGACATGGGCCTCCCCCGGGGCCCTAAACAGGGTCCAGAGATGGACAGTGGAGACCGGCTCCCTCGGAAAGACGTCTGATCATAGGCTTATCTCCATGGAGCTGGTCTCTCCTCCCACGGAGGTGCGTGAGCAACGCTGCCGCACCCGGGACAGGAATCGATGGGTCTTGAGGAAACTCGACCCCGAAGCCCTCGAGGTCAGTCTCCTTGCCTCCACTTGGCCGGAGGGAGGGACTGACCTCGGAGCCGAGGAGGAGGCGGAGCGCATCTGTGAAGCTATGTCGCGCGCATGCGACGCCTCCATGCCCCGCAGCAGACCGATGGCGCGCCGTGCCGCCTATTGCTGGTCCGCGGAGCTCGCCGAACTGAGGCGAGCTACCGTGGCCGCCAGGCGGACACACACACGCGCCAAGCGGCGGGGCATGGAGGAAGAGCTGACAAACACATAGGCGGTCCTCAGGGAAGCCAGGAAGGCCCTGAGGACCGCCATCGCGCGGGCGAAGGCTGCGGCCTGGGAGGAACTCCTCTCCGAGCTGGATCGCGACTCATGGGGGAGACCTTACAAAATTGTGAGGAAAAGGCTCCGCCCATGGGCGCCTCCAGTCTCGGAGACGCTGGACTCCCAGTTCCTCGGAACGGTGGTGAACACCCTATTCCCCACCAGGGGGAGGGACATACCGGAGAAGATCGGCCCTCCCCCGGGATGGACCGAGGAACTGGAGGTGTCCAGACACGAGATGGTCGCGGCCTTCGCCCGTGTAAATGGCAGAAAGGCGAAGGCGCCCGGGCCGGACGGAATATACGCCAAGGTCTGGGCCCGGGCGTCTTCGATAATAGGGGAGGCACTTCGTGTCACGTACACGAAATGCCTCCGTGAAGGAACATTTCCCAGGAGGTGGAAGAGGGCCCGGCTTGTCCTCCTCCTCAAAAAGGAGGGCAAGCCAGCGGAGAGTCCCTCCGCATACAGGCCCCTTTGTATGCTGGATGATGCGGGTAAGATTTTCGAGCGAATCATCGCCAACCGCATCATCCGGCATATGTCCCGGTATGGTCCCGAATTGTGCCCCGGACAATATGGATTCCGAGAGGCGAGATCGACCGTCGATGCTATACGACAGGTCCGATCCCTCTTGGAGTCCATCACGGGGGACGAGAAGGTGGCGTTGGCGGTATCCTTGGATATCGCCAACGCCTTCAATAGTATACCGTGGGGCGAGGTAGTGGCGGCGCTTAGCGAACACTTTCGCCTGCCGCCCTACCTCGTCGCCATCGTTCGGGACAGGGTGCTGGAGTTCCGGGATAAAACTGGACTCCAGTAGCGGAGGGACATGTCGTGCGGCGTTCCGCAGGGGTCCGTGCTGGGCCCCCTGCTATGGAACGCCGCATACGACAAAGTGCTCCGTGTGGCCCTCCCCCCTGGCTACCACGTCGTTGGTTACGCGGACGACACGTTCGTGGTAGCCCGGGGAGCCTCCTGGGTGATGGCGATTGCCATGGGCAATTGAGCAGTGAACTGCGTCGTCGGCTCCATCAAGAGCCTGGGCTTGAGGGTGGCCCCGGAGAAGACGGAAGCCATTTTTTTCCATAATGGCTCTTCCCGGGTACCGCCCCGGGCCTTCGTCCGGGTGGACAACACCCGGGTCCGAGTGGGGGCAAACCTCAAATACCTGGGGTTGCAACTGGACGGTCGCTGGGCCTTTGTCGAGCACTTCGACAAATTGGCCCAGCGATTGAGCAAAATGACGGGTGCCCTTCTGGGGTTGATGCCCAACCTCCGAGGTCCGGGAGTAGGTGCGAGGCGCGCATACGCCTACGTGGCCATGGCCGGGGCCCTGTACGGGGCCCCGGTCTGGTTTCGCGAGGCGTTGGCCAGTCGCCGCATAAGGGATGTGCTGCTCGCCGTGCAGCGGCGGCTGGCGCGGAGAATCATGCGCGCCTATCGCACCGCCCCTAGCGCGGCGACCTTAGTACTGGCGGGACTCCCCCCCGCGGAATTCACGGCCGACGGCCTGGCATGGTCATATGCCAGGGCGAAGGCCGTCCGCCTGCAGGGGGGAGTGGTTACCCCCAGGGTCGCCGCGCTACTGCGAGAAAGGGCTCGCCGGCGGGCTATGAGGTCTTGGCGGGAGAGTCTCGCCAATGACCCGCCGGCGGCGGGATCTCGGATCTTGGAGGCCGTCCTACCCCACTTGAACGAATGGGTGGGCCGCCCCTGGGGCGGCTTGTCCTACCGGACGACACAGGTGCTCACTGGGCATGGCTGCTTCGGTGAGTACCTGTGCAGGATAAGGAAGGAGCCGACGCCGCAGTGCCACCATTGCGAGGCCGACAGGGACTCCGCGCAGTACACGCTGGAACACTGTCCAGCGTGGGATGAGCTGCGCGGAGTCCTTAGAAGAGAAGTTGGAGACGACCTCTCCCTGCGGGCCATCATTAGCCAGATGGTCCGCAGGGAGAGCGCCTGGGTCGCGGTCTCCTCCTTCTGCGAGCAAGTTATGCGGCAGAAGGAGGAGGCCGAGACCATCAGAGAAAGGAGGCCGGGGGGACGCATGCCCCCCGGCGACAACAACGACGACAGGGGCGGCGAGGATGGGGGCCATGACCCACCTTGGCTCCCCCCCCCGGTCGCTTCGAAGAAGAAGGCCCGCCCCCCGCCCTTCGGGCCGCAGTGGCCCGTCAGCCAAAAGGCGGCGGGGGTGCGGGCGATCAGCTGCCGTCGCCCCCTCCCTTCCCACAATTAGGGAGGAGGAGGAGAGCGACGGCGCAAACACTGTGAGGGGCGACCCTCCTCCCCTGCGGCTGCCGGCCCCGCTTTCGGGACGCGCAGCCGGGCGTGGAGGGGGGCCCCTCGATACAATGGAGAACCCGGCGAGGCAGACCCGACCTGACGGTCCGGGGGGACGACTCTGCGATGTAACGCGGAGCCGTATCCCCCCTCTGCCTCGCCGTTGAAGGGGGCGAGGGAAGTTTCTCCCTCCCTCCCCCCTTAGTGCAGTTAGGTGGACCGCGCCGCCGCCAGCGCGGCGCGCGAAGAGGCCCGGGGCTACGGCGGGGGCCGGATACCCCGGGCTTTACCCCCAAACGATCAGGGGAAGAGGCGGGGGGGCTGGTGTCCCCCTCCCCCGACCTAGGGCAGATCAAGCCCAGCCCTGCCGGGTGCGCCCACGTTAGGGTGCACCCGGCGTGACGAATCGGCCTATGGCCGACTGGGTCCGGGGGGCTCCGGAAGTATGCTGCACGCGTTCCCGGAGCCCCCCAGTCATGGACCAGGGCAGGACACCCGGAGAGGTTTTAGTGGGTATGTCCCCGCCGACACGTCGTCGGCGGGGAAGAGCCCCACATAACCATCAGGCTTCCCCCGGGGCCTGGGGTATGCGGTAACGCATTTCCTCTCCGTAAACAAAAAAAAAAGGGGGGGCCGACCGAGCCTACCTCCTATCCTCGCCTGGCCGGCACGCCGGATGAGCGGAGATCCCTACTCATCGGGCGGCCCAACAGCCAGGGTCCTCGTCTCCTGGGCATCCCCGAGCGCAGGGGCAGCCGGAAACAAAGCCCAGGATCGTGTAATGACCCCCCCCCCAGGGGAGTCACTCCGCGGCCCTATCTCCTCCGAGGATAGGCGACCCCGGGGGAGAAGGCGTCAACGCCTTCTCCGCCTGGGGTCACAGCGCCTTCTTGAGAGGGGTGCTCGAGTCTTGTCCCACTCGCTTTTCCCGTTGCGGGAGAGGGAGGGGCTCGAGCACCACCTTCGCCTGGGGGAGGTGCGCGGCACTCGGACTGTCGAGTGCCTCGCACCTTTTTTTGGTTGGCGGATTCGTCCGGAGCCCAGATGCTGCGGACGACTCCGACGAAATCTCAATCACTCCCGTGATGAAGGCCTCACCGACAGAGGTCTCCATCACGGGAGGGGTCTCCTCCATATCAACGTTGGCCATTGGCCCCTCCGACATACCACCATCCACGGCCTGAGCGCCGGGCGGGGTGGGAGGCGGAGGGGTCAGCGGCCGATCTTCTTCGGAGTCTCCGCCCTCCTTCCGCTGCGGTGGAGGGGGAGCCCTCTTCCCCGGTCGCCGGGGGAACCCGCACGCACCTCTCACCGCCTGGGCGGTGATTGTGCGGTTTGCCTTTGGAGGCACACTCCGGGCAGAATGGCCTGTTCGCGCATTCTGTCTGGGTGTGCCCCTCATCCCCGCAGTTGAAGCAGCACCGGGCCCTGTCGATACCGCCAGGACACCGGTGATGCGTATGCCCTTGGGCCAGGCACCGGAAGCATCGCTGCGGAGGTGCCTTGAGCACCTCCACGCGAGCCGCCACCCAACCAGGGTCAGGCTCCCCGACCGGGCGATCTTCGTAGCGGCGGCGACCGGGCACTGTACTATCACAAAGCTCAGCCCCCGCCGATTACGCGTCACCCGGCCCACTTTGAGGTCCGCCACGAAACATGACCCGGAGTCGGCGACCGCCGTGGCCACCTCCTCCGGAGTCATGGAATCGTCGAACCCGGAGATGCGGATCCCCACCCTCCGCAGAGGGCAAGAGATCCGCACGTCCGGGCCCCCCGTGATGCGACACATCTCTGAGGCCAGCCTCTCAGCGGCTGGCCTGCTATCTTCGCCGGGGATTTCCAGGAGGAGACCCCCGGCCTCGGCGAACCCGCAGCCCACTGCCCCCCTGCGGCAGGATGTCCCCGAGGACAATGGCCTCACGGGCCCTCCGCATCACGCCTGCGTAGGAGGCGTCGTCATCGGTCACCGTAATCATCACTGCCGATGACTTGGGGACGCGCCTCCCGATCTTCTTCGTCGCGAGCACTTCCCTTCGCGGCGGACTTCCGCCCTTTTTCTTCCTTTTCTCTTTCCTTTTCTTTCCCGGCTCGGCCGCCGGGGGTGCGGCAGATGCCGCTATCCCCGATGGTCGAACCGAAGTTCTGCCATATTCCGGGGGGAACACCCCCCAACCGCTGTCTCCCGTGGGACGAACGGGGGGGGGCTCTACGGCCCCCTTTGTCCACTCTCCTCCTTTTCCGGGTGCCGACGACCTCAAACCAGCTCCGATCGCTCGCAGACGTATCGGGGCTGGCGCTGCCGCCGGCACGGCGGGGGCCTTTCTGGCTTTCCTGAGGGCCGCCGCAGCGTTGTTCAACGCATCCTCCATGCCCCGCCGCTTGGCGCGCGTTTGTGCCCGCCTGCCACGGTAGCCCGCCTCAGTTCGGCGAGCTTCGCGGACCACCAATAGGCGGCAGGACGCGCCATTGGTCTGCTGCGAGGCATGGAGGCGTCGCAGGCACGCGACATCAGCTCACATAGGCGCTCCACTTCCTCCTCGGCTCTTAAGTCAACTCCTCCTTCCGGCCAGGTGGAGGCGAGGAAGCTGACCTCGAGGGCTTCGGGGTCGAGTTTTCTTAGGACCCATCGATTTCTGTCCCGGGTGCGGCAGCGTTGCTCACGCACCTCCGCGGGGGGGAGACCAGCTCCATGGAGATAAGTCTATGATCAGACAGTTCTCCTAAGGAGCCGGTCTCCACTTGCCATCCCTTTACCCTGTTAAGGGCGTTGGGAGAAGCCCACGTCACGTCGACGATGGACTCCCCCTGGCCCCCATGTAGGTGCTGATTCGGCCCCGGTTCAGAAGGACCAGGCCGAGCCCCGCCGCAAAGTCCAGGGCAAGGCGGCCCCTGGCGTCTGTGCGGGGGGAGCCCCAAGCCACGGCGTGGGCATTGAGGTCTCTCCCCACGACGACAGACCTTGGAGAGCAACTGAGTATGTCGCTCTCCATGCCATCTAGAGCCGCCTCGTACTCCCCCCTGTTAGGGGGGAGATAATATCCCAGGACATCGATGGGTCCATACTCGACCATAACAAAGCCAGTTTAGGAGACCTACCTATTTTCCTACGAGGATAGTGAAACCACGAAACTTTCTGACTAGACTCAAAGTGAATAGAGCGAGCTTTACGATCATAAACCTCTTTCATTTTTTGAGACCTAACATTTAAACGTTGTCTATCTTCGATATAAATCTGAGAAAGTTTTTCTCTTAATTTCAAAACATAATCTCCCCTAGAATTAACTGAATCGGAACCAGGAAGTTTTTCACGGAGTAAATCTAAAGGCAGTCTCAATTCCCTATCAAAATTCATTTCCGCAGGGGTTAAACTAGTGGCCTCATGCCTTGAAGACCTATACGCTAAAAGACTCATTGGAATCCATCGATCCCAATCTTTTTGATTTTTGGAATTAATTTTGTTAAATAGTCCAACAAAGTTTGATGTTGACGTTCTACTTCACCATTAGACTGCGGATGAAGAAGAGTTGTCCTGGTCTTTTTTATTTAAAGTAAACGTGCCAATTCTGAAAACATTCGTGAATCAAAATTTCTCCCCTGATCAGTATGTAATTCGGAAGGAATACCAAAACGAGAAATTATTTGACTCACAAAAACTTCGGCAACAGTTTTAGTTTTGAAATTTTTTAATGGAAATGCCTCTACCCATTTTGTGAAACAATCAATAATAACTAAGAGATATTTATTTCCTGAAGAAGAGTGCGGAAGTGGACCTAAAATATCCATCTGGATTCTTTCAAAGGGTAAACCAGAATTGTAAATTTGCAATGCTGATTTTCCTTTATCGGAAGGACCTTTCCTCGATAAACAAACAACACAAGTTCTACACCAAGTTCCACATCTTGCTTACAAGTTGTCCAATAAAATCTTTTTCGAATTTTATCTAAAGTTTTATTAACACCGAAATGACCACCAGAAGAAGAATCGTGAGCTTCCTCTAAAACACGCTGTACCTGACTCCGAGGAACAATAATTTGAAGAATTTGACGTTTAGAATCTGGAGATTCCCATTTTCTAAACAACACTCCATCTTTAATAATGAGAGAATCCCAAATAGACCAGTAAACTTTAGAAGTTTTGTTTTCAGAGGCAATTTCTTGACGAGTCGGCCGCCTTCCAAGCTCTTTTCTTAGCAAGAAAATAGATAACGAAGGATCGTTTTTCTGAAAATTTTTCCAATTTTTAAGATTATTCTCCCCAAAAACAATTCGTCCTACTAATTCTACTGAAGAATTTTTCTCTTTTAGATCAATTTTAGAACAATAATTACAAGCTTTTTCAGCACAAGGGCGGCTTGATAAGGCATCAGCGTTCCCATGTAACTTTCCTTTTCGATGTTCTACTATAAAATTATATTCTTGAAGATGTTCTAACCAACGGGCCAACTGTCTCTCAACGTTCTTAAAAGAAAGTAACCAACTTATAGAAGCATGATCTGCTTTTATAAAAAAATTTCGTCCGTACAAATAATGATGAAAAGATTTTATTGACTCTATAATTGCCAATAATTCACGCCGAGTTACACAATAGTTTCTTTCAGACTTACTTAACACCTTACTAAAATAAGCGATCACTTTTTCTACTCCTCCCTGATTTTGAGATAAGACCGCTCCTATTCCATGATCCGAAGCATCTGTATTTAAAATAAACCTTCCTTCCTCAGTAGGAAATGATAATATTGGCGAAGTAGTTAAAAATTTTTTCAACAACTCAAAAGCTTCTTGGCAGGCATTATCCCATCTAAATCTATTTGTATGTAAATCTAAGTTTTCAGTTAAGACAAATAAAGGTTTAGCAATAAGGGAAAATCCCCTCACAAACTTTCGATAATGTGAGCAAAAGCCTAAGAAGCTTTGGACTTGTTTTTTATTTTTAGGAATCGGCCAATCCCTAACTGCAACAATCTTCTCAGGATCAGTGCTGATTCCCTTCTCTGAGACATGACCCAAATATTTAACCTTTTTCTCGAAGAAAGTACATTTTTTAGGATTAAGTTTAAGATTTGCTGCTCGTAAAGACAAAAGGACCTTTTTCATATTGATTAACATTTCCTCAAAAGATTTTTCGAAAATGATGACATCATCAAGATAAACCATGCAGATTTTGAAAAGTAGCTGCTGAAAAACTTTTTCCATAAGACGTTCAAAGGTAGCCGGTGCATTACAAAGTCCAAAAGGCATAATTGTAAACTGCCATAACCCTTTTCTAATCGAAAAAGCAGTTTTCTCTCGATCCTCAGGACGAATTTTAACTTGCCAACAATCACTCTTGAGATCCAGAGTGGAAAACCAAAAATTTCCTGAGAAACGATCCATTAAATCATCTATCCTGGGAATTGGGTAGGAGTCCTTAAGAGTCACATTATTTAACTTCCTGTAGTTTACACAAAATCTAATTGAACCATCTTTTTTCTTAACTAAAACTGCAGGAGAGGTCCAAGGACTATTTGATTCTTTGATAACACCCTGTTGCCTCATTTCTTCGATGATCTTTTCCACCTCTTCCCTCATTTGTAAAGGAACTCGACGAGGAACTTGCTTAATAGGAGAACAATTTTCTGTTTGAATAGAATGTTCAATAATTTTACAATTTCCAGCAACGATTTCTCCTGAGAAGACGTCCTGAAATTCCGAAAGAAATTCTGCAAAAAGTTTCTTTTGAGAATCATCCAAATTCTCAGAACTCCTAAGAAAAAGATTCTCAAGAAAGTCTGGAACTGCACCTTTACTAATTCGAGCACAAAAGTTTTTTTGTATTTCCTTAGGTTTCGGAGAACAAAAATTTAAATCAAAAACTTCTTCTAAATTTAACTTACAAAGAAAATCAACTCCAAGAATACAATCGTCTTCGATTTCTGCAATAAAGACCGGAAATTCTAAGCTATGATTTCCTAAAACAATCTTAACTTTCTTTTTAGAAATTATAGGAACTTTCTCTCCAGTGGGATATCTTAATTGTAAAGAATTCACACTAACATCTTCAATATGTGGTGGTACAAATTTTTTATTTAATATAGAGACGTCTGACCCTGTATTAATCTTAAAAATACAATCCTGTCCATTAATAAAACCAAGATAACAAAAATAATCTTTTAACTTAATTTTCCTACAATTTTTAATTTCCGAAAATGTTAGGGTCTCTCTTCGAATGATCGAGTCGACCTCGCTAAGCTCGACCAAACCTAGTTTCCCTTAGTTAAAGAAGAAACCGTAGGGCATTCTGATCTATAGTGTCCCTTTGCACCACACTGCCAACACTCTTTGTCGGCCCTCTACTTATTAAAATTTTTTTGTTTAGAATCCTGTGCAGAAATTCCTTCCTTTTCGTTTCCTTCTCTCATTTGTTCTCTAGGATAAAATTTTTTCCTTCCGCCATCTTTATTTGAGGAAACGCGAGAAAAGCTATTCTCCTGAATAGCCTTAATCATTTTCGCTCTCTCAATTGCAGAACGCAAGGAAGAAGTTCCTTCTAGTTGCGTCTCAAAAATTCTGCGAAGAGTGCGTCTAAAAAATCCATCAGAGACTGCAATAATAAATTGAGCACAAGCAATTTTGTCGCGCACTTCTTGAGGACACTCCGGATAAGCTAAACGTGATAATCGTTCTAAATCGGCTCCCAACGAAGCTAAATCTTCTCCAAATTTTTGTTTACGATTCGTAAATTGAACGTAACAAGTTTGAGATAAATGACCCTCTCCAAAACGTAATTCAAGCTTTGATTTAATTTCTCCATAACTCAAATTTTCTAATTCCGTTATTCCGTCTAAAACTGAACTCGCTTTTCCCCGCAAACTCGAGGCTAACGCGACCGCTTTCGGAGAAGAATCTTCTTAGTTACTCGCTTGTGCAATCAATTCAAATTGTGTAAAATATTCGCGCAGCGGAACACTCCTGTCGAAAATATCCGGCTTTAATTTAAAATTGACGCCCGCGTTTCCGGAATCCCGAGGAATCTCCGTGGTCGGAGGATAAACAGAAAAAGGCAACGATTGGCCTGAAAAGTGTTGTAGCTACTCCTCTAGACGCTGAAGTCTCTCGTCGCGTTTCTGGAGCAGTGCTTGCATTTCCTCCTCACGCTGCCGCTGCTTCTGTTTCTCAGCACGAAGCTGACGCAATTCCACGGCGACCGCCCGAAAAGAATTTGCTTCGGTGGAGAGTCGAGGTTTTGCAGGTGTACGAGGACGCATTCTCTTACGAAGAGGACGTTTCTCCGCTCTCGCAGGAGACGCTGCC
Organism: Solenopsis invicta; assembly: GCF_016802725.1. Taxonomy (NCBI): domain Eukaryota; kingdom Metazoa; phylum Arthropoda; class Insecta; order Hymenoptera; family Formicidae; genus Solenopsis; species Solenopsis invicta. Next base: position 19,880,173 of record NC_052671.1, read on the forward strand.
GTAAAATCTTCCGAGATGTCCATTACGTGGTCCGAAATCGGACGAGCCCTCAAAATGTTATGCTCGACAAGACAAGCACACAAAAACACTCGCGCAAGCACACAGCACGAAATAACTACACTCTCTCTTTTGTACAAAAGAACACTGACTTTAATTAAGTAATTATATACAAGTTACTGGAAGCGGAATTATCCAAATGTCGCTTGATAGCTACGCGTCCAGAACAGAACAAAAGCAAACCAACGCCGGCCGCGCTTCTTCTGTCTCATCGATAAATCTTCCTTCCAACAATATATATATATATATATATATATATATATATACGAGGTGTGTTCAAAAAGTATCGCGAATTTTGTGTTTTTTCAAAAATTATTTATTTATTCATGAATATCTATTTTGTCCCCTTCAAAGTAATCCCCATGAGATATTATACACTTGTGCCAACGGTTTTTCCAATCTTCGAAGCACTTCAAAAAATCATTTTTTTTTTATCTTGTTCAGCTCCTCCTTCGATGCCGTCTTTATCTCGTCAAGCGTAGCGTAACGTCGTCCTTTCATGGGCCTCTTCAGTTTAGGGAACAAGAAAAAGTCACAGGGGGCCAGATCTGGGGAATACGGTGGCTGCGGCATCATTAGTGTGTTGTTTTTGGCCAAAAAGTCGCGCACAAGCAACGATGTGTGAGCAGGGGCGTTATCGTGGTGCAAAAGCCAATTTTTGTTCTTCCACAAATCCGGGCGTTTCTGGCGGATTGCTTCGCGCAAATTGCGCATAACTTGCAGGTAATATTCCTTATTGACCGTTCTACCCTGTGGCAAGAACTCATGATGCACCACGCCCCTGCAATCGAAGAAAACTGTCAGCAAAACTTTCACATTCGACCGAACTTGGCGCGCTTTTTTCGGTCTTGGTTCGTGCGGCAGCTTCCATTGAGATGATTGAGCTTTGGTTTCCACGTCATAACCATAAACCCACGATTCGTCACCAGTTATGACCCTTTGGAGCAAATTTGGGTCGTCGCGGACAGAGTCCAACATCTCATTAGCAATGTTCATGCGATGCTGTTTTTGGTCGCAATTGAGCAATTTTGGTACGAATTTCGCGGCGACCCGTCTCATGCCCAAATCATTGATAAAAATCGAATGGCACGAGCCAATCGATATGTTTAGGTCCTCAGCAACTTCTCTAACGGTGATTCGACGATTGGCCAATACCATTTTCTCCACTTCATTAATTTTTTCGTCTGTTGTTGAAGTGCTCGGGCGTCCGGCACGCTCTTCGTCGTTCACATCTTCTCGGCCTTCTGAGAACATTTTGTACCACCGATAAACGTTGCTTCGGTCCAAGGTAGCTTCTCCGTATGCCACAGTCAACATTCGGAATGCATCCGCGCACTTAATTTCGTTTTTCACACAAAATTTGATACAGGTTCTTTGATCCATTTTTTTGAATAGGTAAAAATCGAAGACGATCCAAAACACGTGCAAGCAAAGCAGCTGTCAACAATTAAGTGAACATTCAAAATGGCCGAGCTTGTCGGCATAAGTGAGAGACATGAGTACCAACATAACGCCACAAAAAGATCGAAATTCGAATATACGTAACCCGCGAAAATTCAAAATTCGCGATACTTTTTGAACACACCTCGTATATATATATTGTTGTGCCCGTCTCGTGTGACTGCGGTGTGCACGGCGCAATCAAAGAACGGCGCGGGCTATAGCGTAATGTTTCTCCACTCTCACCGAACGTATCTTGTCCCGTTCAAGCGGCTGCTCTCGGTACCGCAACAGTTACCCCGTACGCCAATTTGCAGGTTGGGCGCCAGACGTGCTCGGCGGCACGTCAATCCGCTAATCATCCAAGTCCGACACGAAATTACGCTACGGCAGCCACCTAAATGCGTGCGAGAGCCGGCTAACTCTACCAAACGGAGAGGGGCGGGGTGAGGCGAGGGAGAGAGTCTCTGGCGTTAGCTCGCCGAGGAAGGTGGGCGAGGGGCGAGAAATTCTACACAGATTCACATTTGACAAATAACATTTATTTTAAAGAAAAGGCGGCGACATCGAGTGCGCTGCAAACGCATTTGTCGACTTGAGACGGAAATGACACGAGAGGTCCGAATAACACGAGACGAGGTATCGCGATCTCAAGGAGTGACTCACGGGAAGTCCTGCGCTCGACAACGAGTCGCAGCGCGATAAGTTACAACGCGAGAACGCCGCCGTATCTCGACGAACAAGACACTTGCGGTGTCCGGGCAACAGCGTTACGGACGCCCTCGCTCGACCCGTCGCGATTCTCTCTCTCTTACGTACGCCGGGATGACGTCGCGGACGCAGGTAGTCGCGCACGCGGTGCAGAGCTCCGTACCGGTTCCTGCACTTTCCCCGGCCTCGACGTTTCCTCCAGGAGAGTGACCATTCAAGCGCGACTCGCGAAAACTCCCCCTTAGCTTGCCTCGAGGTCCGCGAAGAACCCCTCACACTTGCTGTCGATCGCTTTTCTGCTACACCAACAAAATGGCGCCTTGCGCCCACGAACACTAAGGACGGTCGACAGCAGAGTGTGAGCGCGGGTCCCGCCTCACTCGCACGTGGCTTTACAATAACGAGGTCAACGTAACCTCTACTTGCGGGTCCCGCTCACTAGCACGACGACTCCTCCCTGGCGTTATCACGGCGTTGTTCCTCTCTCGAAAACGCTCTGGAGCCTCCTTTTTTAAGCCTCGTGTTCTCGCGATAGCGCTCACGCCGGGGATCGCACCTCTTCTACGCTGCTGGGCTCGTGGCCGTACGCCGAGTGACCAGGATCGCGATCAATGGTGGATCAATGTCGCGCATCCTTCTCTTGTACCGGGGGTGCGCGCGACGCTTGTGCGCGGCTTCGTGCGTGGCGACAGCTAATCCGCTCCTCTCCCGCGGCCGCTGCTGTGCCAACGGTGTATCCTGGCGCGTCGCCGAAGAGCGTTCTCCGGACCCTGGTGCGACAAGACTTGATAGCGGAAGCGACTGCTTTTGTTTCCGCCGCCGCACCATCGCTGCCACTGTGCTAATTTCATGTGGCAAACGATACCCGTGTCTGTGTCCTCGACAGGGTCTCCACTCCTCTGGCCCATTCCGCACCAGCCTGGCTACCGCTTCCCGTGGCAATCAGGAGCGTTAGCTTGTCTTCCAAGTTTCCTATGTGACGCCTTGCCGCTCTCGAGATGCGACACTCCGGACGTTGCTACGTTACTGCTCTTTCTCCTCCGGCGGCGACGTGGTCGCTGCTCGTTCGCCGCTCCCTGCTGCCGGTTTCTTCGTCGTCCGCGAACGGGCCCGCGAATTTCGACATGAAAATAAGGGAGTAATTAATGTACGGTTTATTTACGCGGACTCGACGCTCTCCTGGAGACCGCGGCAATAGAGGTGCGATTCCCGGTCCGGCGCGGGCGCGAATCCGCGCCTTATGACGGCGGCGGGACGCTGCTCCGCTGCAGCGGACTGCAACGTCACAATATATATATATATATATATATATATATATATATATATATACAGGGTGCGAGAAAAGTTCCGGGACGGTGAAATATCTCGAAAACTAAGCATTTTAGGAAAAAGTGTTTCAGACAAAAGTTGTAGGGTTTAAAAAGATCTATTTACTGATCTTATCAGTTTGACCTTGGATGGCGTCGCCAAGGTCAGATCGAAATTACATTAACTTTTTTAAATGGAATACCTAACTTTTTATTGCATATTCTTGTAGCTTATCTCGAGGCCTTTCCAAAACATTACAAGAAAGTTTATTTTCGTTGAGTACTTTCCGAGTTGTGAGGCTTGAAGGCTACAGTGTACTGTAGTGTGGGTCCAGCCACTCTTGCCTTAACTGGCCGGACACACGCCACACTTGCCTTAACTGGCCGGACACACGCCACACTTGCCTTAACTGGCCGGACACACGCCACACTTGCCTTAATTGGCCGGACCCACACGCCACTCTTGCCTTAACTGGCTGGACCCACACTACAGTACACTGTAGCTTTCAAGCCTCACAACTCGGAAAGTACTCAACGAAAATAAACTTTCTTGTAATGTTTTGGAAAGGTCTCGAGATAAGCTACAAGAATATGCAATAAAAAGTTAGGTGTTCCATTTAAAAAAGTTAATGTAATTTCGATCTGACCTTGGCGACGCCATCCAAGGTCAAACTGATAAGATCAGTAAATAGATCTTTTTAAACCCTACAACTTTTGTCTGAAACACTTTTTCCTAAAATGCTTAGTTTTCGAGATATTTCGCCGTCCCGGAACTTTTCTCGCACCCTGTATATATATATATATATATATATATATATATATATATATATATATACAGGGTGAGTCATTTTAATCTGTGGACTCGAATATCTTCCAAATAACGGTATCTACAAAAAAATGGTTTAGATAAAAGTTGACAGAGGGGGTCATTCAATTGTACCATTGGTTTTGACCTTGAGGTCAATTTTGAATTTTTCAAGGTCACGATGGTTTTTTTAAATGAGACACCCTATTTTTGATTGCGGATTTCGAAAGAGCGGAAAATTTTACATCAAACTTGTCTTATGAAAAAATTGTTTTTGCGACCTTGGAAAGGTAAAAAATGAAGGTGAAATGCCTGAAAAACGATCTGGTGTACTTTTTCTGAAATGACGTGGTTTTCTGGGTAACACAAATGTGCATAATGCTTAAACATTACTACTTGCAACTTTTGGCCGGATTCTTTGACGAACGCATATTGCTCCCCTCCCACCGCTCGCGCATTAGCAACGGCGCCGCCGGACCGCGTAACGCACGGTCTTGAGACGATGTATCGCACTCCTTAGTTACGCCGGCGGCGCCGTTGCTAAGGCGCGAGCGGTGGGAGGGGAGCAATAGGCGTGCGTCGAAGAATCCGGCCGAAAGTTGCAAGTAGCTGACAGCACTGCGATACCTAATGCTAATAATCAATGATTGAAAAAAACTAAACAATTACGTTTGATTTAAGATTTATAATTATTGTTATAATAGAGTTTTATTCCTTTTCTTTCTTACTCACTTCTGCATAATTGAAAAATTTACTATTTAAAGTTGCTTAAATTTAAAAATTCCAAACATACATACAGGGTATGTAGGTAATTACATTCACAAGTTACCTTTCCAGAATGGCTGATTATAGTCCTAATGAGATTGTTGATATTAGTTTTAGGGGAGTGTCATAGCAATTACAATGCAGCATCAAGGCTTTGTGCTCAACGTTTTCCTGAAAGGCGACATCCAACTGATATGACAATACGTAGTTTAGTTCAAAGAGCTCGCAATGGACATCTTGTTCGTCAACGTCAACATCATGAATATGAGGAAAATGATGCGCGAGCTGTAACTATTTTAGCAATACTTCACCTTAATCCTCATGTTAGTACTCGCCAGATTGAAAGGGAAATAGGTATACCACAAAGAACTGTTGTTAGAATTTTAAGAGCTCTAAATTATCACCCTTTCCACATCACTCTTACGCAGGCTTTACAGCCTAATCATCATCTGATGCGTATTACTTTTTGCCAGTGGGCTTTACAAATGTTACACGAAGATCCTAATTTTTTTAGGTATGTGCTTTTCTCAGATGAGGCTAAATTTTATAGTGACGGACAACTTAATAGACACAACTGCCATTATTGTCAGATGTTAATCCCCACTGGTATAGGCCAATAGATCATCAAAATCGATGGAGTATTATGGTGTGGTGCGGCATTGTAAATGGTTATTTGATTGGACCTTATTTTTTTGAAGAGAACGTTGATAGACACAGTTATCGTTGCTAAGAGATCACTTACCAGGCTTATTAGAAGATGTTGACTTAGCAACAAGAGCAAGAATGTGGCTTCAACAAGATGGTACTGCACCGCATTATGCACTCATTGTGCGTGCCTTTTTAAATGCCAGTTACAATGACAGATGGATTGGACGAAGGGGTCCAGTTGAATGGCCTCCTTGCTCACCAGATTTGACGTCGCCCTGATTTCTTTTTATGGGGATACTTGAAAAATGTTGTTTTTGCTGAACGACCAACCACAAGAGATGATTTTATGGACCGCATTCGTAGAGCTTGTGCAGCCATTCCTAGAGTTACCCTGCTTAGAACTGTGGATAGTTTTCAAAACAGATTGCAGTTATGCTTCGAAGCTAACGGAGGTAATTTTGAACAATTACTCCGTGGGTAATTCATTTAAATTACAGTGTCAGTGAGAGGCGAGGGGACTCACGATAATCAAGCACCCCGACGTGAGAGGCAAGGGGACTCACGATAATCAAGCACCCCGACGTGAGAGGCAAGGGGACTCACGATAATCAAGCACCCCGACGTGAGAGGCAAGGGGATTCACGATAATCAAGCACCCCGACGTGAGAGGCAAGGGGACTCACGATAATCAAGCACCCTAAAAGAAACAGAACTTACTACGTCCACGTCATTGTTTCCGGGTAACGCTAAAAGTAAGATGAAAGTGCTTTTGACCTTGATATGACCTTGATATGACCTTCAAAAGGTCAGGTCGAAAAACTAAAAAATCCCTATGCTCATGTAAAAAGTGCCATTGTTTAAGAGCCCATTGTCAAGAAACAGGTTCTGCGGTCAAAAATAGGGTTTGTAACGCTGGTACTTTCTCGGTGTCGGTTACGGGATTTTAGGTTCAGGAGCGGATGCTCGGATGTGCTCGCCGGATGTCCGGGTTCGTGTCGAAATGATAACGCCGTATTTTGGTAGTAAAAATGAAAGAGGTCAAATATATTTAGCTATACTTTAGTACAAAATGAAATTATACAGTTCCGATATCGTTATCGGATAATACTGAGCTCCTTGTACAACCTTACGGCCCTCAATTGCGCGGTCGTCGGCCCGCGGGAAATCAAGAGAACGATCACGTGGTATTCGAATAGTGTCGCGGCACTTAACTGCGCGGTCGTCGGCCCGCGTGAATTTAAGAGAACAGTCGCAACGTATTTGCGCGGTACTTAATATCTAAACGGAAAGGACTTTAACAATTCGGAAACGGACGGACAGTGACTAGGCGCTTTGCGCGCGGATGTAGCAAGCGGGGTTGCTCGGTTTAACAACATAGATCTATATACATAGTTCGCGGCGGAACGTGCGATGTCGGAACGGACTCGCGGTTATCGCAATGTAACGACTCGGATGAGTCGTGTGATCTACGGACGGCTTCGGTTTACGCTCTATGCGTACGGTATCCGTTTGTTAGAGTGGCCGCGCGGCGGTCCACTCTAATGCCGTGCTCGGGGCCCGATTGGCCCGTGCGGTTGACCGGTTACGGTCTCGGTACTCGACGCCCTCGCGCTGTGCGCGGGCTGTCGACGGGGTTGGCCGGTTCGGCCTCATCTCGCGGGGTTAGCCCGGGAGGTACGGTGGCGGACACTGGAACGGTGTCGGCGCGGACGGTCCCCGAGAATTCCCGGGGACACTCGGAACGGTCTGGTCGGAGTGGCCGGACGACGAGAATGCCCGTCGTCCGGCTGTACGGAAACGGAATTGCCGTGCGGAGAGAATACCCGCCGTACGGCGCAACGGATTCGGATCGGATTTAGCCGGACGTACGGGAATGCCCGTCGTCCGGCCGGACGGTCCGGATTGGCCGCGTGACAAGAATGCCCGTCACACGGTTGATCGGATTGGATGGCCTGCGCGACGAGAATGCCCGTCGCGCGGCTGAGCGGATCGGATTGGCCGAGCATACCCGGCCTCGGGGACGACGGTTTTACCCGTCGCGGGAAGGTTGGAACGAGAATGCCCGTTCCCGAGGAGATGCTCGAGAATCCCCGAGCTAGGAGGCGCCGAGTATGCCCAGCGCTGGAAAGGATCCGATGAGATCGGATGTTCGGACGGATCTGATCTCGGCTGCTCGCTGCCGGCTTATATAGCAGTCCGCGCGGTCGTATGTACTAGTCAGCGCGCGTGGGGCCGGCCGGAGTAGGGACGCTTGCCGAGCGCGGCGCGCGGCACGCATGGTAGCGCGTGATCGCGGCATGCTTAGCTGAACGCGCGCGCGTGTTTGCTCTTACGCGTTGCGTTCGGCGGCGGAAAGGCGTAACGTTACACCACCTCCCCCTTTCGGAAGTGGCGAACTTTGGCCACTATATAGGATACTCCTGCTCGGAATCGGTGGGGTCGGCTTGGTCCCCCTCGTTATCGACGGTCTCGGTGCGTTCGGAATCGCTTTCCCCTTCCGGGTCGGTGTCTTCGGTGTATTCGGTACTGCTCTCCTCTTCCTGATTGGTGGGATCGGTTTCCTGGTGGTTTCGGTGGCGGTGGCGGCGTCGGTGGCGCAGCCCTTCGACCTTGCTCCTCGCGGGCCGTCACCTCTGAGGAACGCTGTAGGACGCAGCCTACTGCCGGGGGAGGACGCTTCCCAGTTACTGGCGGCCTTGGGCGCGTGGGCTTGCGTGTTGGTGCGGTGTGCCCGTCTGCAGCCTGACGGCTAGCCTTCCCTTGGACGAGCGCTTGGTCTGGAGCGCGGATCGTCGGTGTCCTCCGTCGCTTTCGTGATGGCGCCGTCATTAGGCTTCTAAGACGGTCCACGGTCATCGGTGTGACGGGTGGCGTCTGGTGCGGTGACCGGGTCGTTTGAATAATCCTCGTAGGCTCGCTCGGCTGGTCGACGGTAGGGGTTGTTGCGGTGAACAGATGCGCCTGGTCCGTCGCGGTGGCCATCGCTTGGGACCACAGCGATTCAAACTCAGCATCGGTGGCCGGTCTGGTAAGGAGCGCGTCCAGAACTTCCATGCTCGGAGAGAACTTTCTGCAATTTTTGGTCCTGCGGAAGGCTCCTTATATACTCGTCCTGGACCGGGAGAGGTACCCCCTTCTCCAGTGATATCACTGTCACCGAAGAGCTGGTTTATATACTTTTGGCCCAATGGTCCAAGCTGGCTGAACAACGCTTCGCGACTTTCTCGCGTTTGCACAACTTTACTGGCAGACATTTTGAACGGCCATTCATCGTCGAAAGTTAACTTCTTCCGCGCTGTTACTGTTGGTGTTTCCATTGATGATTCTGTCGCTATAGAATGAAGCATAGGTGAATCCAACATTTGAACGTTTCCTTTTTCCCGATGTTACTTTCGGCAGTTTGTATGAATCGTCATCGTTGTTGCTCAGTCTTTTCTTAATTATTCTTTCTGTGGGGTATTTTATTGAATTACCTTTGCTTTTATAATGTTTATTACTTGAGCTGCTTATAACGTGTGTGTCGCTGTAGTGGACGTACAAAAGCCGAGAGCTTCCCGCGGAAGCGTTCCAAAACGCCGCTGTTACCGACCTAAAGGCGTGTTCTCTTGAGAGCTAGCGTTAAGGATTCTTTACATTCCGCCCCCCTTGAAAGAACATCTTTTAAAATAAAATAAGAATATAAGACAGTCTGTTCCGAGTACACAATGTATAATGGTACGCCTTATATCTATAAAATTAAACGCTTTAGTTTTTGATGATTACGTGCCTGTGATAGGATTTACAGTGCTAATATTAAATTAAAATTACCGATGTGCTAAACGCTGTACTAATGTTAATGCTAACTAACTAAATGAATAATAAGATATAACTAAATGAATAATACACTGAGATATAAGTAAATGATAATGTAAGTGATTAATAAACTGAGATGTACGCACATGTTAGTCAGTGAAAAGAGAAGGAGTATTAAGATTAAATTAAAATTTGAATGTTTAAGCCTTTATTCCTTATGGGGGAGTGCGCATATTTTTCTTACGGCTCGCTTGTAAGTTCCTGTAGGTGTTCTAATCGTTACCACTCTGGTAATTTCATCTTGTCCTGGGTGTGTTTGCTCCACGCGTCCCAACTTCCATTGTAGTGGAGGTAGATTTTCCTCAATCACCAGTACTAGGTCTCCAATTTTCACAGCATTTTCACCCCTTCTCCAGATGGTTCGTGTTTGTAGTTGTTGCAGGTATTCCTTTTGCCATCTTTGCCAGAAGTGCTGGCGCAATTTTTGTATATGTTGCCATCTAGATAGATGGCTGCCTTTGGTATCTAAATAATTTCTCTCAGGTGGCATCTGCAGGGTTGAGCCTGTGAGGAAATGTGCTGGTGTGAGCGGCAGAACGTCATTTGGATCCGATGACAAGGCGGTTAAAGGTCTACTGTTTAAAATGCCCTCTATTTCTACTAAGAGTGTGTAGTACTTCTCAAATGTGTATAGTAGGCCTTTTATGGTGATTTGTATGTGTCTCTTGGCGCTTCTTACCGCGGCTTCCCAGAGACCGACAAAATGTGGCGCTCTAGGTGGTATGAAGTGCCATTGTACATTTTGTGATGCCAATTCCGTTGCAATGTATCCTTCTTCTTTTTTCAGGAATTCATAAATTTCTTTTAGCTCGTTTGCTGCTCCCACTAAATTAGAACCATTGTTCGAATACATGTGAATGCGTGTTCCTCTTCTCGCACAGAACCTTTTAAATGCCGCCATAAAGGTTTGACCGCCTTCGGTGGTCAAACTACTCACCAGCTCGAGGTGGACTGCTTTTGTTTTAAAACAGACGAATAGTGCCACATATGCTTTACTAGTAGGTATATTATCTCTTCTTTTACTCTCTCTGATGATGAAAGGCGTAATCTGTGCCGCAAATAGCAAATGGTCTACTAACTGTCACCCTGGACTCCGGAAGATCCGCCATTCTCAGTTCTATGATGTTAGGCCTATATTTGAAACATGGTATGCACCTTCTTACCACTTTCCTGGCCTCTCTTCTCCCCGAAAGAGGCCAGTATCGTGTTCTGATTGCAGCCAGTAAGTGTTGTGGGCCACAGTGTTTTAGCCTGATATGCTCTTCTCTGAGAATGATTTCTGTAACGTGATGCCTTGCTGGTGAGACGATCTGATGCTTTTGATTGTATGGAAGGTGTGCATGCTTCAACCTCCCACCTACCCTGATTAATCCTGACTCGTCAGTAAATGGGTTAAGAGCGGTTAGCTGGTTGCTAGCGTGCACTCTTTTTTTCTGTTGCAAATCTCGAATTTCGTGTGGAAAACTTTCTGCTTGTACCATACGGCAGATGGCTTGTTCCGCTTTGTCGAGTTCCTCTATTGTTAGAGGTGTGGCTCTGCGCTGTCCTGGCGGTTTCTTAAATCGCAAGCAATAGGCTATGACCTTCTTAAATTTGTTAATCAAAGAGTATCTTTGTAGGAGATCTTGCTGCAATGTGGAAGCTGTCAATACTACCTCTTCACGCATTCCTATTACGGTTGACGGTAGCTCAATGTGCGTTTTAGGCCATTGTTCCTGATTGGGGAGCCACGGTGGATCGTGCCACCACAGCTCGTTGTCTATTAAACCTTCAGCAGTTGTGCCTCTTGATAAAAGGTCTGCCGGGTTTTGTGACGACAGTACATGGTACCATTTGATTCCGGGTACTAAGTTATTTATTTCTACGACTCTGTTTGCATAATAAGTATGTAACTTATGCGGTGGAGTATTGATCCAAGAGATAGTGATTGTTGAATCGCTCCACAGGTATATATTCTTGATTGGATGCTTTATGGCGGCGACGAATGCAGCTATCAGTCGAGATAACAAGAGAGCCGCACACAGTTCAAGTTTTGGCAGCGATAATATTTTTAATGGAGCGACTTTTGCCTTGGAGCTTATGAGAAAAGATTTTTGTTGCCCTCCCTCTGCTTTATGTACACAATAGATACAGGCTCCGTACGTTTTCTTTGAAGCGTCTCCGAAGCCGTGAATTTCAAGTGATTTCTGGCTGTGCGGATTAAAATTTCTTGGAATTCTAATTTACCTGAGCGTGGTAAGTGACTTGTAGTATTTATTCCACGAGTGTCTGAATGTTTTGGGTACTGGATCGTCCCAATCTATGCTCAACTTCCAGATTTCCTGCATGGTCATCTTTGCGTTTATGAGCACTGGCCCTATTAGTCCAAGCGGATCATAAATTCTTGCAATTTGTGACAGTATGCTACGTTTTGTACTTATGCTGTTTTCTGTTAAGGTCACCGAGTATTGTAGTGTATCTTCGGTTGAATTCCAGAGGAACCCCAACGTCTTTAAAGGTTTCTCTGAATTTAATATCAACAGACTATCTTCTTTTCTGTCCTGCACAAGATCCTGAAGAATTTTTGGGTTGTTCGTTCTTCATTTTCTTAGTTGGAATTCTGCCGCTGCTAATAGATCTGACAGTTCTTTTCGTAACTCAACTGCTTGATGTAATGTGCTGGTGCCCGTTAATACGTCGTCCATATAGAAGTCATTGAGCAGCACTTTGGCTGTTGCCTCTCGTTTGGCTGCCTTTGGCTGCGTAGCTAGATGCCTTAAGCAACGCATCGTTAGGTACGGTGCACAATTTGTGCCGTACGTTACTGTATTTAACGTATAGGCTTGCGCTTATTCTAAAGGGTCATACCTCCAGATGATCCTCTGTAAATCTCTATCTTCCTCCGCCACCCAGATTTGTCTAAACATCATTTTGATATCTGCTGTGATTACGAATAGATGCTCTTTGAAGCGTATCGTAATTTGCCATAAGTCCTTTTGCAGATTGGGCCCACTCAGGAGTTTTTGATTTAACGACATGCCCGATGACGTCTTGGCCAAGCCGTCGAACACGACTCTTAATTTCGTAGATAGACTCAATGTCTTAATAACCGGCTGATGCGGCTGATAGCAATAATCTTTATCGAGTGTACTATTCTATTGTTTCGCTAAGGACAGATGTCCTAGTGTCTCGTAGTCTTGGATGAAACTATGGTAATCTTCTTGTAACTGTGGTTGTTGCTTTAGCTTTCTTTCGATGTATATAAATCTTTGAACTGCAACGTTCTCTAATTCCCCAAGCTTTACTGAATCGTCTTTTGGCAGACGCACGACGTATCTTCCGTTACTGTCTCTTTTTACTGTTTGTATGAAGAAGTCTTCCGCTTGTTGTTCCTGTGGTGAGTAAGCCTGTTCCTGTTTTTCTAATGGCAACTCTTCAATATTCCAGAATTTTGTTAACTGGTCGTTTAAAGTAGCGATGTTACACACTCGTCTGTTTCTTGTTTTTCTTGTATCTATTAGTCTTTTACCAACGATCCATCCAAGCCGCGTTTTTTGTAATGTAGGCAATGTATCTTCTAATTCTCGTTGTCTGGTGCCCAACAGTTTCCAGAACTTGGCGCTTCCTATGAGCAGTTCTATTGTTCCAGGTAGGTTAAAATCTGGGTCTGCCATCTTTATATCCTTCGGGATATTCCATGAAGTTGTGTTTACCTTGATTTGCGGTAGTCTTTCAGTTATAGTTGGCATGACTAGACATTTTAATACTAATACGAAATCGTTGTGCATAGATTTGATTTTGGCTACGACTTCTTCCTTGGCTGTTGTTCGCGTCTGGCTGATGCCACTGAGTGGCACCTCCGCTTTGTCGGTTCTCAAATTGAGTCTTTTCGCTAACTCTTTTGTGATAATGTCGGTCTGCGCCCCTGGGTCGAGCATGGCTCGGCATACTTGCAAGTTGCCATCTCCATCCTCTATGTATACTTTTGCTGTGGCTACAAAAACCAAAAGTTCTGTGGTCCGAGTTGTAGTTACTATGACCGCTGTTTTGTTGTCTGATGATGCTGTGTTATGTTTAGCCTGTTTTGATTCCGACGTTTTTGCTGATCTTGCTCCGTTTCTATTGTCTGATGTTGCTAGTTGGCTTTTCGTAGATTTGTTGTCTGGATGATCCTCTCTGTCCATATGCAGCATAGTGTTATGCTTTTTAGAACATAACTTACAAGTCGAGGCCGTACACGCTTGTATATAGTGACCCTTACGTAGACAGTTAAAGCTGTCTTTTTTGAACCTTTTCTCTTTTTTTCTGAAATTGAAAATTTAATAAATTTTTCACATTTAGATATATGGTGTGACACACTGTGGTGTGTCCCTCACAGTAAGCGCAACCTAACGATGTTATGGCTGCTACGTTTACTCTCTTAACCGGTTTTTTGGACGTGATCTCTAACTTATTTTTCGTGCCTTCTATTAATTCTAAAGTGTGAGCTCTGTTCGTTAAAAATTCTAGTAATGATTCTAGCGAGGGCATGTTTTCTGAGTCCGTTTTTGCTACCTCTAACTCCCAATCTTTTCTAGTATTATAATCTAACTTATCGCTTAATAAGTAAATGAGAAGAGTGTCCCATTGTGTGACTGGCTGTCGCAACGTTTCTAGTGCTCTGATATGAGTACGAACGGAATCTATGAAGTTACGTAATGCTACATGACTACCTTTTGATACCGGTTGCAATTCAAAAACTTCTTTTATATGTGTATTAATAATAAGCTTTTTATTTTCATATCTTTGTTTAATCAAACGCCACGCTGTTTCGTAATTCTCGTCTGTTGTTTCTAGTGTGTGTATTACCTGCAATGCTTCTCCCGATAATGAACTACGTAAGTATTGGAATTTTTGTATGTTTAACAATCTAGCGTTACAGTCTATAACTGAAGTGAATGTATCTTTGAACATGAGCCATTGGTCATAACTACCACTAAATTTTGGAAGTTGCAGTGTAGGTAATTTTACATTAAGATTGTTTACCTGTTGTTCTGGCGTTTGTACTATTATGTTATTTACCGCACGCTCTGGTTCTAGCATCTGCCTTGCTTTCGCTATGTACTCGAAGTAAGCATCCTCGACCGACGATCTCTTGCGTGCCAAGTCTGCTTCCAGTGTCTTCACTTCTTCCGTGGTTGGTACTGGCAACCTCTCCATTAATGCCTCGATCTTTATTTCGGCTATTTTTGATTGCGTCTCGTTGTACGAGTTGTAAAGGTCCTCAGCCCGACGGATCCTGTCGGCCAGTTGCGCCCTTTGGTTCTCGCCTTGGTCTCGTATGAAATTTATGAATTGTGTAAGCTGTCCTTTGATATTAGTTCGTTTGGCTCTTAATTGCTTTAATTCTGACATTGCTATGCCTTTTGCACTGATGTGCGACTGATACTTGTGTCGGAAGCTTCTTGAGTATTCCTAACCTCTACTCGCGTCCTCGTGGTTGACGCGATTGCTTTGCTTTGCGAAATCACTGCTTCGCTCTATAACTTTCTTATCCGAATCTGGAGATCCGGCTTGAATCCGGATCAAATAACTATGTAGGGTATTTTATTGAATTACCTTTGCTTTCATAATGTTTATTACTTGAGCTGCTTACAACGTGTGTGTCGCTGTAGTGGACGTACAAAAGCCGAGAGCTTCCCGCGGAAGCGTTCCAAAACGTCGCTGCTACCGACCTAAAGGCGCGTTTTCTTGAGAGCTAGCGTTAAGGATTCTTTACACTTTTTTCCTTGATTTCTTTTTTGCTTTTAATTGGCTGAGATTCCTCGACAATCTGTTTCAGAGGTTTAACGATAGGTTTGAAACGTGTCTCCATTGCGATCTTTGGTTCGACCAGTTTTCAGAGCGCGATGTTTTTTGCGGATCGCCTTGCTCGTTTTTTCAATCTTTTTTGCGAGTTTCTCGCGATTACGCACATTAATCATGATGAACGTCTTTGTTTAAGGTATCGAGAACGACTAATCGTTTTGCGGTACCTCGAACTCGTTAAATCCTTTTCTGTATCGTCCATTAGTGAGCGAACTATCCTTGTCTATCACTAGAAATCCGTACTCGCGCTGCAAACAAGCACGACACAATGCGCAAAATTTGTCGTATGACATGTCGTTGTTCATGTGATCGTTGTAAATATGTTTCAGATTAATACCATCCTGTTTAAACAGGATTAGGAGATTAACATTATCGCGTATCAGATGTTTAGATATCCTTGCGTTTGACATAGGTAAAAGCAGTCGATATTCGAGTGACGGCTCATCGAAAAGTATTCTCTGATCACATCCTGCTTATCGCATGCAACGTCGTCGAAGACAAAGATTGAATTCGGACGCGCCTCGCTCGGCAGAACGACATCGCTATTATTTGAGAATGTAAAGTATTCGATTTCATCAATTGATGTCAACAGATTTTTGAGATATTGATATTTTGGTTACATTAGCGACTTGGAATAAATATAAACATTTTCAAAACGTATACAGTGCGGACTCTCGAGCAGGCTAGTGTTGCCGCACGAGGATGGTCCCGTAATTAGCGCGGATAGTACTCGGCAACATTTCACCGTGTTCCGCAATGGCGCGCTGCCCCCCATTATTTCTAATTTTTTATCACAGTTTGTAACGCGTATCGTACGCGACTGCCGCACGAATTTCATGATTCACACTGAACTTGCGTGACATGTCAAACGCCTATTTATAGGCGCGCGGAATCGCGAGTTGCTCAGTAGCAAAAATGTTTTTCTCGCTGTCACATTCCTGTGATATTTTAGATCTGAGCGCTAAGCAGTTGGAATATATACCGAAAGTCGTACGGTTACACGTATACGGCAACTACATCGACCACTTGTGGGACAAGCTCCCGAGGCATATAAGAGCGGACTTGGAAGTTGGAACGTATCGTCGCTGCGACGAGCATCACAATCAGCCGTGGCAGAGGACGCACATTGACGGTTTTGCGCTGAGAATTAAAAATGGCGGAAAATGTCAGCGTTGAGCGAAGGCTGCGTCGGGGGTCTGTTGAATCGAGAAATAAACGCGCTTTCTTTTGAATTACATATTCCCGGCTAGCAGTTTTGCGGTCCGGGAACTCCGCTGAAGAAACGATTAACTAGAGGCGACAGAGGGGTAAATCCATTGGACGCGGCGTGCCGTGAACACGATATCGCGTACTCTCTTAACAGCGAACTCGTCGATAAACACGCGGCGGACAAGATGCTCGCTGATAAAGCACTGGAACGCGTCATTGCGAGAGTTTCGACTATCGGCGAAAAAGCCGCCGCTGCAGCCGTTTGGGCAGCGATGAAGGCCAAGACCAAGATTGGCATGAGTATGAAGGCATGGGTATCAAGGAAAAAGGAAAACAACGACAAAGAAAACGACAAAAAAACGAATACTTCCGTCGGCGAAACGAGGCGGTCTGTTGCCGATTCTGCCCGTGTTGGGCGCGCTCGGATCTTTAATCGGCGGTGCAGCCGGTGTAGCGAAAGCGGTAAACAACAGCAAAACCGCGCAACATCAGCTCAAAGAGTTGCAACGTCACAATCGCTCGATGAAACAAGGTCGCGGGTTACATTTTGCTCCGTACAAGCGTGGACGAAGATTACATTTAGCCCATACAAACGCGGACAAGCAAAGAAAATCAGTGTATCAGCAAAGAAAAAAAAAACGCCGAGAAGACGATAACAAAATTGCCTACGGGCGTGACCACCGACGTGCAATTGAACCAGCTGGCGAGACATATGTGCATACCAAATTTTAGAGGCGTTTTCATGCGTGACACTTTTGCCAACGAGTGGCGTGCGTTGAAACGAAAGCGGTATCATCAATTTGGATGATACCACGGACCCCGGGACTCACTAAGTTGCAAAGAGGAGCAACCGCGTAAAATATTTCGATAGTTTCGACAATCTCCGACCGCCTCGAGATCTGGTGCAATATTTCGGAAACAATGTTACAATTGAGTACAACCAAACGTCCTATTAGATGTACAATCAGAGTTTCTGCGGACAAATGTGCTTGCGGTTTTTTCAGACTGTAGACTTTTAAAAAAACCGACGTGGTGTTGCAAGTTTTAGTATTTGTCGAGCACTTTTTCAGTCATGTCGTTTACGCTAACGCTGAGCGGAAAGAGCAGCGTTCTCGCTGCACATTACTTTTCAGCTATAGATTTGACCGATGGCGACTATGAGCTCGGCCTAACACTCTTCGAGACTTATCACACGATACCGAATGTAAACGCCTCGAACAATAAATTTCATTTCAGCAAAAACGACACGGAAATTACAATATCCGAAGGACCGAGTACAAACTACCAGTCATGAACGAATTTTTGAAACATGCAATTTTGCAGAAACATCCATAACGCGATGCCGATGGCACTATCCGCGACAACAACGATGATGATAAAGAAGCAGAGTTTCCGATAGTGATCCGCGCAAACTATAACACGATAAAGTATGAGATTAGATGTGCATACACAATAAACTTTAATAAACCCAACAGCATTGGATCGCTGCTTGGATTCTCGTCGAAACGTGTACTACAATCGCGAAGATGGTACGAATCGGACGTGTCAATGAACATTATGAATGTGAATATTATTCGCATCAAATGTAGCATAACCGTGGGTGCATACAGCAATGGTGCGCGTGTGAACACAATCCACGAATTTTTATCCAGCGTTGCGCCAGGATATAAATTGGGGTAAAGCCGGCATAGATCATTTACCCGCCAATCGTTGTACGCAGCGTTACGACTCTTACCTTACGCGTTGTCGACCAAAACGGACACTTGCTGGACTTTTGCGGAGAGGAAATAACAATTAGATTGCACGTTCAAAGGCGAGCGTGATGCTCGTATTTAACGTAGCGCAGAAAGATAACGTATTCTTTAAGGCAATCGACTTTATCAATTGATAATAGATCAGCTGAGAGGAAAAAGCTCAGTGCATCAAACGTTGTATTTTTACAATCATTGGGATTTGCGGTACAAAAATGATTGATATTCTAAACATTGGAGACGACCCAATCTTTGACGATCAAATTGTCAAGACTGAGACTCACACACTTATACACTGTACGCAAACACAACATTCGGTCACAGCGACAAGATAAGAATACCCATACAACAACAAGATTTGTATACGTTGCCGTGTGAGAGCTTTCTATACATCGAAGGACAGTTGACCATAACAAGACCAATTGAGGGGGGTGCTGACGTGGTATTGGGAAATAATTGCGTCGCGTTCATGTTGGATGAGATTTGCTATGAATTGGACGGCTTCGAGATTGATCGAAATAGAAACGTGGCATAACCAGCACGCTTAAAAACTATGTAACGTTGTCATCCAATAAAAACATGATTTTACGAAATGCCGGCTGGGAAGAACAGATAACTATTGCTGATGGCTACTTCAACTTTTGCGTACCCCTCAACATTCTATTGGGATTCTGCGAAGATTATAAACGCACAGTGATCAACGCTTGTCACGTTGATCTTGATACGAGCGCGCAACGATAATAATTGCCTGATGGGCAATTCGGTGTTGGAGCCTTTGCTCCAGTTGTTTAAGATTCAATGGCAAATGCCACGTGTGTCATTGAGCAAGATAAATAAACTTTCAATGTTGCGCACATTGGAGAGCGGACGACTGAGCATGGCGTTTTGCTCGTGGGATTTGTACGAGTATCCGCTTTTGCAACGCACGACCAAGCATTTGTGGGCTATCAAAACCGCTACTCAGCTCGAGAAGCCGCGATACGTCATCTTTGCTCTGCAAACCAGTTGAAAAAATACCATGGCCAAGGACCCGAGCCGATTCGATCATTGCAATTTGACTAATGTGAAACTCTATCTGAACTCTGAGTGTTATCCGAAAGAGGATATGAATTTGGATTTTGGTAAAAACGAATGGGCTATTCTGTACGACATGTACGCGGATTTCTGCAAAACCTACCTCGGATATGAAAATCTTCGGCCGAATCTCTCCATTGCGATGTTTCTATACAACGGTCCATTCACCGTGATCGACTATTCTCGACAAAGCGAATTAATTAAAAACGCAACCATTGACGTGCGATTGGAATTCGAGACTCAGAATAACGTGCCGGCAAATAGCAGTGCCTAGTGCCTTATAATACACGATCGCGTGATTCAGTATAACCCGTTGACAAACATTGTGCGCAAAATCACTTAATTCCACGCATATATATATATATATATATATGTTCATGGATTGCGCTTTTCCAGGACCTGAGTCAACTGACTGATTTCTACGCATACATAGCTTTATATTAACTCAGTTGCCACTATAGTACAGTCATTTTTATATGTATAAGGTATTACGTTATATACAAGCGGTAATATCTTTCCAGGACTATGCGCTTTTCCAGGACCTGAGTCAGTTGACTGATTTCTTTGCATACATAGCTTTATATTTACTCGTTTGCCACTATAGTGCAGTTATTTTATATGTATAAGTTATTACGTTATATACAAGCAATAATGTTTTTCCAGGACTATGTAAGATAAATAAATAAATTTCCAGGACATATATCATAAAGAATTGTAAAATATACCTTAAATATACCGAATACGATTATATCATGGTTAAAAACTGATTTTAACAGTATATTATGAAGAATTATTATAAATTGTCATGCAATGGCTGTTCTTTAGAAAATTGACTTTATTACGTATTCTTATTATGTATAGGGGAAACCGGGGCAATTCAGAAGACTTTTTTTCTTTAGCATCTCCTGAATCCTGTATTCATTAAGAAAAAAAAAGTTGGACAGTTTGAAAGGTTGAACCTTTTCCTTCACAATGCCATTATAAATAGAACACGGAAATGTACTTGCTTTGAACTATATATAAAATTGTCAACTAATGCCAAATATTTCGAATAGTACCAAGCCCCAGGTAATTCAAAAATAGTCCGAAAATATTCTGAAATTTGTGTTTTAAAAAAAAAACTATTGTGAAAACTTTTTTATTAAAAAAAGGCTGTATAGTGTTATAAAAAAATGTTTTATACAACAAAAACAATACAAACACACAATAGAGAAATTTATTGCTTTAACGTTTTTGAAAAAAGTCAGAATCTTTTCGTATTTTGTACAATTACATCCGTTAAGTATTAAATTGTGTATATAGAACGCGAATATAAAAGAAAAAAAAAATTGTCCAAAAACACATTTTTCACTGCTACGACTTTAATATAACGCCGTTGTCAACAAAACTTTTTTGCAGCATTGTTACATTAGGGCGTATTTACAGTATTTAAAGTAAATTTTTAACATGTACTCATAAAGATATTTCCATTTTTCGAATTGCCCCATCTTTTGAATTGCCCCGGTCTCCCCTATATATAATTATTAAACTTCTATGCACAAATTATTTAACTAATTTTATATTAAATTTATTAGATAAAGAAATTAGTTTTTTAATAAAATTCTTATTGCGTATTTTTACAATAATTTTTTTATCATTAAAGGCATTTGGTTTAGCGAGATTTGAGTACATTGTCATCTCTGAGTGTGCGAAATTTTAACCCTATCATTCGTAATTTTTAAGGCAATGCTGGAATCGTCTGTATACGCGAATATTTTTAAATATGCTATTCTTTTTATTAAAGACACGTATTGAAAAATCTTTTTACAAAATTAAAGGATTGATAATAAAGGGAGCAGGCTACAATTTGATATAAAAAAAATTATAAAAATAAAGTTTTGATACTCAACATTTACTACACATAGAAATTTGAGATTTTGTATGTATACAATAACCATAGTGCACCCTCGAAATTACAACAAAGAACAATACTGTGCTTTTAAAATAAACCTAGAAGCTTTAGTATAAAAGAAATTTTTTTGGAAAATTTTATGTGTAAACTGACATACGGAATTAGTTTTAAGAGTAACAGAAAATATAATAATAATTATGTAACGTGATAATTGAGATTAGATAATGGCGTTGAAGTCGAAGATAAGAACAGATAATGTTTAATCGTTTAACAAAGAGCACTAGCCTGTTCGTCTGGCCTTAACGCTGTTCCCCTTGCTGGTGGCCCTGCGTGCGATCACAAATCTCTCGACTTTCTGTTGAAGAAAAATCTGTAGTAGCGATGACGATTAAGTTCTTTTATCACTCCAGCATCATCTTAAACTCTTCACGTTTGAAAATTGTTATAGCCTCGACATTTAGTATTAGAATTTTCGACTTAAAATTTTTCAAAGAATCTGTCATTGAGACAGGACGGGCGGTCCCCGCGTGCAATGGGTAAGAAAAGTATGTGTTCATTTGTAGACAATATTAATTTTTATCTTGATAACTATTGCGAATTTTGAAAAATAGTAAATGACTTTCCTTCTCAGTTTTACTTGCTTTATCAACCTACGAGAGCATGAACGAATATTTTATGATACCCTGTATATAATTATATATAACAAATTTTTTACCGAAAATTTTACGAAAAACGTTTTGACAAAGTTACATGATCTCACAGGTTATATGATTTAACTTCTTAGAAGCAGCAGGTAGGCCATATTGGGTATTAGAATCTACAGGTTACACTTACCTTATTTAATATTTTACACAATATTTCACTAATTATACTCTCCTTATAAAAAATATTAAGTTAACATTATCGAAAAATTAATAATTTTTGACATATTTTATATATTTCATTTATATATATTTCGACATAAAGTATACATTATTTCGTATATCATTCATTTCTAGATATCTCTACCTCAATACTTTTATGAGCAGAATAATTAGAGGACTCATATTAAGGAAATCATATAATTTTATATAAAAATATGCCTTTTATGTAAGTTCAAAAAGTCAATTTTTTCGAAAATGGACTTTACTTAATGATAATTAACTCTTAAACACGTAAGTGGATCTGAGAGACCCCATATGAAGTTTTGAACGCTTGTTATGTGAAGACGGAATGAGATAGGAGGTTCGAACCAAGACATAAAAAAAGTTTAAAATCTCCTCTTTTGTTTGATACGGCTGATCAACTTTTTTGGTCAACTAAAATTCGAACGGCTCGGCAGCAAAGTTTTGAAGAGTCATTGCGACCTATATAGTGTGTAAGTGAAACTTTTTTTGTGAATATTTTACATAAAGCTGAACAAAATACGTACGAACAGGTCGGTTCGCGGATGTTATTCGCATATACTCTGTCTAAAGTTGGAATACTATAAAATGTTGTAGAAAAGTTTTTTCAAAATATATCATGAAACACATCAATTTTCAATTTTAGACATGATTTAAACAAAAATACCTTATATTCGCCTGTTACAGAAGTACATTTTTTAATAGAAATGACAATAATATAATTTTTTTTTGAAAGTATGAATCTTTAGTTTTAAAACGCCGTATTGTAAAGTTCTTCAAAGTTTTTTGTTGCAAAGATATGATTTTTTTTTAAAGTGGATTTTTAGCTGCTCAAAAATACCTCATATTCTCCATGTTACATAATTATACTTTTTAAAAGGAATGACTTTGCCAAATTTTATTTTGAAAATGTGACTCTTTAGCTTTAAAACGTCGTATTTGAAAGTCCTTAAACTTTTTTGTTGCAAAAATATGATTTTTTTAAGGACAAGTGGATTTTTGACCAGTTTCTCATTTTTGCTTAACGGTTTTTTTTTATAACTTTACAATAAATTATTTTTTGGCAATGCCGATTGTGCAGTCACACTCCTGAAATTTTAAACTTTTATTTAAAAAAAAATCGTAGAAAAATATTAATTGTAATCAAAGTTATAGCTTCTCAAAGTTGAAAAAGTCTCCCAGACCCAAAAATGTATTTTCGTATTTTACAGGATCGGTGTGTTTAAGGGTTAAAATTAAACATATAAAAATAGACAGAAATAGCATTAGGGACAGAAAGGAATTTGTAATAATTTTCAAAACAACTTCTTGTTTCAAAAATAAGTAATATATGTATTATCACACAATATCACATGTATTATGAAGTTATAATAAAATAATATTTTATACTTTTCTTGCTAAAGTAGCAATTACCTAACTTTAATATAAAAAAACAAAAATTTATGAATTTATTAAAATAAATTGAAGAACGAAGGTACGTGAATTTAATAAAACGTAATAAAATAATGTAGCGATGAATGTTTGTTTAAACATTTCATATCATAGATATGATATAAAATGTTTAAAAAAATTTCAACGCTACATCATTTTAACATGTTTTATTAAATTCACGCACTTTTATTAAACAAAGTGACCACAAAAAAATCAATGTAGGAGGCGTTCAAATGTTGACAATCGGTTTCGTCTTGCAAAATCAATTCGCGAGAAACGGATCGTTGAGATTGAATGGTTAAAATTAAGGAACATACTCGTCTTTCAGGTATTATTTAAACGGTCTTAGCAAAACGTTTATATAGACTTCTTTCTGGCGTCGTTTGTTTATACTTTTCAACTGATCACGTCGATCAAGATATGAGGATTCTGAACACTTAATTGACAAATCGATCTATTAACTTTAATAAATAAATACCATTTAAATACATACTCTTATCTTCTTTAAGAATCTTTTAAGCGCCATCAGATGTCTTTAGATGTTCTCTGGGTTTTTGCATTGTTTAAATGTAGGTGGAAGTACATAAAACTTGTGAACATAAAGGCGTAATAAGCAAATTGTTTTTTGACAAAACTGTTGATACCTGCGATAATCGCCGCTTACGCAACAAAGAATGAGCAGATTTTATCTTGTTTTGTTTTAACGTCGCGATTGTGAACGTTTGTGTCATAAAACTCAAATTGTTTTAAATTAAAGTGGCAAATTTTATTAAATTATATGCGAGTCTCGATTTTACGACAACAGAAGACAGATTAGCTGCCATTTCTGTACTTTACGTTTACTACACTCACGGTTCGTCGATAAATATTAAATACTTATTCTATATTTTCTTAGACAAGGCAACGTCGATCAGAATACTTTACGTTACAGTACTAAAATGACTGTGAGTGAACTTTGCGAATATAATTCACACGATTTATCATTTTATAACGAGTGAAATCGTGTTATACAAAGCTAGTATTAACATTGATTTACAATATATTTTAACTAAAAATCGGGAGAATATACTTTACACGCTTTTGATTTGTTTGTTAGTAATGTTGTAAAATTCATGAACATACGTAATGTATTCTTGTCGACGTTACATTATGTAACTATTGTAAGGACGCAAAAGTATACTACATTAGTTAGCTTAAGAAGAGTATTCACGGCCTTTTATCACATTTGCATTTTCAACGAATAATTAAGTAAATTAAATCACTACAATAAAAAAGTGCAATTTGTAGGTTTCTTTGACGAGAACAATGCTTTATCTAAAAAAAATTCAATATCGGGTAAAATTCTGATAAAAGAGACGCATACAAATTATTACAAGGACAAAATTTTTCTCATAACATAGTAAGTCTAAATCCTTATCTCAAATAAAAAAAAAGTCATAATAATGTAATCGTTAAAGGACATTTTTTACGTGTACTAAAAATTCAGTAAAAATAAAATAAAATAAGGAAACTGTAAAAAATTCTATGATTTTTTCAGTCCATTATTTCTTTGCTGATTATTTATCCATGTCTTCACAACCGATGCAGATCGATTTTGTAAGCAAGGATTTTTGGCAATAACTTCTTGAATGCCTTTTATAGACGGTAACTTTCCACTTTTGATATAATTGCCAAAATGTAAATTGATGATTTGTTTTTCTTCGTTTGTCCAACGAACACGTTTGGTACGGCCATACGGAGGAGCTGTGAAAAAGTATCATAAAATACTATTTTAGTGTATTATTGTAATACACTATCATATTATAAGATTAATATATTTATATTTTTTTAACCACAGATTAAATTAAAGTTAGACTTATAAAAATATTTTTTTCCGTTTAGTTAAAACAAAGAAATATCATTCTTTATATGGAAGTGTACTTTTTCTATCATAATTTATTCTTTCTCACACATTTTTAACTTAGAAAAAAAGTTAATAAATTAAATTTTATTTCAAAAACTATTTAAAATTAAAAGTTGAATAATTTACGATTAACTATGTTAAAAGTTCATTTTATAATTTTATTATTTAACTTTGACTTTTTAACTAGTTACTACGCAATCCTGCTGTATAATTACATTTTAATATATGTACAATCGCATCATTAATTTTCAATACATTTTATCTTTAAATTATATTTAGATACAACAAAATACGTGCATCAAATACGTGAATGTATTTAATATCTATTTAATATTCTAAACATAAAAAGAAATGTCACTATACGAAGCAGATATTGTCGGATATTAATTATGTGAAATCCCAAGTAGAACAGAAAGACAAAATATATCAATTTGACACTATATTGACAAAATTATGATTAAAAAATAATATAAAAATCAATATGACTTTAAATTGATTTTTTTTTTTTTTTTTTTTTTTTGAGAAAGCCTAACATAGAAATTGCCAAATTTTTAATTAAATAAAATATTACATTACGTACTATTTCGTTTCTTTGCACTTCTATGTGATTCTATGTAATCAGATTCCTCGGATGGACTCGTGTCTTTACGTTTCCTGTTCCTTTGATTATTCTGCTTCTTCGCGTTATAAGTATTTTCTATATTTGGTGATGTGTTGTCAGTGCTATTGCTGATAGATAACTCTGAGTCAATGATTTCATAAGATACACTTGCGTCATTTTCTACCAAATATTCACAATTGTCATTAATGTGATATTCATCACTATTATCAGTAACACCTTGTGCTTTTTCTAACACTTGAGACATTCGTACAATGTCTCTACTCACAATAGGTTGTCTATATATTTCTTTATGTATTGCCATGGCATGACCCATATGCTTAGCAAGATCAGAAACATCATTTTCTGATAAATCTAACGCTACACTTATTGTGGCAATATGTTTTCTGAGATCCGTTGCACGTAAGGTCCATGGTCGTTCTGCACCGCATTCAGTAGAAAATCTTCGCATTAATTCGCAAGCATCTAAGTATTTAAAATAACTTTTATTGTATCCCGGGATTCCAAATAAGTATATATTTTTAGCAGGAACACAAGCATCATGTCGATATTTTAAAATTATTTCAATACATTCCAATAATTCCGCTGATAATAATACAGGAACAGTTCGCATTAGTTTTCCACGTATAGTGAATCTTACATATTTTTTTTGCTATTTCTCGTGCTTCAGGTGATAAAGATAGGAATAAACCTTTGTCTGTTTTCTCTGATATCTGTACGTAGTTTTTAAAATCTTTAACGAGAAGGTGCTCTATTTCGCCCGCTCTACGACGATTAAATAATTGTACGGATGTAAGAGTTACTTTTGCTAGTTCTAGCCAACTATTTGGACAAAATCGATTCTTCAATATCTTGCATAGAGATTTGCGCTTTTCGTCAAGATAATTACGAAGTTTTGTGATATCGTCCATTGAAGGAAGTTCTGTATTTTTACGTCTTTTATTTTCTTCCTGTGCTTCCAAAGCGGCTTTGTTAACGCTAGTTGGAAAATCATCGACGAGAAGAGCAAGGAATTCTTCGGCATCACTCTTTGTTTCATAATCTTTTTTTTTTATACTTTGAGTAATCAATAAATTTCCTACTTTCTTAAGCAAAGTTCCCATTAGTTGAGGTGTTGTTGTTATTTTATAAGTATTTGTATCACTATCAAATTTAGACATTCGGTTAACTGCTTTTATGCAATCTTCGTAAAATGCGGGATGATAAATTGATTGCATGTCTGTAACTTGTGTATTTATATCTTTCATCTCTATCAAGAAACGACCGAGGTATCTAAGATGTGAGCGGATTAATTTATGCTGATATGGCTTGCGATATTTACGACACAATCTATTGCCAAATATTATAACTAATTCATCATATCGAATCGTACGAGTTATTTCGTCTTCTCTGAGTGAAGGAAAAACTACTTTTCGTAACGTTTCTTCTGCCATAGGATTAATACGCCCGATAATTGCTCTACCCATAACCAGCACAGATCTATTTCGTTTACTACAAAAACCTGTGCAACGACGAAAATGGCGTCTAATACTGTTTTTCATAAAAAATCCCTTGCATTTTGGACAAGCTGTATAATCTTTTGCGCTTTTCTGTTTATCTATCCTGGGGCGCCTGCACACGACAAGTTTTCCGTCACTAACATTACTATTAGTATTATGGATAAAATTACCATTCCTTCTTATTGTTTCAATTATTCTTTTCCTTTCTAAATTATTTGGTGGAAGGTCGAGAAACTTCTTAACGTCAGGTTCATTACGGTGAACTGTACCTAGATGACGCGCAATCTTTGATTGCAATTTTCGGCAATAGAAGCAGCAGTTCTTTTTGTTACCACCTTTAGGTCCTTCAGATGGATCGACTTCAAGGTTAATATCATCAGGACAAAATACATTGCTACCATTAACTCGATCAGATATTTCTAAACCAGAAGAATTTTTTGAAGCTTTTTTTTGATTCACTTGAACGATTCCTTTCATTTATTGTGTCAGAGAGTAAAGCATCATTAGCATCTGTTTCTGACAGAATGGAACTATGTTCAGAAGGACTATATTCTGAGCCTGAATGTTCTGCTACATGTATATTATGTACGTTTTCGGAAGCATGAGAATATGTATTTTCATCAAACACTAAAATAAAGAGTTAAATTAATATTTAAAATTTTAAGCAAAAAAAGGAAATTAGAATTAAGGCTCTTGTCGCCGCGGCTATATTAAAATCGTGCTTTTATCAGTAAGAAATAACGTGTAAAAGTTCGATGTGTGCATTTGTAAATAAAGAAAATTTAGATAAAACGCAGAATAACATCGCTTTAAAATACCTGTAAAAATGGGTTTTGACTAAATTTTTTCTGTCTAACAATCAGTAAATAATCTTAAACACCACGTAAAATAAAGCTTATTCAGGGAAACACACAGACAGCTATTAAAAAGAGTGCTATTAAAAAATGTGCTTTTTGCATATAAAATTTAAAAATAACTTTATTTATAGTCCATAAGGTGGACTACAAGTAAAGTTATCTTTAAATTTTATCTTTATTTATAGGTTAAGAAAATAAGTCAATATTTAGAAACTTTTTTTGGCAAAAAATTACGTCACATATTCATTTGCAATTTAATACATTTATTCTACAAATGTAAAGAAATATTAAAAAATACAATGAATATTCAGAAACGTTTAACGCAGAATTTAAAAGTGTTCTCTCAAAAATGTGGCCTAGAAGACAGTGTTTTAGGGTTTCTCAAAAACTATTGAACATATTGACTGTAAAGTTGTATATATTTTAGTACATATTCTGAATTTCTAATTTTGTGGAAAAAATTGCAAATAAACGAAATGGTATTACTACAAAAATTGATATTACGCTGAGAGAAAAAGAACAAATCACTTAAAAATTTTGTCAAATCCCATGTATATATCCTGTACATATTCTCTCGAAAGAAGTACATTTTCAAAGAAACCTTTTAGTTTTTCTTTATACACGTACAGTTAATATGTTACCAATTATATTATGTAGGGGAGACCGGGGCTATTCCTAAGATTTTCTTTTTCTTTTGCATTTTATGAGTCCTATATTTATTAAAAAAGAGACACAAGACGGTTTGAAAGATTGAACCTTTCCCTTCACATTAAACATGAAGATGTACTTGATTTGAAGTACATATAAAAGTGTCGAAAAATACCAAGTATTTCGAATAGCCTCAAGCCCGTGGTAATTTGAAAATAGTCCAGAATATTCTAAAATGTGTTTTAAAATAAAAAAAACCTAAAAAAGCTATTGTGAAGACTTTCTATTATTAAGAAAAGCATATATAGTGTTATAACAAAATGTTACATACAACAACAAAAAATACAAACACAATAAAAAATTTTATTTCGAAACAAGTTAAAGACTATTCGTATTTTGTGTAATTATATCCGTTAAGTATTAAATTGTGTATTTTGGTACATAGAACGCGAATATGAAAGAAAAAAATCATCCAAACGACGATTCAATGTTTGGATTTTTGAATAGTCCCGACGTCAACTGTGCGCATTATTACGTATAATTTACAAAAACAGAAATCACGCAGCAAAAAGTAAACACGAAATGTTTCAAATACATTTAACACGATACATTTAAAGTTTCAAAAAGAATCTTATTTATCTTTATTGGAAAGTATGGTACATTTATATTGTGCGCAAGAGAGAGTGTGTAGTAGGCGCACACATGTACGTCTTCCCTCCTTGGTATGAATGTCGTGCGTGAGGGAGAGCTTACTTCTGTTTAAGACTCTGGGGCGAGCGGGCAGAGTGCCTATTTAAGATTTTGTAAAAATAAAACCACATTTACTCTAATAAGTCCTTTCTTTCTTAACAATCTTATTTAAATTTTGAAGAAGTGCTGGCTATCAGAAATTACTTTGACTGTCGCAAAACACATTTTTTATTATTACGATTTTAATATGACGCCGTTACCAACAAAACTTTATTAGCGACATTGTTATATTAGAACGTGTTTACAGTATTTAAAGTAAATTATTAATAAGTACCCATAAAAAGATATTTCCATTTTATGAATTACCCCATCTGCCAAATTGACCCGGTCTCCCCTATATGTATATGAGTCATAGATCATATGTTATGTAGGTTTTCCAAAAGATCTAACAAATATAGCACTATTTTTTTGAAGCTTAACAACAAAATATGTTTTAAAAACTTACTGTCATAATTCTGATGATGATCGTTACAGTTCTGATTATTATTTACATCGAAAGAGTATTCAATGCTCTCATCGTCGGTTCTTTCATTATTCTGATGACGATTAAACTTCTCTTGCAACTCATTACCTTTATCAAAAGAGTATTCAATATCTTTGTCTGTTCTGCCAATATCTGCAAAAATATCCACAATTATTTAATATATTTTAATGAAAATTCTATGTCTTATTTTGTAAATAAAGTTTGATTCACAGAATTTACATAGCAGGATGGAAAGAATAATTTTTTTTTAAACCAATAAGAAATCTAAGGAAATGTAAAATATTGTTTGAAACCTGAAAAAGTATTGAACACACATGTATGACAAAATAAGAAAAACATGACATGTATAAGAGAAAAAAGTCTGAAATAAGAACAACTGTAGAAAAACACATTGTTTCATTTTTTATCAAATTTTATAATCATTTAGGAATATTAATAAAAAAAGATCTTACAAGTAAATATGACATTGTTTTAAAAATTATAAAATATTTTTGTACAAATTATGAAATACTTTTAATAAAAACTTATGCGGAAATATGTTATCATTTACTATAGATGATATCATTAATTCAAATTCTTACTATATGTATACTAACCTTCAACTGCTTCACTTCTTGAAAAAATAGCATCAGTATTACATGCTTTAGTCGTGTTATTCGAGTATCGCATATTCATTACGTCAGTAAGTAAAACATATGGCAAATTTTGTTTGATATAATCCCATTTTCCTATTGTTGACAGACGGTAGTACGGTTAGCGCAGAAATGAGCATAAATTCATATTAAAAATGCATACAGAATTAGAAAAATAATTATCTAAAAACTACTTTACAAATTAAAATAAAATGTATTTTGAAATATTTTTCAGAAGCACGTATAATGCCTAACAAAAAAAAAAAAATATATAATTATGAATATAAATACAGTATAATGAATAAATCACAAATAAAAACTTTGCATATTCTGCATTCATTTAGTATATGTATCTCATGATGCAATCTTATGATTTCTTTGATTATTGAACTCTGATTTATTTATTATATAAAATCTCTATATCTTATCAGTTAAATTTCGAATTGTTTTAATGTAAATATTATTAATAGTGGTTCAATTTTTTTGTGAAATTCTAAAAAATTATTTGAAGGAATGGACTTTTAAAAATGCTTTAAGCATTATTTGTACGGTATAAGACATAGAATAAGACGTCTTTTATAATAAACATTGCTAAACATTTTACTATAATAATTACATAATATACCAAATGTAAATTAGTAAGATGTCTTTTGTAATAATGCCTAATGACTAATTGGAATGTACCATTTAATCATAATCGTAAAACGTTCCATACAAACCTTTTTTTTCTGCTGATCTGCAGGGCAACATTTTTTCATTTTTTTTTTGTAGCTTTATGTAATGTACAAATTTATTTTCTGTAAATAATGTTAAGAATCATGAACGTAACACAAAAATAACTAATTACGAATCTCTACCCAATATATATGCCACTCTTGTTGTAGCTATAACAAGCTTTCTAAATGTATATGTGTAATATTTTATAGATTATCAAATTTATAATCATAATACAATGAGTCAAGTACTATTTTTTTGTTAAATATGCTATTATTAATATTTTGACTCACATAGTCCAAAGCGAAAAGAGTTACAAACATGTGAAATATAAATAAAGATGTTAATGCCATAATTATGAAAGTTAAATAAATTCATGGATTTATAAAATGCATATTCAAGTATTAAACAAAATTTTATGCACATTAAAAATGCTTGAATTTATTTAGCTTTCTTAATTATGACATTAACAGCTTCATTTATATTTCACATTTTTATTTTATTTTACCCTTTAGCCTATGTAAGTCAAAATACTAATAAAAAGCATATTCAATAAAAGAATGGTACTCGACTCATTGGCTTATGTTTACAAACTCGATTATCTATAAAATTGTGCACACAAACAATCAAAGAGCTAGTTATAGCTACGACAAGAGTGGTATAGATAACCAAGTTTATACTTATAAGACAATGAGTTAAGTACTTTCCTTTATTTATGCCATAATTAGGAATGTTAAATAAATTCAAGCATTTTTAATATTTATACTCTAGTATTAAACATTAAAAATTCCTGAATTTATTCCGCTTTCTTCATTATAGCATTAAGAGCTTTATTTATATTTCACATTTTTATAACTTTTTACGTTTAGCCTGTGTTAGTCAAAATATTAATAAAAAATGTTCAATAAAATCAAGGTATTCGACTTATTGTTTTATGATTACAAACTTGGTTATTCCTAAAATCTTATATACAGACTATCAGAAAGCTAGTTATAGCTGCAACAAGAGTTATACTGTTTTATTGCCGAATAAATAACAACAAGGTTATGAACGATAAGGTTATAAAAATACGAAAATAATGTTAATATCCGAATCAAGCAAAAATTTAATGTAAAATGTAAATGTTATTTGGAAAACAAAAAGTTGAATATACCTGCGAATGGCGATGAAGGCATTATTGAAGTACAATGTTCAGGAAAGATCGATCGAAATAGATGTATTAAACACACTTGCACAAACAAACAAACAAATGCACGATTAAAACTCGGATTACTGATTTAATTACTCTGTTTACTAAGAGATGCATTAAGACAGATCCGATCATGCTGTTGCAAACGACACACGACTACTGAAATCCCGCCTCGTTCTATCGCGCGGCAAAAAACGACACGACCAATCAACGTGCCGAACGACACAAGGCCATACTCACATTGTGCAATGCTTAATACTTTACAATATATATTAAAACTGCAGAAATGATTAAATTTAGCTGAATCTATTGTAATATTAAACGGTTTACTAATTAAGCTAATTTATGTTATGAGATGTATTTAGTCGATAACTTAATTACCTGAACTTAAGTTACTTTTGATTCTTTAACAACACGAAATTGTAAATCGAGTTATAAAACGTTCTCAACACGTTTATAAATAGTTTTTAGGACTATTTTTTAAAATATATTTTAAAAATATCTGAACCATTAAGATGCACCCTGTATAACAGTAACATAACATGTAGTGTGTCACTACATTTGGAATTAGAAGCCATTTTAGAAATTCCAGAAAATATCAACAATGTATTATATTGTTAAAATAGAAATTTTCTGTTACAGATTTCTTTGTAATAAAAATGTATTTACACGATCTTCAAACATACATTGCGCAGATGCATGCAAATGGTTCTGTAAATCTCTCTAAAATTGTACACATACATATATATTACTCCTTGAAAGAACATAATAATTAATAATTTCTTTATGTCATAACACAATTGCTCGTATTTTTAGCACTTTTTATAGCTGTAAGCTAAAACGTATATGTGATACACACGGTACACATCGCGCGTAAACGAACCTGTGAATTTCCACTTTCGATAGCTGTTTGTAAACATGATTGGTTCTACGCGGTTCTTATATCCGCTACAATCGAATGTACTATTTATAGATCCCGTTGAACATACGGGAGCTGTAAAACTTGTTCTATTATTATTGCTCATTATATGCAATAATATTGTTACAGAGCATTATATCTTAATTACCTTTCTTTATCACTTTAGAATGACATTTATTATATTATTGAAATGACATTTTTACTAATGCTGATATCCACATACAGATATATAAATCATTCTAAACTCATCATGTGTCTGTGATCTGACACGTGTTTATATGCCGGCCTCGCTTTGTCAGTGCATGACATGCTGTTGATGTTACAAAAATGATGTAACTCTTTTAATTGGAAATAAAAACAGCAGTCCCGTTATTCGTGAATAAAATATTTAATTTGTAACGTTATTTAGAATTTTCTTTGCGCGCTCGCATGCGCGCAAACACACACACACACACACACACACGCGTATTTAATGAGCGGTAATGATAGGATGAATTTTACAGCGCTCATACACTCAATGTGAACGAAGCCTTATTTGAGCGGCAAATACACGGCAGATGACCGCTGAGATAAGAGACACGTGTTGTTTGTAAACAACTATCTAAAACAGTGTTATTGTTTTATTTACAAGCGACTATGTAATTTATGTTGAATTACACATACGTGTGTTACTCATGAAATAAAATAGTAATTGATATTTTTTCTTTCTGATAAGATATAGTTATTGTTAAGATTTTCTGCAATTATAATAGCTGTAAGTCGAAATGTGTATGTGATATACACGTACACATCGCACGTAAACGGCCCTGTAAAATTCCACTTCCAATAGATGTTTGTAAACATGATCGGTTCGACGCTGTTCTTATCTTCGCGACAATCGAGTGTACTTTTTATAGATCGAATAATGCTTTGTCTACGTTGAACATACGCGATCTGTAAAACTCGTTCTATCATTATTGCTCATTGCATGCGATAATGTTATTACGGAGCATTATATCTTAATTATGTTTATCAATTTAGAATAATAGTAATTATATTAATTACCGTCATTAAAATTATATTATAATAATTACCGTCATTTATGTTAATTATATATTATTATATTAATTACTGTTGTTCTAAAGTGATAAAGATAGTTAAGGTATAATACTCCATAACAACATTATCGTATATAATGAGTGATAATAATAGAACGAGTTTTATAGCTCGTGCACGTTCAACGTGGACAAAGCATTATTTGATCTGTAAAAAATATACTCGATTGTCGCGAAGATAAGAACAGCGTCGAACCGATCATGTTTACAAACATTTACTGGAAGTAGAATTTCATAGGGCCGTTTATGTGCGATGTGTACCGTGTATATCACATACACATTTCGATTTACAGCTATTAAAATTGCAGAAAATCCTAATAATAACTACCTTGTCAGAAAGAAAAAGTATCAATTACTATTTTATTTCACGAGTGACACGTATGTGCAATCCAACATAAATTACATAGTCGCTTGTAAATAAAACAATAACACTGTTTTAGATAGTTGTTTACAAACAACACGTGTCTCTTATCTCAGCGGTCATCTGCCGTGTATTTGCCGCTCAAATAAGGCTTCGTTCACATTGAGTATATGAGCGCTGTAAAATTCATCCTATCATTACCGCTCATTAAATACGTGTGTGTTGTGTGTGTGTGTTTGCACGCACGCGAGGGCGCAAAGAAAATTCTAAATAACGTTACAAATTAAATATTTTATTCACGAACAACGGAACTGCTGTTTTTATTTCCAATTAAAAATGATACATAATTTTTGTAACATCAACAGCATGCCATGCACTGACAAAGAGAGGCCAACATATAAACACGTGACAGATCACAGACGCATGATGAGCTTAGATTGATTTATATATCTGTGTGTGGATATCAGCATTAGTAGAGATGTCATTTCAATGATATAATTAATGTCATTCTAAAGTGATGAAGAAAGATAATTAAGCTATAATTCTGTGTAACAACATTATCGCATATAATGAGAGATAATGGTATCGAGTTTTACAGCTTGCATATGTTCAACGTGGACAAAGCATTATTCGATCTGTAAAAAGTACACTTGATTGTCGCGGAGATAAAAACCGCGTAGAACCGTTCATGTTTACAAACCGCTATCAAAAGTGGAAATTCACAGGTTTGTTTATGCGCGATGTGTACCGTGTGTATCACATGTACGTTTTAGCTTACAGCTAGAAAAAATACCACAAATACAAGCAATTATGTTATGACATAAAGAAATTATTAATTATTATGTTCTTTCAAGGAGTAATATACCTATAAGTATGTGTACAATTTTACCGAACCATTTGCATGCATCTGCGCAATGTATGTTGAAATATCGTGTAAAAACATTTTTATCACAAAGAAAACTGTAACAGAAAATTTCTATTTTAACGATATAATACATTGTTGATATTTTTTGGAATTTCTAAAATAGCTTCTAATTCCAAATGTAGTGACACACTACATGTTATGTTACTATTATACAGGGTGCATCTTAATGGTTCAGATATCTCTAAAATATATTTTGGAAAATAGTCCTAAAAACTATTTATAAACGTGCTGAAAACGTCTTACGAATCAATTTTTAATTTCGTGTTGTTAAGGAATCAGAAGTTAATCTAAGTTCAGGTAATTAAGTTTAAATACATCTCATAAAATAAATAAGCTCAATTAGTAAACTAGTTAATATTACAATATATTCAGCTAAATTTATTCCTGCAGTTATTATTTCTGCAGTTTTAATATTGTAAAATATTAAACATTGCACACACACACATACACACGTGAGTATGTCTGTTGTCATTCGGTACGTTGATTGGTCGTGTCCTTTTTTACCGTGCCATAAAACGAGGCGCGATTTCAGTAGCTGTGTGTCGTTTGCATGATCGGATCTGTCCTTTTGCATCTCATAGAAACCAGAGTATTTAAACAAATCAGTAATTTGAGTTTTAATCGTGCGTTTGTTGGTTTATTTGTGCAATTGTGGTTAATATTTCTATTTCAATCGATCATTCCTGAACATTGTAATTCGGTAATGCCTTCATCGCTATTTGCAGGTATATTCAACTTTTTTTTTCCAAATAACATTTACATTTTACATTAAATTTTTGCTTAATTCGGATATTAACATTATTTTCGTATTTTTATAACTTTATTGTTCATAACCTTATCGTTCATAACCTTATTGATATTTATTCAGTAATGAATCAGTATATCACTCTTGTTGTATCTATAACTAGCTTTCTGGTAGTCTGTGTATAAGATTTCATAAATAATATAAGATTTTATAAAGTTTGTAATCATAAGACAATAAGTCGAGTATCTTGATTTTAATGAATATGTTTTTTATTAATATTTTGATTAACATATTCTAAAGCGTAAAGAATTATAAAAATGTGAAATATAAATAAAGTTCTTAACGCTATAATGAAGAAAGCTGAATAAATTCATGAATTTTTAATGTGCATATATAGTTTAATTCTAGAGTATGCATATTAAAAATGCCTGAATTTATTTAATTTCATTCCTAATTATGGCATAAGAAAAGGAAAGTACTCAACTCATTGTCTTATAAGTATAAACTTGGTAATCTATACCACTCTTGTCGTGGCTATAACCAGCTCTTTGATTGTTTGTGTGCACGATTTTATAGATAACCGAGTTTGTAATCATAAGCCAATGAGTCGAGTACCATTCTTTTATTGAATATGCTTTTTATTAGTATTTTGACTTACATAGGCTAAAGGGTAAAATAAAATAAAAATGTGAAATGTAAACAAAGCTGATAATGTCATAAGTAAGAAAACTAAGTAAATTCAAGCATTTATAATGTGCATAAAGTTTTGTTTAATACTTGAATATGCATATTATAAATGCATGAATTTATTTAACTTTCATAATTATGGCATTAATATCTTTATTTATATTTTACATTTTTGTAACTCTTTGCGCTTTGGACTATGTGAATCAAAATATTAATAAAAGCATATTTAACTAAAGAATAGTACTTGACTCATTGTCTTATGATTATAAACTTGGTTATCTATAAAATATTACACATATACATTCAGAAAGCTTGTTATAGCTACAACAAGAGTTGTATATATATTGAGTAGAAATTCGTAATTAGTTATTTTTGCGTTACGTTCATGATTATTAAAATTATTTACAGAAAATAAATATGTACATTACATAAAGCTACAAAAAAATAGAAAATTGTTGCCCTGCACATCAGCAGAAAAAAAGGTTTGTATGAAACGTTTTACGATTATGATTAAGTGGTACATTCCAATTAGTCATTAGGCATTATAAAAGACATCTGACTAATTTACATTAGGTATATTGTGTAATTGTTATAGTAAAATGTTTAGCAATGTTTATTATAAAAGACGTCTTATTCTATGTCTTATACCATACAAATAATGCTTAAAGCATTTTTAAAAGTCCATTCTTTCAAGTAATTTTTTAGAATTGCACAAAAAAAATGAACCACTATTAATAATATTTACATTAGGACAATTCGAAATTTAACTGATAAGGTATAGAAATTTTATATAATAAATAAATCAGAGTTCAATAATCGAAGAAATCGTAAGATTACATCATGAGATACATATGCTAAATGAATACAGAATATGCAACGTATTTATTTGTGATTTATTCATTATACTGTATTTATATTCATAATTATATTTTTTTTCGTTAAGCATTATACGTGCTTCTGAAAAATACTTCAAAATAAATTTCATTTTAATTTGTAAAGTATTTTTTAGATAATTATTTTTCTAATTCTGTATGCATTTTTAATATGAATTTAGGCTCATTTCTGCGCTAACCGTACTATTGTCTGTCATCAATAGGAAAATGGGATTATATCGAACAAAATTTCCCATATGTTTTACTTACTGACGTAATGAATATGCGATATTCGAATAACAAGGCTAAAACATGTAATACTGATGCTATTTTTTCAAGAAGTGAAGCAGTTGAAGGTTAGTATACATATAGTAAGAATTTGAATTAATGATATCGTCTATAGTAAATGATAACATACTTCCGCATAAGTTTTTATTAAAAGTATTTCATAATTTGTACAAAAATATTTTATAATTTTTAAAACAATGTCATATTTACTTGTAAGATCTTTTTTTATTAATATTCCTAAATGATTATAAAATTTGATAAAAAATGAAACAATGTTTTTTTCAGCAGTTGTTCCCATTTCAGACTGTTTTCTCTTATACATGTCATGTTTTTCATATTTTGTCATACATGTGTGTTCAATACTTTCTCAAGTTTTGAACAATATTTTACGTTTCCTTAGATTTCCTATTAGTTTAAAAAAAGGTTATTCTTTCCATCCTGCTGTGTAAATTCTGTAAATCAAACTTTTTTACAAAATAAGACATAAAATTTCCATTAAAATGTATTAAATAATTGTGGATATTTTTGCAGATATTGGCAGAACAGACAAAGATGATATTGAACACTCTTTTGATAAAGGTAATAAGTTGTAAGAGAAGTGTAATGGTCTTCAGAAAGAAAAAAACCGACGATGAGAACATTGAATACTCTTTCGATGCAAATAATAATCAGAAATTTTACCCATTATTGAATTTTTTTAGGTAAAGCATTATTCTCGTCAAAAGAACCTACAAATTGCACGTTTTTTATTGTAGTGATTTAGTTTACTTTATAATTTGTTGAAAATGGAAATGTGATAAAAGGCCGTGATTCTTAAACTAACTAATGTTGTATACTTTTGCGTCTTTACAATAGTTACATGATGTAACGTCGACAAGAATACATTACGTATGTTTATGAATTTTACAACATTGCCAACAAACAAATCAAAAGTGTGTAAAGTATATTCTCCCAATTTTGAGTTGAAATATATTGTAAATCAATGTTAATACGTCTAGCTTTGTATAACACGATTTCACTACACGCTATAAAATGATAAATCGTGTGAATTATATTTGCAAAGCTCACTTACAATCATTTCGGTACTGTTACGTAATGTATTCTGATCGACGTTGCCTTGTCTAAGAAAATATAAAATAAGTATTTAATATTTATCGATGAACCGTGAGTGTAGTCGTAAAATTGTCTGTCGTAAAATCGACTTGCATATAATTTGATAAAATTCACCACTTTAATTTAAAACAATGTGTGTTTTATGACACAAACGCTCACAATCGCGATGTTAAAACAAAACGAGATACAATCTGGTCATTCTTTATTGCGTAGGTGGCGATTATTGCAAGTATCAACTGTTCTGTCAAAAGACAATTTGCTTATTACGCTTTAGTGTTCACAAGTTCTTTATACTCCCAACTACATTCAAACAACGCAAAAACCTAAAAGACATCTAAAGGCATTTGAAGGCGCTCATATAAGGCGCTGGTTGTTTACGCTGTTGTATACTTTATATCGAAATATAGAATAAAATATATAAAATATCTCGAATGTTATTAATTTTTCAGTAATCCTATTTATTACTTATATATGAAGATTAATATTAGAGAAATATTGTGTAAATATTATAAGGTAAATGTAACTTGTATAGTCTAATGCCCAATATAGCCTACTTGCTGCTTCTAAGCAGTTAAATCATATAACCTTAGAGATCACATAACTTTGTCTACAACGTTTTTTCTACAATACTTCCCAGTAAAAATTTCTTTTATTTATATTTCTATATAGTTATATGTAGGGGAGACCGGGGCAAATCGTTAGACGGGATAATTCGATAATTGGAAATATCTTTTTATAGGTACATATTAAAAATTTACTTTAAACACTGTAAACACGTCCTAATGTAACGATGTTGCTAACAAAGTTTTGTTAGCAACAGCGTCATATTGAAGTCGTAGTAGTGAAAAATTCGTTTTGCGACAGTCAAAGTAATTTCTGGAAGACAGTATTTCTTTAAAATTTAAGTAAGATAATAAGGTTTTTTTTGAAAACTTTGAATGTATCGTGTCGAGTTGAATGTATTTGAAACATGTTATGTTTACTTATTGTTGTGTGATGTCTGCTTTTGTCGATCATACGCAATAATGCGCACAGTTGACGTTGGATCTATACATAATGTTGAGCACCGGGGCGATTCGTTAATACTGATTACAGCACCTATGGGTAACCCTAACCTTACGTTGACTGCGTTACGAACGTCTACGCTACGCAGAGTTAAGCATTGAGATAAACTAAAGTTCTTCGTTGATTTAGTTCAAACTTGATACTATTGTGTATTTTAGTAAATGGAACATGAATATGAAAATAAAATCGTCGCTTTCAAGCAGGTAAAAAGTTATAAAGCGATAAAGATTGACATTTGTAACGTTAGGAAATCTGTCACATCTATGGCATAAAAAGACATGTGAACGTGTATGTTTGCATTTGTTTTTTTATACCTATATCCTTTTAAATAAAAAAAACGTCTTAACAACAGTTTTTTATAGTTTTTCAACTTTAAACACAAATTTCGGGATATTTCCGCACTAGTTACAAATTACCCCGGGCTTGAGGCTATTCGTAATTTTTGACATTAGTCGACATTTTTATATGTACTTCAAAGCAAGTACACTTTCATGTTCTATCTATACCGGAATTGTGAAGGGGAAGATATAACCGTTCAAACCGTCCTGTTTTCTTTTTTTTAACGAATATAGAACTCGGGAGACACAAAAGAAAAAAAGGTTTAATAAATAGCCTCGGTCTCCCCTATATTACATGTAACTATATACAACTACATATAATTATATATACGAACAATTTTTTATCGAATTTGTTTTTAAGATATCCGACTTTCTTATTTAAATGCTTTCTCCTTTGTATGCATATAAACAAAATAAATCAGTTATCACAGCTTTACACTACATAAGATAAATTATCGACAGCACCCTCAACTTACAAGGGAATCTCTCGGAGTGTCACACCCCGATTTTAATGAAACTTTAGTTACATTTAGGTAACATAATTAGATGATTTTAGAAAATAGCAGGGTAAAAGTACACATTAGGGGAACAGCCTCTGACGTCCTTGACCTTGATTTATGTTATCAATGGGAAGGTATTAGTGACATACAAAAAGTTTTAAGTAATGCTCATTTCTTATTAAAATATATTACAAAAAGAAAAAACAGTTTTTCTTAATTATTTCAGGAAATATTTATTTTACAAAAAAATGTGTCAAACAAAAAAATGAAGCTCACAATAAGGTTTATAAAAAACGTTATATTCATTATTTATCTAACTTTAATACTTTAGTCGTTATAGTAGAAAAACTGTTTTAAAATATTTTTCTTTATTTTTAGTAATTTTGCGTAAAATATAGATGCTTGGGCGGGGAAGGGGCTCCGCCCCTCCTTCGCACCTTTTTCCCGTATTTTCTTTAATCTAACCCACCCCGTCTCAGTCGGTTCACTAATGACAGAGTGGGTACGGGAGGAGGTGGGCTGTCAACTCTTTAATGTTTACGATTTTTTATTTTATAATGTATATTTCTGCAGTGAAATATATGATTCTCAGCAACATTACTTAATTTTAGTGATCGTTGACGTCTTGAACATATTATTACTACGTATAACATTTTTGTCACAGAAGAAATTCCACAAGCGGTCAATATTGTATATATTCACTAATGTTACATATTAGTAAAATGTAACCTATAATGTAAGAGTATTAAAGATATTTATATAAATTCATTTATTTTGTTGATAAATTAAGAAATCCATGTAGTACAGAGAACGTGTGGGCGGGGCAGCAGCTCCGCCCCTCTCCCTGCACCCTCTTCCCGTATTTTTTCTAACTCAACTTTATTTTAGTTGTAATTTGGCTAAAGATATTTAATTGACTACGTTGCGATATTAGATTTCAAATTATGGCCCACCCCCTCCCGCACCCACCTTGTCATTAATCGACCGACTGAGACGGAGTAGGTTAGATTAAAAAAAACACGACGAGGGTGTGCGGGAGAAGGTTTTCGCCCCTCCTTCACCCAAACATCTACTTTTCATTAGTGAAAATTTATAAAAAACTTATTTTAAAACAGTGTTTTTACTATAACGACTAAAGTATTGAAGCTAGGTAAAATATGTATATGACTTTTTTTATAGAGCTTATTATGGGTTTCATTTTTTGTTTGACACATTTTTTCGTAAAATGAATATTTTCTGAAATAAGTAAGAAAAACTGTTTTTTCTTTCTTTAATATTTTTTTAATAAGAAGTGAGCATTACTCAAAACCTTTTGTATGTCACTAAAACCTTCCCATTGATAACATAAATCAAGGTCAAGGTCGTCAGAGGCTGCTCCCCTAATGTGCATTTTTACCAATATTAGTTGCGGCCAATATACGGTTTCAATGCGTAAAATCATCTTCTTATGTGTATAGCGGTATTCAGCTTTTTCCGTATATAGATCAGAATTGGACGTTTATGAGTAAAAGTACAAAATCTACAATTAATTGTTGAACACTTTAAAATTGATATATGTGAAAGAAACCTATAGAAACTTACTTGATTTTTTAGAAGGTCAAACCATTTTTTTTATAGTCATCAATTTATCAGATGTTTTAAAAATGTTATTTAAATATCATGTAGTTTGTTCTGTTTCTTCATGATTTTAAACATTATTATATCTAGTTTTTGGGTGTAAATTTCAATATGAATACAATTCTGTTTTCTCGTAAACATTTTATTTCACGAAAGATCGGAAATCTATGTACAAATCAATCGAGTAATTTGCCGTAATAAATTATTTGATAAATTATTTCAAAATGTTCTGTATACTCTTACAAATTAATGTATTTATGTATTAGGACATAAAGGGCGTTAGTTATATAAACGTTATATCAAGGATGATCCTGGATAGTTCATAGATATAGGCATTTATATAGATTATCCAGGACCGTCCTGGAAGTACGCAATACATAACAAATACGATTATCAAGGACCGTCCTGGAAGTAGGCAATACATAACAAATACGATTATCCAGGACGGTCCTGGGAATAATCATTGCATGCCCAAAATATCCAGGACGGGTCTGGATAGTACCAAATGTCCTGGAAATTCCCTAGTTTTGCCAAAAAATGTCCTGGAAAGACGCAATCCATGAACATATATATATATATATATATATATATACATCTATTATACGATACATTGACGTGGACCACAGTCTTTGTTTCGACTGCAACATGTCCGTGCCGACGTTCGTGGACCTGCAAGGTTTCCCCCTTGGACGATTAAGTGGTTTTGTCGTAAAAGAATTTGCTGCTCTTAGAGGGGGAAACGTTCTCGCGCATTATATTTTTGACAGTCCCCAGCCATGAGATTGGCTGATGAAATCCGAAAGATCCTGCGCCTCTTGGCTTGCTGCCTGTCATCATGGACTAAGATGGAGCACCGACGGAGTGGTTTCGTACCGGAAAGCGAGACAAGTGATTACAACTGCAGTATTAGGTACTGAAAATTCTGACAACAAGGAGATTGTATACGTCAAAGGTCACGAGAAACGAAAATGGTTGGGAGAATTGATTCTGGACGATCGGCGAGAATACGCATACATCGAAAGCCTGGAAGTGGATTACGAAGACGTGG
Source organism: Solenopsis invicta (assembly GCF_016802725.1). Lineage (NCBI taxonomy): Eukaryota > Metazoa > Arthropoda > Insecta > Hymenoptera > Formicidae > Solenopsis > Solenopsis invicta. The sequence goes on from NC_052671.1 coordinate 19,924,691, forward strand.
ATAATCTGAATAATCTAGATGATGCTAATACTTTTCAATGTGGACAACACCGTACGAATAAACATTGTGTTTTACAAAATGTATTCAATCTTTTCAATTGGTGGACACGATTACATGAATAAACATATGTAATATACGAGATACGTTTTATTTTTTTCTCTTCTATTACAACAACGTTATTTTATGTTTTGTTTAACGATATTTCATCTACGTTTATACGTTTCTTTCACTTTGTTAGACCGCGAAAAACGCGTCGTGACATGTTCGAGTGATAACAAAGAAGTTATTGGAAAGAGAGGGAACTTCCTTTTCTCCATCTTTAAAATTCCAGAAACATTAATCGCAAAAAGTGTCACAATTTGCAATCAGTCTTGCATCAGTTGCTCATTCGAACCGTTCAGACAACGCATCGCTCTAGAAATAAGCGCTGGCGGCAATATATTAAATATATATACATTAGCCAGTATACAGTTGCGGCGTATGTTTCATCTTATTCTTTGACCGTCATTCAATACTTTTTGAGATTAGACGCAACTGTAAATACGTGTTGCAACGGAGGACGCTCTTGCACAGCCCTTTGTTCTTCAGTCGTAGCCGTGCTCTCGATTAACGAACAACATCGTAATTAACTCTCAATTAGCGAACATTGTGATTAATTAAGAGTGCGTTTCAAAATTAAAAAAAATGAATTCGGATAAGGAAGATCAAAAACTACAAAAAGAAGGGGAAGAGGAAAAATTAGAGCAAAAAGAGGAAGAGGGACAAAAAGAACTGGAGGAGGAGGAGAAGGAGGAGAAAGAAGAGGTGGAGGAGGAGGAGAAAAAAGAGGTGGAGGAGAAGGAGAAAGAAGAGGTGGAGGAGGAAGAACTGCTTGTAGAATGTCGAGAAAATTACAATATGATAAAATATCTCAGACATATTCTTCCTGAAAACATAATTAGAGACATTGATACCGACAATGTTCTGAAATATATATATTTATGTGTAGCAATCTCAACCTTACTACAAAACGCTATTTGCCCTGTCATGTTGTTTTGTTGCTTCCTGCTCCGCTGTGGTCGGCGTGTCATTGTTCGTTGACTCCAAACGTTCAGGTGCTGATGGCGTAACGCTTTTGTTGGCTGGTCGCGTCTCCTCGATTACAATCTCCCGATTAACCTCCGAATTATTGCAGTTGTTCTGTAAGTAATTTGGCTTGAGTAGGGCATGTCGGGGTGACGATTGTAACACTAGGAAATAATAACTTAAAGATAAAAATAAATAACAAGGTAACGAGAACCGTACACATGGATAAGCTGAAACCATTCCCCACCCACGACCAACTTTACGAAGATCTCCCCCTACGGCCATCGGAGGACGCAGTCAATAGTGCCGTATCAGACGACAGCCAGCAAGCATGTTCCTCCCATTAATCCTCGCAACGCTGCCTCTTACATCGTGCCTTGTCGGCTACGATTGCAAAGGAGAAGGCTTCAACGTGACAACAATATTATTCCTTGAGCTGCAGCTATCAGATTTTGATCAAACTCCAGCCATACAATAGAGGTAGAGGCAGAATAGAAGTGGATAAAACAATCACTTATTGTGGCATTCTTTGATAGTCTACAACGGTAGGCAAGAATACTTACAAGAGATCGGAGAATAGACATGTAGAAAACTCCACAAATCCGGCTTGTTCCGCATTGTCAACGCCATGGTCGATGGAATAATAAGGAACTCAACCAACCTGAGAACCGTAACACTAGCCAGATCAACTACTGCAGATGCGTCATGTGAAGGCGCTTAATATATGGATGGATATAGAAACCTGGAAAACGTAGTGGTCCAAGTTTTATTAAGGATTACCCTAAAAACTTTTGAGGTGCAAGTTAAAAGATCCACCGGCCAAGCCATAATGCCATTAGGGGCACAATGTAAATTATCACATGAATACTGAATAGACGTCGAAGAGTCAGAGACGTATTGGTCCTCGCTGCCAATTGATCACTGTTACTTTGAACAGCACAATATAAGATACGAAAGTCTTGCCACAAAACTAACGCTCAAAGTCAACCAATCTGCTTTAACAATATACACCTTAACAACCCTGGATATCACGTTTGCCCTCACCAAGACTTCAAATTTTGACGTCTGCGGATATAAACTCACACAAACGAAATACCAGAAGCTGTGTATTCTGGAGACTACAAAAGGATGGACCTTCCAGACAAAAGCAAAGATCGCTGTTAACAACCTTGATATTTTTTTTTACGTGAATTCAAGGTTTGTCTACGTGAAAAAGCACATCAAGACGCAACTTACCCAGCTATACAAAGACATCATGGAGCAGAAGTGTACGCTCGGAAGGAAAATTTTACAAAACGCGCTAACCTTGGTCAGCATAGCACCAGATGAAATGTCATATCGGATAATGAAAGAGCTTGGATACACCGCAGTGATCAATGGCAAAGTGATCCATATAGTAAAATGCGTCTTTGTGGAATGTAAGATCCGCTATAAGGATTACTGTTCAACGAGCTACTTGTTTTACACCGCAAGATCTCGCTTTTCCTCTTCTCACGTTCAAGGATACTCGCTAAAACAGGAACCATAAAGATTGCAGCGATTTATTACCGGCTATGTATAAAATTCATGGAGGTTGGTTCCGGCTCACGTCCAAACCAATAGAGGTGTTAGCATCGCCAATTATCCAACCACTGACACATCCCAAGTGACATTACAACAGTCCAGCATCACTAGCAACAAGCAGTATCTACAACAACGACGACCTAGAGAGACTCCGATCTCACATAATGTTTCCGCTGGAAAAACCATCGATGTTGAATACCATCGCCCGAGGAGCACTAGGCAAAACTGTCCCTTCAGGTAGCATCTTGTTGCTCAACCTGCTAGATGAGAACTTGCCCAATAAAATAGCCGAGTCCGCTGGAGCAAAAGCCTGGAAAGGTTTCGTAACATTTGGTACTGCAAGTGCAAGAGTGCTTGCAATTTTCATTATTATACGAATAGTAAAAATAATAATTGATACATTGATTTACGGCTACGCGCTGCATTTAGTATACGGTTAGAGTATGCACCTGCTGGGTGCAGTCTAGAGCTCGGTGACACAACTGCTGATACACCTTGGAGGTAAATCAATAGATCGCCCGTCAGCACCCGAAGATGCTCCGCCACAAACCTTTCCGTCGACAAAAGCTTAGTTCTATAACAACAAGCCACATAGTGGAAGTGTAAAACGTGAAACAAAGACATCTTACCCAACATACACTTACTCAGAATTCCGTAGATATGTGAAAGACAGGGAACGCGAGATGGTTTAAACACGACATGCCCAAAAAATGTTAGCGTACTCAACATTTTATTGTAAGTGGCAGGGGGGGGGGGGTGTTACATCTGTTACATTCCCAACATATATTTTTTTGCGTTACGTTATATTACCTTATATAAATTTTGCATTAATTACAATATTAAACAAAACTAAATATAATAAGGTTACCATCTAAGATGTTACCATCAAAGTTACCAATAGAATAGTTACCACCTAAGACGTTACCATCATAAACTACCATATAAGACGTTATCATCATAAGTTACCATCTAAGACGTTATCATCATAGTAGTTAGCATCTAAGACGTTATCATCATAAGTTACCATCTAAGACGGTACCATCATAAGTTACCATTTAAGACGTTACCATCGTAGTTACCATTACCATTAGAATTACCATCGATCGTACTATCTGTTATCATTAGCAGTAGGTTACCACTCCCGCGTTTTGCGTGGGAGTTGCGAACGCCGCCAGGAGAACTGGTGGGGTACATCTACTTTTCCCACGCGACACCAAGTCAAGCGCCGCTCTGCGCATTGCTAGGCCGAGCAGTTCTAGTTTTGGCGTCATCGCAATCGGTCAACTTGTAGGAGTCTCTCCGTAAATCCACTGAATCTTTGCTAACTCTGAACTATTGTTTACCATTTCTATATCCGACATTTAATTACGACTCGCGTAAAGAGATTAGTTTAAGTAACCATTTGTCGTGAAGAGTATAATAAATAATTATCAATTAGTTTAAAGTCTTGTATTAGTTTAACTTTAATAATTAATAATAAATATTGTTTATCTTACATATAACAGTATCTTATTGTGTTAATTGCCATATCTACCATAATCACGTATCCTAATTTGATCCATCGTTCTGTGCGACTAAATAAATGCAATTGTTTAAACATTATTTAACAACAAAAGCACCAGTCACGAAATTATCGTCAACGTCGTCTCCATCAACACATCACGCTAACCATTGGTCAACCAGAGTTGCTGGGCACTTCTTCAATACATCGCTGACTTTTGTTTAAACAATTGGTTTACCAGTTGAGAGATCGCCGCCGCTATCTTGTCCAAGGCGTTACAGACAGAGAACAGAACCGTAGCCGCGCTAGATTATTACCCATTAATGTAGCTCAGCCAGCGTAAAAGGTAAGTAACGTTAAAATAAATAATAACAGCCGAATTTCTCCCAAAGTAATATTGCATACCAACAGCGTCATTAACGCGCTGCTTGACCACAGCGCGACAGCGGGGCGCCCGAGACTGACTGTTACGGCCCTCAACCACAAGTGATGTAATCTGACTCTTATCTTAACCGACGCGACGTGACAGTATTACAATAAACAGCGTCGAATACGCGTTGATTTGCATTAGAAACAAAACTATTGTTATTTATTAGCTCGCGGTTCAAGTTCGACGGTATCTATGCGTTTTTCCACGTGTATTATACTAAACATCGTCAAATACGCGTTAATCTACACTAGAATCGAAGCTATTGCCGTTCATCAACGCGCGGCACAATTGCGAAGATATCTATGCGTTATTCCACGTGTATTAAGTTAAACAGCGTCAAATATGCGTTGATCTGCTATAGAAACGAAACTATTGTAGTTCATCAGGGCGCGGCATAAGTGTGTCGTTATCAATGCGTTATCACATGTGTACTACACTAGACAGTGTCGACTACGCGTTGATCTGCATTCAAAACGAAACTAATGCCGTTCATCAGCGCGGGGCTCAAGTGTGACGTTATCGATGTGTAATCCCACATGTAGTATGCTAGACAGGATCGAATACGCATTGATCTGCATTAGAAACAATACTATTGACGTTCATCAACGGGCGGATCAAGTGCAACGTTGTCTATGCGATATCACGTTCGTATTACGTTAATTAGTGTCGAACAAGCGTTGATCTGCATTAAAAATGAAATTATTGCGTTCTTCAGCGCGCATTTTAAGTTAAACATTATCTATATAATATCTCACGTGTGTTACGTTAAAAAGCATTGAACAAGCGATAATCAGCAACAGAAACAAAACTATTGCCGTTCTTTAGCGCGCATTTTAAATGAAACGTTATTGATGCAATATTTCACGTTAAAAAGCATTGAACAAGCATTGATTTGCATTAAAAACGAAACTATTCCAGGTTTTCAGCGCGTTTTTTAAATGAAATGTTATCTATAAGATATATCACGTGTATTACGTTAAAAAGCATTAAACAAGCAATAATCTGCAACAGAAACGAAACTATTGTCGTTCTTCAGCGCGAATTTCTAATAAAACGTTACCTATGCGGTATCTTACTTGTTTTACGTTAAAAAACATTGAACAAGGGTTGATCTGCATTAGAAACAAATCTGTTGCCTTTCTTAAGCGCGCATTTTAAATAAAATATAATCTATGCAATATTTCCCATGTATTACGTTAAAAAGCATTGGAAAAGCGTTGATCTGCAGTAAAAATGAAACTATTGCGTTTTTCAGCGTGCATTTTAAGTTAAACATTATCTATGTAATATCTCACGTGTGTTACGTAAAAAGCGTCAAACGAGTGTTGATCTGCATTAGAAAAGAAACTATTGCCGTTTGTCAGCGAGCATTTTAAATAAAACGTTTTCTATGCTAAATTTTACGTGTATTACGTAAAAAAGCGAAGAAGAAGGGTTGATCTGCATTAGAAACGATATTGTTGCCATTCTTTATCTTGCATTCCATATGAAACGTTATTGTTTAGGAGTTACCGAAATTGTGAGCCTAACGTGATCGTGGGCCCGACGTCTAATAGGTACGTCTCCCGAAAGGAGGGGGAACGTAAGAGCTCGCGCTACCGGCGAGAAGGAGTCGTGAAAAGATAGTCGTAGACAACGCACGAGAGTCCTGCTCTAATTTTAAGTGAAATTGTATTAACATGACGCGAGCGACAAGCTGTTAGAAAATGAGAGTGTTGGAATAAACTTATAAGACTTGTCATCATGGTGCATCATTCATTAAAACGGAAGAAATTGGAGCTCCCACGTCCGGATTCGTAATTTTAAAATAATTCGCCTTGTAAGAAGGTTCGACCCAATAGCGGCGCGTGGAACTTTCGACGGCACGGCGTGATCGCTGGGCGAGAGAGAGAGAAACGCCCGGACGAGAACATACATAATTAATGGTCCTTCGAGCCGGATTTGGACAACCAGGGTGACTTTAAGGACTTCCATCGATTTTTGGAGGGCTGTAGCCATGCTGCGGCGTAATCATCATTAAGGCATTGGTCATGAGATATCGGTAGTAAGTCAATTAAGCAGGACACGACATAGTGACATGAAATCCCGGTAAGCGAGATACATTTACATTAAGAGGTTAGAATTTCATGCATTTGGTTATCGACTCGAAATTCATTTTGTGACAAAATTTCATGCATTTGGTTATCGACTCGAAATTCATTTTGTAGCAAAAATTCATGCATTGGTGGTCGAGTCGAAGTTCATACATTGGGCGTCGAGTCGAAATTCATACATTTAATGAGCTCAACATTCATGCATTGGCAGCGACTCGAAATTCATACATTGGTTAGTTGACTCGAATTTTATACATTAGCGACAAGTCGAAATTCATAATTTGCGATAAGTCGAAGTTCATACATTTGGGGGACGAGTCGAATTTCATAATTTGCGACGAGTCCATATTCATACATTTTGCAACGAGTCAAATTTCAGACATTTGTAAGAGAGTAGAAATTCATACATTTTGCGAACGACTCGACATTTCTACATTTGACGATAATTCGAACATCATACATTTCACGAACGATAATTATACACATTCCAATAACGACAAATAACGTAGCTCACGCGAAGGCCTCGTGCATGAACGTTTGAAATAGGTGTAAACATGGCAGAGAATTTGTCCTTGTTATCGAGACGGCGGGCGACCGTAAAAGGTCAAGTCACGCGTATTTACAATTTCGCAGTTTCTATGCCTTTGGATCTTATCGATGTTATAGAGTGCCAAGCGAGGTTACAAAAACTGGCCGATTTGTGGAAGGAATTTGACGATGTTCAGGGCCGTATTGAGGATATCGGTCTGGCCGAGGATGATGAACCAAGCGAGGAACAGGCACGAGAAAGAGAGGCATTTGAGACAACATACTATCGTGCAGTGGCTGAATTGAAGAGGCGAATTGATCCAAGGCAGGAACGACACATTGATAACGGGATGCACGCGAGAGCGAATCAGGAATTTGTAAGCGAGACACGAGTTGGGAAAATGAAGCTGCCTACCCTGGAACTGCCGAAATTTGATGGAACCCAGGCGCAGTGGCTATCATTTCGAGATACATTTCAAACGTTAATTGATAGTAATACATCATTAGAAAAAATACAAAAATTTCATTATCTAAAGTCATGTTTGCAAGGTAGCGCGGCTGAAGTCGTGCAATCATTAGATGTATCAACCGATAATTATTCAATCGCATGGGCTCTATTAAGAGAGCGATTTGAAAATAAGAAGTTGTTAATACATCAGCATATCCATGCGCTGTTGGGCATGGGTTCCATCATTAAAGAATCTCCGGCACAATTGCGTAGATTAGTGGACGAAACGAAGAAGCATCTCCGAGTATTAAAATCGCTAGGCGAGCCAGTCGATGACTGGAATAGCATCATCATTTATACAGTCATGTCGCGCGTGGATGTTCAAACCAAACGAAAATGGGAATCAGAGACAGTCGAAAATGAAACACCCACGTTACAAGAACTTTTAGATTTTTTGTCACGACAATGTGTAATATTAGAAAATTTGCAAACAAATAAATGTTCAATTAATTCGACTGCGTCCTCCTCTGTGCGTAGAGGAGAAAAAATGAGTGTTAACATAGGTCGGTTTGCTGACAAGAATTGCGTAATATGTCACGGCGATCATGCAATTTATCATTGTGCAAAATTTAAAGACATGACTACGTCGGAAAAATTAGGCGAAGTACGGCGTCATCGGTTATGCTTCAATTGTTTGCGCAGAGATCACACGGCAGATAGATGCACGGCAAGCGGGTGCAGGCAATGCGGATTAAAGCATAGCACGTGGTTGCATAATGATAAACTCGGGATATCGGTAGACTCAAGGGCAAGGTCAAATAACGAAAACTTGATATCGGAAATCTCAAAAAAGACAAGGAGCGATTCAAGCGATCAGGCTAGTTGCTCGGTAGTGTCTACGGTAGTAACATGTCCAAATCAAGTGTTGCTTGCGACCGCTTCCGTCAGAATCAATGATCGATTCGGCAATGAGCACCTGTGCAGGGCTTTCTTAGATTCGGGAGCACAGGTAAACATAATTCGGAAAGATGTATGCAAGCGTCTTCAACTAAAGGAAAGGGTAGCTAACCTTTCGTTATCGGGAGTTGGATGTAGGTTGACTAGCGCCACGGGAACCGTCAGCGCAGTTATACATTCGGTTGTAGGTGAATTTAGCGTCAGGTTGGATTTTCTAGTCATGGAATGTATAACAGACCCAATGCCATTGCAAAGAATGGACAAGAATGCGCTGCACATCCCGAAGAACATCAAGCTATCAGATCCAGAGTTTGGAACCCCCGGAGAGATCGACATTCTGCTGGGAGGCGGAATAGTTTGGGATCTGCTCTGTGTGGGACAGATACGATTGGGCCGCAATTTGCCAACCTTGAAGAAGACGAAACTTGGTTGGATCGTGGCAGGAAACATGATGATGTCGGACGGACATAAGCATCAAACCCGCGCAACATTGTGCGCAATCGCTGGTGAACCAGATTTAAATCATCAATTGGAGCGTTTTTGGCTCATAGAGGAGAGCCCACTGCAGCGGGATGCCGGGAAGGAGACGATGTGCGAGGAAGAATTTAGGAACACACATAAGCGAACGCCGGACGGGCGATTCGTGGTACGTCTGCCTTTCCAGGAGGATCCTAGTTGCTTGGGAGAATCACGAAGAGCGGCCCTGAAGCGTTTACAGTCAGTCCATTGGAGACTGGATCGTGATGCAATCCTAAAGAGGCAATACATTGAAGTAATGGAAGATTACTTAAGGTCGGGACATATGACTCAAATTGACGAGAAGATATCGGCATCAGAGGAACCAGTGTATTACTTGCCTCATCATGCAGTCGTTAAGGAGGAAAGAGAGACAACAAGGCTCAGAGTAGTCTTTGATGCGTCGTGCAGATCATCATCTGGCAAGTCACTCAACGATGTATTGAGAGTAGGACCAACTATTCAACCAGAATTATTTGAGGTGGTTCTACGTTTCCGACAGCATCGGTACGTACTGACGGGGGACATCGAGCGAATGTATAGACAAATATACATTGACCCTAAGCAGCGAAATTTGCAACGCATTTTATGGAAGGCAGATTCGACATCACCGGTGGAGGCATTCGTATTAAACACGGTAACATTTGGCGTTGCGACAGCTCCATTTCTGGCTGTAAGGTGTCTGCATCAATTAGCGTGCGAGTGTCAATCGGAAAGTCCAAGGACAAGTGAAGTCATATTAAAAGATTTTTACATGGACGACCTAATTACCGGGACGGATGATGCAGAAGAACTGAAGAAAATAAAAAATGAAGTTAGTCGGATACTCGCTGCAGGTGGATTTCCAATGCATAAATGGAAATCAAATTTGCCTGAACTGGTCGAGGACCGGGGTGAGTCAGAAGAAAACATGAGAAAACCATTGGGTGAACAGGTCAAGACTCTAGGATTATTCTAGCGTGTTGAAAAGGACTCACTTACATACAGAGTCAAGGAACCTCCATCAGAAATTCACATCACGAAGAGAACAATTCTCTCCATCATATCACAAATTTACGATCCGTTGGGTTTGATTAACCCGGTGATTGTTCAAGCAAAGATTCTAATGCAACAAATATGGCAATGCAAGGTCGGTTGGGATGAGTCTCTGCCGGAGAACCTGCACACCACGTGGAAGAAATATTGTCAACAGCTACATAAACTGGAAGAAATTAGCATTCCGAGAGGAATCATTGCGACGAGTTCGACAAAAATTGAAATCCATGGATTTTGCGATGCCTCGGAAAAAGCATATGGAGCTTGTCTGTATTTAAGGTCAACTAATAACGAAAATCAACGAACATGTCAGTTAATCTGTGCAAAGTCGCGTGTAGCGCCAATTAAGAAAATCAGTTTGCCACGTTTAGAATTATGTGGAGCGTTGCTGTTGAGCAGATTGATGGAGAAGGTAATCAATGCACTCACCTGGCAAGTAGAAGAGAAACATTACTGGTGCGATTCGACAGTGACTTTAGCCTGGATCAAGGGAGAACCGTCTAGATGGAAAACCTTCGTGGCCCATAGGGTCACTGAAATACAAAAGACCTCTACCGAAATACAATGGCATCATATTAGATCTGAAGAGAATCCGGCTGATATGTTATCCAGGGGAGTCGAACCGGAGAAGTTAAATTTTAAAAGTCGGTGGTGGAAAGGCCCAGAGTGGCTAGAAAATGAGACCGTTTATTATCCGCTAGAGTCATCATGGTTATCGGAGATACCAGAAGGAAGAGTGATGTCTACGACGGTCAACGTGGAGCCCGGGTTGAGTGTTTGGACAAGGTATTCATCATTGAAGCGATTGAAGCACGTTATCGCTTACTGCCTCAGATTCTCACACAATTGCCGGAAGGTTACAGACCGGTTGACGAGTTGGTTATCGGTCAAGGAATTAGAGGAAGCATTGAACATCATATTGAAGCAGCATCAAAAACAGCATTTTGCAAGAGAAATAGTCGATCTGCAATCGAGGCGCCAAATCTCAAGAAAAAGTCGATTATTAGCGCTCAATCCGTTCATGGATGATACGGGATTATTGCGTGTAGGCGGACGCTTGAAAAACGCTCCGGTGTCATATTCTCGAAAATTTCCCGTGGTGTTGGCGACTCGGAATCAACTAACCGATTTGATCATAAGAGATAATCATTTGAGAAGTTTGCACGCGGGCCCCGAAGCCCTTTTAAGCATAATCAGAGAACAATATTGGATTATATCCGGTAGATCAGCTGTGCGGAGAGCCCTGCGCAGGTGCATCGTATGTTATAGATTTAATTGTAAGACGCCGAAAGAAATAATGGGAAACTTACCGGTTCACAGAGTGAGCCCGGGTAGAGCATTCTTAAATGTAGGTGTAGATTTCGGTGGGCCATTTAACATTAAGATATCGCGTAATAAATCAGCCAAGGCATATATTTGTCTGTTCGTGTGTTTTGCAACTCGCGCCATTCATTTGGAATTGGTTAGTGATCTAAGTACGGCGGCATTTCTCAACTCGTTAAGACGTTTCATTGCAAGGCGCGGTAAATGTTTGAATATTTATTCGGACAATGGAACGAATTTTGTAGGAGCGAATAATGCGTTACAAAGATTGAGAGAGTTGCTGAGGGATCAAAATCATCAAAAACAAGTAGATACATTCGCGACAGAACAGTCAATTCAATGGCATTTTTTACCGCCTTACGCTCCCCATATGGGAGGCTTGTGGGAGGCGGGTATAAAATCCGTTAAGACACGTTTGCAAAAGGTGTTGGGAGAGGCGCTCCTTACATTCGAGGAATTCTACACGCTTTTGACAGAAATCGAAGCATGTTTGAATTCTAGGCCAATAACTTCCATGTCAAATGATCCTTCAGATCTCGCGGTTTTGACCCCCGGACATTTTTTGATCGGGGAATCGTTAAACGCGATTCCGCAGATTGAGCTGACGGAAGTACCAACGAATAGATTGACCCGCTATCAATTACTTATTAAATTGCATCAACATTTTTGGACTCGTTGGAGCCAAGAATATTTATCGCAATTACAATCAAAGTCTAAATGGAGGAGCGCTACCTCTGATCAGGAAAGGATAAAACCTAACGATTTGGTGATTTTGAAGGAAAATCAGCCACCTCTTAAATGGAAACTAGGGCGTATTTTAGAAGTGCATCCCGACAAGGAAGGCCATGTTCGAATTGTAATTGTAAAAACGGAGAATGATATTGTAAAAAGACCGTTATCAAAAATTTGTGTCCTTCCTAAATCGGATTAGTAATAAAATAGCGCTGTACAAGGATATCGGACACATCACATTTTAGTGAGACATACAATTGTGTGCCAAGGACAAGGTTGAAAACTGTATTTTCAAGGCGGGCGAGATGTTTAGGAGTTACCGAAATTGTGAGCCTAACGTGATCGTGGGCCCGACGTCTAATAGGTACGTCTCCCGAAAGGAGGGGGAACGTAAGAGCTCGCGCTACCGGCGAGAAGGAGTCGTGAAAAGATAGTCGTAGACAACGCACGAGAGTCCTGCTCTAATTTTAAGTGAAATTGTATTAACATGACGCGAGCGACAAGCTGTTAGAAAATGAGAGTGTTGGAATAAACTTATAAGACTTGTCATCATGGTGCATCATTCATTAAAACGGAGGAAATTGGAGCTCCCACGTCCGGATTCGTAATTTTAAAATAATTCGCCTTGTAAGAAGGTTCGACCCAATAGCAGCGCGTGGAACTTTCGACGGCACGGCGTGATCGCTGGGCGAGAGAGAGAGAAACGCCCGGACGAGAACATACAGTTATCTATGCGTTATCTCACATATATTACGTTAAAAAGCATTGAACAAGCGTTGATCTGCAGTAAAAAAAAAAGATATTTTGTTATTCAACGTGCATATTAAATTAAACGTTTTCTATGCAATAGTTAACGTTCATTACGTTAATAAGCATTGAACAAGCGTTGATTTGCAGTAATAACCATTATATTGCGTTCCTCAACGCGCATTTATTAATGAAACGTTCTTTATGCGATACTTTACTTGTATTATGTTAAAAAGCATTAAACAAGCGTTGATTTGCAGTAAAAACCACAATATTGCGTTATTTAAGGCGCATTTCAAATTAAACGTTCTCTATGCGAGATCTCACGTGTATTACGTTTATAAGCATTGAACAAGAGAGTTATTCAGCAGTAATAAACTAATTATTGTTTTCTTCAACGCGCAATTCAAATGAAACGTTCTTTATGCGATATTTCACTTGTATTATGTGAAAAAGCAGTGAACAAGCGTTGATCAGAGTTAAAAACTAATAAATTGCGTTCTTCAATGCACATTTTAAATGAAACGTGCTCTATGCGATATTTCACTTGAATCATGTATAGTAAAAAGCAATGAACAAGCGTCGATCAACAGTAAAAACCAAAATATTGCGTTATTCAACGCGCATTTCATGAAACGTTTTTTATGCGATATTTCACTTGTATTATGTTAAAAAGCATAGAACAAACGTTAATCTGCAGTAATAACCATAAAAAAGCGTTTTTTCACGCGCGTTTTTTAATAACACGTTCTCTATATTTTACTTTAATAAAACGTTCTCTATATTTTACTTGTATTACGTTAAAAAGCATTAAAAAAGGGTTGATTTGCAGTAAAAACCACAATATTGCGATATTTAAAATGCATTTCAAATTAAATGTTCTCTATGCAATATCTCACGTGTATTACGTTAATAAGCATTGAACAAGCGTTGATCAGCATTTATAACTAAATTTTGCGTTTTTTAACGCGCATTTATTAATGAAACGTTCTCTATGCTATATTTTACTTGTATTATGTTAAAAAGCATTAAACAAACGTTGATTTGCAGTAAAAACCAAAATATTGCGTTATTTAGCATTTCTAATTAAAAGTTCTCTATGCTATATCTTACGTGTATTACGTTAATAAGCATTGAACAAAAGTTGATCAGTAATGTTAACCAGAATATTGAGTTCTTTAACGCGCATTTTAAATAAAACGTTTTCTATGAAATATTTTACTTGTTTTACGTGAAAAAGCATTGAACAAGCGTTGATACGCTGTAAAATACAAAATATTGCGTTATTCAACGCGAATTTTGGATTAAACATTCTCTATGCGATACCTCAAGTGTATAACGTTAATAAGCATTGAACAAGCGTTGATCAGCAGTAATAACCAAAATATTGTGTATTTTAACGCGCATTTTAAAAGAAACGTTCTCTATGCGATATTTCATTTGAATTACGTAAAAAAGCATTAAACAAGCTTTGAGTAGCAGTAAAAACCAATAAATTGCCTTCTTCAAAGCGCATTTTAAATAAAACATTGTCTATGCGGTATTTCACTTGAATCATGTAAAAAGCATTGAACAAGCGTTAATCTGCATTAAAAACCAAAATATTGCGTTATTAAACGCGAATTTGAAATAAAACGTTCTATAAGTAATATCTCACGTGTATTATGTTAAAAAGCATTGAACGATCGTTGATCTGCAGTAAAAACCAAAATATTGCGTTTTATACCGCGAATTAAATTGAAACTTTTTCAATGCGATATTTCATTTGTATTATTTTAAAAAGCGTTGAACAAGCGTTGAACAACAGTAGGAACCAAAATAATGCTTTATTCAACGCGCATTTAAATGAAACGTTCTCTATACGATATCTCACGCGGTTTACGTTAAAAACCGTCAAACAAGCGTTGATCTGCATCAGAAACGAAATTCTTGTCGTTCTTCAGCGCGCTAGGCGCATGAAAAATTATCTATGCGATAGCTCAGGCGGTTTAATTTAAAAACGGACAAACAAGTGTTGATCTGCCTCAGAAACGAAACTATTAAATTTCCCACCGAGAATTGCACATGAATCGTTATCTATGCGATATATCACGTGTTTTACGTTAAAACGCGTCGAACAAGCGTTGATCTGCATTAGAAACGAAATTATTGTCATTTTTCAGCGCGCTAGTCAAATGAAACTTTGTCTATGCGATATCTCACGCGGTTTACGTTAGAAAACGTCGAACATGAGTTGATATGCATCAGAAACGAAACTATTGAAGTTTCCAGCGCGAACTGCAAATGAATCGTTTTCCATGCCATATCTCACGTGTTTTACGTTAAAACTCGTCAAACAAGTGTTGATCTGCATTAAAAACAAAACTCTTCTTGTTCTTCTGCGCGCTAGACGCATGAAAAATTATCTGTGGGATATTTCACGCTGCTTAAGTTAAAAACCGTCGAACAAGTATTGTTCTGAATCAGAAACAAAACTATTAAAGTTCCCAGCGAGAATTGCAAATGAATTGTTATCTATACGATATCTCACGTGTTTTACGTTAAAAAGCGTCGAACAATTGTTAATCTGCATTAAAAACAAAACAACTGTCGTTCTTCAGCGTCAGCCAAAAGAAACGTTGTCTATGCGATATTTCACGCGGTTTACGTTAAAAACCGACGAACATGCGTTCATCTGCATTAGAAACGAAACTATTGTCGTTTTTCGGCGCGCTACACAAACGAAACGTTATCTTTGCGATATCTCACGCGTTTTACGTTAGAGATCGTCGAACAAGCGTTGATCTGCATCAGAAACGAATGTATTATATTTCTCAGCGCGAATTGCAAATGAATCGTTATCTGTGAGATTTTTCACGTGTTTTACATTAAAAGGCGTAGAACAAATGGTAATCTGCATTAGAAACAAAACTATTGTCGTTCTTCAGCGCGCTAGACAAGTGAAACTTTGTCCATGCGATATCTCACGCGTTTTTCGTTAAAAACCGTCAAACAAGCGTTGACCTGCATCAGAAATGAATCTATTGAAGTTCCCAGTGCGATTGCAAATGAATCATTACCTGTGCGATATCTCACGTGTTTTACGTTAAAACGCGTCGAACAAGTGTTGATCTGCATTAGAAACGAAATTAATGTCATTTTTCAGCGCGTTAGTCAAATGAAACTTTGTCTATGCGATATCTCACGCCGTTTAAGTTAAAAACCGTCGAACAAGTGTTGATCTGCATCAGAAACGAAACTATTGATGTTCCCAGCGCGAACTGCAATGAATCGTTATCTATGCAATATCTCACGTGTTTCACGTTAAAACGCGTCGAACAAACGTTGATTTGCATTAGAAAGAAAGTTGTTGTCGTTCTTCAGCGAGCTACAACTGAAACGTTATCTGTGCGATATCTTACGCGGTTTACGTTTAAAACCGTTGAACAAGCATTGATCTGCATCAGAAACGAAAGTATTATATTTCTCAGCGCGAATTGCAAATGAATCGTTATCTGTGCGATTTTCTACGTGTTTTACTTTAAAACGTGTCGAACAAATGTTAATCTGCTTTAGAAACAAAACAACTGTTTTTTCTTTAGCGCGCTGGACAAATGAAACGTTGTCTATGCGATATTTGTCGCGATTTTCGTTAAAAACCGTCGAACAAGCGTTGACATCTGCATTAGAAACAAATCTATTGGTGTTCTACAACGCGCTAGACAAATGAAACATTTTCTATGCGATATCTCGTGTTTTACGTTAAAATGCGTCGAACAGAAGTTGTTCCGCAGAAATAAAACTATTTTCAAATTACAAATATGTTATTGGACCGATAGTGTAACAACACAATAATAGTAAGATAGCCTTCATTGGTCGTAGCTTGGTCTTAGTGCTTTTTCTTTTATTTATGTGATTTTATATACTTCTCCGAACTCAACCAGAATGTGCGCCGAATTAATTTTTGGTCATAACACAGCATGTCGAGTAACAATTAGTAATATCACTATTTACATTAAATTAATTTATTTAATATAATACTTGATGCTGATTTATGACCAAAAATTAATTCGGTGCACATTCTGGTTGAGTTCGGAGAAGTATATAAAATCACATAAATAAAAATAAAAGGATTAAGACCTAGCTACAACCGATGAAGTCTATCTTATTATTGTGTTGTAAAACTATTTCGTTCTTCAACGCGCTAAACAAATGAAAACTTATCTATGCGATATTTTACACGGATTTACGTTAAAAAGCGTCGAACAAGCGTTGATTTATGTCTGAAACGAAACTATTGAAGTTCTCAGCGCGAATTGCAAATGAATCGTTATTTATGCGGTATCTCATGTGATTTGCGTTAAAACACGTCGAACAAACGTTGATCTGCTTTAGAAACGAAAATATTGAAGTTCCCAACGCGCATTGCATATGAATCGTTATCTGTGCAATATCTCTCGTGTTTGACGTTAAAACGCATCAAAAAAGCTTTGATCTGCATTAGATACGAAACTATTGTCGTTCTTCAGCGCGCTAGAGGATTGATACATTATCTATGCGATATCTTACGCGGTTTACGTTAAAAACCGTCGAGCAAGCGTTGATTTGCGTTAGTAACAAAACTATTGTTGTTCTTCAGCGCGCTAGACCAATGAATCTTTATCTATGAGATGTCTCTCGCGGTTTATGTTAAAAACTGTCCAACAAGCGTTGATCTGCATCAAGAACGAAATTATTGAAGTTCCCAGCGCGAATAGCATACGTGAGATAACGCATAGAAAACGTTTCACTTCTAATGCACGTTAAAAAAGGCAATATTTTAGTTTTTACTGTTGATCAAGGCTTTTTTAAAGCATATTAACTTAATACGCATGAGTTATTTCATAGAGAACGTTTAATTTAAAATGCGCGTTGAATAACACATTATTTTGATTTTTTCTGCAGATCAACGCTTGTTCAATGCTTTTTAACATAATACGAGTGAAATATCGCATAGATAACGTTTCATTTGTGTAGCGCTCTGAAAAATGACAATACTTTCGTTTTTAATGCTGATCAGCGCTTATTTGACGCGTTTTAACGTAGAAAACGCGAGATATCGCATAGATAAAGTTTTATTTGTGTAGTGCGTTGAAGAACGATTATAGTTTTGTTTCTAATGCAGATCAACTGATGTTTGTTTCGTTTTAACGTAAAATACGTGAAATATCGCATAGATAACGATTCATTTGCAATTTGCGCTGAGAACTTCAATATTTTCGTTTCTGCTGCAGATCAACGCTTCTTCGACTGTTTTTAACGTAAACCGCTTGAGATATCGCATAGATAACTATTAGTTTGCAATGCGCTCAGAGAACATTAATTGTTTTGCTTCTGATACAGATCAATGCATTTTCGACGGTTTCTTACGTAAAACGCGTGAGATATCGCATAGATAACGTTTCAATTGTGTAGCGCTCTGAAGAACAACAATAATTTCTTTTTTAATGCAGATCAACGCTTGTTTGACGCGTTTTAACTTAAAAAACGTGAGATATCGCATAGATAACGATTCATTTGAAATTCGCGCTGAGAACTTCAATAGATTCATTTCTGATGCATATCAAAGCTTGTTCGACGGGTTTTAACGTAAAACACGTGAGATATGGCATAGATAACGATTTATTTGCAATTCGCGCTGGAAACTTTAATTGTTTTGTTTCTGATGCAGATTAACGCCTGTTCAATAATTTCTAACGTAAAACGCGTCAGATATTGCATAGATAACGATTCATTTGCAATTTGATCTGGGAACTTCAATACATTCGTTTCTGTGCAGATCAACAATGGTTCGACGCGTTTTAACGTAAAACCCGTGAGATATGGCATAGGTAACGATTCATTTGCAATTCGCGCTGGGAACTTCTATAGTTTCGTTTCTGAATCAGATCAACGCTTGTTCGACGCGTTGTACCGTAAAACACGTGAGATATCACATAGAAAACGATTCATTTGCAATTTGCGCTGGGTATTTCAATACATTCGTTTCAGATGCAGATCAACGCTTGTTCGACGCTTTTTAAAGGAAAACACGTGCGATGTCGCATAGATAACGATTCATTTGCAATTCGCGCAGCGAACTTCAATAGTTTTGTTTCTGAAGCAGATCAACTCTTATTCGACGCATTTTAACGTATACACGTGAGATATCGCATAGATAACGATTCATTAGAATTCGCTCGGGGTACTTCAATACATGCGTTTCTGGTGCAGATCAACACTTGTTCGACGCGTTTTAACGTAAAACACGTGAGATATCGCATAGATAACGATTTATTTGCAATTTTCTCTTTGAACTTCAATAGTGTAGGATGTTAAAATGGTAGCTAAGAAAAGAGAGTGAGAATGAGATTATGAGAGTGTGAGGGAGAGAGAATGAGTGAGAGAGAGAATGAGTGAGAGAGATTCGAAAACGAGTTGCGGCGTTACTTTCGGTGCGATACGCCGTATCCGACAGAGGAAATCGGCAGCGCTTTCGGAGCGCGACTCGGCGTTTGGTAAAAAGGTCCGGCGTCATTAAGTGTAGATTATTGGAATAGATTGAAACAGTGGACAATGTCGTTTGAGTGACATGAAGTGCGAAATTAGCGGTGTTCGGCGCCGTTTGGTAGCGGCGCGGCGCTTTAGAGATTTTTGAAAAGTGTACACGTGTGTGAATGTGTGTTTGTGTAAATGTGTGTGCCTGTGTGTGTCCGTGTGAGGGATATAAGAAGCTGTGCGAGAGCCCGAGGTCCAGAGAGTAACGATTCTGCGAGTCAAGAGAGCGTTCTGTAGACGCTCAACGAATATTATACTTATTTTCTAAAAGCCTAATTGATCCCACTTACACTTTGGGGGCTCGTCCGGGATCAGGCTAGTTAGATCCGTAGTATAACCAGTTCCGTGAGTGTCGAGTGTCGAGTTTTGAGTTTATTGTGAACCTGAAGAGACGAGCAATGAGTACCAAATACGCGAACGATCTGACGGTGGCAGAGCTGAAAGAGAGACTGAGAGAGTTGGGACTATCTAATTCCGGTACTAAGAGCGATTTAATAAAGCGTTTAGACGAGTCAGCTCCTTCCGGCTCCTTTGGACCGAGATGCAACCAGAGGATCAGGCGACGGGGAGCATGGAAGAAGCCGGTAACACAGGAGCGAATGAGAGAAGTACAGGAAACGAGACATCATCAGAGCATCACTCCAGAGACCCGCGCGTAATCGAGATGGAGCTGGATATCTTGAAACGCGAAATCGAGATGCTGAAGACTTAATCGCGGGCATCCGCTCATGTATCAGATGCGCATTACGCATCGAATACGGAGATCAGGTCGACGCAACCTAGAGCAAACATGAGTGCCATAGCCGAGCTTCTCGCTACGTTCGACGGTACGACGGGCAATTTTGACATCTGAAAATGCTGAGGCGGACCTACCGATTAGACAACGAACACACGAGGATACTGATCGGGATGCGGCTGAAAAGGAAGGCGCTAGAGTGGCTGCATTCCAAGGCCGAATTCATGGAGATATCCTTAGAGGCATTGCTACACGAGCTCAGAACCATGTTCGATCATCGACCGAGCAGAGTGGCACTACGTAAAAAGTTCGAGGAGCGTGTGTGGAGGAAAGGTGAGACCTTCGTCGATTACATGCACCAAAAGGTCATCTTGGGGAATCGCCTGCCGTTTGACGAAGAGGAACTCGTCGAATATATCATTGATGGCATCTCTGACCGCGGGCTGAGGAATCAGGCGCGAATCGGCAGCCTCAACTCAAGAGCCGCACTGATGGAGAGATTTGAGCGGATAACGCTCTGGAACAAAAGGCATCCGGGGCACGGCGAGGAGAAGTCACAGTTTCGAGCGAAGGCGGAGAAGAGTGGCGAGAGCGGAAAGAGCGAGCAGAAGAAGACGACGCCTAGTGTGAAGAAGAATTGTTTTAACTGCGGCCTGCCCGATCACTTCGGTAAAGACTGCCCAACGAAGGAGAACGGATCGAAGTGCTTTAAATGCGATGAGCGTGGGCACATTGCGACGAAATGTTCCGAGAAGCGAGCGGAGGTAAAAGACAGTTACGTCGCAACGCAGGTAACGCAAACGAAATGTAAAAAAGAGGTTTCGGTAAACGGTTGTAACATTGTCGCGTTAATTGATACTGGGAGCGATCTATGTTTAATGCGTGCGGATCATCATTCCGACATAGGATCTCCGTCGTTAGAATACCGAGAGACGCGATTTCGCGGCGTAGGGTTAAAGGAAAACGTAGCGTTAGGAGAATTCCGTGCGGAATTAGCTGTCGACGGGCATTCTTATCCTATTTTAATTCGAGTCGTTGCAAATGATATGATTAGTCATAAATTATTAATCGGTGCAGATTTTTTGAATACAGTCGACTTACACATAAAAAACGGTAATGTGTCGATTAATCCCGTGGAAAATTTGATAGCGAAAGATCAAACGCTTCCCGAGATCTTTCAAATAGATCTCGAACGCAAAGAGACCGACGAAGTAGATCTGTCACATATTTTGAGTAACGAGCGTCGAGCGGTTATTGAGAATATTATAAACAATTACAAACCAAATAAGACTAAAGAAACTAGTGTTAAAATGTCAATTATCTTAAAAGATGAAGAGCCGGTATATCAGAGAGCCCGTCGATTGCCCGCAGTGGAAAAAGAAGAAGTGCACGGCATCATTTCCGAGTGGATTCGAGATGGCATTGCGCAACCATTGCTATCCGACTACGCGAGTCCGATAGTTTTAGTGGAAAAGAAAGACGGGAGCGCTCGATTGTGTGTGGACTATCGCCAGCTTAATAAAAAAATCGTGCACGATAGATATCCGCTTCCGTTAATAGAAGACCAGGTAGATTTCTTGCAAGGCATGATATATTTCAGCACGTTGAATCTGGAGAACAGTTTTTTTTCACGTCCCGATAGAAAAGGACAGTCGAAAGTATACGGCTTTTATAGTGCCAGACGGGCACTATGAACTTTTGAAAGTCCCGTTCGGACTTTGCAATTCGCCGTCGGTTTTTCAGCGATTCATTAACACCATTTTTAAAGACGCGATACGTGACCGGCTAGTGCTAACTTACCTCGATGATCTCATAATTCCGTCTGTCGATGAAAATACAGGAATTAAAAATTTTGAGATCGTGTTAAAAATTGCGAGCGAGGCAGGACTCAAAATTAATTGACGCAAGTGTCGTTTTTTACAGACTAAGATAGAGTTTCTTGGCCACGTAATAGAGATCAGTCAAGTATACCCGTCGGTACGTAAAATTGACGCGGTGCGTAAATTTCCAGAGCCAAGCAACGTGAAGCAAATTCAGAGTTTTCTCGGGCTGAGCGGCTACTTTAGAAAATTCGTGCCAAAATATTCAATTATTGCGCGCCCTTTAACTAATTTATTGAAGGCAAACGCGAAGTTCCGTTTCGAGGAAGAAGAGAAAGGGGCATTTCTTAATTTAAAAAATATTTTATGTGACAAGCCCGTATTACGAATATATAAAGCAAATGAGGAGACCGAACTGCATACGGATGCGTCAATCGACGGATACGACGCGATCCTATTACAAAAGAGCGACGAAGATGGTGCGTTCCATCCAGTCTATTATTCGAGTAGCAAAACTTCGCCCGCCAAGCGGCGTTACACGAGCTACGAGTTGGAGGTGCTCTCCATTGTTCGAGCCCTAACGAAATTCCGCGTATATTTGTTGGGCATCCATTTTAAAATAATGACCGACTGCCGAGCGTTCGCGCTTACTATGAATAAGAAAGACTTGTGCGTACGTGTGCCCCCCTGGGCACGGCTTTTAGAAGAATTCGACTATGTTATTGAGCACAGGCCCAGTAAGAGCATGGTCCACGTGGACGCGTTAAGTCATAATCCGATTCCGAGTTGCATGACTATAGATATATGCGATAGCCTGTCAGTGCGATTCAGGCAAGCACAGCAGGACAACGGCGACGTCAAAAAGATATTCGACGCGGTGGAAAAGGGAGATCACGATGATTACATCATTAGAAACAATTTGTTATTTAAAAAACGCGACGGTGGTATTCTATTAGTTGTTCCTAAATCTATGCGTACGCAGATAATTAAACGTACGCACGAGCAGGGCCATTTTTCGGTGGCAAAGACGGAGGCATTATTGCGTAGAGAATATTTCATACCGAGCGCGAGATCGAAGATCGAAAAAATTATACAAAATTGCGTGACTTGTATCCTAGCCGGAAAAAAGCAGGGCAAGCAAGAGGGCTATTTAAATATGATCGATAAGGAGGAATTGCCGCTAGATACATTCCATGTTGATCACTTAGGGCCGTTGCCGACTACAAAAAAAATTACAAGTACATCTTCGCGATAGTCGATGCTTTCACAAAATTCGTGTGGTTTTACGCAACAAAAACGACGAACGAGGTAGTGAATAGACTTAAAAAACAATCTTCTGTTTTTGGAAATCCGAGGCGGATAATCTCAGATCGTGGCACAGCGTTCACGTCTAAAGAATTTAAGGACTATTGTTCGGCGGAAAATATTAGTCACGTATTAACTACGACAGGAGTCCCTCGCGCCAACGGACAAATAGAGCGGGTAAATAGAGTGCTGATTTTGTTGCTAGCAAAACTTTCGGATCCAAAGCGCGAAGAATGGTTCAAACACCTTTATTCAGCCCAGTTATATTTAAATTGTGCGCCACACAGGAGTATTGGCACCACTCCTTTCCGCTTATTGTGGGACACACGCGCGCGTGCGAGGAGATCCACAGATCTTAGAATTGTTAGAAAGAGAATGGGTTGACAATTTCGAGAACGATCAAAGCGAATTACGTATGCGAGCGAAAGAGAGCATCGCAAAAATTCAACGCGAAAATCGGAAAACTTCGACAAAGAGGCGAAAAGCGGCGAGAAAATATAATGAGAACGACTTCGTGGCAATTAAGCGTACACAGTTAGGTCCTGGCCTTAAACTGGCTAATAAGTATCTCGGACCATATAGCATTGTAAAAGTGTTGCGTAACGACCATTATATTGTACAGAAAATAGGTGAGCATGAGGGGCCGTCGAAAACCTCCACGTCCGCTGATTATATGGAACCTTGGATAGATTTTACGAGCGATGAGTCGGAGGACGAGTGCGAAGACGAAGACATTCGGGGGCGAATGTCGTTGCAGGATGGCCGAATGTAGCATGTTAAAATGTTAGCTAGGAAAAGAGAGTGAGAATGAGAGTATGAGAGTGAGAGAGAGAGATAGAGAGTGAAAGAATGAGTGAGAGAAATGCGAAAAAGAGATGCGGCGTTATTTCGGAGCGATACGCGGTATCCGACAGAAGAAATCGGCAGCGCTTTCAGAGCGCGACTCGGCGTTTGGTAAAAAGGTCCGGCGTCATTAAGTGTAGATTATCGGAATAGATTGAAAGAGTGGACAATGTCGTTTGAGTGACATGAAGAGCGAAATTAGTGGTGTTCGGCGCAGCTTGGTAGCGGCGCGGCGCTTTAGAGATTTTTGAAAAGTGTACACGTGTGTAAATGTGTGTGTGTATGTAAATGTGTGTGCCTGTGTGTGTCCGTGTGAGGGATATAAGAAGCTGTGCAAGAGCCTGAGGGCCAGAAAGAAACGATTCTGCGAGTCAAGAGAGCGTTCTGTAGACACTCAACGAAATATATTATACTTATTGTCTAAAAGCCTAATTGATCCCAGAATAGATTTGTATCTGATGCAGATCAACGCCTGTTCGACGCGTTTTAACGTAAAACACGTGAGATACGCATTGATAATGATTCATATGCTTTTTGCGCTGGGAACTACAATACATTCGTTTTTGAGGCAGAACAACACTTGTTTGACGCGTTTTAACGTAAAACACGTGAGATATCGCATAGATAACGATTCATTTGCAATTCGCGCTGGGTACTTCAATACATTTGTTTCTGGTGCAGATCAACGTTTGTTTGACGCGTTTTAACGTAAAACACGTGAGATATCGCATAGATAACGATTCATTTGCAATTCGCGCTGGGTACTTCAATACATTCGTTTCTGGTGCAGATCAACGCTTGTTTGACGCGTTTTAACGTAAAACACGTGAGATATCGCATAGATAACGATTCATTTGTAATTGGCGCTGGAAACTTCAATAGATTCGTTTCTGATGCACATCAACGCTTGTTTGACGCGTTTTAAAGTAAAACACGTGTGATATCGCATAGATAACAATTCGTATGCAATTTGCGCTGAGAACTTCAATAGAATCGTTTCTGATGCAGATCAACGCTTGTTCGACATGATTTAACGTAAAACAGGTGAGATATCGCATAGATAACGATTTATTAGCAATTTGCGCTGGAAACTTTAACAGTTTTGTTTCTGATGCAGATCCACGCTTGTTCGACAATTTCTAACATAAAACGCGTCAGATATCGCATAGATAACGATTCATTTGCAATTCGCACTGGGAATTTCAATAGTTTCGTTTCTATTGCAGTTCAACGCTTGTTCGACGGTTTCTAACGTAAAACGTAACGCGTGAGATATCGCATAGATAACGATTTATTTGCAATTCGCGCTGGGAACTTCAATAGCTTCGTTTTCTTATTTGCGAGACATGCGCGCGCAATTATCAAAGTTGTATGCGCGGAAAATATCCTATGTAGACAGTTAGTTTCTGTGAGATAGAAGAAGTCACGCATAGATTCATGAATGGAACTTTAGCACTTGACCACTGTAAATGGTGCGAAGGATCGTTTGCTAAAACCCAACCGATAGCTTCGTGTCGTTCTTGTTCCTTGGCTTATCGACGCTTGTTAAATGTTCTAGAAATTAGAGGAATCAGTCGCAAACATATTACCTTACTTGTATATGATCATTGTGACCAAATCGCGAGATTTAGACTGCGCAAACCAGTTGTTTAAAATTTAGTCAACATTGTTAATGCATCACCCATTAACAATGCCGGGATCTAACCCGCACTTGAACCCATTTGAAGATATTCTCGATTCTATAGACCAATACGTTGTGTCCTGTATTAAAACTGCAGGGTATTTATGTCAAAGATTCCCTGAGAATCTATACAAATGCGAAAACTGCAAGGATCCATCAAATATAGTATTTATACACGGACACGTGTTCGCCGATGGCACCCATTACTCTTTCAATTGCACGAAATGTAAAATATCATTAATAAGGACGAGACCAATACTAAGTTGTTCAAATTGTTTGGCCGCACGCGAACGCTTTCTCAGGAAACTTGAAACGCGTGGCATAATTCGTAAAAATATCAGAAAGATAATATTTGATGTCCTTAACAATGATTTTGTTCACCTAGAATACTTACAACCACCGACCTACGAGATTCATCGTGGTGTGAGTCTGATGCGATTGCGCTATGAGCACCATCGCAACCGACTTCGCCAAAACGCGCCCTAGTAAAAAGCTTTGTACATCAATACCATTCATAACCATATTGCTAATTCAGAAACGTACTATAAGCATTGATATATTTTATAGAATAGCAATTAACCTCTCATACTCTTATACTAATGGATAACAGAAAAAGAGGTATCCAAAGGACACTCCAAAATGTTTGCAATAGGCACCGAGATGTTCCCAACCAAGGTGCAAACACTACAAGAGCTTGCATTGCCGATTGTTGTCGAAAAAGCTCTACGCGATGCCTCTAAGCTGAGCCTACGTCTTGGTATAGACATCTACCTTTATAATACCTCAGGAAACCGAGCGATAAAAGAATACAGCTCTATAGACTTTGTCGGTGAATCAATAAATTTTGTCGTAATGAAGAACAATAGAATTGCGGTGGAGAATGCTCCGTACCTTTCCGCGATTTGGACGGAATCATGGGCGACTAAATATTTCAAGTATTTTGTTAAGAGAAGAGTACCGATTCATAAGGATAGATCCGGGGTACGTTACTACGAAACAAAGTTACCACCATACCACGTCATAAAGGCAAACATGACCGAATTCGGTGATATGACGCGATGGTCCGACGATAAGTGGGCCGAATATTTTAAATTATGGGAGAAGTGTCCACCACTTCAACAAAAACGTTCACAATGTTTCTATTTCCCAGAGGCCTCTGAACTATCCTAATGATTACTTTATCTTGTTCTTACACATATATTATTTTATGTTCAGTATATTCTAATTATGTTGAAGCACACAAACTACATATATAAGATTTAGACATGCATACACATATAACCGACTATATTAATTTTAGGCGTCTACTGTTATCCATATATCGTTTGTATTATATAATTATGTTTTAACCGAATTTCTGTATTGTTCTTTTATATTAATCTTTGCACTAAAGTCAGTCACGTAGAATTATCAACTCTAAAAATTAGAATAAGAATATGTGAGAAACATAACGCAAAACATATTATGTCATTATATCCGTTTGCTTGCTGTTATTAATATTATCATATTATATTCAGTCTTTAAAATAATAAGAAACGTCAAATACAAAATAATATAAAATGCTAGTTTCTACACCAGTCAAAAACAGCAAACAGAATTGTACTCCTTTTACTTTGCATACTACAACACGTTAATCCATATCACTAGTTCTATTTCCACAACGTATATACATAAGTATTGATATTCGAGGTTCAAACGCACATAACCATATATAAGTATACTTTACTATTATCAATAATTATATACAAGTTTTTATTGATATTACATTAATAAAAAAAAAGAGAGAGGAAAACACACAAAAACATTTTCTACATTCTTATAACCATTATTCTTACTATTAAATAAATTTAATTACATTATTAATTGATATATACTTATGAAATAAAACAAATGTTATTACAGTAATGGAATTGTTCTTTGTTACATTGCGATAAATATAAGGACGCACTATACTTAACAAATTATTAATAGTTTATGTAATTACTGTACGTCAGTTTTATGCATATAACCTTTGTAAAACAAAAAAAAACAAAATATGTTAAACTAACCTTATGCAAATGTCGTTTCATCTTACAATAAGTATCAGGAATATACAATTACATTATAAATCACGCAGAATTATTCGCTTTAGAATTAAGAACGTAGTAAGCGCACTATTTTTATTCTCAACCGGTAACTTACAGCTTATACACTCACATATATACCGCATTATCGATATTATATCTGCTTATTAAAATTTTGAGACGTATATTACAACTTGCACGCACCATATGTTACTAATCTTTGAATCATATAATTATATTATTGCTTATCATACCGTTATCTCCCAGAAGTTACGCAAATTGAGTTAAGACTTAGATATAAGCAAAATACAGCTACATACATACTCTATCTGCACCATTATCATTTAGAGATTGATATACACAAATATATTTAATCATACAACAAACGAAATAATAACAAAACAGAAAATACAAAATCAAGGAAAATAAATTGCATTTAATGCCTATAATTAAGGAATTAATTAATTAAGTTAGATATAAGGGTACATATCCTATGAACGTTACAAGCTTAATGCTGCATAAGATTTGCAGTAAATTGCCTAGATTAAATAATATGAAATATAAATTAAATAAACTCTTGGAGGCAGCAAACTTGTGCAGTGATAGCTTTAGTAATTAAGCCAATTACTATAAATGTGTGTGTTACAGACAATGATCGTAATACTCGCAATTATTATTCTTGTGAACCCCGTGGCATCCCTCATTGGATATGACTGCGAAGGACGACATTTAAACATAACTACAATATCATTGCTCGACGTCAGTGAATGTGATTTGAAAATCAAGACTCCAAATGCAACTGAATATACACTTCCGTTGTCAGTGTATAACTACGCCGAGGTGTTCCAGTGCAAGGTGGATATTTCGCGTACCGTCTACTATTGTGGGATGCATTCTCACATTTCCGCAGTCCAGAACGGCAGAGCAGACTACCTACACGAAGTTGGATACGACCAATGCATGAGGATGATCCAGGATGGCACCCTCTCACTGGGACCTAACAACTATATAACAGGCCTGAGAGTCAATCAGACAACTACAAGAAGTATTACTCTTGCAGGCAGCACCAATAACGAAGGAGGTTGTGAAACAACATACTATTCGGACCAGTTTGGAACTTGGCCCAATGTCATAGCACAAGGAGTAGCAAAAATTACTCTCCGAACCTTCTACGTTCCAGTTCACCTAGAATCCGGGAGAATAATACTAAAATCCGGTACAGTCTGTCAATTGAAGGACGGATTTTGTATCGACTCAGACGATGGATATTCATATTGGAAAGTTGCTCCGGTATCGCCCTGTGACTTTTACCAGTATGATGTACTTTACGAAGGACAAGCAACGAAACTACAGGAGGATCCAGATGACCCATATTCTTCTGTAATCTACAGCTTCACCACTCAGGACATTACGTTTGCACTCACCAAAATTCGTGAGTTTCCCCTGTGCGGATACGTCTTGTTTCGCACAGAACACCCAAAATTTTTTGTGCTTGAAACCAAAAGGGGAGACGCTCCCTCCACTCGGAAGCAAATCCCCATGCAAAATCTTGACATTTTTGCATATGTGAACTT
Organism: Solenopsis invicta; assembly: GCF_016802725.1. Classification (NCBI taxonomy): domain Eukaryota; kingdom Metazoa; phylum Arthropoda; class Insecta; order Hymenoptera; family Formicidae; genus Solenopsis; species Solenopsis invicta. The sequence continues at coordinate 19,954,206 of NC_052671.1, forward strand.
CAAGTTCGTATATGTGGAAAAACATATCAAACAGCACATGATTTCGTTGTATCACAACGTGATGCAACAAAAGTGCGAACTTGAAAGACAAGTGATAACCAATGCCTTGTCTTTCGCAACACTACAACCAGACGAGTTTGCATACCGATTAATGAAAGGACCAGGATATATGGCTGTCACCGCAGGAGAGGCCATATTCGTTATCAAATGTATACCAATCGAAGCCACAGTACGCCGACCCAAGGAATGCTTCACCGAACTTCCTGTGACTGTGCGCAACTCCAGTATGTTTTTAACACCAAAATCGAGGATACTTATTAAGTAGGAAACCAAAGAGAGTGTAATCATGAAATGTCTACTCACTATCATATTGAAGACACCTGGGTGCAGCTGTCGCCAGACCCACAAGTTTGACAGACGTCACCTCAACAACTTAAACCTATGGCCCAGCTAACTTGGAGATACTTAACGCCTGGACCACTTGCTGTTAGCGGAATTTATTCTGAAAAGGACATTGAACGATTAAGGGAACACATTATGTTTCCTGCTGAGAAGCCAGCTGTGCTTAACTCTATCGCTAGAGGATTGACCGGACATTCATTTGACCCAAATGCGGTCTCACTGTACAACATGTTGGACGAAAACGCTCTAAATAAAATTGCCGAGTCCGCAGCCTCTAGGATCTGGAAGGGATTTGTCTCTTTCGGATCAGCCATAGCCGGATTGTTTGGAATATTCTTAATCGTACGGTTGATTAAGATTATCATTGACACAACTATTCATGGATACGCCCGACATACTGTCTATGGATGCAGTATGCACTTGCTAGGAGCCCTATGGAGTTGCATCACGCACCTGCTTCTCCATTTGGCCAGAGGACCCATTGACAAGGACAAAGAGCAACAACTTGATGACCAGGACGCAACACCCAAGCTGACGAGCACGAGCAAGGATCACCAGATCACCATCAGCAGCCCTACCTGCCCAATCGAGGACCAACCTCATCTCAGCGAATCACCGATTATTGTAACTACCCCAACTACTTATACTTATCTTGATTTAAATCAAAGATTGGATGAGGTTAATCAAATTCCTCGATTGCAACGGAATTTGACTTAAAAAAAAGGGGGAGGTGGCGTCCCGTCATTTTTTTCTTATTTTTCATTATTTTTCAAAATTTTTGACGCAAAACTGTTTTAAATGCTGTAAAGACACATTTAACAAAATTAAAATGAAATCAAGTAAACTTTAATGTCAACAAATTTAAACCTCAATCCTAAAAGATTTAAATCAACCTCACTAAGACATTTAAGGTGTATAACATTTTCTCACGGTAGCGAGTCGGAACTAACTGACTGAACCGTGACAAACAATATTGACGTCATGTTAACTAATTGCAGCAATCCTCCGATTGCCTGATTAAATAATTCTTGCACGATAATTAAAAGAATAATTCGGTAATAATCTTACCGAACTAAACAAATAAAGATTTTTGATGTCATTATTGTATAATAAAAATAAGCGCCTACAAACGAATATACATATACAATCCTATATAATATCTTTATATAATCTGATATCACTAAATATTTTATTCTCCAATATATAATCTCTCATTAGCCACCGCTATATTTGGATGGCTACAGTAATTTTTATTAATTGTTTATTCTCATAATTAATCCCGTATAACTAATTGCGTTTAAAAGTTTTGTAAACAAGTAACCTAACGTTAAGCAAGTTGAAAAATAATCTGCTTGCAGCCTGGATATGATTATTTACAGTCATAGAGTATTATACTTCTACAAAGGTAAGGATAATGCTTTTTATCCTTCCCCGATTCCCAACCCCGACATTCTACAACGCTAGAACAACACACTCACTCTTAACATCATATAAATTCTATCTTATACCATTTTATTATAATTTTCGTGGCAGCTGTAGAATAGCCTAACGATACAGATATTATTTTCTTTTATCTTATTTTTGGTGGCAGCATAATTCTAAAAATTATATTAGAATTAAATCTTGACAGAAATATTAACCATCAATTATTCTTTATTTATTGGCACTAAATAAACTACCCTGAGACGATAACCTTAATAATTGATTAATTGAAATAAATATTTTATTAAATGATCTTTAAATTGCTTGCATAACAAACCTTCTTATACGATTCGAGTAAACTGTAATCTTAAAATAATTAATGAATATTATTTAATAAATTAGAACCTTGCTAACTAAACAATCCTCCAAATTTGTTATAAACATTTGCTTTAAATTTTGGCGATTATACCTTTCTTTAAAAAATAATTACTATTAATTTTGAATAAGAAAAATAAATCTAGGATGTGCCACATTAAATTATATACATTTCATAACTTTGTTCCACAAGAATATTTTATATCTCAAAATTTTGACCGATAAGCTAAAATTTGCATATAAAGTTACTTGCATAATTTTTCGTCGTGAATACAAAAACCGCAATTTCAAATTCGTATCTTGGATAAATTTTTCATAATAAAATAAATGTTCTCAAATAAATTTACTTAAAAGAACTAAGAGCTATAGTTAGTTTTAGTACTCCGCTTACATTAAAAATATATATGTAAATCAGAACAAAATAACACTGTTTTCCTAATATTATCATAAGGTCAAATTTTTGATCGACAACCTAAAAATTTTATATAACAAAATTCTCAGTATTTAAGTGCCTAAAAGATTACATAAAAGTTATGCCCAAATTTAACATAATTATAAATTTATAGAAATACACTTCAAAATTTTGACCGTCAATCAAAATTTTTTATAAGACATAAATTTACGTACAATCAATTATCTAAACAGTCCTATAGAAATAACATTAAAATTTTAATTGTTTAAACCCCTATGATATAACAATATTGGAATTTTTATAATGACAAAGGGAGTTATGTATCGGCATCAATACTGTTTTACCTTCTCTATAAGTACATACTATTAATACTAGCTCATATTGATATCCATTATAAATTTTTAATTTGTTTAAACAAAATATTGATTTACAATTTTTATAAATCTCGCCATACAACTTCTTTTGACCATCTAAATCTAACTACACACCTTTTATTTTGATCAAAAATAATAACCTTTTTATTTGTTTAAATAAACAAATTATCAAAAATCCAAAATATACGTTTGAAAGGCCATAAAAACGATTTTAGGAATTGGTGTGAACTCTTAACCCCAACCGTTCCGAAGCTATGATTTTTTGAAAAACTCACCCCGGAACCATCCTCATGGCACAAAATGCACTCCGTAAGAAGAGAGGCAGGGCCGATCATTATGAACATACTCCCGACCTTAAAATAATTTTTTTTCCAAAATCACCCCCTCCGATCAAAACCACCCTTATAAGGAAAATTACCCCTTAAATAATTAATAACATCCCCCTAGGTTTCAAATTTTTCCGACAAATAACTTTGAAGTTACAAATTTTTAAAGTAAGTATTTTATATACCTTACTTTTGGGACACCCTATACATATATAATTACCCCCATGTCAAGATTAAAGGTTAAATAAATTATTAAATTTATTAAAATCATAAAATAACTCCATAGTTCAATTCTCGCGAAAATGACCTTGTTAGTTTAAAAATAAATCCATTTAACATTTTAAAATTATTAATAATTGATTCTGATAAAACGAAAATACTATCAAAAACTTCGGAATAATAAATTGTACTTATAAATTAAATTTCGTCTTCTTAACTCTAATAGTTTAAGAGGAAGAAAAATTTTAATTAAGAAATATCATTAATTAATAAAAATTATTAATTATTAAAATTAAGGAATAAAATTATTTTCTAAATTTTTAATATTGCAAATCATACCCACAGATTTATTTTCAGGTTTTTATTCCGTAAAATACGCGAGAAATAGAACATCAAAATTTATTGTTTATAAAAATTGCTAATTATTAAGTTGAAAAAATAAAAAAATATTATTTTATTATTCGAGACCAAAAGTTACTTTAACGATTTAAATTTCACGTCTTTAGCTCAAATACTTTGGAAGTAATCCAAAAGTTATTTAAGAAATTTAATGAATTTTTATTGCAAAAACGGTAATACATAAAAAGCTCGCGCTTAGATCCTTTATACCTAACGATCATCATGCATTTTAGAACGGACCTCTAAGTAACTCCAATTAATTAATAAAAATTCCGTTAATAATAAAACTTTAATTGTTTATAACAACTAAATGGTTACCCCTACAACTTTGAAACATTATTAAAAAACAAAGAGCTTAAGCTAAAAAATACTGTCCTAAAATTTCAATTTTTTAAGACCAATAGTTCTAACAATATAAAATTTCAAACTTTTGCGTTATACGTATGCTCCAGTATGACAAGATGGCGAATGCACAGGTACACGAGAAACGCAAAGCCTTATACCTGTAAAATATGAACTTTTTCAATATAACTCTCATTAGATTTTTGCTACGTCAAATTAAAGACAATATTATTTTATTACTAAAGTTTTAATTTCATAATTTTCACTTAAAAGGTTAACGATTAATTCAATTGTTAATTTAAAATTATTGCATAAAGTATATGTCGAATAAGCTGCAGATCGTTGAAGCTATACGAACTTGCTAAATTATATAAAATCAAATAAAATAGTCACTCATCAAGACAAATCTCATATAATACATAATTAATTATTTATTAAAAATTAAATAAATTTAATAATTGTTTACCTAATAAACAATTTTTACGAATAAACGCTCTTTGCTAAAAAATTAACTATCTCATAAAATAAAGAGGGAATGTTCGGCACAAAACTCGCTCTTCACCTTAAAATACATCTAAAATATGTCATTTTGCTAAATTAAAATTTATTACAATTAAACCATTCACCCCCTAACCACCAAACTTGAATACGATTTAGGATAAACATTTAAAAACATGCTTGCAAAATTTCAAGAATTCTTACGTGCTAGTTTAAAAGTTATTAACTTATAAAATGAGAACGATATAAAATCACTTCTCACAGTACGCATATATACTCACACATACACGCATGACATGTATGTGAGAACCTACTACATGGACAAGTCAAATAAGAAACTTTTTAAATAATGCATATTTAACATTTTTAATACGGGCATATAAAAGGAAACGTTATTTTACAATCAAAATTTTAATTTCACAGCTCTAACTCAAATTGTTAACTAACAAGCCCAATTTGCAACTAACAGTTATTACACGTATATCGTATTTTAGCAAGCAAGAAATCTTCGTAGCCGCATACTCTTGGCGACGGCTCACGAATTCTAGTGACAAATTAAAAATTATATAAAGCTTTTTGATTTATAATAAATTGTCATTAACTATTAATAAATAATGAAAAAATAATTTAATTTACAATTGCAAATAAAATCCTCCTAATTATAAAATTGTTAACCTCCTAATAAGAAATAATTATTCAGCATAAGAATCACAGCTAACATATACGAAGGTACATATATAACATAAAATTAAAAGCTTATTGTCACTAAACTCCCCCCCCCCTCTATAAAATTTGGTGTTTAAGTTAAAATAAACCTTCAAAAATATGGAACGCAAGATTTCATTTCAATAAGTTCATCCATTTTCAAATTACAGACGTTACAAGTCAAATAAGCTGAAATAATTTAGCGAGATTTTTCAGACGGACACCGACGTGTACTTACACATTGAGAGCATCACACGGATACTCTTAACACATAGACAGCACTAAAAGATTTTTTCGGCAATACTTACACTTTTCTTACCACTTCCCTAGGTACATAATATTTTTATGCATTCAAATCTAAAGTCTCGATTTTTTCTAACTGTCCATTCAAAAGTTATAGAATAAAATATATATATAATTTTATTCATTGTTCTGAATGCATCTTCTTAAGAGAATAGCCTTGACAATGATTGCATCATTGCGTCATACTTTCATGCGTTGATAAAATTCCATGCAAGCAAAACTTTCTTTAAATAAATCTAATATAAAATCACGGTAAAATATTATAAGTAAAAGCTCTATTCGAATAATAGGAACTTCTCTTTCTTTTAAACACTCTACAATTACGAAATTACAGTAACAATCTTAATATAATAATATAAAAAATTAACTATTATCTTATTAATAAATTACAGGAAATTTTAAGGTATGACAAGAATAAAAGATGTATCTCACCACCAATAATCGTATGAGCCAGGAAATAAATGAATAAATATCTCCATTAATTTTCAAATGAATTAAGTAATATATCTACACACATATACACGCACACATCTTTACGCCTATACATGTACAGGCAATAGACAAGCTCCTTTAAATAATAATTTTACATACTTCCTACCTATACTCCTCAAAAGGCAATATCCTTTTACATTCAGATTTTAAATTTCCTCAAAATCTGTCCGCGCGTTTGGGAAATATAAATTTTTCTTTCTTTAAAATATTTATATATATATATTACACATGTTGCATGCAGTGAAGAAAATCGATAATCTTATGGGAGATTTACACGTGAAAAAGATTCAATTATAAGTCAAAAACTATTAGATCCGGAAACATGAAAATTTACATTTAAGTTCCTTTTAATATTATAATGTCAAATACTAAATTTCAAATTTTTAATTTTATTAGTTTTGGAGATATCAATTTTTAAAGATCGATAATTTTAACATGTAACTTCCATAAGAGAACACATTTAAATTTTTAAAATAATAAATCGCTGGTAAAAAGGTAATAACGATGTAACAACATAATTGTACTGCAATAATACATACATTTATTTAAATTCCACAACTCTGTATCAAACCGTTTTCGAACAATTAAGATTTTTATTTTGTGCTCCAGCTATAAGAGTGAGAGAGACGCACTTATGCGTAAACCTATAGTAAAAATTTAATTTCTTTTCCATTTAATTATTCGAAAACCATCAGTCACATTCTTACAAGATTGTACACTTAAGCTAATTGAGCAACTACCATTCTACTAAAATTATTGTCTTTACGAAATTTTAACTAGAAATTGTTAATAACAAAATTTACTATTTTATCACAAAAATAACGGAAGATGTTAAAAAGCGACCAGTTTAGTAGATGCATCTTATTTCCCACAACAGCGTGAACTAGGAAATAAGTTGTCAAAACTTCCGATTTATTGTTTTAAGCGAAATTCATTATAATATTCACACGTACAATACACATGTAAGAGGTTTCACCTCCCCGCGCCTACAAGTTAGCCTACATAAGCGAGCTTTGCGGAGCGTCTTCTCATTGACGGGGAAACTTTCGGAAGAGTAACATCTAGTTAGAGTCAGTGAGATTTTTATATCTCGTATTTTACCTGTCAATCTGGTACGTTTATACGTGTCGTCAAACTCTGTTAACTTCAGTGCGGAAATTTGTACGCTTTTAGAGGTGATCCGTGGAGTCTTGCACTCTCGAGCCCACCTCTAAATTGCTTGTAATGTCGAAGTGAGACATAAAAACTTTGTAAACTGAACTTTGCAAATTTTGTTGGCGATCCTTCTTTTCCTGCATCCTGTGTACGTTACTATAGCTACAGTGGGTCTGAATATTACATCCTCGGCAGCTGAAAATTTTGAAAAACCGAGGTCTTGCTGAATACACTCCTCTATATAGAGGATCTGACAATTATTATTATATACGAGGATCGACCGAAATCTACAGGTGAGTACAACCTCCTGTTAATACATTTGAATATGCGAATTTCTGCAAAATAAATCAACATCTAAATCTTGAAGTGAAATAAATTAATGAATAATTTGAATTTGATTACCAACCCATTTCTCCAACATTTGAACATGCTAATGATTTAAATAAGAAGAAGTTGCTAATTTAATAACTTATATAAGGTGTCTCTAAATAACTGGAATTTTGAATATTTTTGAGTTGAAGAATTACATGCAATTATTTGATCTGATCCGATTTCTACCCTTGCAATGATGATTAACAACAATTTACTTGATGATTAATATACCTGGTGTCTAAGAAATAATAGCAAAATATTTTATTAAAGAATGAAATACTGGACTTTTGAAGATTTGAAACTTGAATGAAATAAATTGACTACATGTTGATTTATTTTTATTGTGAATTTATTTCAATTCTCCCATGTTACTGGTCATCTTTTATCCAATTTTCTCTAAAGTACAAAATTTAAGGTGAATATAATAATAGAATTAATAGATTCTTTTGATATTTTACAATATTAAATACCATTTATGGAACTAAATCCAGTAATTAAATAAAACTTTAATTGAATAATACCTTAACAATTCTTACATCGAAATATTTTCTTTTTATTAAGACGAATTGAATTACGTTTAGTACATCTTGTGACCAGCCAATTCCTCCAATTGTGCATGAATTATGAATTGTGCATGAATTATAATTGTGCATGCATTGTTTAAATTTGTGTTGAAGCTATTATAACTCGATCCGCATATAATAATTTAACGTTGAATTTGGATTATATGCGATATGTCATCAATAATCCGATTATATACCATGGTGATGGAGATATAGGATTGAACAATGAAACATTACTGAAACGTGTCTAATGATTTAAAATTTATAAAGAAATAATAAAATAATTGCAGAAATACACAATAAACCCTGAATAAGTTAATGAACATTGAGTTATACTGGTAATGATAGCTTCAACGAATCTGACGACAATATTTGAATTGATTTATGCAAACTGTTATTGAATAATTTATTGTGATGATTTAAATTGTTTTATTATGTACAATGCATTTTGAAATATTTTGCCATGTGAATGTGTACCCATGTTGAAGTTTTCATACGTGATTTAAACGAACGTGTTCTCCCATCCCCCACAATTAAATAAACAATATTGCAAATTTAATCACATAAATAAATAAAACAAAGGGTTATATAATAAACAATAAACAAAATAGAGTCAGTGACAAGTGACAAGAGTGAAGTGACAAGTGAAATTTTAATTTTAGTTCTCTGTAACAGACTCCTGGCAAAATTTTTCCGAGAGGATAAAAACTTAGAATTATTTGCATCCAGTTTTGTAAATCTTGAGACCGTACTCTTTTCTCTATCAATCCTTTTAGGCCTTTAAGGGCTATGTACTCCTCGGAGTGACGCCAACAAACATTGTCCTTCCTGAATCTTGTTCTATCGAACGGTACCTATCTAAAGGGTCGTTCCCTAACTTACACTATCGAGAGCGGTACCTACTTAAAGGGTGTTCTCTAGCTCGTTCTATCGAACGATACCTATCTAAAGGGTCGTTCCCTAACTTACGCTATCGAGAACGGTACCTACTTAAAGGGTGTTCTTTAGCTCGTTCTATCGAACGGTACTTATCTAAAGGGTCGTTCCCTAAATCTCTATTTCCCCTTTTTTGGGAGTGGAACCGATACGGGGCGCTCCATTATTATTACTTTAACACAAAATTGGAAGCAACTTGTAACGATATTTAGTTTGTTAAATTTCTTTGAAACGATATAATTTCTTAAGCATTATAAATATAACTTTGCACTTCAACAGATAACTGATAAATTCTCTGTCGACTGCTAAGTTGTCGGAAAATTTTGTGAAAGCCCTTTACCCTAAACGTTCCCCTGTTCGTTTGATTTTTAGTCAAATTCATACTTATAAATTTTCTCTCCCTATAAAGTGTTAGAAAATTTGGATTTTTGCCTTTTTCTAAGGTGTCCCCCTGTCCGTTTGATTTTTAGTCAAATTGATACTTACGAATTTTCTCCCCCTATAAAGTGTTAGAAAATTCGGATTTTTGCCTTTTTCTTAAAGTGAATCCTTGGTCCGTTGACCTTAAAATAATAAACACTTATAATCTATTCCGATCAGTCCGTACAAGGTAACTGATACTCAACTTCACTTAATTTATTATAGAGCAAATTTCATCACCTTATAATCTCCTACGCTCTCATGATGGGAAATAACACAGTAAGCTTTCAATTAAAGAAATATCACCAATAAACTATGTCAAGATAATCATTATTCACTAAAACTCATTTAAACTAGCGCGACTTATTTGGGCGATATTCATCGTCGAACCCGAACTATTTAAAGAAGAGGAACTCTCGTCAAACTTTAAGAGCAAGACGCCTTAAACAACGATTATTAAGGTTGAACTCCACGATTCAAGTAATTAAGGAAGAACCAGAACAAACCATCGAAGGAGAAGGAAAGGGACTCCCTCTAACGAACCCTCTTCCTAATATCAATCGAGAAAACAATAACAATAATTCAGTTGAACCTTCTTCAACAGAAAACTATCACACACAAGTTGTTGTAGCCTAAGCTAACACCAGTGCATAGCAACAAAAAGCGATTTCGTTGCTATGCATATATTCGCTAAACGCGAAAGTAACGGATCGTCTTTCGAGACTTCCTCTCGAAAGACGTGCAGAAAACGCGAGAGCTACGGAAAGCGCGGATCGTCTTTCGAGACTTCCTCCCGAAAGACGTGCAGAAAACGCGACAACGACGGAAGACAAGATAGTCTTTCGCCGGATGCCGCACCGCCGCCGATTCAGCATATAGCCGACCTGCAATTTAGCGTCAGCAATAGTGGAGGATAAAAAGGGCCTCCGAATCGGGAAACGGTGGAGAATAATTCGAACAACCGCTAGCGCAACATCACGGCCGTGCGTAACTAATACGTCGAGCCGTGAAGCGATAAGAAGATACCGCGCACCGCAGCCCGTAGTAACAGGGCATCTAAGTGTAAGCAACCACTGTATAAGAAGAAGTATTGAGAATAAATCTACATTATATTACATCAAGAAAGGTGTTTCTTGATTGGCAACCCGTCTGAGCTGCTGCCTTCCCGTGAGTTCTAACTCTTTGGGCAAAAGCGAATCCCGATATACCTACCGACGTCCCTGGAGCCATCACCGGGGCACAACAGTAAAATTGGTGGCAGCGGTGGGATTCCGCTTAACATATCGCTCAGAAGAAGCCAGGAAGAGAGTAATCCTGCAAGTCGCATCGACGTCAGCTGAGAAACAACGCCAGGGAAATCGCACAAAGAAGGACGACCCCTGCCATTAATCGAGAACATCGAGGAAATCATAATACTTCAAGGGACAACAGGCGAAATAAAGGACCAGGGCGAAGGATCACAGTCCCGTCAGCCGAAACGAGACAACAGGCCATCCCTGAGATCACCGCCGACCTACCGCAACAACCAGCGAGCCGACGAACGCGAGCCCAGCTGGAGCGTGCAGATAACACCAGAGGAGGCGCAACCCGACACCAACATGCGAGCGAGCACTGCGCTACTACTGTAAGTCGAATTACTTCCGTAAATTTCCGACACGATAAATTAGTAAGCAGTAACGGTAGGCTAGATCCCTCAAATAACTTCATAAAAAATCGCGGTAACTGCGCTAAAATTGATTCGCGATCAAATAAATAAATAAATAAAAACGAGCAACACGGAGAACGTGATAACAGAAAGGGAGTTCCCTATAAACCCGCTCGACTTTAGTCTCTTAAATATGGACAGAGACGGATTAAACGGTACGACACAACAAACCGGCGCCACCACGGCAAATTCTCCCGCCGGACCGTCGTTCAATTTATCAAATAATACGGTAGATAACGAAACGCAAAACTTACCAGGTACAAGTCGGCATAACAATGAATCTGAACAAAATAGAAGGGCTAGTTATATGCCAGGCGCGGATAATCTCCTTTTACACAAATTGTTACGTGAAATAAGGGAACTTCGGGTATCCTTCACGGGAACCTTACCCGAAGCCCGCGGTACCCCACCTAGGGACCCGAACCAAGAAAATAGGAGTTTCCATGATCACGCCCGCGAACTTTCTTATGGCCGATCAGTGTACGATATTAGAAATCAGAGAGGATCAACGGTTAACTTCTTAACGTTAAAAGACGCTCGAAACCTGATCCCAGATATAGACGGAACTTCCCGAGATCGCGTAAAGGAATTTATAAATGCTAGCTCATATGCTATGAAAAATATTCACCCAGCAGAAGAGCACTCACTGCTTGAGGCCATGATCTGCACGAAATTTAAAGGAAAGGCCATGACGGATTTCCAAACACGGGATATAAGAAGTTACGAACAATTAAAAAGAGAGCTAGAAAATGAATATTTAAGTAAACGAAGCACTGCGCATTTACAAATCGAATTTAACTCACTAAAACAAAAAAGTGGAGAAAGCGCACAAGACTTCGGACGCCGAGTAGATAAACTGGCAATGGATCTGTACGAATCAATGGAAGAGGGCAAGGAGCATACTCAAGAACAACAACGAGCCATTCTAGAAAGCATTAGAGAACAAGCCCTCCATAATTATCAAACCGGATTGCACGAGGATATCAAGCTCCTCGTACGCGCACAGCGATATCCGACACTGGCTGAAGCGATAACCGACGCAACGGCCGAGGAAAAGGTTAAAGGCCCAGGCAATCGCAATCCGAATTTTTATCCAAGGAATAAATCAGAGTTCCAAAAACGGATCCCCTCGTATAGAACACCGCAATGCAAAAAATGCGGGAAAACCGGGCACTACGGACAAGACTGCCGTAGTAGCCGTTATGCAAACCGCTTCTCATTACCGAGACCGGAAAATCGCTCTCACATAAATACTTTCGAAAAATATTGCAATCATTGCAAGAAGAAGGGGCACACCCGCAAGGAATGCTGGTGGCTAAACAATCAAAAAGGCACCGCAACAAAGGAAACGAAAACTTATCAGAACGGTAAGGATAATAAAACAGAAAAAATACGAGCAATAAAAGGCTCGGGCGCACAAAGCAGCGAAGAAGAAGAGAGAGAAGAGACGATTAAGACAACGCCGCGCACCGCCGCCGCGTATCGAGTGTCACACATGCGGCACGCGCCGAGGGAAGATACCGGGTTGGATATGATATCCCTGCCGGTACGAGAGGCGCAAAGAAATCAAATTGCTTTCTTGTTCGACACAGGGGCAACAATCTCGATTATAAAATTGAAAACATTAAAAGATGAGACTATAATACAAGATGAAAAAATAAAACTAACTGGGATAACAGGCCATTCAATTACTACTCTTGGAAAGACGTACATACATATACATGTACAAGATGGAAAAATAAGCCACCCAGTATACGTAATTAAAGATAACGAACCTCTAGAGTACGATGGAATACTCGGGGCCGACTTTGTCAGGAGAAATAATTTGACGTGCGATTATGGATCAAGAAAAGTGACCATTGGCACAACGAGCTTCAGCTTATTTCCATATCGAAGGATAATACTAAAACCACGAAGCGAAACGATCGTACAAGTGTCAACAAACCAAAATAAAATTGGTATAGTCAAATCAGAAGAATTAAAAGCAGGAGTTTATATCGGATGCTGCTTGGTAGAACCAAGTGAGTTCACGTGTCCTGCGAGTATATTAAACACTACGGAGGAGGAAATAGAAATCCAAGCGCCACAAGTCAAAATCGAGGAATTAATACACGAAGATACGCTCGAAAAATCAATAAATAAAATCGAGAATGGAAATGTACCAAAACTTTCAAGGAAAGAACAGATAAATAACCTCTTAAGAATAAGCCATTTAAATAAAGAAGAGAAGAAAACTCTCTTAAACATTTGCGAAGAGTTTAGCGATATCTTCCACTTAGAAGGAGAACGGTTAACGTGCACCTCAAAGGTATCGCACGAAATAAAAACACGCTCGGATACAGCCAATGTAAATGTCAGACCTTATCGATTACCCGAAAAACATAAAATCGAGGTAAATAAGCAAATAAAAAACATGCTAGATCAAGAAATAATCCAGCCGAGCACGAGTCAATGGAATGCGCCATTACTCGTAGTCCCAAAAAATTTAGATGCGTCAGGCAAACCAAAATTACGTATCGTAGTCGACTTTCGAAAACTAAACGACTTAACAATTGGAGATTCGTTTCCAATACCTAATATCACTGACATTTTAGACCAGCTAGGCAATGCGAAATATTTTTCAACGCTAGATTTGGCGTCGGGATATCATCAAATCCCGATGTCCGATAATGATAAACAAAAAACGGCCTTCTCCACGGCATACGGACACTACGAATTTAATCGAATGCCGTTCGGATTGAAGAATGCGCCTGCAACCTTTCAACGTCTTATGAATAGTATTCTAACGGGGTTAGAAGGACTAAAATGTCTAGTATATCTCGATGACATCGTAATATACGGTCCGAGTTTAGAAGAACACAATAAACGATTAATTGAAGTATTTAAAAGACTACGAAAGAATAATCTAAAGTTACAACCTGACAAATGTGAATTTCTAAGGAAGGAAGTAATATACTTAGGACACATTATAACAGAAAAGGGGATCTCACCAGATCCACCCAAGCTCGAAGCTGTGAGTAAATTTCCTACTCCTCGACGAGTAAAGGAAATTCAAGCTTTTATAGGTTTGGCAGGATATTACAGAAAATTTATAGAAAATTTTTCAAAAATCGCCAAGCCGCTCACAAAATTAACGAAAAAGGGGGAAAGATTCGAGTGGACGGACGATCAACAGAATGCATTTGATGCATTGAAAAATAAATTGATAACGGCACCCGTGCTGAAGTATCCAGACTTCAACGCGGAGTTTATCGTCACGACGGACGCATCAGATTACGCCGTCGGAGCCGTGCTCTCGCAAGGTATCGTAGGCCAAGATCAACCGATCGCGTATGCAAGCCGAGTATTAACAAAAGCCGAACAGAACTATAATACGACCGAAAAAGAATTATTAGCAATAGTCTGGGCTGTTAGACACTTCCGGCCATATGTATACGGTACAAAATTTAAAATTATCACGGATCACAAGCCACTAATATGGCTATTCAATGTAAACGATCCGGGTTCACGATTGATCAGATGGCGACTCAAATTAGAAGAGTACGATTACGAAATAATTCACAAGGCTGGTAAAATAAATAAGAACGCCGATGCTTTGAGTCGAAATCCGATCCGAGCGGACGAGCATATAAACTTGATAAGAGATGACGACGACGAAGAGGGAGAGAACGAAGGAGATGAAGAAGAACAAACGAATTACTCCGAAGATGAAAAGGAGAAAATATTATATGAATATCACGATGCCCCCCTCGGAGGACATCAGGGAGCAAAAAGAACTCTTGAGCGAATTAAATTAAAGCATAAATGGCACGGAATGAAAAAATATATAGAGACATATATCGCGAAATGCGAATATTGCCAAAAAAATAAATTAAGGCAAAAAACTAAAATGCCGTTAGTAATAACGGATACGGCTAAGAAGCCGTTCGAGAAATGTGCATTGGATATAGTGGGACCATTGACAGTCACTACATCCGGGCATAAATACGCACTAACATTCCAAGATAATTTAACAAAATTCAGCAAGGCAATTGCACTAATAAATCAAGAGGCAAATACAATAGCAAAAGAGTTTGTAACAAAAATAGTGCTGGAACACGGAATACCCGAAAAAGTCCTAACAGACCAGGGTACAAATTTTACAAGTGAAATTTTTAAGAACACGTGTAAACTTCTAAAAATCGAGAAAATTCAGACAACCGCCTATCATCCAGAAACGAATGAAGCATTAGAGCGATCGCACAGAACCTTAGCAGAATATCTAAGGCATTATATTAATGAAGATCAAACAAACTGGGACGAGTGGTTACCGTACGCGATGTTCACATACAATACCACGCCCCACACAGCTACAGGCTTCACGCCATTTGAATTATTATATGGATACCAGGCAACCATACCTACGGCGTTAACAAAACCGCCGAAACAAGGATATACATACGACGATTATGCACAAGAAATATGAGAACGAATAAGAGCCACAAATCAAGTGGCAAGGGAGAAATTAAAAAACGAAAAACAAAAAGCAAAACTTCAATTCGACAAGAAAACCAATGAAGAAAATTTTCGAATAGGAGACCAAGTACTATTATTTGACGAAACATTACGAAGAGGAAGATCGAAGAAACTCGACTCTCAATGGACAGGGCCGTACACGGTGATCAAAAAACACAGTGACGTAAATTATACGATAAAAAAGGGCCGAAAAGAAATACGCGTACATGCGAACAGACTGAAATTATTTATCGAACATTAACAAACACGAGTAACGAAGAGATAAATATAATTATATATACGCGAAAGGAGCTCAAATAGATAATAAGAATATAATAAAATAATAATAAAGGACAATAACAAATAAAAATATAAATATACAATAATAGATAATAATAGAATAAATAAAAGAAAATAAAAGAAATAAATAAAAACTCACCAACATGAGGATAAGCCAATGACTCCAAATAAAATCCAAAAACGAGATAAAAGTCCAAAGTCACTTAACTACGTTAAACACTAAAAATATGAAACTACAAAAAAAAAAAAAAAAGGGGGGGGAAGAAAACACACACAACCACAAGAATGTTACTGCTCCCCCTCCTCGGGAAGCTCCACAGCAAATTCCGGATCACCAAAGAAGGGATCAATGGCAGCAATATTCTCCCACTCATCATCGGAAAGAATAAATAGATCAAAATCGTCAAAGGCTCGGGGGTCAACGAGGTCGTCCAGGGCCTCATCAAAAACCTCGCCCACCGCGACGATTTCCTCATTCACAGGAGGTTCCTCCAGTTCCATCTCCTCCAGAATCTCGACCCCTTCTTCCGGAATCTCGGCACCAAAATGGAGCTCTAAAAGCTCCGGATCAATCTCGTAGAGATCGTCGAAATCGCCGGTGGCCACTGACTCTTCAGGAGCCACCTCTTCAGGAGCAGGCGGCACTAAGAAATACATTTTTCACGTGAACAGTCTGACGGTCAAATAAAGACTGAGAAAAAAATTAACGAGCAAAGGGCAGCAAGAGTTTACAAAGTCAAGAGACACCAGGTGTAGAAACCTGACATCAGAAGATACGAGGAGGAAGAAAAGAAACGGAATATAACAAAACGAAAGAAAACTTACCATCCTCCCCAAAAAACGCTCGAAATCGACGCTCAAAATCAGCGTCATCAACAAAATCCATTACGAGGACCGGACCGGGATCCTCGAAATCAAAGTCATCCTCAGGAAGGAGAGGATATATGCCCTCATGCTCCCAAAAGGGAAAAATCGGCGAATAAAAATACATAATTAGATTAATTTAATTACACCACCAACAGTCAAGGAAAGACTGTCGGCCGAATAAAAAATCAAAAACGACATAGTCGAAGCCGAGAATAAAATCTTGCTGAATAAAATATAATTATCAAGAGAGATGATAACATGAAATAAAAACCCTGATGCTTACAGGTGTTGCATTGCGTGGACCAACATCGTGAGAACGAAACTAAAGACCGCACCAACTAAAGGAACAGAAAATCAACCGTACGAAATAGAGAGATTTGTCCACCATCCAGGAATATATTTCGAGATAATAGGAAACCTTCACCAATTAGACTCAACATGGAAAATGGTGATCCGAATAGATTCCACATCGTTAACAAATCGATTGGAACAATTGAGACAATATCTACAAAAAACAAAAAGTATGTGCCACTTTTTTGCAGTCGCAAATAAAGATACATGTCAAAACCTATACGAGATTACAAAAGATGACTATGAAGAAATAAATAAAGAGCTAATAAAAATAAATTCCATGTGCGAATCATCAGAATTAAGAAAAAGAGGCCTAGTTGACGGAATAGGCACAATAGCCAAGTCTTTATTTGGCACAATGGATTCCAACGACGAAAAATTAATTAACGAACAATTAACCGCATTACATGACGAACAACAAAAGGCACAACATGCAGTAAAAAATCAAATTAAAATACTGCAACAAACAATAGCTCATATGGATAACACGGAAGAAATAATACAAAAAAAACGAAAATCTTCTCGCAAACGCGACAAAAAATCTAAGGGAACACCTAATAACCAATGAACGTCAAAGTAATATTCACGAACATTTTATCACAATCAACGCAATCGTAGCAGACTTAAACCGCGACATAAAAGATACACTAGATTATTTAACCACAATAAAACAAGGGATCTTACATCCCAGATTAGCACCGATAAAAAATATAATAGAAAATCTAAAAGAAGCGAGCTTACAATTGCCGGAAGGACTCTACTTCCCATTCCGCATTAACAAAAATAAATGGTTCGAGATAGAAAAAGTAATAACTATAAGCGCGTACTGCGACACTAACAATATATTCTCGATATTAGAATTTCCATTAATATCACATCCAAAATATAAAATATTAAATATAATTTCGTTACCTGTACCGGAAAGCGAAAATATAGCTACGATCATCAAGATAAAGAATCCGTTAATAGCGATAAGCTCCGAGCAACGCGCGTACATAACACTTTCGCATAATGATCTACAAGCGTGTAAACTTACTAACACTGATTATTTATGCAAACAAAATTTCCAAATACAAAAAATAAATAACAACCCAATTTGTGAGGTAAACATATATATAGAAAATAAAATTCAAAAAGAAAATTGCGAGATAAAGCAAATCATAACAAGTAACATCATGTGGATACCCCTAAAAAATCCACATGCATGGTTATACTCATCGCCAACGAAACAATATATTAATATAAATTGTAAAGACCACGGACAAATAAAACAAGAAATTGAAAATACTGGTAAAATAAAATTAAGAAATAATTGTGAAATTATAAGTCATGAAATAATACTAAAATCACCAAAAGTAATGAATGAAACGAGAATAGAATCATATCTACCAGAGTACAATATCTCACTACCAAGAGATAATGTAAATATATCTCAAGCGATACAAATACAGAAAATCAATACAAAACATTCAGAATTGAAAAATCTACAAACAGAATTACAAGAATTGAATGATGACATGAATAAAAATAATAATACGTATTTTCAATCAAAACATTTTATTTATCCAATGGCAACCAGTGGCTCTACCATGATAATAGTCACAATAATTGTTATAAGCCTAATAATATACGTTATAAGGAAAAAGAAACGGAGTAACTCCGAGAAACGTGTAACAATAGAATTAAAAGATAACGATGAACCAAAATCAATTTTCAAACGTAACAGAAGTGCACGTTTCTAACTTAATAACCTTTTTTTTTTTTTTTTTGGAAACTCCGTTTTCTTTTCCGACGGGGGAGGGGTATGCAGAAAAACTCCTTCCCTTCGTTTTTCTTTCTCAACGGGGGAAGAGTGTTGTAGCCTAAGCTAACACCAGTGCATAGCAACAAAAAGCGATTTCGTTGCTATGCATATATTCGCTAAACGCGAAAGTAACGGATCGTCTTTCGAGACTTCCTCTCGAAAGACGTGCAGAAAACGCGAGAGCTACGGAAAGCGCGGATCGTCTTTCGAGACTTCCTCCCGAAAGACGTGCAGAAAACGCGACAACGACGGAAGACAAGATAGTCTTTCGCCGGATGCCGCACCGCCGCCGATTCAGCATATAGCCGACCTGCAATTTAGCGTCAGCAATAGTGGAGGATAAAAAGGGCCTTCGAATCGGGAAACGGTGGAGAATAATTCGAACAACCGCTAGCGCAACATCACGGCCGTGCGTAACTAATACGTCGAGCCGTGAAGCGATAAGAAGATACCGCGCACCGCAGCCCGTAGTAACAGGGCATCTAAGTGTAAGCAACCACTGTATAAGAAGAAGTATTGAGAATAAATCTACATTATATTACATCAAGAAAGGTGTTTCTTGATTGGCAACCCGTCTGAGCTGCTGCCTTCCCGTGAGTTCTAACTCTTTGGGCAAAAGCGAATCCCGATATACCTACCGACGTCCCTGGAGCCATCACCGGGGCACAACAAAGTGATCAATAAGCATTTCACTAATCTCTTCGAATTAGGAGAATCTTTGGTCATAAATCATAACACTGCAGTTACTGAACACATTAATACGAGTGAAGTCAAGAATAGTCCCAGCGGAATAGATTCCTTCGAATTCATAAACCTCCCCAACTTTCCGGAAATCAAATCTTGTACTCCTAACAATTCTCCGGAACTAGACCCTCTACCCCATGACCCCCTTTTTGCCATACCCTCCTACCCTCTTTCAATAGCTACATCCCCATTAACTCATGAACTCTCAGAGGATGAAGAATTAAATCGTGAAGTAGAAGCAATATTAGCGAATCCCTTGCAACCTGCCCAATACACTGATTCAAACAAAACAAATCGTAGTTTTGTACCCCTCAGATCTTCAGTCGTCGCAGACCATGCATATTTGTACAATAATGAAAATCAATAAAACATTTTACGATTGTTAACGAACGATAAGAACCACCATAATAACCACCTCCTCTAACCCCTCTAATTCTTAGCATATTACATAACTGAATGCGCTACGTGCACATGTCCCAGTCAAGTTCAACAAACCAAACTATTTCTTTAGATACAAAATTGGCACTATTATTAAAAGCACGAAAGAACGTCTTAGCTAAAGTTAAAACCTTAGACCAACAGATTTCTAACGTACTACGCGAAACATTCCAGAATAGAATTCTAAATCCTTACAAGTTATAGCAGCAGCGCTAGCAGTGAGTTCCTATGATTTTGAAAATACAGTTTTAGAATTTCATCATCCCTCTCGACCTCAGTTAGTTATAGCACGCAGAGATAGGATTTGGTTAAAACGACCAGAATCCTTACAAATCACTCGAGTCATTCCAGTATCACCACCTATTGACTCATCTCTTCTAGCTTCCCAAACGGGACCATCCGCGACAGTAATACCCACGACTGAGGAAGTAACAAATTCTCCAGAAACCTCAGCTAGTTTAGAAGTTCCTCAGGGTCATGGTTTAGAGTCACTTCATTTAGAATCCCCTACACGTAGTACAATAAACTTTGAAGAGTTAGCCCCACCAGAAAGTATTCTAGAAAGATACCTTACTTTCAACAAACCAACACAATATTAAATAATACGGTTAGAAGAGGTTGCAGTGCATTTGGGCGAATCAATTAAGAAGTTCCGAAAATATCGGCAGTCGAAGCATTTTTTCAAACCCAGCTCTCGGCATCCCGGGACATTGCCGGACCAGCTAGTCCAAAATAAAAGACAGCAACCCTTTCACGCGTGACCTAGGTACGCGCTCGATCGGAAGGTCCGACCTCCGGACCGTGACAATAGATAACGATTCATTTGCCATTCGCGCGGGGAAATTCAATAGTTTTGTTTCTGTTGCAGATCAACGTTTGTTCGAAGATTTCTGACGTAAAACACGTGAGATATCGTATAGATAACGATTCATTTGCAATTTGCGATGCGAACTTCAACAGTTTCGTTTCTGTTGCAGATCAACGGTTGTTCGACGGATTCTAACGTAAAACGCGTGAGTTATCGCATAGATAACGATTTATTTTCAATGCGGGCTGGGAACTTCAATAACTTCGTTTTCGATGCAGAGCATCACTTGTTCGACACGTCTTAACGTAAAACACGTCAGATACCGCAAAGATAACGATTCACTTGCAAGTAGCGTTGGGAATTACAATAGTTTTGTTTCTGTTGCAGATCAACGCTTGTTCGAATATTTCTAACGTAAAACACGTGAGATATCGCATAGATAACGATTCGTTTGCAATTCGCGCTGGGAACTTCAATAGTTTCGTTTCTGTGGCAGATCAACATTTGTTCGATGTTTTCTAACGTAAAACTCGTAAAATACCGCATAGATAACGATTCATTTGCAATTTGCGCTGCAAACTTCAATAGTTTCGTTTCTGTTGCAGATCAATGCTTGTTCGATGGTTTCTAACTTAGAACACGTGAGATATCGCACAGATAACGATTCATTTGCAATTCGCGCTGGGAACTGCAACAGTTTCGTTTTGGATGCAGATCAACGCTTGTTCGACACGTTTTAACGTAAAACACGTCAGATATCGCATAGATAACGATTCATTTGCAATTGGCGCTGGGAACGTCAATAGGTTCGTTTCTGTTGTAGATCAACGCTTGTTCGACACGTTTCAACGTAAAACACGTGAGATGTTGAAAAGATAACGATTCATTTGCAATTAACGCTTGGAACTACAATAGTTTTGTTTTGGACGCAGATCAACGCTTGTTCGACACGTCTAAACGTAAAACACGTCGGATATAGCATAGAAAACGATTCATTTGCAAATCGCAGTGGGAATTGCAATAGTTTCGTTTCTGTTGAAGATCAACGCTTGTTCGAAGATTTCTAACGTAAAAAACGTGAGATATAGCATTGATAACGCTTCATTTGGAATTCGCGCTGGGAAAGACAATAGTTTCGTTTCTTTTGCAGATTAACGCTTGTTCGAATATTTCTAACGTAAAACACGTGAGAGATCGAATAGATAACGATTCATGTGCAATTCGCTATGGGAACTACAATAGCTTCGTTTTGTATGCAGATCAACAATTGTTCGACACATCTTAACGTAAAACACGTCAGATATCGCATAGATAACGATTCATTTGCAATTCGCCCTGTTAGCTTCAATAGTATCGTTTCAGTTGCAGATCAACGCTTGTTCCATTGATTCCAACGTAAAACACGTGAGATAACGCAAAGATAACCATTCATTTGCAATTCGCGCTGGGAACTTCAATAGCTTCGATTCTGTTGCAAATCAAAGCTTGTTCAAATATATCTAACGTAAAACAAGTGAGATGTCGCATAGATACCGATTCATTTGCCATTCGCGCTGGGTTCTTCAATAGGTTCGCTTCTGTTGCAAATCAAAGCTTGTTCGAATATTTCTAACGTAAAAGACGTGAAATGTCGCAAAGATAACGATTAATTTGAAATTCGCCGTGGGAAATACAATAGTTTCGTTTTGGATGCAGATCAACGCTTGTTTGACACGTCTTAACGTAAAACACGTCAGATATCGCATGGATAACGATTCATTTGCAAATGGCGCTGGGAACTTCAAAAGTATCGTTTCTGTTGCAGATCAACGCTTGTACGACACGTTTCAACGTAAAACACGTGAGATATAGAATAGATAACGATTAATTTGCAATTCGCGCTGGGAACTACAATAGTGTCGTTGTGGATGTAGATCAATTCTTGTTCGACACGTCCTAACGTTAAACACGTCAGATATCGCACAGATAACGATTCATTTGCAATTCGCTCTTGGAACTTCAAAAGATTCGTTTCTGTTGAAGATCAACGCTTGTTCGAAGGTTTCTAACGTAAAACACGTGAGATAACGCAAAGATAACGATTCATTTGCAATTCGCGCTGGGATCTTCAATAGCTTCGTTTCTGTTGCAAATCAAAGTTTGTTCGAATATTTCTAACGTAAAAGACGTGAAATGTCGCAAAGATAACGATTAATTTGAATTTCGTGCTGGGAACCTCAATAGCTTCTTTTCTGTTGCAAATCAAATTTGTTTGAATATTTCTAACGTAAAACAAGTGAAATATCGCTTAGATAATGATTCATTTGCAATTCGCGCTGGGAATTACAAAAGTTTCGTTTTCGATGCAGATCAACGCTTGTTTGACGCGTTTTAACGTAAAACACGTCAGATAGCTCATAGATAACGATTCGTTTGCAATTCGCTCTAGGAACTACAATAGTTTTGTTTTGGATGCAGATCAACGCTTGTTCGACACGTCATAACGAAAAACACGGGAGATATGAATAGATAACGATTCAATTGCAATTCGCGCTGGGAGCTTCAATAGTATCTTTTCTGTTGCAGATCAACGTTGTTTGAAGATTTCCCACGTAAAACACGTTAGATATCTCATAGATAACGATTCATTTGCAATTTGCGCTGGGAACGTCAATAGCTTCGATTCTGTTGCAGATCAACCCTTGTTCCATGATTTCTAACGTGAAATGTCGCATAGATAACGATTCATTTGCAATTTGCGCTGGAAACTATAATAGTTTCTTTTTGGATGCAGATCAACTTTTGTTCGACACGTTTTACCGTAATACACGTCAGTAGTCGCATAGATAACGATTCATTTGCAATTCGGCCTGCGAACTTCAATAGTTTTTTTTTTGATGCAGATCAACGTTTGATTTACGCTTTTTAACGTAAAACACGTGAGATATCGCATAGATAACGATTTATTTGCATTTCCCGTTGGAAACTTCAAAAGTTTTGTTTCTGATGCTGATCAATTCTTGTTTGACGCTTTTTAACGTAATACACCTGAGATATCGCATAGATAATGTTTCATTTGCAATTTGAGCTTGGAACTTCAATAGTTATGTTTCTGATGCACATCAACGCTTGTTCGACGTTTTTTTCGTAAAACACGTGTGATATCGCATAGATAACGATTCAGTTGTTATTTGTGGCTAATCACGAATACTAATCACGTGTATTCGTTATAAGAGATTTATTTGAGAGTAATTTTATACAGGTTATATTAACAGTCTTAAACGTGAACATCTCAGAAGGCGTACGGGGCAACCAAGTAACATTCTGCGTTGTCAAGTGGGGAAAATGTAAAAACGTAATTCTTAGTTCAGCCTCCTGTCACACATCTTTCAGTCATCTATAGTTGCAATCTATCAATATCCCTAGAAACAAAAAGGACTAAAGACATAAAACATAAATGATAAAAGCCATATCTCACATTCCGCCCTCTTGATTTTATCAATCCATTCTATTTATGATCTTCTTTATATGTTTTGATAGAGTCGGAGCTCCTAGCGGCTTTGTTAAACAATCTGTTGTCATATTCTCGCTTAATACGTGCTTGACTATAATATTTTTTTTTCTAACAGCCTCTTTGATGTAGTAGCATCTTCGGTTCATCAATTTTGATTTAGTTTTAAAACTTCTTCCGTTTGCCAATCTAGCAGCGTTCAAATTGTCACAATTTAATTCTCTTTTTACTTCTTCTGTATATCCTATCTCATATAGTAATCTGGAGGTCCATATTATTTCCTTTAATCCCTCCAGCATAGCTTCTAGTTCGCTTTCCGTCGATGACAGTGCAACGATTGATTGTTTCTTACTTCTCCAATGTATCAAGTTTCTGTTTCTGTATAGTAGTAATACAGTAAAAGGTTTTGCGTCTTCTGTTCTGTCCCACGATGCATCAAATTCACATCTTATCTTCGTTGTTGAGTTCTCCCTTTTAAATTCCAAACAGTAATTAATAGTACCTTTCAGCTATCGAAGAATTCTCTTTAATGCTGCCATGTGCATTACTCTTGGTTTGTTGTTGAATTGTGATAAACAGCTCAATGCAAATGATATATCTGGTCTAGTATGAACACTCAAGTACATTAGTCTTCCCATCAGCTCCTGATACGCTTGAACATCATCTCTCTCACTTCCTTCACAATCTTCCATTTTCGTGTTTATGTCTATTAGCGTCTTCACAACATTACACTCTTTCATTCCATAGAATTCAAGTAATTTTTCAATGTATTTCTTTTGATGTACAGATACTTTTCCTTCTTCTTGATCTACTTGCATTCCTAGTACAACTTTTGCTTCTCCAAGGGCTTTAATGTCTATATATTTTCTAAACTTGTCAATATAGCTCTTCTTAAAAATATTATCACTTGACACTGTCGACATATCGTCTACATGTATTCCGCAGTAAAAGAATTTATTTCTCTCTCTGGCAAAAAATAAACAAGGGTCTTCCTTAGATTGGCTTAATCCACATTTAATTAGAGCATTGGTGAGAAATTCATTCCAGCACCTGCCAGTTTGTTTGAGCCCATATGTACTCCTTTTTAATCTGCACACTTTTTCCTTATTTACTTGTAGTCCATCTGGTAACTCCATAAGTATTTCCTCTTCTAATCTTCCATGCAGAAATGCTGTCTTCACGTCGTAGATTTTCATCTTCCTTTCTTCTTGTGCATTTATACTAAATAACAGTTTTATGGTCTCAATTCTTACTACTGGGGCAAATGTTTCACCATAATCTACTCCTGGTTGTTGCACATCCTTGTGCAACTAATTGTGCTTTATATCTACATTGTCCTGTATTTGGATCTTCTTTTATATTAAACACCCACTTGCATTTAATAACTCTTTTATTCTTCAGTCGTGGTATAATGTCCCATACTCCATGTTTCTTTATTGATGTCAATTCATCGTTAATAGTTTGTCTCCAATTTTTCCAATCTATTGACTTTTCTGCCTCTTGAACGTTTCTTGGAATATCTTTATATATTATTATCATTGCAGATTGCTGTTCTTTAATTCTTGTAAATCTTCTGACATTTTCCTGTTCCTTTCTTCTTTCATCTTCTTGTCTTAAATTTTTTCGCATTTCCATCATAGCTTTCGTTGTTCCTTTTGGTCTTCCTTTGATCTTCATTGCTGTTGGCTGCATTTGGATTTCCACACTTTCATTTTCTCCTATGCGTTCTTCAATTCTCTCATTTGTAGAATCTTCATTTTCCTCTTCTATTTCGTCTCTATCATCGAGTCCTCCCATATCTGCATCTTCATATTCACTGCTTTCTGATTCTACTCTTCCTTCTCCTTCATTTTCTTGAATTTCTTCTTGATTTTCTCCCATATTATTATCATCATCTGATTCTAGTCCTACAATAGTCAACTTGTTATCTATTATATGTTCTTCTTTCTTCTCTCTTTTCAATAATTCAGATCCATTTCTACTTTCATCGAATTTGACATCACAGTCTGTTTTTATTCTCCCTGTTTCAGGAATGTAGACTCTAGTATTATTTGCTGCATATCCTACA
Organism: Solenopsis invicta; assembly: GCF_016802725.1. NCBI lineage: Eukaryota > Metazoa > Arthropoda > Insecta > Hymenoptera > Formicidae > Solenopsis > Solenopsis invicta. The sequence goes on from NC_052671.1 coordinate 19,980,990, forward strand.
AATATTCCTTTAATAATCCCTTTAATAATCTTTGAATCGAATTTTCTTCTTTCCTGTTCTTTATTCATAATATATGTCATGCAGCCGAATCTTCTAATATACTTGACATTTGGATTTCTTCCATTCCACATCTCATATGGAGTCTTTCCATGCACAGTCAATTTGCTCCTGTTCTTGATATGTACCACCGCACATGTTGCTTCAGCCCAAAAATTCATTGGCATCTTCGAATCCGCCATCATTGTTTTGGTCATATCTATTACGGATTTGTTGGCACTTTCCACCACTCCATTACATTGTGCGGTCCTAGCAGGACTAAATTCATGTTATATTCCCTTCTCTTTCAACCATTTTTCCAACTTTTTCCTGTAAATTCTCCATTAGCCGATCTGATTGCTATCAATCTTAATCCAGACTGATTTCCTTCAGAATGTATAATCTTTTTAATTTTTCAGTTGCTTCTCCTTTTTCTTCTAATAATTGAATAAATATTACTCTTGAATCATTATATATAATTGTGAAAATGTAATGTTTTCCTCCGCGAGATGATGGATTAATCGGACCAACTAAATCAATGTGCTATAAATCCAAAATTATACTCGTTTTTTTACTTTTTACGTTAGAAAACATTGAACAAGCGTGGATCTGCATCAGAAACGAAACTATTAAAGTTCTCACCGTAAATTGCAAATGAATCGTTATCTATGCGACATCTCACGTGCTTTACGTTAAAAGGCGTCAAATATGCGTTGATCTGCATCAGAAACATAACAATTGAAGTTCCCAGAGCAAATTGCAATTAAATCGTTATCTATGTGATATCTCACGATTTTAAGTTAAAAAGTATCAAACGAGCGTTGATATGCATCAGAAACATAACTGCTGAAGTTCCCAGCGCAAATTGCAATAAATCGATGTCTATGCGATATCTCATGCGTTTTACGTTAGAAAACATCAAACAAGCGTGCATCTGCATCAGAAAAAAAACTATCGAAGTTCCCAGCGCAAATTGCAAATAAATTGATCTCTATGCAATATCTCACGCGTTCTTTGTTAGAAAACATCGAACAAGCGTGGATCTGCATCAGAAAGAAAACTATTGAAGTTCCCAGCGCAAATTGCAAATAAATCGTTCTCTATGCGATATCTCACGTGCTTTACGTAAAAAGACATCGAACAAGCATTGATCTGCATCACAAACGAAATTATTAAAGTTTCCAGCGCGAAATGTAAATGAATCTCTATCTATGCGATATCTCTGGTGTTTTATGTTAAAAAGCATCAAAAAAGCGCTGATCTGCATTGAAAACGAAGCTATTGAAGTTCTCCGCACGAATTGCAAATGAATCACTATCTATGCGATATCTCACGTGATTTACGTTAATATGCGTCAAACAAGCGTTGATCTGCATCAGAAACATAACAAGTGAAGTTTCCAGAGCAAATTGCAAATAAATCGTTATCTATGTGACATCTCACGTGTTTTAGGTTAAAAAGCGTCAAACGAGCGTTGATATGCATCAGAAACATAACTATTGAAGTTCCCAGCGCAAATTGTAAATAATTCGTTCTCTATGCAATATCTCACGCGTTTTACGTTAGAAAACATCGAACAAGCGTGGATCTGCATCACAAACAAAACTATTGAAGTTCCCATCGCGAATTGCAAGTGAATCGTTATCTCTTCGATATCTCACGTGTTTTACGTTAAAAAGTGTTAAACAAGCGTTCATCTGCATCAGAAACGAAACTATTAAATGTCTCAGCGCGAATTGCAAATGATTCGTGACATATTCGATATCTCACGTGTTTTACGTTAAAAAGCGACTAACAAGCGTTGATCTGCATCAGAAACGAAACTGTTGAAATTTCCAGGGCGTATTGCAAATGAATTGTTATCTATGCGACATGTCACGTGTTTTACGTTAAAAAGCGTCAAACAATCGTTGATCTGCATCAGAAACAAAACAATTGGAGTTCCCATCGCGAATAGCAAATGAATCGTTATCTATGCCATATCTCACGTGTTTTATGTTAAAAATCGTCAACCAAGCGTTGATCTTAATCAGAAACGTAACTATTGAAGTTTCCAGCGCGAATTGCAAATGAACCGTTATCTATGCGATATCTCACGTGTTTTACGTTAAAACACGTCGGACAAGCGTTGATCTGCATCAGAAACGAAACTATTGAAGTTCCCTGCGCGAATTGCAAATGAATCGTTATATATGCGATATCTCAGGTGTTTTACGTTAAAAGACGTCGAACAAGCGTTGATCTGCATCAGAAACGAAACTATTGAAGTTCCCTGCGCGAATTGCAAATGAATCGTTATCTATGCGATATCTCATGTGTTTTACGTTAATACACGTCGAACAAGCGTTGATCTGCCTCAGAAACATAACTATTGAAGTCCCCAGCGCGAATTGCAAATGAATCGTTATCTATGCGATATCTCACGTGTTTTACGTTAAAAAGCGTCAAAGAATCGTTGACCTGTATCAGAAACGAAACTATTGAAGTTTCCTGCGCGAATTGCAAATGAATCGTTATCTATGCGATATCTCACGTGCTTTACGTTAAAACACGTCGAACAGGTGTTGATCTCCATCAGAAAAGAAACTATTGAAGTTTCTTGCGCGAATTGCAAATGAATCGTTATCTATGCGATATCTCACTTGTTTTACATTAAAAAGCGTCAAACAAGCGTTGATCTTCATCAGAAACGAAACTATTGAAGTTCCCTGCGCGAATTGCAAATGAATCGTTTTCTACGCGATATCTCACGTGTTTTACGTTAAAAAGCGTCAAACAAGCGTTGATCTGCATCAGAAACGAAACTATTGAAGTTGCCTGCGCGAATTGCAAATGAATCGTTAACTATGCGATATCTCACGTGTTTTACGTTAAAAAGCGTCAAACAAGCGTTGATCTGCATCAGAAACGAATGTATTGAAGTTTACAGCGCGAATTGCAAAGGTATCGTTATCTATGCGATATCTCACGTGTTTTACGTTAAAAAGCGTCGAACAAACATTGATCTGCGTCAGAAACATATCTATTGGAGTTCCCAGCGCAAAATGCAAATGAATCGTTATCTATGCGATATCTCACGTGTTTGACGTTCAAAAGCGTCAAACAAGCGTGGATCTGCATCAGAAACGAAACTATTGCAGTTCGCAGTGCGAATTGCAAACGAATCGTTATCTATTCGATATCTCACGTGTTTTACGTTAACAAGCGTCAGACAAGCGTTGATCTGCATCAGAAACGAAATTATTGAAGTTCACTGCGCGAATTGCAAATGAATCGTTATCTATGCGATATCTCACGTGTTTTACGTTAAAAAGCGTCGAACAAGCATTGATCTGCATCAGAAACGAAACAGTTGAAGTTCCCTGCGCGAATTGCAAATGAATCGTTATCTATGCGATATCTCATGTGTTTTACGTTAATACACGTCGAACAAGCGTTGATCTGCCTCAGAAACATAACTATTGAAGTTCCCAGAGCGAATTGCAAATGAATCGTTATCTATGCAATATCTCACGTGTTTTACGTTAAAAAGCGTCAAACAAGCGTTGATCTGCGTCAGATACGAAACTATTGAAGTTCCCTGCGCGTATTGCAAATGAATCATTATCTATGCGATATCTCACGTGTTTTACGTTAAAACATGTCGAACAATTGTTGATCAGCATCAGAAACATAACTATTGAAGTTCCTAGCGCGAATTGCAAATGAATCGTTATCTATGCGATATCTCACGTGTTTTACGTTAAAAAGCGTCAAACAAGCGTTGATCTGCGTCAGATACGAAACTATTGAAGTTCCCTGCGCGTATTGCAAATGAATCATTATCTATGCGATATCTCACGTGTTTTACGTTAAAACACGTCGAACAATTGTTGATCAGCATCAGAAACATAACTATTGAAGTTCCTAGCGCGAATTGCAAATGAATCGTTATCTATGCGATATCTCACGTGTTTTACGTTAAAAAGCGTCGAACAAGCGTTGATCTGCATCAGAAACGAAACTATTGAAGTTCCCTGCGCGAATTGCAAATGAATCGTTATCTATGCGATATCTCATGTGTTTTACGTTAATACACGTCGAACAAGCGTTGATCTGCCTCAGAAACATAACTATTGAAGTTCCCAGAGCGAATTGCAAATGAATCGTTATCTATGCAATATCTCACGTGTTTTACGTTAAAATGCGTCAAACAATCGTTGACCTGTATCAGAAACGAAACTATTGAAGTTCCTTCCGCGAATTGCAAATGAATCGTTATCTATGCGATATCTCACGTGTTTTACGTTAAAAAGCGTCAAACAAGCGTTGATCTGCGTCAGATACGAAACTATTGAAGTTCCCTTGCGCGTATTGCAAATGAATCATTATCTATGCGATATCTCACGTGTTTTACGTTAAAACACGTCGGACAAGTGTTGATCAGCATCAGAAACATAACTATTGAAGTTCCTAGCGCGAATTGCAAATGAATCGTTATCTATGCGATATCTCACGTGTTTTACGTTAAAAAGCGTCGAACAAGCGTTGATCTGCCTCAGAAACGAAACTATTGAAGTTCCCTGCGCGAATTGCAAATTAATCGTTTTCTATGCGATATCTCATGTGTTTTACGTTAATACACGTCGAACAAGCGTTGATCTGCCTCAGAAACATAACTATTGAAGTCCCCAGCGCGAATTGCAAATGAATCGTTTTCTATGCGATATCTCACGTGTTTTACGTTAAAAAGCGTCAAAGAATCGTTGACCTGTATCAGAAACGAAACTATTGAAGTTCCCTGCGCGAATTGCAAATGAATCGTTATCTATGCGATGACTCACGTGTTTTACGTTTAAAAGCGTCAAACGAGCGTTGATCTGCGTTAGATACGAAACTATTGAAGTTCCCTGCGCGTATTGCAAATGAATCATTATCTATGCGATATTTCACGTGTTTTACGTTAAAACACGTCGAACAAGTGTTGATCTGCATCAGAAACATAACTATTGAAGTTCCTAGCCCGAATTGCAAATGAATCGTTATCTATGCAATATCTCACTTGTTTTACGTTAAAAAGCGACAAACAAGCGTTGACCTTTGTCAGAAAGGATACTATTGAAGTTCCCTGCGCGAATTGCAAATGAATCGTTATCTATGCGATGTCTCATGTGTTTTGCGTTAATACACGTCGAACCAGCGTTGATCTGCATCACAAACATAACTATTGAAGTTCCCAGCGCGAATTGCAAATGACTCGTTATCTATGTGATATCTCACTTGTTTTACATTAAAAAGCGTCAAACAAGCGTTGATCTTCATCAGAAACGAAACTATTGAAGTTCCCTGCGCGAATTGCAATTGAATCGTTATCTATGCGATATCTCACGTGTTTTACGTTAAAACACGTCGAACAGGTGTTGATCTCCATCAGAAAAGAAACTATTGAAATTTCTTGCGCGAATTGCACATGAATCCCCACATGGAACAAAAACCTCCAATGGACGTTTAATGGACGTCAGCCGTGGAGTTTCGGACCTTCCAGTGGACGTCCTATGGACATCCAATGGACGGCCATTAGGCATCCACAGTTCCGCATTGTGCACGTCCATTGGACATCCATTAGACGTTTCCAAAGTATGTCCATTAGACGTTACGTGGATCATTAATAAAGAGTTCATGGAGCCTTAGTGGATGATAAACCGACGTCACATGGATCATTAGTGGATGCTTTATGGAGTCTCGGCAGATGTCACATGGATTATTAATGGACGTCTGCTGTGGAGGTTCGGACATTCCAATGGACCTCCAATGGACGTCTAATGGATGGCCACTAGGCATCCACAATTCCGCATTGCGCACGTCCATTGGACGTCCATTAGACGTTTTCAATGGGTGCCCGTTAGACGTTACATAGATTATTAATAAATGGTTCATGGAGCCTTAGTGGATGACGAACCGACGTCATATGGATCATTAGTAGAGGTTTTATGGAGTTTCAACAGATGTCACATGGATTATTAATGGACGTCTGCCGTGGAGGTTCGGACCTTCCAGTGGACGTCTATTAGACGTTACGTGGATCATTCATAAATGGTTCGTGGAGCCTTGCTGGATGATAATCGACGTCACATGGAACGCTAATAGAGGCTTTATGGAACCTCGGTGGATAGCAAACGAACATTACGTAGATTATTAATAGACAGTTCATAGAACCTTGATGGAC